>NW_027149858.1:0-600000 GCF_031143425.1 Pleurodeles waltl
TAACAGAACCTGGTCAGAGCCCCGCAAGTCACCCCATCTTGGATTCCCCTAGGTCTCTAGTTTTCAAAAATGCACAGGTTTGGTAGGTTTCCCTAGGTGCCTGCTGAGCTAGAGGCCAAAATCTACAGGTAGGCACTTTGCAAAAAACACCTCTGTTTTCTTTCAAAATATTTGATGTGTCCACGTTGCGTTTTGGGGCATTTCCTGTCGCGGGCGCTAGGCCTACCCACAAAAGAGAGGTATCATTTTTATCGGGATACTTGGGGGGACGCTGGGTGGAAGGAAATTTGTGGCTCCTCTCAGAATCCAGAACTTTCTGTCACCGAAATGTGAGGAAAACTTGTTTTTCTAGCCACTTTTTGAGGTTTGCAAAGGATTCTGGGTAACAGAACCTGGTCAGTGCCCCGCAAGTCACCCCATCTTGGATTCCCCTAAGTCTCTAGTTTTAAAAAATGCACAGGTTTGGTAGGTTTCCCTAGGTGCCGGCTGAGCTAGAGGCCAAAATCTACAGGTAGGCCCTTTGCAAAAAACACCTCTGTTTTCTTTCCAAAAATGTTATGTGTCCACGTTGCGTTTTGGGGCATTTCCTGTCGCGGGCGCTAGGCCTACCCACACAAGTGAGGTATTATTTTTATCGGGAGACTTGGGGGGACGCTGGGTGGAAGGATATTTGTGGCTCCTCTCAGATTCCAGAACATTCTGTCACCGAAATGTGAGGAAAACCTGTTTTTTTTGCCACTTTTTGAGGTTTGCAAAGGATTCTGGGTAACAGAAACTGGTCAGTGCCCCGCAACTCACCCCATCTTGGATTCCCCTAGGTCTCTAGTTTTCAAAAATGCACAGGTTTGGTAGGTTTCCCTAGGTGCCGGCTGAGCTAGAGGCCAAAATGTACAGGCAGGCACTTTGCAAAAAACAGCTGTGTTTTCTGTCAAAAAATGGGATGTGTCCACGTTGTGTTTTGGGGCATTTCCTGTCGCGGGCGCTAGCCCTACCCACACAAGTGAGGTATCATTTTTATCGGGAGACTTGGGGGGACGCTGGGTGGATGGAAATTTGTGGCTCCTTTCAGATTCCAGAACTTTCTGTCACCGAAATGTGATGAAAACTTGTTTTTATAGCCACTTTTTGAGGTTTGCAAAGGATTCTGGGTAACAGAACCTGGTCAGAGCCCCGCAAGTCACCCCATCTTGGATTACCCTAGGTCTCTTGTTTTAAAAAATGCACAGGTTTGGTAGGTTTCCCTAGGTGCCGGCTGAGCTAGAGGCCAAAATGTACAGGCAGGCACTTTGCAAAAAACAGCTGTGTTTTCTGTCAAAAAATGGGATGTGTCCACGTTGTGTTTTGGGGCATTTCCTGTCGCGGGCGCTAGGCCTACCCACACAAGTGAGGTATCATTTTTATCGGGAGACTTGGGGGGACGCTGGGTGGAAGGAAATTTGTGGCTCCTTTCAGATTCCAGAACTTTCTGTCCCCGAAATGTGAGGAAAACTTGTTTTTATAGCCACTTTTTGAGGTTTGCAAAGGATTCTGGGTAACAGAACCTGGTCAGAGCCCCGCAAGTCACCCCATCTTGGATTCCCCTAGGTCTCTAGTTTTAAAAAATGCACAGGTTTGGTAGGTTTCCCCAGGTGCCGGCTGAGCTAGAGGCCAAAATCTACAGGTAGGCACTTTGCAAAAAACACCTCTGTTTTCTTTCAAAATATTTGATGTGTCCACGTTGCGTTTTGGGGCATTTCCTGTCACGGGCGCTAGGCCTACCCACACAAGTGAGGTATCATTTTTATCGGGAGACTTGGGGGGACGCTGGGTGGAAGGAAATTTGTGGCTCCTCTCAGATTCCAGAACTTTCTGTCACCGAAATGTGAGGAAAACCTGTTTTTTTGCCACTTTTTGAGGTTTGCAAAGGATTCTGGGTAACAGAACCTGGTCAGAGCCCCGCAAGTCACCCCATCTTGGATTCCCCTAGGTCTCTAGTTTTCAAAAATGCACAGGTTTGGTAGGTTTGCCTAGGTGCCGGCTGAGCTAGAGGCCAAAATCTACAGGTAGGCACTTTGCAAAAAACACCTCTGTTTTCTTTCCAAAAATTTGATGTGTCCACGTTGCGTTTTGGGGCATTTCCTGTCGCGGGCGCTAGGCCTACCCACACAAGTGAGGTATCATTTTTATCGGGAGACTTGGGGGGACGCTGGGTAGAAGGAAATTTGTGGCTCCTCTCAGATTCCAGAACTTTCTGTCACCGAAATATGAGGAAAACCTGTTTTTTTGCCACTTTTTGAGGTTTGCAAAGGATTCTGGGTAACAGAACCTGGTCAGAGCCCCGCAAGTCACCCCATCTTGGATTCCCCTAGGTCTCTAGTTTTCAAAAATGCACAGGTTTGGTAGGTTTCCCTAGGTGCCGGCTGAGCTAGAGGCCAAAATCTACAGGTAGGCACTTTGCAAAAAACACCTCTGTTTTCTTTCCAAAAATTTGATGTGTCCACGTTGCGTTTTGGGGCATTTCCTGTCGCGGGCGCTAGGCCTACCCACACAAGTGAGGTATAATTTTTATCGGGAGACTTGGGGGGACGCTGGGTGGAAGGAAATTTGTGGCTCCTCTCAGATTCCAGAACTTTCTGTCACCGAAATGTGAGGAAAACCTGTTTTTTTGCCACTTTTTGAGGTTTGCAAAGGATTCTGGGTAACAGAACCTGGTCAGAGCCCCGCAAGTCACCCCATCTTGGATTCCCCTAGGTCTCTAGTTTTCAAAAATGCACAGGTTTGGTAGGTTTCCCTAGGTGCCGGCTGAGCTAGAGGCCAAAATCTACAGGTAGGCACTGTGCAAAAAACACCTCTGTTTCTTTCAAAATATTTGATGTGTCCACGTTGCGTTTTGGGGCATTTCCTGTCGCGGGCGCTAGGCCTACCCACACAAGTGAGGTATCATTTTTATCGGGAGACTTGGGGGGACTCTGGGTGGAAGGAAATTTGTGGCTCCTCTCAGAATCCAGAACTTTCTGTCACCGAAATGTGAGGAAAACTTGTTTTTGTAGCCACTTTTTGAGGTTTACAAAGGATTCTGGGTAACAGAACCTGGTCAGAGCCCCACAAGTCACCCCATCTTGGATTCCCCTAGGTCTCTAGTTTTCAAAAATGCACAGGTTTGGTAGGTTTCCCTAGGTGCCGGCTGAGCTAGAGGCCAAAATCTACAGGTAATCACTTTGCAAAAAACACCTCTGTTTTCTTTCAAAATATTTGATGTGTCCATGTTGCTTTTTGGGGCATTTCCTGTCGCGGGCGCTAGGCCTACCCACACAAGTGAGGTATCATTTTTATCGGGAGACTTGGGGGGACGCTGGGTGGATGGAAATTTGTGGCTCCTTTCAGATTCCAGAACTTTCTGTCACCGAAATGTGATGAAAACTTGTTTTTATAGCCACTTTTTGAGGTTTGCAAAGGATTCTGGGTAACAGAACCTGGTCAGAGCCCCGCAAGTCACCCCATCTTGGATTACCCTAGGTCTCTTGTTTTAAAAAATGCACAGGTTTGGTAGGTTTCCCTAGGTGCCGGATGAGCTAGAGGCCAAAATCTACAGGTAGGCACTTTGCAAAAAACACCTCTGTTTTCTTTCAAAATATTTGATGTGTCCACGTTGCGTTTTGGGGCATTTCCTGTCGCGGGCGCTAGGCCTACCCACACAAGTGAGGTATCATTTTTATCGGGAGACTTGGGGGGACGCTGAGTGGAAGGAAATTTGTGGCTCCTCTCAGAATCCAGAACTTTCTGTCACCGAAATGTGAGGAAAACTTGTTTTTTTAGCCACTTTTTGAGGTTTGCAAAGGATTCTGGGTAACAGAACCTGGTTAGAGCCCCGCAAGTCACCCCATCTTGGATTACCCTAGGGCTCTAGTTTTCAAAAATGCACAGGTTTGGTAGGTTTCCCTAGGTGCCGGCTGAGCTAGAGGCCAAAATCTACAGGTAGGCACTTTGCAAAAAACACCTCTGTTTTCTTTCCAAAAATTTGATGTGTCCACGTTGCGTTTTGGGGCATTTCCTGTCGCGGGCGCTAGGCCTACCCACACAAGTGAGGTATCATTTTTATCGGGAGACTTGGGGGGATGCTGGGTGGAAGGAAATTTGTGGCTCCTCTCAGATTCCAGAACTTTCTGTCACCGAAATGTGAGGAAAACCTGTTTTGTTGCCACTTTTTGAGGTTTGCAAAGGATTCTGGGTAACAGAACCTGGTCAGAGCCCCACAAGTCACACCATCTTGGATTCCCCTAGGTCTCTAGTTTTCAAAAATGCACAGGTTTGGTAGGTTTCCCTAGGTGCCGGCTGAGCTAGAGGCCAAAATGTACAGGCAGGCACTTTGCAAAAAACAGCTGTGTTTTCTGTCAAAAAATGGGATGTGTCCACGTTGTGTTTTGGGGCATTTCCTGTCGCGGGCGCTAGGCCTACCCACACAAGTGAGGTATCATTTTTATCGGGAGACTTGGGGGGACGCTGGGTGGAAGGAAATTTGTGGCTCCTTTCAGATTCCAGAACTTTCTGTCCCCGAAATGTGAGGAAAACTTGTTTTTATAGCCACTTTTTGAGGTTTGCAAAGGATTCTGGGTAACAGAACCTGGTCAGAGCCCCGCAAGTCACCCCATCTTGGATTCCCCTAGGTCTCTAGTTTTAAAAAATGCACAGGTTTGGTAGGTTTCCCCAGGTGCCGGCTGAGCTAGAGGCCAAAATCTACAGGTAGGCACTTTGCAAAAAACACCTCTGTTTTCTTTCAAAATATTTGATGTGTCCACGTTGCGTTTTGGGGCATTTCCTGTCGCGGGCGCTAGGCCTACCCACACAAGTGAGGTATCATTTTTATCGGGAGACTTGGGGGGACGCTGGGTGGAAGGAAATTTGTGGCTCCTCTCAGATTCCAGAACTTTCTGTCACCGAAATGTGAGGAAAACCTGTTTTTTAGCCACTTTTTGAGGTTTGCAAAGGATTCTGGGTAACAGAACCTGGTCAGAGCCCCGCAAGTCACCCCATCTTGGATTCCCCTAGGTCTCTAGTTTTCAAAAATGCACAGGCTTGGTAGGTTTGCCTAGGTGCCGGCTGAGCTAGAGGCCAAAATCTACAGGTAGGCACTTTGCAAAAAACACCTCTGTTTTCTTTCCAAAAATTTGATGTGTCCACGTTGCATTTTGGGGCATTTCCTGTCGCGGGCGCTAGGCCTACCCACACAAGTGAGGTATCATTTTTATCGGGAGACTTGGGGGGACGCTGGGTAGAAGGAATTTTGTGGCTCCTCTCAGATTCCAGAACTTTCTGTCACCGAAATATGAGGAAAACCTGTGTTTTTGCCACTTTTTGAGGTTTGCAAAGGATTCTGGGTAACAGAACCTGGTCAGAGCCCCGCAAGTCACCCCATCTTGGATTCCCCTAGGTCTCTAGTTTTCAAAAATGCACAGGTTTGGTAGGTTTCCCTAGGTGCCGGCTGAGCTAGAGGCCAAAATCTACAGGTAGGCACTTTGCAAAAAACACCTCTGTTTTCTTTCAAAATATTTGATGTGTCCACGTTGCGTTTTGGGGCATTTCCTGTCGCGGGCGCTAGGCCTACCCACACAAGTGAGGTATCATTTTTATCGGGAGACTTGGGGGGACGCTGGGTGGAAGGAAATTTGTGGCTCCTCTCAGAATCCAGAACTTTCTGTCACCGAAATGTGAGGAAAACTTGATTTTGTAGCCACTTTTTGAGGTTTGCAAAGGATTCTGGGTAACAGAACCTGGTCAGAGCCCCACAAGTCACCCCATCTTGGATTCCCCTAGGTCTCTAGTTTTCACAAATGCACAGGTTTGGTAGGTTTCCGTAGGTGCCGGATGAGCTAGAGGCCAAAATCTACAGGTAGGCACTTTGCAAAAAACACCTCTTTTTTCTTTCCAAAAATGTGATGTTTCCACGTTGCGTTTTGGGGCATTTCCTGTCGCGGGCGCTAGGCCTACCCACACAAGTGAGGTATCATTTTTATTGGGAGACTAGGGGGGACGCTGGGTGGAAGGAAATTTGTGGCTCCTCTCAGATTCCAGAACTTTCTGTCACCGAAATGTGAGGAAAACTTGTTTTTGTAGCCACTTTTTGAGGTTTGCAAAGGATTCTGGGTAACAGAACCTGGTCAGAGACCCACAAGTCACCCCATCTTGGATTCCCCTAGGTCTCTAGTTTTCAAAAATGCACAGGTTTGGTAGGTTTCCCTAGGTGCCGGCTGAGCTAGAGGCCAAAATGTACAGGCAGGCACTTTGCAAAAAACAGCTGTGTTTTCTGTCAAAAAATGGGATGTGTCCACGTTTTGTTTTGGGGTATTTCCTGTCGCGGGCGCTAGCCCTACCCACACAAGTGAGGTATCATTTTTATCGGGAGACTTGGGGGGGACGCTGGGTGGATGGAAATTTGTGGCTCCTTTCAGATTCCAGAACTTTCTGTCACCGAAATGTGAGGAAAACTTGTTTTTATAGCCACTTTTTGAGGTTTGCAAAGGATTCTGGGTAACAGAACCTGGTCAGAGCCCCGCAAGTCACCCCATCTTGGATTCCCCTAGGTCTCTTGTTTTAAAAAATGCACAGGTTTGGTAGGTTTCCCTAGGTGCCGGCTGAGCTAGAGGCCAAAATCTACAGGTAGGCACTTTGCAAAAAACACCTCTGTTTTCTTTCAAAATATTTGATGTGTCCACGTTGCGTTTTGGGGCATTTCCTGTCACGGGCGCTAGGCCTACCCACACAAGTGAGATGTCATTTTTATCGGGAGACTTGGGGGGACGCTGGGTGGAAGGAAATTTGTGGCTCCTCTCAGATTCCAGAACTTTCTGTCACTGAAATGTGAGGAAAACTTGTTTTTCTAGCCACTTTTTGAGGTTTGCAAAGGATTCTGGGTAACAGAACCTGGTCAGAGCCCCGCAAGTCACCCCATCTTGGATTCCCCTAGGTCTCTAGTTTTCAAAAATGCACAGGTTTGGTAGGTTTCCCTAGGTGCCGGCTGAGCTAGAGGCCAAAATCTACAGGTAGGCACTTTGCAAAAAACACCTCTGTTTTCTTTCAAAATATTTGATGTGTCCACGTTGCGTTTTGGGGCATTTCCTGTCGCGGGCGCTAGGCCTACCCACACAAGTGAAGTATCATTTTTATCGGGAGACTTGGGGGGACGCTGGATGGAAGGATATTTGTGGCTCCTCTCAGATTCCAGAACTTTCTGTCACCGAAATGTGAGGAAAACCTGTTTTTTTTTGCCACTTTTTGAGGTTTGCAAAGGATTCTGGGTAACAGAACCTGGTCAGAGCCCCGCAAGTCACCCCATCTTGGATTCCCCTAGGTCTCTAGTTTTAAAAAATGCACAGGTTTGGTAGGTTTCCCTAGGTGCCGGCTGAGCTAGAGGCCAAAATGTACAGGCAGGCACTTTGCAAAAACCAGCTGTGTTTTCTGTCAAAAAATGGGATGTGTCCACGTAGTGTTTTGGGGCATTTCCTGTCGCGGGCGCTAGCCCTACCCACACAAGTGAGGTATCATTTTTATCGGGAGACTTGGGGGGACGCTGGGTGGATGGAAATTTGTGGCTCCTTTCAGATTCCAGAACTTTCTGTCACCGAAATGTGAGGAAAACTTGTTTTTATAGCCACTTTTTGAGGTTTGCAAAGGATTCTGGGTAACAGAACCTGGTCAGAGCCCCGCAAGTCACCCCATCTTGGATTCCCCAAGGTCTCTTGTTTTAAAAAATGCACAGGATTGGTAGGTTTCCCTAGGTGCCGGCTGAGCTAGAGGCCAAAATCTACAGGTAGGCACTTTGCAAAAAACACGTCTGTTTTCTTTCCAAAAATTTGATGTGTCCACGTTGCGTTTTGGGGCATTTCCTGTCGCGGGCGCTAGGCCTACCCACACAAGTGAGGTATCATTTTTATCGGGAGACTTGGGGGGATGCTGGGTGGAAGGAAATTTGTGGCTCCTCTCAGATTCCAGAACTTTCTGTCACCGAAATGTGAGGAAAACCTGTTTTTTTGCCACTTTTTGAGGTTTGCAAAGGATTCTGGGTAACAGAACCTGGTCAGAGCCCCGCAAGTCACCCCATCTTGGATTCCCCTAGGTCTCTAGTTTTAAAAAATGCACAGGTTTGGTAGGTTTCCCTAGGTGCCGGCTGAGCTAGAGGCCAAAATGTACAGGCAGGCACTTTGCAAAAAACAGCTGTGTTTTCTGTCAAAAAATGGGATGTGTCCACGTTGTGTTTTGGGGCATTTCCTGTCGCGGGCGCTATGCCTACCCACACAAGTGAGGTATCATTTTTATCGGGAGACTTGGGGGGACGCTGGGTGGAAGGAAATTTGTGGCTCCTTTCAGATTCCAGAACTTTCTGTCCCCGAAATGTGAGGAAAACTTGTTTTTATAGCCACTTTTTGAGGTTTGCAAAGGATTCTGGGTAACAGAACCTGGTCAGAGCCCCGCAAGTCACCCCATCTTGGATTCCCCTAGGTCTCTAGTTTTTAAAAATGCACAGGTTTGGTAGGTTTCCCCAGGTGCCGGCTGAGCTAGAGGCCAAAATCTACAGGTAGGCACTTTGCAAAAAACACCTCTGTTTTCTTTCAAAATATTTGATGTGTCCACGTTGCGTTTTGGGGCATTTCCTGTCACGGGCGCTAGGCCTACCCACACAAGTGAGGTATCATTTTTATCGGGAGACTTAGGGGGACGCTGGGTGGAAGGAAATTTGTGGCTCCTCTCAGATTCCAGAACTTTCTGTCACCGAAATGTGAGGAAAACCTGTTTTTTTGCCACTTTTTGAGGTTTGCAAAGGATTCTGGGTAACAGAACCTGGTCAGAGCCCCGCAAGTCACCCCATCTTGGATTCCCCTAGGTCTCTAGTTTTCAAAAATGCACAGGTTTGGTAGGTTTGCCTAGGTGCCGGCTGAGCTAGAGGCCAAAATCTACAGGTAGGCACTTTGCAAAAAACACCTCTGTTTTCTTTCAAAATATTTGATGTGTCCACGTTGCGTTTTGGGGCATTTCCTGTCACGGGCGCTAGGCCTACCCACACAAGTGAGATGTCATTTTTATCGGGAGACTTGGGGGGACGCTGGGTGGAAGGAAATTTGTGGCTCCTCTCAGATTCCAGAACTTTCTGTCACCGAAATGTGAGGAAAACTTGTTTTTTTAGCCACTTTTTGAGGTTTGCAAAGGATTCTGGGTAACAGAACCTGGTCAGAGCCCCGCAAGTCACCCCATCTTGGATTCCCCTAGGTCTCTAGTTTTCAAAAATGCACAGGTTTGGTAGGTTTCCCTAGGTGCCGGCTGAGCTAGAGGCCAAAATCTACAGGTAGGCACTTTGCAAAAAACACCTCTGTTTTCTTTCCAAAAATTTGATGTGTCCACGTTGCGTTTTGGGGCATTTCCTGTCGCGGGCGCTAGGCCTACCCACACAAGTGAGGTATCATTTTTATCTGGAGACTTGGGGGACGCTGGGTAGAAGGAAATTTGTGGCTCCTCTCAGATTCCAGAACTTTCTGTCACCGAAATGTGAGGAAAACTTGTTTTTGTAGCTACTTTTTGAGGTTTGCAAAGGATTCTGGGTAACAGAATCTGGTCAGAGCCCCACAAGTCACCCCATCTTGGATTCCCCTAGGTCTCTAGTTTTCACAAATGCACAGGTTTGGTAGGTTTCCCTAGGTGCCGGATGAGCTAGAGGCCAAAATCTACAGGTAGGCACTTTGCAAAAAACACCTCTGTTTTCTTTCCAAAAATTTGATGTTTCCACGTTGCGTTTTGGGGCATTTCCTGTCGCGGGCGCTAGGCCTACCCACACAAGTGAGGTATCATTTTTATTGGGAGACTAGGGGGGACGCTGGGTGGAAGGAAATTTATGGCTCCTCTCAGATTCCAGAACTTTCTGTCACCGAAATGTGAGGAAAACTTGTTTTTTTGCCACTTTTTGAGGTTTGCAAAGGATTCTGGGTAACAGAACCTGGTCAGAGCCCCACAAGTCACCCCATCTTGGATTCCCCTAGGTCTCTAGTTTTCAAAAATGCACAGGTTTGGTAGGTTTCCCTAGGTGCCGGCTGAGCTAGAGGCCAAAATGTACAGGCAGGCACTTTGCAAAAAACAGCTGTGTTTTCTGTCAAAAAATGGGATGTGTCCACGTTGTGTTTTGGGGCATTTCCTGTCGCGGGCGCTAGCCCTACCCACACAAGTGAGGTATCATTTTTATCGGGAGACTTGGGGGGACGCTGGGTGGATGGAAATTTGTGGCTCCTTTCAGATTCCAGAACTTTCTGTCACCGAAATGTGAGGAAAACTTGTTTTTATAGCCACTTTTTGAGGTTTGCAAAGGATTCTGGGTAACAGAACCTGGTCAGAGCCCCGCAAGTCACCCCATCTTGGATTCCCCAAGGTCTCTTGTTTTAAAAAATGCACAGGTTTGGTAGGTTTCCCTAGGTGCCGGCTGAGCTAGAGGCCAAAATCTACAGGTAGGCACTTTGCAAAAAACACCTCTGTTTTCTTTCAAAATATTTGATGTGTCCACGTTGCGTTTTGGGGCATTTCCTGTCACGGGCGCTAGGCCTACCCACACAAGTGAGATGTCATTTTTATCGGGAGACTTGGGGGGACGCTGGGTGGAAGGAAATTTGTGGCTCCTCTCAGATTCCAGAACTTTCTGTCACTGAAATGTGAGGAAAACTTGTTTTTCTAGCCACTTTTTGAGGTTTGCAAAGGATTCTGGGTAACAGAACCTGGTCAGAGCCCCGCAAGTCACCCCATCTTGGATTCCCCTAGGTCTCTAGTTTTCAAAAATGCACAGGTTTGGTAGGTTTCCCTAGGTGCCGGCTGAGCTAGAGGCCAAAATCTACAGGTAGGCACTTTGCAAAAAACACCTCTGTTTTCTTTCAAAATATTTGATGTGTCCACGTTGCGTTTTGGGGCATTTCCTGTCGCGGGCGCTAGGCCTACCCACACAAGTGAGGTATCATTTTTATCGGGAGACTTGGGGGGACGCTGGATGGAAGGATATTTGTGGCTCCTCTCAGATTCCAGAACTTTCTGTCACCGAAATGTGAGGAAAACCTGTTTTTTTTGCCACTTTTTGAGGTTTGCAAAGGATTCTGGGTAACAGAACCTGGTCAGAGCCCCGCAAGTCACCCCATCTTGGATTCCCCTAGGTCTCTAGTTTTAAAAAATGCACAGGTTTGGTAGGTTTCCCTAGGTGCCGGCTGAGCTAGAGGCCAAAATGTACAGGCAGGCACTTTGCAAAAAACAGCTGTGTTTTCTGTCAAAAAATGGGATGTGTCCACGTAGTGTTTTGGGGCATTTCCTGTCGCGGGCGCTAGCCCTACCCACACAAGTGAGGTATCATTTTTATCGGGAGACTTGGGGGGACGCTGGGTGGATGGAAATTTGTGGCTCCTTTCAGATTCCAGAACTTTCTGTCACCGAAATGTGAGGAAAACTTGTTTTTATAGCCACTTTTTGAGGTTTGCAAAGGATTCTGGGTAACAGAACCTGGTCAGAGCCCCGCAAGTCACCCCATCTTGGATTCCCCAAGGTCTCTTGTTTTAAAAAATGCACAGGATTGGTAGGTTTCCCTAGGTGCCGGCTGAGCTAGAGGCCAAAATCTACAGGTAGGCACTTTGCAAAAAACACGTCTGTTTTCTTTCCAAAAATTTGATGTGTCCACGTTGCGTTTTGGGGCATTTCCTGTCGCGGGCGCTAGGCCTACCCACACAAGTGAGGTATCATTTTTATCGGGAGACTTGGGGGGATGCTGGGTGGAAGGAAATTTGTGGCTCCTCTCAGATTCCAGAACTTTCTGTCACCGAAATGTGAGGAAAACCTGTTTTTTTGCCACTTTTTGAGGTTTGCAAAGGATTCTGGGTAACAGAACCTGGTCAGAGCCCCGCAAGTCACCCCATCTTGGATTCCCCTAGGTCTCTAGTTTTAAAAAATGCACAGGTTTGGTAGGTTTCCCTAGGTGCCGGCTGAGCTAGAGGCCAAAATGTACAGGCAGGCACTTTGCAAAAAACAGCTGTGTTTTCTGTCAAAAAATGGGATGTGTCCACGTTGTGTTTTGGGGCATTTCCTGTCGCGGGCGCTATGCCTACCCACACAAGTGAGGTATCATTTTTATCGGGAGACTTGGGGGGACGCTGGGTGGAAGGAAATTTGTGGCTCCTTTCAGATTCCAGAACTTTCTGTCCCCGAAATGTGAGGAAAACTTGTTTTTATAGCCACTTTTTGAGGTTTGCAAAGGATTCTGGGTAACAGAACCTGGTCAGAGCCCCGCAAGTCACCCCATCTTGGATTCCCCTAGGTCTCTAGTTTTAAAAAATGCACAGGTTTGGTAGGTTTCCCCAGGTGCCGGCTGAGCTAGAGGCCAAAATCTACAGGTAGGCACTTTGCAAAAAACACTTCTGTTTTCTTTCAAAATATTTGATGTGTCCACGTTGCGTTTTGGGGCATTTCCTGTCGCGGGCGCTAGGCCTACCCACACAAGTGAGGTATCATTTTTATCGGGAGACTTAGGGGGACGCTGGGTGGAAGGAAATTTGTGGCTCCTCTCAGATTCCAGAACTTTCTGTCACCGAAATGTGAGGAAAACCTGTTTTTTTGCCACTTTTTGAGGTTTGCAAAGGATTCTGGGTAACAGAACCTGGTCAGAGCCCCGCAAGTCACCCCATCTTGGATTCCCCTAGGTCTCTAGTTTTCAAAAATGCACAGGTTTGGTAGGTTTGCCTAGGTGCCGGCTGAGCTAGAGGCCAAAATCTACAGGTAGGCACTTTGCAAAAAACACCTCTGTTTTCTTTCAAAATATTTGATGTGTCCACGTTGCGTTTTGGGGCATTTCCTGTCACGGGCGCTAGGCCTACCCACACAAGTGAGATGTCATTTTTATCGGGAGACTTGGGGGGACGCTGGGTGGAAGGAAATTTGTGGCTCCTCTCAGATTCCAGAACTTTCTGTCACCGAAATGTGAGGAAAACTTGTTTTTTTAGCCACTTTTTGAGGTTTGCAAAGGATTCTGGGTAACAGAACCTGGTCAGAGCCCCGCAAGTCACCCCATCTTGGACTCCCCTAGGTCTCTAGTTTTAAAAAATGCACAGGTTTGGTAGGTTTCCCTAGGTGCCGGCTGAGCTAGAGGCCAAAATCTACAGGTAGGCACTTTGCAAAAAACACCTCTGTTTTCTTTCCAAAAATTTGATGTGTCCACGTTGCGTTTTGGGGCATTTCCTGTCGCGGGCGCTAGGCCTACCCACACAAGTGAGGTATCATTTTTATCTGGAGACTTGGGGGACGCTGGGTAGAAGGAAATTTGTGGCTCCTCTCAGATTCCAGAACTTTCTGTCACCGAAATGTGAGGAAAACTTGTTTTTGTAGCTACTTTTTGAGGTTTGCAAAGGATTCTGGGTAACAGAACCTGGTCAGAGCCCCACAAGTCACCCCATCTTGGATTCCCCTAGGTCTCTAGTTTTCACAAATGCACAGGTTTGGTAGGTTTCCCTAGGTGCCGGATGAGCTAGAGGCCAAAATCTACAGGTAGGCACTTTGCAAAAAACACCTCTGTTTTCTTTCCAAAAATTTGATGTTTCCACGTTGCGTTTTGGGGCATTTCCTGTCGCGGGCGCTAGGCCTACCCACACAAGTGAGGTATCATTTTTATTGGGAGACTAGGGGGGACGCTGGGTGGAAGGAAATTTATGGCTCCTCTCAGATTCCAGAACTTTCTGTCACCGAAATGTGAGGAAAACTTGTTTTTGTAGCCACTTTTTGAGGTTTGCAAAGGATTCTGGGTAACAGAACCTGGTCAGAGCCCCACAAGTCACCCCATCTTGGATTCCCCTAGGTCTCTAGTTTTCAAAAATGCACAGGTTTGGTAGGTTTCCCTAGGTGCCGGCTGAGCTAGAGGCCAAAATGTACAGGCAGGCACTTTGCAAAAAACAGCTGTGTTTTCTGTCAAAAAATTGGATGTGTCCACGTTGTGTTTTGGGGCATTTCCTGTCGTGGGCGCTAGGCCTACCCACACAAGTGAGGTATAATTTTTATCGGGAGACTTGGGGGGACGCTGGGTGGATGGAAATTTGTGGCTCCTTTCAGATTCCAGAACTTTCTGTCACCGAAATGTGAGGAAAACTTGTTTTTATAGCCACTTTTTGAGGTTTGCAAAGGATTCTGGGTATCAGAACCTGGTCAGAGCCCCGCAAGTCACCCCATCTTGGATTCCCCTAGGTCTCTAGTTTTCAAAAATGCACAGGTTTGGTAGGTTTCCCTAGGTGCCGGCTGAGCTAGAGGCCAAAATCTACAGGTAGGCACTTTGCAAAAAACACCTCTGTTTTCTTTCAAAATATTTGATGTGTCCACGTTGCGTTTTGGGGCATTTCCTGTCACGGACGCTAGGCCTACCCACACAAGTGAGATGTCATTTTTATCGGGAGACTTGGGGGGACGCTGGGTGGAAGGAAATTTGTGGCTCCTCTCAGATTCCAGAACTTTCTGTCACCGAAATGTGAGGAAAACTTGTTTTTTTAGCCACTTTTTGAGGTTTGCAAAGGATTCTGGGTATCAGAACCTGGTCAGAGCCCCGCAAGTCACCCCATCTTGGATTCCCCTAGGTCTCTAGTTTTCAAAAATGCACAGGTTTGGTAGGTTTCCCTAGGTGCCGGCTGAGCTAGAGGCCAAAATCTACAGGTAGGCACTTTGCAAAAAACACCTCTGTTTTCTTTCCAAAAATTTGATGTGTCCACTTTGCGTTTTGGGGCATTTCCTGTCGCGGGCGCTAGGCCTACCCACACAAGTGAGGTATCATTTTTATCGGGAGACTTGGGGGGATGCTGGGTGGAAGGAAATTTGTGGCTCCTCTCAGATTCCAGAACTTTCTGTCACCGAAATGTGAGGAAAACCTGTTTTTTTGCCACTTTTTGAGGTTTGCAAAGGATTCTGGGTAACAGAACCTGGTCAGAGCCCCGCAAGTCACCCCATCTTGGATTCCCCAAGGTCTCTTGTTTTAAAAAATGCACAGGTTTGGTAGGTTTCCCTAGGTGCCGGCTGAGCTAGAGGCCAAAATCTACAGGTAGGCACTTTGCAAAAAACACCTCTGTTTTCTTTCAAAATATTTGATGTGTCCACGTTGCGTTTTGGGGCATTTCCTGTCACGGGCGCTAGGCCTACCCACACAAGTGAGATGTCATTTTTATCGGGAGACTTGGGGGGACGCTGAGTGGAAGGAAATTTGTGGCTCCTCTCAGATTCCAGAACTTTCTGTCACCGAAATGTGAGGAAAACTTGTTTTTTTAGCCACTTTTTGAGGTTTGCAAAGGATTCTGGGTATCAGAACCTGGTCAGAGCCCCGCAAGTCACCCCATCTTGGATTCCCCTAGGTCTCTAGTTTTCAAAAATGCACAGGTTTGGTAGGTTTCCCTAGGTGCCGGCTAAGCTAGAGGCCAAAATCTACAGGTAGGCACTTTGCAAAAAACACCTCTGTTTTCTTTCCAAAAATTTGATGTGTCCACGTTGCGTTTTGGGGCATTTCCTGTCGCGGGCGCTAGGCCTACCCACACAAGTGAGGTATCATTTTTATCGGGAGACTTGGGGGGACGCTGGGTGGAAGGAAATTTGTGGCTCCTCTCAGAATCCAGAACTTTCTGTCACCGAAATGTGAGGAAAACCTGTTTTTTTGCCACTTTTTGAGGTTTGCAAAGGATTCTGGGTAACAGAACCTGGTCAGAGCCCCGCAAGTCACCCCATCTTGGATTCCCCTAGGTCTCTAGTTTTCAAAAATGCACAGGTTTGGTAGGTTTCCCTAGGTGCCGGCTGAGCTAGAGGCCAAAATCTACAGGTAGGCACTTTGCAAAAAACACCTCTGTTTTCTTTCAAAATATTTGATGTGTCCACGTTGCGTTTTGGGGCATTTCCTGTCGCGGGCGCTAGGCCTACCCACACAAGTGAGGTATCATTTTTATGGGGAGACTTGGGGGGACGCTGGGTGGAAGGAAATTTGTGGCTCCTCTCAGAATCCAGAACTTTCTGTCACCGAAATTTGAGGAAAACTTGTTTTTGTAGCCACTTTTTGAGGTTTACAAAGGATTCTGGGTAACAGAACCTGGTCAGAGCCCCACAAGTCACCCCATCTTGGATTCCCCTAGGTCTCTAGTTTTCAAAAATGCACAGGTTTGGTAGGTTTCTCTAGGTGCCGGCTGAGCTAGAGGCCAAAATCTACAGGTAGGCACTTTGCAAAAAACACCTCTGTTTTCTTTCAAAATATTTGATGTGTCCATGTTGCTTTTTGGGGCATTTCCTGTCGCGGGCGCTAGGCCTACCCACACAAGTGAGGTATCATTTTTATCGGGAGACTTGGGGGGACGCTGGGTGGAAGGAAATTTGTGTCTCCTCTCAGATTCCAGAACTTTCTGTCACCGAAATGTGAGGAAAACTTGTTTTTAAAGCCACTTTTTGAGGTTTGCAAAGGATTCTGGGTAACAGAACCTGGTCAGAGCCCCGCAATTCACCTCATCTTGGATTCCCCTAGGTCTCTAGTTTTCAAGAATGCACAGGTTTGGTAGGTTTCCCTAGGTGCCGGCTGAGCTAGAGGCCAAAATCTACAGGTAGGCACTTTGCAAAAAACACCTCTGTTTTCTTTTCAAAAATTTGATGTGTCCACGTTGCGTTTTGGGGCATTTCCTGTCGCAGGCGCTAGGCCTACCCACACAAGTGAGGTATCATTTTTATCGGGAGACTTGGGGGGATGCTGGGTGGAAGGAAATTTGTGGCACCTCTCAGATTCCAGAACTTTCTGTCACCGAAATGTGAGGAAAACTTGTTTTTTTAGCCACTTTTGGATGTTTGCAAAGGATTCTGGGTAACAGAACCTGGTCAGAGCCCCGCAAGTCATCCCATCTTGGATTACCCTAGGTCTCTTGTTTTAAAAAATGCACAGGTTTGGTAGGTTTCCCTAGGTGCCGGATGAGCTAGAGGCCAAAATCTACAGGTAGGCACTTTGCAAAAAACACCTCTGTTTTCTTTCAAAATATTTGATGTGTCCACGTTGCGTTTTGGGGCATTTCCTGTTGCGGGTGCTAGGCCTACCCATACAAGTGAGGTATCATTTTTATGGGGAGACTTGGGGGTCGCTGGGTGGAAGGAAATTTGTGGCTCCTCTCAGATTCCAGAACTTTCTGTCACCGAAATGTGAGGAAAACTTGTTTTTTTAGCCACTTTTTGAGGTTTGCAAAGGATTCTGGGTAACAGAACCTGGTCAGAGCCCCGCAAGTCACCCCATCTTGGATTCCCCTAGGTCTCTAGTTTTCAAAAATGCACAGGTTTGGTAGGTTTCCCTAGGTGCCGGCTGAGCTAGAGGCCAAAATCTACAGGTAGGCACTTTGCAAAAAACACCTCTGTTTTCTTTCCAAAAATTTGATGTGTCCACGTTGCGTTTTGGGGCATTTCCTGTCGCGGGCGCTAGGCCTACCCACACAAGTGAGGTATCATTTTTATCGGGAGACTTGGGGGACGCTGGGTAGAAGGAAATTTGTGGCTCCTCTCAGATTCCAGAACTTTCTGTCACCGAAATGTGAGGAAAACTTGTTTTTGTAGCTACTTTTTGAGGTTTGCAAAGGATTCTGGGTAACAGAACCTGGTCAGAGCCCCACAAGTCACCCCATCTTGGATTCCCCTAGGTCTCTAGTTTTCACAAATGCACAGGTTTGGTAGGTTTCTCTAGGTGCCGGATGAGCTAGAGGCCAAAATGTACAGGCAGGCACTTTGCAAAAAACAGCTGTGTTTTCTGTCAAAAAATGGGATGTGTCCACGTTGTGTTTTGGGGCATTTCCTGTCGCGGGCGCTAGGCCTACCCACACAAGTGAGGTATCATTTTTATCGGGAGACTTGGGGGGACGCTGGGTGGATGGAAATTTGTGGCTCCTTTCAGATTCCAGAACTTTCTGTCACCGAAATGTGAGGAAAACTTGTTTTTTTAGCCACTTTTTGAGGTTTGCAAAGGATTCTGGGTAACAGAACCTGGTCAGAGCCCCACAAGTCACCCCATCTTGGATTCCCCTAGGTCTCTAGTTTTCAAAAATGCACAGGTTTGGTAGGTTTCCCTAGGTGCCAGCTGAGCTAGAGGCCAAAATGTACAGGCAGGCACTTTGCAAAAAACAGCTGTGTTTTCTGTCAAAAAATGGGATGTGTCCACGTTGTGTTTTGGGGCATTTCCTGTCGCGGGCGCTAGGCCTACCCACACAAGTGAGGTATCATTTTTATCGGGAGACTTGGGGGGACGCTGGGTGGATGGAAATTTGTGGCTCCTTTCAGATTCCAGAACTTTCTGTCACCGAAATGTGAGGAAAACTTGTTTTTATAGCCACTTTTTGAGGTTTGCAAAGGATTCTGGGTAACAGAACCTGGTCAGAGCCCCGCAAGTCACCCCATCTTGGATTCCCCAAGGTCTCTTGTTTTAAAAAATGCACAGGTTTGGTAGGTTTCCCTAGGTGCCGGCTGAGCTAGAGGCCAAAATCTACAGGTAGGCACTTTGCAAAAAACACCTCTGTTTTCTTTCAAAATATTTGATGTGTCCACGTTGCGTTTTGGGGCATTTCCTGTCACGGGCGCTAGGCCTACCCACACAAGTGAGATGTCATTTTTATCGGGAGACTTGGGGGGACGCTGGGTGGAAGGAAATTTGTGGCTCCTCTCAGATTCCAGAACTTTCTGTCACCGAAATGTGAGGAAAACTTGTTTTTTTAGCCACTTTTTGAGGTTTGCAAAGGATTCTGGGTATCAGAACCTGGTCAGAGCCCCGCAAGTCACCCCATCTTGGATTCCCCTAGGTCTCTAGTTTTCAAAAATGCACAGGTTTGGTAGGTTTCCCTAGGTGCCGGCTGAGCTAGAGGCCAAAATCTACAGGTAGGCACTTTGCAAAAAACACCTCTGTTTTCTTTCCAAAAATTTGATGTGTCCACTTTGCGTTTTGGGGCATTTCCTGTCGCGGGCGCTAGGCCTACCCACACAAGTGAGGTATCATTTTTATCGGGAGACTTGGGGGGATGCTGGGTGGAAGGAAATTTGTGGCTCCTCTCAGATTCCAGAACTTTCTGTCACCGAAATGTGAGGAAAACCTGTTTTTTTGCCACTTTTTGAGGTTTGCAAAGGATTCTGGGTAACAGAACCTGGTCAGAGCCCCACAAGTCACCCCATCTTGGATTCCCCTAGGTCTCTAGTTTTCAAAAATGCACAGGTTTGGTAGGTTTCCCTAGGTGCCGGCTGAGCTAGAGGCCAAAATGTACAGGCAGGCACTTTGCAAAAAACAGCTGTGTTTTCTGTCAAAAAATGGGATGTGTCCACGTTGTGTTTTGGGGCATTTCCTGTCGCGGGCGCTAGGCCTACCCACACAAGTGAGGTATCATTTTTATCGGGAGACTAGGGGGGACGCTGGGTGGAAGGAAATTTGTGGCTCCTCTCAGATTCCAGAACTTTCTGTCACCGAAATGTGAGGAAAACTTGTTTTTGTAGCCACTTTTTGAGGTTTGCAAAGGATTCTGGGTAACAGAACCTGGTCAGAGTCCCACAAGTCACCCCATCTTGGATTCCCCTAGGTCTCTAGTTTTCAAAAATGCACAGGTTTGGTAGGTTTCCCTAGGTGCCGGCTGAGCTAGAGGCCAAAATCTACAGGTAGGCACTTTGCAAAAAACACCTCTGTTTTCTTTCAAAATATTTGATGTGTCCACGTTGCGTTTTGGGGCATTTCCTGTCGCGGGCGCTAGGCCTACCCACACAAGTGAGGTATCATTTTTATGGGGAGACTTGGGGGGACGCTGGGTGGAAGGAAATTTGTGGCTCCTCTCAGAATCCAGAACTTTCTGTCACCGAAATTTGAGGAAAACTTGTTTTTGTAGCCACTTTTTGAGGTTTACAAAGGATTCTGGGTAACAGAACCTGGTCAGAGCCCCACAAGTCACCCCATCTTGGATTCCCCTAGGTCTCTAGTTTTCAAAAATGCACAGGTTTGGTAGGTTTCTCTAGGTGCCGGCTGAGCTAGAGGCCAAAATCTACAGGTAGGCACTTTGCAAAAAACACCTCTGTTTTCTTTCAAAATATTTGATGTGTCCATGTTGCTTTTTGGGGCATTTCCTGTCGCGGGCGCTAGGCCTACCCACACAAGTGAGGTATCATTTTTATCGGGAGACTTGGGGGGACGCTGGGTGGAAGGAAATTTGTGTCTCCTCTCAGATTCCAGAACTTTCTGTCACCGAAATGTGAGGAAAACTTGTTTTTAAAGCCACTTTTTGAGGTTTGCAAAGGATTCTGGGTAACAGAACCTGGTCAGAGCCCCGCAATTCACCTCATCTTGGATTCCCCTAGGTCTCTAGTTTTCAAGAATGCACAGGTTTGGTAGGTTTCCCTAGGTGCCGGCTGAGCTAGAGGCCAAAATCTACAGGTAGGCACTTTGCAAAAAACACCTCTGTTTTCTTTTCAAAAATTTGATGTGTCCACGTTGCGTTTTGGGGCATTTCCTGTCGCAGGCGCTAGGCCTACCCACACAAGTGAGGTATCATTTTTATCGGGAGACTTGGGGGGATGCTGGGTGGAAGGAAATTTGTGGCACCTCTCAGATTCCAGAACTTTCTGTCACCGAAATGTGAGGAAAACTTGTTTTTTTAGCCACTTTTGGATGTTTGCAAAGGATTCTGGGTAACAGAACCTGGTCAGAGCCCCGCAAGTCATCCCATCTTGGATTACCCTAGGTCTCTTGTTTTAAAAAATGCACAGGTTTGGTAGGTTTCCCTAGGTGCCGGATGAGCTAGAGGCCAAAATCTACAGGTAGGCACTTTGCAAAAAACACCTCTGTTTTCTTTCAAAATATTTGATGTGTCCACGTTGCGTTTTGGGGCATTTCCTGTTGCGGGTGCTAGGCCTACCCATACAAGTGAGGTATCATTTTTATGGGGAGACTTGGGGGTCGCTGGGTGGAAGGAAATTTGTGGCTCCTCTCAGATTCCAGAACTTTCTGTCACCGAAATGTGAGGAAAACTTGTTTTTTTAGCCACTTTTTGAGGTTTGCAAAGGATTCTGGGTAACAGAACCTGGTCAGAGCCCCGCAAGTCACCCCATCTTGGATTCCCCTAGGTCTCTAGTTTTCAAAAATGCACAGGTTTGGTAGGTTTCCCTAGGTGCCGGCTGAGCTAGAGGCCAAAATCTACAGGTAGGCACTTTGCAAAAAACACCTCTGTTTTCTTTCCAAAAATTTGATGTGTCCACGTTGCGTTTTGGGGCATTTCCTGTCGCGGGCGCTAGGCCTACCCACACAAGTGAGGTATCATTTTTATCGGGAGACTTGGGGGACGCTGGGTAGAAGGAAATTTGTGGCTCCTCTCAGATTCCAGAACTTTCTGTCACCGAAATGTGAGGAAAACTTGTTTTTGTAGCTACTTTTTGAGGTTTGCAAAGGATTCTGGGTAACAGAACCTGGTCAGAGCCCCACAAGTCACCCCATCTTGGATTCCCCTAGGTCTCTAGTTTTCACAAATGCACAGGTTTGGTAGGTTTCTCTAGGTGCCGGATGAGCTAGAGGCCAAAATGTACAGGCAGGCACTTTGCAAAAAACAGCTGTGTTTTCTGTCAAAAAATGGGATGTGTCCACGTTGTGTTTTGGGGCATTTCCTGTCGCGGGCGCTAGGCCTACCCACACAAGTGAGGTATCATTTTTATCGGGAGACTTGGGGGGACGCTGGGTGGATGGAAATTTGTGGCTCCTTTCAGATTCCAGAACTTTCTGTCACCGAAATGTGAGGAAAACTTGTTTTTTTAGCCACTTTTTGAGGTTTGCAAAGGATTCTGGGTAACAGAACCTGGTCAGAGCCCCACAAGTCACCCCATCTTGGATTCCCCTAGGTCTCTAGTTTTCAAAAATGCACAGGTTTGGTAGGTTTCCCTAGGTGCCAGCTGAGCTAGAGGCCAAAATGTACAGGCAGGCACTTTGCAAAAAACAGCTGTGTTTTCTGTCAAAAAATGGGATGTGTCCACGTTGTGTTTTGGGGCATTTCCTGTCGCGGGCGCTAGGCCTACCCACACAAGTGAGGTATCATTTTTATCGGGAGACTTGGGGGGACGCTGGGTGGATGGAAATTTGTGGCTCCTTTCAGATTCCAGAACTTTCTGTCACCGAAATGTGAGGAAAACTTGTTTTTATAGCCACTTTTTGAGGTTTGCAAAGGATTCTGGGTAACAGAACCTGGTCAGAGCCCCGCAAGTCACCCCATCTTGGATTCCCCAAGGTCTCTTGTTTTAAAAAATGCACAGGTTTGGTAGGTTTCCCTAGGTGCCGGCTGAGCTAGAGGCCAAAATCTACAGGTAGGCACTTTGCAAAAAACACCTCTGTTTTCTTTCAAAATATTTGATGTGTCCACGTTGCGTTTTGGGGCATTTCCTGTCACGGGCGCTAGGCCTACCCACACAAGTGAGATGTCATTTTTATCGGGAGACTTGGGGGGACGCTGGGTGGAAGGAAATTTGTGGCTCCTCTCAGATTCCAGAACTTTCTGTCACCGAAATGTGAGGAAAACTTGTTTTTTTAGCCACTTTTTGAGGTTTGCAAAGGATTCTGGGTATCAGAACCTGGTCAGAGCCCCGCAAGTCACCCCATCTTGGATTCCCCTAGGTCTCTAGTTTTCAAAAATGCACAGGTTTGGTAGGTTTCCCTAGGTGCCGGCTGAGCTAGAGGCCAAAATCTACAGGTAGGCACTTTGCAAAAAACACCTCTGTTTTCTTTCCAAAAATTTGATGTGTCCACTTTGCGTTTTGGGGCATTTCCTGTCGCGGGCGCTAGGCCTACCCACACAAGTGAGGTATCATTTTTATCGGGAGACTTGGGGGGATGCTGGGTGGAAGGAAATTTGTGGCTCCTCTCAGATTCCAGAACTTTCTGTCACCGAAATGTGAGGAAAACCTGTTTTTTTGCCACTTTTTGAGGTTTGCAAAGGATTCTGGGTAACAGAACCTGGTCAGAGCCCCACAAGTCACCCCATCTTGGATTCCCCTAGGTCTCTAGTTTTCAAAAATGCACAGGTTTGGTAGGTTTCCCTAGGTGCCGGCTGAGCTAGAGGCCAAAATGTACAGGCAGGCACTTTGCAAAAAACAGCTGTGTTTTCTGTCAAAAAATGGGATGTGTCCACGTTGTGTTTTGGGGCATTTCCTGTCGCGGGCGCTAGGCCTACCCACACAAGTGAGGTATCATTTTTATCGGGAGACTAGGGGGGACGCTGGGTGGAAGGAAATTTGTGGCTCCTCTCAGATTCCAGAACTTTCTGTCACCGAAATGTGAGGAAAACTTGTTTTTGTAGCCACTTTTTGAGGTTTGCAAAGGATTCTGGGTAACAGAACCTGGTCAGAGTCCCACAAGTCACCCCATCTTGGATTCCCCTAGGTCTCTAGTTTTCAAAAATGCACAGGTTTGGTAGGTTTCCCTAGGTGCCGGCTGAGCTAGAGGCCAAAATGTACAGGCAGGCACTTTGCAAAAAACAGCTGTGTTTTCTGTCAAAAAATGGGATGTGTCCACGTTGTGTTTTGGGGCATTTCCTGTCGCGTGCGCTAGCCCTACCCACACAAGTGAGGTATCATTTTTATCGGGAGACTTGGGGGGACGCTGGGTGGATGGAAATTTGTGGCTCCTTTCAGATTCCAGAACTTTCTGACACCGAAATGTGAGGAAAACTTGTTTTTATAGCCACTTTTTGAGGTTTGCAAAGGATTCTGGGTAACAGAACCTGGTCAGAGCCCCACAAGTCACCCCATCTTGGATTCCGCTAGGTCTCTAGTTTTCAAAAATGCACAGGTTTGGTAGGTTTCCCTAGGTGCCGGCTGAGCTAGAGGCCAAAATCTACAGGTAGGCACTTTGCAAAAAACACCTCTGTTTTCTTTCAAAAAATTTGATGTGTCCACGTTGCGTTTTGGGGCATTTCCTGTCGCGGGCGCTAGGCCTACCCACACAAGTGAGGTATCATTTTTATCGGGAGACTTGGGGGGATGCTGGGTGGAAGGAAATTTGTGGCTCCTCTCAGATTCCAGAACTTTCTGTCACCGAAATGTGAGGAAAACTTGTTTTTGTAGCCACTTTTTGAGGTTTGCAAAGGATTCTGGGTAACAGAACCTGGTCAGAGTCCCACAAGTCACCCCATCTTGGATTCCCCTAGGTCTCTAGTTTTCAAAAATGCACAGGTTTGGTAGGTTTCCCTAGGTGCCGGCTGAGCTAGAGGCCAAAATGTACAGGCAGGCACTTTGCAAAAAACAGCTGTGTTTTCTGTCAAAAAATGGGATGTGTCCACGTTGTGTTTTGGGGCATTTCCTGTCGCGTGCGCTAGCCCTACCCACACAAGTGAGGTATCATTTTTATCGGGAGACTTGGGGGGACGCTGGGTGGATGGAAATTTGTGGCTCCTTTCAGATTCCAGAACTTTCTGACACCGAAATGTGAGGAAAACTTGTTTTTATAGCCACTTTTTGAGGTTTGCAAAGGATTCTGGGTAACAGAACCTGGTCAGAGCCCCACAAGTCACCCCATCTTGGATTCCGCTAGGTCTCTAGTTTTCAAAAATGCACAGGTTTGGTAGGTTTCCCTAGGTGCCGGCTGAGCTAGAGGCCAAAATCTACAGGTAGGCACTTTGCAAAAAACACCTCTGTTTTCTTTCAAAATATTTGATGTGTCCACGTTGCGTTTTGGGGCATTTCCTGTCACGGGCGCTAGGCCTACCCACACAAGTGAGATGTCATTTTTATCGGGAGACTTGGGGGGACGCTGGGTGGAAGGAAATTTGTGGCTCCTCTCAGATTCCAGAACTTTCTGTCACTGAAATGTGAGGAAAACTTGTTTTTCTAGCCACTTTTTGAGGTTTGCAAAGGATTCTGGGTAACAGAACCTGGTCAGAGCCCCGCAAGTCACCCCATCTTGGATTCCCCAAGGTCTCTTGTTTTAAAAAATGCACAGGATTGGTAGGTTTCCCTAGGTGCCGGCTGAGCTAGAGGCCAAAATCTACAGGTAGGCACTTTGCAAAAAACACGTCTGTTTTCTTTCCAAAAATTTGATGTGTCCACGTTGCGTTTTGGGGCATTTCCTGTCGCGGGCGCTAGGCCTACCCACACAAGTGAGGTATCATTTTTATCGGGAGACTTGGGGGGATGCTGGGTGGAAGGAAATTTGTGGCTCCTCTCAGATTCCAGAACTTTCTGTCACCGAAATGTGAGGAAAACCTGTTTTTTTGCCACTTTTTGAGGTTTGCAAAGGATTCTGGGTAACAGAACCTGGTCAGAGCCCCGCAAGTCACCCCATCTTGGATTTCCCTAGGTCTCTAGTTTTCAAAAATGCACAGGTTTGGTAGGTTTCCCTAGGTGCCGGCTGAGCTAGAGGCCAAAATCTACAGGTAGGCACTTTGCAAAAAACACCTCTGTTTTCTTTCAAAATATTTGATGTGTCCACGTTGCGTTTTGGGGCATTTCCTGTCGCGGGCGCTAGGCCTACCCACACAAGTGAGGTATCATTTTTATCGGGAGACTTGGGGGGACGCTGGGTGGAAGGATATTTGTGGCTCCTCTCAGATTCCAGAAGTTTCTGTCACTGAAATGTGAGGAAAACTTGTTTTTCTAGCCACTTTTTGAGGTTTGGAAAGGATTCTGGGTAACAGAACCTGGTCAGAGCCCCGCAAGTCACCCCATCTTGGATTCCCCTAGGTCTCTAGTTTTCAAAAATGCACAGGTTTGGTAGGTTTCCCTAGGTGCCGGCTGAGCTAGAGGCCAAAATCTACAGGTAGGCACTTTGCAAAAAACACCTCTGTTTTCTTTCCAAAAATTTGATGTGTCCACGTTGCGTTTTGGGGCATTTCCTGTCGCGGGCGCTAGGCCTACCCACACAAGTGAGGTATCATTTTTATCGGGAGACTTGGGGGGACGCTGGGTAGAAGGAAATTTGTGGCTCCTCTCAGATTCCAGAACTTTCTGTCACCGAAATATGAGGAAAACCTGTTTTTTTGCCACTTTTTGAGGTTTGCAAAGGATTCTGGGTAACAGAACCTGGTCAGAGCCCCACAAGTCACCCCATCTTGGATTCCCCTAGGTCTCTAGTTTTCACAAATGCACAGGTTTGGTAGGTTTCCCTAGGTGCCGGATGAGCTAGAGGCCAAAATCTACAGGTAGGCACTTTGCAAAAAACACCTCTGTTTTCTTTCCAAAAATTTGATGTTTCCACGTTGCGTTTTGGGGCATTTCCTGTCGCGGGCGCTAGGCCTACCCACACAAGTGAGGTATCATTTTTATTGGGAGACTAGGGGGGACGCTGGGTGGAAGGAAATTTGTGGCTCCTCTCAGATTCCAGAACTTTCTGTCACCGAAATGTGAGGAAAACTTGTTTTTGTAGCCACTTTTTGAGGTTTGCAAAGGATTCTGGGTAACAGAACCTGGTCAGAGCCCCACAAGTCACCCCATCTTGGATTCCCCTAGGTCTCTAGTTTTCAAAAATGCACAGGTTTGGTAGGTTTCCCTAGGTGCCGGCTGAGCTAGAGGCCAAAATGTACAGGCAGGCACTTTGCAAAAAACAGCTGTGTTTTCTGTCAAAAAATGGGTTGTGTCCACGTTGTGTTTTGGGGCATTTCCTGTCGCGGGCGCTAGCCCTACCCACACAAGTGAGGTATCATTTTTATCGGGAGACTTGGGGGGACGCTGGGTGGATGGAAATTTGTGGCTCCTTTCAGATTCCAGAACTTTCTGTCACCGAAATGTGAGGAAAACTTGTTTTTATAGCCACTTTTTGAGGTTTGCAAAGGATTCTGGGTAACAGAACCTGGTCAGAGCCCCGCAAGTCACCCCATCTTGGATTCCCCTAGGTCTCTTGTTTTAAAAAATGCACAGGTTTGGTAGGTTTCCCTAGGTGCCGGCTGAGCTAGAGGCCAAAATCTAAAGGTAGGCACTTTGCAAAAAACACCTCTGTTTTCTTTCAAAATATTTGATGTGTCCACGTTGCGTTTTGGGGCATTTCCTGTCACGGGCGCTAGGCCTACCCACACAAGTGAGATGTCATTTTTATCGGGAGACTTGGGGGGACGCTGGGTGGAAGGATATTTGTGGCTCCTCTCAGATTCCAGAAGTTTCTGTCACCGAAATGTGAGGAAAACCTGTTTTTTTTGCCACTTTTTGAGGTTTGCAAACGATTCTGGGTAACAGAACCTGGTCAGAGTCCCGCAAGTCACCCCATCTTGGATTCCCCTAGGTCTCTAGTTTTCAAAAATGCACAGGTTTGGTAGGTTTCCCTAGGTGCCGGCTGAGCTAGAGGCCAAAATCTACAGGTAGGCACTTTGCAAAAAACACTTCTGTTTTCTTTCAAAATATTTGATGTGTCCACGTTGCGTTTTGGGGCATTTCCTGTCGCGGGCGCTAGGCCTACCCACACAAGTGAGGTATCATTTTTATCGGGAGACTTGGGGGGACGCTGGGTGGAAGGATATTTGTGGCTCCTCTCAGATTCCAGAAGTTTCTGTCACCGAAATGTGAGGAAAACCTGTTTTTTTTGCCACTTTTTGAGGTTTGCAAACGATTCTGGGTAACAGAACCTGGTCAGAGTCCCGCAAGTCACCCCATCTTGGATTCCCCTAGGTCTCTAGTTTTCAAAAATGCACAGGTTTGGTAGGTTTCCCTAGGTGCCGGCTGAGCTAGAGGCCAAAATGTACAGGCAGGCACTTTGCAAAAAACAGCTGTGTTTTCTGTCAAAAAATGGGATGTGTCCATGTTGTGTTTTGGGGCATTTCCTGTCGCGGGCGCTAGCCCTACCCACACAAGTGAGGTATCATTTTTATCGGGAGACTTGGGGGGACGCTGGGTGGATGGAAATTTGTGGCTCCTTTCAGATTCCAGAACTTTCTGTCACCGAAATGTGTGGAAAACTACTTGTTTTTATAGCCACTTTTTGAGGTTTGCAAAGGATTCTGGGTAACAGAACCTGGTCAGAGCCCCGCAAGTCACCCCATCTTGGATTCCCTAAGGTCTCTTGTTTTAAAAAATGCACAGGTTTGGTAGGTTTCCCTAGGTGCCGGCTGAGCTAGATGCCAAAATCTACAGGTAGGCACTTTGCAAAAAACACCTCTGTTTTCTTTCAAAATATTTGATGTGTCCACGTTGCGTTTTGGGGCATTTCCTGTCACGGGCGCTAGGCCTACCCACACAAGTGAGATGTCATTTTTATCGGGAGACTTGGGGGGACGCTGGGTGGAAGGAAATTTGTGGCTCCTCTCAGATTCCAGAACTTTCTGTCACCGAAATGTGAGGAAAACTTGTTTTTTTAGCCACTTTTTGAGGTTTGCAAAGGATTCTGGGTAACAGAACCTGGTCAGAGCCCCGCAAGTCACCCCATCTTGGATTCCCCTAGGTCTCTAGTTTTCAAAAATGCACAGGTTTGGTAGGTTTCCCTAGGTGCCGGCTGAGCTAGAGGCCAAAATCTACAGGTAGGCACTTTGCAAAAAACACCTCTGTTTTCTTTCAAAATATTTGATGTGTCCACGTTGCGTTTTGGGGCATTTCCTGTCGCGGGCGCTAGGCCTACCCACACAAGTGAGGTATCATTTTTATCGGGAGACTTGGGGGGACGCTGGGTGGAAGGAAATTTGTGGCTCCTCTCAGAATCCAGAACTTTCTGTCACCGAAATGTGAGGAAAACATGTTTTTGTAGCCACTTTTTGAGGTTTGCAAAGGATTCTGGGTAACAGAACCTGGTCAGAGCCCCACAAGTCACCCCATCTTGGATTCCCCTAGGTCTCTAGTTTTAAAAAATGCACAGGTTTGGTAGGTTTCCCTAGGCGCCGGCTGAGCTAGAGGCCAAAATCTACAGGTAGGCACTTTGCAAAAAACACCTCTGTTTTCTTTCAAAATATTTGATGTGTCCACGTTGCGTTTTGGGGCATTTCCTGTCGCGGGCGCTAGGCCTACCCACACAAGTGAGGTATCATTTTTATCGGGAGACTTGGGGAGATGCTGGGTGGAAGGAAATTTGTGGCTCCTCTCAGATTCCAGAACTTTCTGTCACCGAAATGTGAGGAAAACCTGTTTTTTTGCCACTTTTTGAGGTTTGCAAAGGATTCTGGGTAACAGAACCTGGTCAGAGCCCCGCAAGTCACCCCATCTTAGATTCCCCTAGGTCTCTAGTTTTCAAAAATGCACAGGTTTGGTAGGTTTCCCTAGGTGCCGGCTGAGCTAGAGGCCAAAATGTACAGGCAGGCACTTTGCAAAAAACAGCTGTGTTTTCTGTCAAAAAATGGGATGTGTCCACGTTGTGTTTTGGGGCATTTCCTGTCGCGGGCGCTATGCCTACCCACACAAGTGAGGTATCATTTTTATCGGGAGACTTGGGGGGACGCTGGGTGGAAGGACATTTGTGGCTCCTTTCAGATTCCAGAACTTTCTGTCCCCGAAATGTGAGGAAAACTTGTTTTTATAGCCACTTTTTGAGGTTTGCAAAGGATTCTGGGTAACAGAACCTGGTCAGAGCCCCGCAAGTCACCCCATCTTGGATTCCCCTAGGTCTCTAGTTTTAAAAAATGCACAGGTTTGGTAGGTTTCCCTAGGTGCCGGCTGAGCTAGAGGCCAAAATCTACAGGTAGGCACTTTGCAAAAAACACCTCTGTTTTCTTTCAAAATATTTGATGTGTCCACGTTGCGTTTTGGGGCATTTCCTGTCGCGGGCGCTAGGCCTACCCACACAAGTGAGGTATCATTTTTATCGGGAGACTTGGGGGGACGCTGGGTGGAAGGAAATTTGTGGCTCCTCTCAGATTCCAGAACTTTCTGTCACCGAAATGTGAGGAAAACCTGTTTTTTTGCCACTTTTTGAGGTTTGCAAAGGATTCTGGGTAACAGAACCTGGTCAGAGCCCCGCAAGTCACCCCATCTTGGATTCCCCTAGGTCTCTAGTTTTCAAAAATGCACAGGTTTGGTAGGTTTGCCTAGGTGCCGGCTGAGCTAGAGGCCAAAATCTACAGGTAGGCACTTTGCAAAAAACACCTCTGTTTTCTTTCCAAAAATTTGATGTGTCCACGTTGCGTTTTGGGGCATTTCCTGTCGCGGGCGCTAGGCCTACCCACACAAGTGAGGTATCATTTTTATCGGGAGACTTGGGGGGATGCTGGGTGGAAGGAAATTTGTGGCTCCTCTCAGATTCCAGAACTTTCTGTCACCGAAATGTGAGGAAAACCTGTTTTTTTGCCACTTTTTGAGGTTTGCAAAGGATTCTGGGTAACAGAACCTGGTCAGAGCCCCGCAAGTCACCCCATCTTAGATTCCCCTAGGTCTCTAGTTTTCAAAAATGCACAGGTTTGGTAGGTTTCCCTAGGTGCCGGCTGAGCTAGAGGCCAAAATGTACAGGCAGGCACTTTGCAAAAAACAGCTGTGTTTTCTGTCAAAAAATGGGATGTGTCCACGTTGTGTTTTGGGGCATTTCCTGTCGCGGGCGCTAGGCCTACCCACACAAGTGAGGTATCATTTTTATCGGGAGACTTGGGGGGACGCTGGGTGGAAGGAAATTTGTGGCTCCTTTCAGATTCCAGAACTTTCTGTCACCGAAATGTGAGGAAAACTTGTTTTTTTAGCCACTTTTTGAGGTTTGCAAAGGATTCTGGGTAACAGAACCTGGTCAGAGCCCCGCAAGTCACCCCATCTTGGATTCCCCTAGGTCTCTAGTTTTCAAAAATGCACAGGTTTGGTAGGTTTCCCTAGGTGCCGGCTGAGCTAGAGGCCAAAATGTACAGGCAGGCACTTTGCAAAAAACAGCTGTGTTTTCTGTCAAAAAATGGGATGTGTCCATGTTGTGTTTTGGGGCATTTCCAGTCGCGGGCGCTAGCCCTACCCACACAAGTGAGGTATCATTTTTATCGGGAGACTTGGGGGGACGCTGGGTGGAAGGACATTTGTGGCTCCTTTCAGATTCCAGAACTTTCTGTCACCGAAATGTGAGGAAAACTTGTTTTTATAGCCACTTTTTGAGGTTTGCAAAGGATTCTGGGTAACAGAACCTGGTCAGAGCCCCGCAAGTCACCCCATCTTGGATTCCCCAAGGTCTCTTGTTTTAAAAAATGCACAGGTTTGGTAGGTTTCCCTAGGTGCCGGCTGAGCTAGAGGCCAAAATGTACAGGCAGGCACTTTGCAAAAAACAGCTGTGTTTTCTGTCAAAAAATGGGATGTGTCCATGTTGTGTTTTGGGGCATTGTCTGTCGCGGGCGCTAGCCCTACCCACACAAGTGAGGTATCATTTTTATCGGGAGACTTAGGTGGACGCTGGGTGGATGGAAATTTGTGGCTCCTTTCAGATTCCAGAACTTTCTGTCACCGAAATGTGAGGAAAACTTGTTTTTATAGCCACTTTTTGAGGTTTGCAAAGGATTCTGGGTAACAGAACCTGGTCAGAGCCCCGCAAGTCACCCCATCTTGGATTCCCCAAGGTCTCTTGTTTTAAAAAATGCACAGGTTTGGTAGGTTTCCCTAGGTGCCGGCTGAGCTAGATGCCAAAATCTACAGGTAGGCACTTTGCAAAAAACACCTCTGTTTTCTTTCAAAATATTTGATGTGTCCACGTTGCGTTTTGGGGCATTTCCTGTCACGGGCGCTAGGCCTACCCACACAAGTGAGATGTCATTTTTATCGGGAGACTTGGGGGGACGCTGGGCGGAAGGAAATTTGTGGCTCCTCTCAGATTCCAGAACTTTCTGTCACCGAAATGTGAGGAAAACTTGTTTTTTTAGCCACTTTTTGAGGTTTGCAAAGGATTCTGGGTAACAGAACCTGGTCAGAGCCCCGCAAGTCACCCCATCTTGGATTCCCCTGGGTCTCTAGTTTTAAAAAATGCACAGGTTTGGTAGGTTTCCCTAGGTGCTGGCTGAGCTAGAGGCCAAAATCTACAGGTAGGCACTTTGCAAAAAACACCTCTGTTTTCTTTCAAAATATTTGATGTGTCCACGTTGCGTTTTGGGGCATTTCCTGTCGCGGGCGCTAGGCCTACCCACACAAGTGAGGTATCATTTTTATCGGGAGACTTGGGGGGACGCTGGGTGGAAGGAAATTTGTGGCTCCTCTCAGAATCCAGAACTTTCTGTCACCGAAATGTGAGGAAAACTTGTTTTTGTAGCCACTTTTTGAGGTTTGCAAAGGATTCTGGGTAACAGAACCTGGTCAGAGCCCCACAAGTCACCCCATCTTGGATTCCCCTAGGTCTCTAGTTTTAAAAAATGCACAGGTTTGGTAGGTTTCCCTAGGTGCCGGCTGAGCTAGAGGCCAAAATGTACAGGCAGGCACTTTGCAAAAAACAGCTGTGTTTTCTGTCAAAAAATGGGATGTGTCCACGTTGTGTTTTGGGGCATTTCCTGTCGCGGGCGCTAGGCCTACCCACACAAGTGAGGTATCATTTTTATCGGGAGACTTGGGGGGACGCTGGGTGGAAGGAAATTTGTGGCTCCTTTCAGATTCCAGAACTTTCTGTCCCCGAAATGTGAGGAAAACTTGTTTTTATAGCCACTTTTTGAGGTTTGCAAAGGATTCTGGGTAACAGAACCTGGTCAGAGCCCCGCAAGTCACCCCATCTTGGATTCCCCTGGGTCTCTAGTTTTAAAAAATGCACAGGTTTGGTAGGTTTCCCTAGGTGCCGGCTGAGCTAGAGGCCAAAATCTACAGGTAGGCACTTTGCAAAAAACACCTCTGTTTTCTTTCAAAATATTTGATGTGTCCACGTTGCGTTTTGGGGCATTTCCTGTCGCGGGCGCTAGGCCTACCCACACAAGTGAGGTATCATTTTTATCGGGAGACTTGGGGGGATGCTGGGTGGAAGGAAATGTGTGGCAACTCTCAGAATCCAGAACTTTCTGTCACCGAAATATGAGGAAAACTTGTTTTTGTAGCCACTTTTTGAGGTTTGCAAAGGATTCTGGGTAACAGAACCTGGTCAGAGCCCCACAAGTCACCCCATCTTGGATTCCCCTAGGTCTCTAGTTTTCAAAAATGCACAGGTTTGGTAGGTTTCCCTAGGTGCCGGCTGAGCTAGAGGCCAAAATCTACAGGTAGGCACTTTGCAAAAAACACCTCTGTTTTCTTTCCAAAAATTTGATGTGTCCACGTTGCGTTTTGGGGCATTTCCTGTCGCGGGCGCTAGGCCTACCCACACAAGTGAGGTATCATTTTTATCGGGAGACTTGGGGGGACGCTGGGTGGATGGAAATTTGTGGCTCCTTTCAGATTCTAGAACTTTCTGTCACCGAAATGTGAGGAAAACTTGTTTTTGTAGCCACTTTTTGAGGTTTGCAAAGGATTCTGGGTAACAGAACCTGGTCAGAGCCCCGCAAGTCACCCCATCTTGGATTCCCCTAGGTCTCTAGTTTTCAAAAATGCATAGGTTTGATAGGTTTCCCTAGGTGCCGGCTGAGCTAGAGGCCAAAATCTACAGGTAGGCACTTTGCAAAAAACACCTCTGTTTTCTTTCAAAATATTTGATGTGTCCACGTTGCATTTTGGGGCATTTCCTGTCACGGGCGCTAGGCCTACCCACACAAGTGAGATTTCATTTTTATCGGGAGACTTGGGGGGACGCTGGGTGGAAGGAAATTTGTGGCTCCTCTCAGATTCCAGAACTTTCTGTCACCGAAATGTGAGGAAAACTTGTTTTTTTAGCCACTTTTTGAGGTTTGCAAAGGATTCTGGGTAACAAAACCTGGTCAGAGCCCCGCAAGTCACCCCATCTTGGATTCCCCTAGGTCTCTAGTTTTCAACAATGCACAGGTTTGGTAGGTTTCCCTAGGTGCCGGCTGAGATAGAGGCCAAAATCTACAGGTAGGCACTTTGCAAAAAACACCTCTGTTTTCTTTCCAAAAATTTGATGTGTCCACGTTGCGTTTTGGGGCATTTCCTGTCGCGGGCGCTAGGCCTACCCACACAAGTGAGGTATCATTTTTATCGGGAGACTTGGGGGGACGCTGGGAGGAAGGAAATTTGTGGCTCCTCTCAGATTCCAGAACTTTCTGTCACCGAAATGTGAGGAAAACCTGTTTTTTTGCCACTTTTTGAGGTTTGCAAAGGATTCTGGGTAACAGAACCTGGTCAGAGCCCCGCAAGTCACCCCATCTTGGATTCCCCTAGGTCTCTAGTTTTCAAAAATGCACAGGTTTGGTAGGTTTCCCTAGGTGCCGGCTGAGCTAGAGGCCAAAATCTACAGGTAGGCACTTTGCAAAAAACACCTCTGTTTTCTTTCCAAAAATTTGATGTGTCCACGTTGCGTTTTGGGGCATTTCCTGTCGCGGGCGCTAGGTCTACCCACAGAAGTGAGGTATCATTTTTATCGGGAGACTTGGGGGGACGCTGGGTGGATGGAAATTTGTGGCTCCTTTCAGATTCCAGAACTTTCTGTCACCGAAATGTGAGGAAAACTTCTTTTTATAGCCACTTTTTGAGGTTTGCAAAGGATTCTGGGTAACAGAACCTGGTCAGAGCCCCGCAAGTCACCCCATCTTGGATTCCCCTAGGTCTCTAGTTTTCAAAAATGCACAGGTTTGGTAGGTTTCCCTAGGTGCCGGCTGAGCTAGAGGCCAAAATCTACAGGTAGGCACTTTGCAAAAAACACCTCTGTTTTCTTTCAAAATATTTGATGTGTCCACGTTGCGTTTTGGGGCATTTCCTGTCATGGGCGCTAAGCCTACCCACACAAGTGAGATGTCATTTTTATCGGGAGACTGGGGGGGACGCTGGGTGGAAGGAAATTTGTGGCTCCTCTCAGATTCCAGAACTTTCTGTCACCGAAATGTGAGGAAAACTTGTTTTTTTAGCCACTTTTTGAGGTTTGCAAAGGATTCTGGGTAACAGAACCTGGTCAGAGCCCCGCAAGTCACCCCATCTTGGATTCCCCTAGGTCTCTAGTTTTCAAAAATGCACAGGTTTGGTAGGTTTCCCTAGGTTCCGGCTGAGCTAGAGGCCAAAATCTACAGGTAGGCACTTTGCAAAAAACACCTCTGTTTTCTTTCCAAAAATTTGATGTGTCCACGTTGCGTTTTGGGGCATTTCCTGTCGCGGGCGCTAGGCCTACCCACACAAGTGAGGTATCATTTTTATCGGGAGACTTGGGGGGACGCTGGGTGTAAGGAAATTTGTGGTTCCTCTCAGATTCCAGAACTTTCTGTCACCGAAATGTGAGGAAAACCTGTTTTTTTGCCACTTTTTGAGGTTTGCAAAGGATTCTGGGTAACAGAACCTGGTCAGAGCCCCGCAAGTCACCCCATCTTGGATTCCCCTAGGTCTTTAGTTTTTAAAAATGCACAGGTTTGGTAGGTTTCCCTAGGTGCCGGCTGAGCTAGAGGCCAAAATCTACAGGTAGGCACTTTGCAAAAAACACCTGTTTTCTTTCCAAAAATTTGATGTGTCCACGTTGCGTTTTGGGGCATTTCCTGTCGCGGGCGCTAGGCCTACCCACACAAGTGAGGTATCATTTTTATCAGGAGACTTGGGGGGACGCTGGGTGGAAGGAAATTTGTGGCTCCTCTCAGAATCCAGAACTTTCTGTCACCGAAATGTGAGGAAAACTTGTTTTTGTAGCCATCTTTTTGAGGTTTGCAAAGGATTCTGGGTAACAGAACCTGGTCAGAGCCCCACAAGTCCACCCCATCTTGGATTCCCCTAGGTCTCTAGTTTTCAAAAAAGGCACAGGTTTGGTAGGTTTCCCTAGGTGCCGGCTGAGCTAGAGGCCAAAATCTACAGGTAGGCACTTTGCAAAAAACACCTCTGTTTTCTTTCCAAAAATTTGATGTGTCCACGTTGCGTTTTGGGGCATTTCCTGTCGCGGGCGCTAGGCCTACCCACACAAGTGAGGTATCATTTTTATCGGGAGACTTGGGGGGACGCTGGGTGGATGGAAATTTGTGGCTCCTTTCAGATTCCAGAACTTTCTGTCACCGAAATGTGAGGAAAACTTGTTTTTATAGCCACTTTTTGAGGTTTGCAAAGGATTCTGGGTAACAGAACCTGGTCAGAGCCCCGCAAGTCACCCCATCTTGGATTCCCCTAGGTCTCTAGTTTTCAAAAATGCACAGGTTTGGTACATTTCCCTAGGTGCCGGCTGAGCTAGAGGCCAAAATCTACAGGTAGGCACTTTGCAAAAAACACCTCTGTTTTCTTTCAAAATATTTGATGTGTCCACGTTGCATTTTGGGGCATTTCCTGTCACGGGCGCTAGGCCTACCACACAAGTGAGATGTCATTTTTATCGGGAGACTTGGGGGGACGCTGGGTGGAAGGAAATTTGTGGCTCCTTCCAGATTCCAGAACTTTCTGTCACCGAAATGTGAGGAAAACTTGTTTTTTTAGCCACTTTTTGAGGTTTGCAAAGGATTCAGGGTAACAGAACCTGGTCAGAGCCCCGCAAGTCACCCCATCTTGGATTCCCCTAGGTCTCTAGTTTTCAAAAATGCACAGGTTTGGTAGGTTTCCCTAGGTGCCGGCTGAGCTAGACGCCAAAATCTACAGGTAGGCACTTTGCAAAAAACACCTCTGTTTTCTTTCCAAAAATTTGATGTGTCCACGTTGCGTTTTGGGGTATTTCCTGTCGCGGGCGCTAGGCCTACCCACACAAGTGAGGTATCATTTTTATCGGGAGACTTGGGGGGACGCTGGGTGGATGGAAATTTGTGGCTCCTTTCAGATTCCAGAACTTTCTGTCACCGAAATGTGAGGAAAACTTGTTTTTATAGCCACTTTTTGAGGTTTGCAAAGGATTCTGGGTAACAGAACCTGGTCACAGCCCCGCAAGTCACCCCATCTTGGATTCCCCTAGGTCTCTAGTTTTCAAAAATGCACAGGTTTGGTAGGTTTCCCTAGGTGCCGGCTGAGCTAGAGGCCATAATCTACAGGTAGGCACTTTGCCAAAAACACCTCTGTTTTCTTTCAAAATATTTGATGTGTCCACGTTGCGTTTTGGGGCATTTCCTGTTGCGGGCGCTAGGCCTACCCACACAAGTGAGGTATCATTTTTATCGGGAGACTTGGGGGGACGCGGGGTGGAAGGAAATTTGTGGCTCCTCTCAGATTCCAGAACTTTCTGTCACCGAAATGTGAGGAAAACCTGTTTTTTTGCCACTTTTTGAGGTTTGCAAAGGATTCTGGGTAACAGAACCTGGTCAGAGCCCCGCAAGTCACCCCATCTTGGATTCCCCTAGGTCTCTAGTTTTCAAAAATGCACAGGTTTGGTAGGTCTCCCTAGGTGCCGGCTGAGCTAGAGGCCAAAATCTACAGGTAGGCACTTTGCAAAAAACACCTCTGTTTTCTTTCCAAAAATTTGATGTGTCCACGTTGCGTTTTGGGGCATTTCCTGTCGCGGGCGCTAGGCCTACCCACAGAAGTGAGGTATCATTTTTATCGGGAGACTTGGGGGGACGCTGGGTGGATGGAAATTTGTGGCTCCTTTCAGATTCCAGAACTTTCTGTCACCGAAATGTGAGGAAAACTTGTTTTTATAGCCACTTTTTGAGGTTTGCAAAGGATTCTGGGTAACAGAACCTGGTCAGAGCCCCGCAAGTCACCCCATCTTGGATTCCCCTAGGTCTCTAGTTTTCAAAAATGCACAGGTTTGGTAGGTTTCCCTAGGTGCCGGCTGAGCTAGAGGCCAAAATCTACAGGTAGGCACTTTGCAAAAAACACCTCTGTTTTCTTTCAAAATATTTGATGTGTCCACGTTGCGTTTTGGGGTATTTCCTGTCGCGGGCGCTAGGCCTACCCACACAAGTGAGGTATCATTTTTATCTGGAGACTTGGGGGGACGCTGGGTGGAAGAAAATTTGTGGTTCCTCTCAGATTCCAGAACTTTCTGTCACCGAAATGTGAGGAAAACCTGTTTTTTTGCCACTTTTTGAGGTTTGCAAAGGATTCTGGGTAACAGAACCTGGTCAGAGCCCCGCAAGTCACCCCATCTTGGATTCCCCTAGGTCTCTAGTTTTTAAAAATGCACAGGTTTGGTAGGTTTCCCTAGGTGCCGGCTGAGCTAGAGGCCAAAATCTACAGGTAGGCACTTTGCAAAAAACACCTCTGTTTTCTTTCCAAAAACTTTGATGTGCCCACGTTGCGTTTTGGGGCATTTCCTGTTGCGGGCGCTAGGCCTACCCACACAAGTGAGGTATCATTTTTATCGGGAGACTTGGGGGGACGCTGGGTGGAAGGAAATTTGTGGCTCCTCTCAGATTCCAGAACTTTCTGTCACCGAAATGTGAGGAAAACCTGTTTTTTGCCACTTTTTGAGGTTTGCAAAGGATTCTGGGTAACAGAACCTGGTCAGAGCCCCGCAAGTCACCCCATCTTGGATTCCCCTAGGTCTGTAGTTTTCAAAAATGCACAGGTTTGGTAGGTTTCCATAGGTGCCGGCTGAGCTAGATGCCAAAATGTACAGGCAGGCACTTTGCAAAAAACAGCTGTGTTTTCTGTCAAAAAATGGGATGTGTCCACGTTGTGTTTTGGGGCATTTCCTGTCGCGGGCGCTAGGCCTACCCACACAAGTGAGGTATCATTTTTATCGGGAGACTTGGGGGGACGCTGGGTGGAAGGAAATGTGTGGCTCCTCTCAGAATCCAGAACTTTCTGTCACCGAAATGTGAGGAAAACCTGTTTTTGTAGCCACTTTTTGAGGTTTGCAAAGGATTCTGGGTAACAGAACCTGGTCAGAGCCCCACAAGTCACCCCATCTTGGATTCCCCTAGGTCTCTAGTTTTCAAAAATGCACAGGTTTGGTAGGTTTCCCTAGGTGCCGGCTGAGCTAGAGGCCATAATCTACAGGTAGGCACTTTGCAAAAAACACCTCTGTTTTCTTTCAAAATATTTGATGTGCCCACGTTGCGTTTTGGGGCATTTCCTGTTGCGGGCGCTAGGCCTACCCACACAAGTGAGGTATCATTTTTATCGGGAGACTTGGGGGGACGCGGGGTGGAAGGAAATTTGTGGCTCCTTTCAGATTCCAGAACTTTCTGTCACCGAAATGTGAGGAAAACTTGTTTTTATAGCCACTTTTTGAGGTTTGCAAAGGATTCTGGGTAACAGAACCTGGTCAGAGCCCCGCAAGTCACCCCATCTTGGATTCCCCTAGGTCTCTAGTTTTCAAAAATGCACAGGTTTGGTAGGTTTCCCTAGGTGCCGGCTGAGCTAGAGGCCAAAATCTACAGGTAGGCACTTTGCAAAAAACACCTCTGTTTTCTTTCCAAAAATTTGATGTGTCCACGTTGCGTTTTGGGGCATTTCCTGTTGCGGGCGCTAGGCCTACCCACACAAGTGAGGTATCATTTTTATCGGGAGACTTGGGGGGACGCTGGGCGGATGGAAATTTGTGGCTCCTTTCAGATTCCAGAACTTTCTGTCACCGAAATGTGAGGAAAACTTGTTTTTATAGCCACTTTTTGAGGTTTACAAAGGATTCTGGGTAACAGAACCTGGTCAGAGCCCCGCAAGTCACCCCATCTTGGATTCCCCTAGGTCTCTAGTTTTAAAAAATGCACAGGTTTGGTAGGTTTCCCTAGGTTCCAGCTGAGCTAGAGGCCAAAATCTACAGGTAGGCACTTTGCAAAAAACACCTCTATTTTCTTTCCAAAAATTTGATGTGTCCACGTTGCGTTTTGGGGCATTTCCTGTCACGGGCGCTAGGCCTACCCACACAAGTGAGATGTCATTTTTATCGGGAGACTTGGGGGGACGCTGGGTGGAAGGAAATTTGTGGCTCCTCTCAGATTCCAGAACTTTCTGTCACCGAAATGTGAGGAAAACCTGTTTTTTTAGCCACTTTTTGAGGTTTGCAAAGGATTCTGGGTAACAGAACCTGGTCAGAGCCCCACAAGTCACCCCATCCTGAATTCCCCTAGGTCTCTAGTTTTCAAAAATGCACAGGTTTGGTAGGTTTCCCTAGGTTCCGGCTGAGCTAGAGGCCAAAATCTACAGGTAGGCACTTTGCAAAAAACACCTCTGTTTTCTTTCCAAAAATTTGATGTGTCCACGTTGCGTTTTGGGGTATTTCCTGTCGCGGGCGCTAGGCCTACCCACACAAGTGAGGTATCATTTTTATCGGGAGACTTGGGGGGACGCTGGGTGGAAGAAAATTTGTGGTTCCTCTCAGATTCCAGAACTTTCTGTCACCGAAATGTGAGGAAAACCTGTTTTTTGCCACTTTGTGAGGTTTGCAAAGGATTCTGGGTAACAGAACCTGGTCAGAGCCCCGCAAGTCACCCCATCTTGGATTCCCCTAGGTCTCTAGTTTTAAAAAATGCACAGGTTTGGTAGGTTTCCCTAGGTGCCGGCTGAGCTAGAGGCCAAAATCTACAGGTAGGCACTTTGCAAAAAACACCTCTGTTTTCTTTCCAAAAATTTGATGTGTCCACGTTGCGTTTTGGGGCATTTCCTGTTGCGGGCGCTAGGCCTACCCACACAAGTGAGGTATCATTTTTATCGGGAGACTTGGGGGGACGCTGGGTGGAAGGAAATTTGTGGCTCCTCTCAGATTCCAGAACTTTCTGTCACCGAAATGTGAGGAAAACCTGTTTTTTTGCCACTTTTTGAGGTTTGCAAAGGATTCTGGGTAACAGAACCTGGTCAGAGCCCCGCAAGTCACCCCATCTTGGATTCCCCTAGGTCTGTAGTTTTCAAAAATGCACAGGTTTGGTAGGTTTCCATAGGTGCCGGCTGAGCTAGATGCCAAAATGTACAGGCAGGCACTTTGCAAAAAACAGCTGTGTTTTCTGTCAAAAAATGGGATGTGTCCACGTTGTGTTTTGGGGCATTTCCTGTCGCGGGCGCTAGGCCTACCCACACAAGTGAGGTATCATTTTTATCGGGAGACTTGGGGGGACGCTGGGTGGAAGGAAATGTGTGGCTCCTCTCAGAATCCAGAACTTTCTGTCACCGAAATGTGAGGAAAACCTGTTTTTGTAGCCACTTTTTGAGGTTTGCAAAGGATTCTGGGTAACAGAACCTGGTCAGAGCCCCACAAGTCACCCCATCTTGGATTCCCCTAGGTCTCTAGTTTTCAAAAATGCACAGGTTTGGTAGGTTTCCCTAGGTGCCGGCTGAGCTAGAGGCCATAATCTACAGGTAGGCACTTTGCAAAAAACACCTCTGTTTTCTTTCCAAAAATTTGATGTGTCCACGTTGCGTTTTGGGGCATTTCCTGTCGCGGGCGCTAGGCCTACCCACACAAGTGAGGTATCATTTTTATCGGGAGACTTGGGGGGACGCTGGGTGGATGGAAATTTGTGGCTCCTTTCAGATTCCAGAACTTTCTGTCACCGAAATGTGAGGAAAACTTGTTTTTATAGCCACTTTTTGAGGTTTGCAAAGGATTCTGGGTAACAGAACCTGGTCACAGCCCCGCAAGTCACCCCATCTTGGATTCCCCTAGGTCTCTAGTTTTCAAAAATGCACAGGTTTGGTAGGTTTCCCTAGGTGCCGGCTGAGCTAGAGGCCATAATCTACAGGTAGGCACTTTGCAAAAAACCCCTCTGTTTTCTTTCAAAATATTTGATGTGTCCACGTTGCGTTTTGGGGCATTTCCTGTTGCGGGCGCTAGGCCTACCCACACAAGTGAGGTATCATTTTTATCGGGAGACTTGGGGGGACGCGGGGTGGAAGGAAATTTGTGGCTCCTTTCAGATTCCAGAACTTTCTGTCACCGAAATGTGAGGAAAACTTGTTTTTATAGCCACTTTTTGAGGTTTGCAAAGGATTCTGGGTAACAGAACCTGGTCAGAGCCCCGCAAGTCACCCCATCTTGGATTCCCCTAGGTCTCTAGTTTTCAAAAATGCACAGGTTTGGTAGGTTTCCCTAGGTGCCGGCTGAGCTAGAGGCCAAAATCTACAGGTAGGCACTTTGCAAAAAACACCTCTGTTTTCTTTCCAAAAATTTGATGTGTCCACGTTGCGTTTTGGGGCATTTCCTGTTGCGGGCGCTAGGCCTACCCACACAAGTGAGGTATCATTTTTATCGGGAGACTTGGGGGGACGCTGGGCGGATGGAAATTTGTGGCTCCTTTCAGATTCCAGAACTTTCTGTCACCGAAATGTGAGGAAAACTTGTTTTTATAGCCACTTTTTGAGGTTTGCAAAGGATTCTGGGTAACAGAACCTGGTCAGAGCCCCGCAAGTCACCCCATCTTGGATTCCCCTAGGTCTCTAGTTTTCAAAAATGCACAGGTTTGGTAGGTTTCCCTAGGTTCCAGCTGAGCTAGAGGCCAAAATCTACAGGTAGGCACTTTGCAAAAAACACCTCTGTTTTCTTTCCAAAAATTTGATGTGTCCACGTTGCGTTTTGGGGCATTTCCTGTCACGGGCGCTAGGCCTACCCACACAAGTGAGATGTCATTTTTATCGGGAGACTTGGGGGGACGCTGGGTGGAAGGAAATTTGTGGCTCCTCTCAGATTCCAGAACTTTCTGTCACCGAAATGTGAGGAAAACCTGTTTTTTTAGCCACTTTTTGAGGTTTGCAAAGGATTCTGGGTAACAGAACCTGGTCAGAGCCCCACAAGTCACCCCATCCTGAATTCCCCTAGGTCTCTAGTTTTCAAAAATGCACAGGTTTGGTAGGTTTCCCTAGGTTCCGGCTGAGCTAGAGGCCAAAATCTACAGGTAGGCACTTTGCAAAAAACACCTCTGTTTTCTTTCCAAAAATTTGATGTGTCCACGTTGCGTTTTGGGGTATTTCCTGTCGCGGGCGCTAGGCCTACCCACACAAGTGAGGTATCATTTTTATCGGGAGACTTGGGGGGACGCTGGGTGGAAGAAAATTTGTGGTTCCTCTCAGATTCCAGAACTTTCTGTCACCGAAATGTGAGGAAAACCTGTTTTTTGCCACTTTTTGAGGTTTGCAAAGGATTCTGGGTAACAGAACCTGGTCAGAGCCCCGCAAGTCACCCCATCTTGGATTCCCCTAGGTCTCTAGTTTTTAAAAATGCACAGGTTTGGTAGGTTTCCCTAGGTGCCGGCTGAGCTAGAGGCCAAAATCTACAGGTAGGCACTTTGCAAAAAACACCTCTGTTTTCTTTCCAAAAATTTGATGTGTCCACGTTGCGTTTTGGGGCATTTCCTGTTGCGGGCGCTAGGCCTACCCACACAAGTGAGGTATCATTTTTATCGGGAGACTTGGGGGGACGCTGGGTGGAAGGAAATTTGTGGCTCCTCTCAGATTCCAGAACTTTCTGTCACCGAAATGTGAGGAAAACCTGTTTTTTTGCCACTTTTTGAGGTTTGCAAAGGATTCTGGGTAACAGAACCTGGTCAGAGCCCCGCAAGTCACCCCATCTTGGATTCCCCTAGGTCTGTAGTTTTAAAAAATGCACAGGTTTGGTAGGTTTCCATAGGTGCCGGCTGAGCTAGATGCCAAAATGTACAGGCAGGCACTTTGCAAAAAACAGCTGTGTTTTCTGTCAAAAAATGGGATGTGTCCACGTTGTGTTTTGGGGCATTTCCTGTCGCGGGCGCTAGGCCTACCCACACAAGTGAGGTATCATTTTTATCGGGAGACTTGGGGGGACGCTGGGTGGATGGAAATTTGTGGCTCCTTTCAGATTCCAGAACTTTCTGTCACCGAAATGTGAGGAAAACTTGTTTTTATAGCCACTTTTTGAGGTTTGCAAAGGATTCTGGGTAACAGAACCTGGTCACAGCCCCGCAAGTCACCCCATCTTGGATTCCCCTAGGTCTCTAGTTTTCAAAAATGCACAGGTTTGGTAGGTTTCCCTAGGTGCCGGCTGAGCTAGAGGCCATAATCTACAGGTAGGCACTTTGCAAAAAACACCTCTGTTTTCTTTCAAAATATTTGATGTGTCCACGTTGCGTTTTGGGGCATTTCCTGTTGCGGGCGCTAGGCCTACCCACACAAGTGAGGTATCATTTTTATCGGGAGACTTGGGGGGACGCGGGGTGGAAGGAAATTTGTGGCTCCTCTCAGATTCCAGAACTTTCTGTCACCGAAATGTGAGGAAAACCTGTTTTTTTGCCACTTTTTGAGGTTTGCAAAGGATTCTGGGTAACAGAACCTGGTCAGAGCCCCGCAAGTCACCCCATCTTGGATTCCCCTAGGTCTCTAGTTTTCAAAAATGCACAGGTTTGGTAGGTCTCCCTAGGTGCCGGCTGAGCTAGAGGCCAAAATCCACAGGTAGGCACTTTGCAAAAAACACCTCTGTTTTCTTTCCAAAAATTTGATGTGTCCACGTTGCGTTTTGGGGCATTTCCTGTCGCGGGCGCTAGGCCTACCCACAGAAGTGAGGTATCATTTTTATCGGGAGACTTGGGGGGACGCTGGGTGGATGGAAATTTGTGGCTCCTTTCAGATTCCAGAACTTTCTGTCACCGAAATGTGAGGAAAACTTGTTTTTATAGCCACTTTTTGAGGTTTGCAAAGGATTCTGGGTAACAGAACCTGGTCAGAGCCCCGCAAGTCACCCCATCTTGGATTCCCCTAGGTCTCTAGTTTTCAAAAATGCACAGGTTTGGTAGGTTTCCCTAGGTGCCGGCTGAGCTAGAGGCCAAAATCTACAGGTAGGCACTTTGCAAAAAACACCTCTGTTTTCTTTCAAAATATTTGATGTGTCCACGTTGCGTTTTGGGGCATTTCCTGTCACGGGCGCTAGGCCTACCCACACAAGTGAGATGTCATTTTTATCGGGAGACTGGGGGGGACGCTGGGTGGAAGGAAATTTGTGGCTCCTCTCAGATTCCAGAACTTTCTGTCACCGAAATGTGAGGAAAACTTGTTTTTTTAGCCACTTTTTGAGGTTTGCAAAGGATTCTGGGTAACAGAACCTGGTCAGAGCCCCGCAAGTCACCCCATCTTGGATTCCCCTAGGTCTCTAGTTTTCAAAAATGCACAGGTTTGGTAGGTTTCCCTAGGTGCCGGCTGAGCTAGAGGCCAAAATCTACAGGTAGGCACTTTGCAAAAAACACCTCTGTTTTCTTTCCAAAAATTTGATGTGTCCACGTTGCGTTTTGGGGCATTTCCTATCGCGGGCGCTAGGCCTACCCACACAAGTGAGGTATCATTTTTATCGGGAGACTTGGGGGGACGCTGGGCGGATGGAAATTTGTGGCTCCTTTCAGATTCCAGAACTTTCTGTCACCGAAATGTGAGGAAAACTTGTTTTTATAGCCACTTTTTGAGGTTTGCAAAGGATTCTGGGTAACAGAACCTGGTCAGAGCCCCGCAAGTCACCCCATCTTGGATTCCCCTAGGTCTCTAGTTTTCAAAAATGCACAGGTTTGGTAGGTTTCCCTAGGTTCCAGCTGAGCTCGAGGCCAAAATCTACAGGTAGGCACTTTGCAAAAAACACCTCTGTTTTCTTTCCAAAAATTTGATGTGTCCACGTTGCGTTTTGGGGCATTTCCTGTCACGGGCGCTAGGCCTACCCACACAAGTGAGATGTCATTTTTATCGGGAGACTTGGGGGGACGCTGGGTGGAAGGAAATTTGTGGCTCCTCTCAGATTCCAGAACTTTCTGTCACCGAAATGTGAGGAAAACCTGTTTTTTTAGCCACTTTTTGAGGTTTGCAAAGGATTCTGGGTAACAGAACCTGGTCAGAGCCCCACAAGTCACCCCATCTTGGATTCCCCTAGGTCTCTAGTTTTCAAAAATGCACAGGTTTGGTAGGTTTCCCTAGGTTCCGGCTGAGCTAGAGGCCAAAATCTACAGGTAGGCACCTTGCAAAAAACACCTCTGTTTTCTTTCCAAAAATTTGATGTGTCCACGTTGCGTTTTGGGGCATTTCCTGTCGCGGGCGCTAGGCCTACCCACACAAGTGAGGTATCATTTTTATCGGGAGACTTGGGGGGACGCTGGGTGGAAGGAAATTTGTGGTTCCTCTCAGATTCCAGAACTTTCTGTCACCGAAATGTGAGGAAAACCTGTTTTTTTGCCACTTTTTGAGGTTTGCAAAGGATTCTGGGTAACAGAACCTGGTCAGAGCCCCGCAAGTCACCCCATCTTGGATTCCCCTAGGTCTCTAGTTTTTAAAAATGCACAGGTTTGGTAGGTTTCCCTAGGTGCCGGCTGAGCTAGAGACCAAAATCCACAGGTAGGCACTTTGCAAAAAACACCTCTGTTTTCTTTCCAAAAATTTGATGTGTCCACGTTGCGTTTTGGGGCATTTCCTGTCGCGGGCGCTAGGCCTACCCACACAAGTGAGGTATCATTTTTATCGGGAGACTTGGGGGGACGCTGGGTGGAAGGAAATTTGTGGCTCCTCTCAGAATCCAGAACTTTCTGTCACCGAAATGTGAGGAAAACTTGTTTTTGTAGCCACTTTTTGAGGTTTGCAAAGGATTCTGGGTAACAGAACCTGGTCAGAGCAGCACAAGTCACCCCATCTTGGATTCCCCTAGGTCTCTAGTTTTCAAAAATGCACAGGTTTGGTAGGTTTCCCTAGGTGCCGGCTGAGCTAGAGGCCAAAATCTACAGGTAGGCACTTTGCAAAAAACACCTCTGTTTTCTTTCTAAAAATTTGATGTATCCACGTTGCGTTTTGGGGCATTTCCTGTCGCGGGCGCTAGGCCTACCCACACAAGTGAGGTATTATTTTTATCGGGAGACTTGGGGGGACGCGGGGTGGATGGAAATTTGTGGCTCCTTTCAGATTCCAGAACTTTCTGTCACCGAAATGTGAGGAAAACTTGTTTTTATAGCCACTTTTTGAGGTTTGCAAAGGATTCTGGGTAACAGAACCTGGTCAGAGCCCCGCAAGTCACCCCATCTTGGATTCCCCTAGGTCTCTAGTTTAAAAAAATGCACAGGTTTGGTAGGTTTCCCTAGGTTCCGGCTGAGCTAGAGGCCAAAATCTACAGGTAGGCACTTTGCAAAAAACACCTCTGTTTTCTTTCCAAAAATTTGATGTGTCCACGTTGCGTTTTGGGGCATTTCCTGTCGCGGGCGCTAGGCCTACCCACACAAGTGAGGTATCATTTTTATCGGGAGACTTGGGGGGACGCTGGGTGGAAGGAAATTTGTGGTTCCTCTCAGATTCCAGAACTTTCTGTCACCGAAATGTGAGGAAAACCTGTTTTTTTGCCACTTTTTGAGGTTTGCAAAGGATTCTGGGTAACAGAACCTGGTCAGAGCCCCGCAAGTCACCCCATCTTGGATTCCCCTAGGTCTCTAGTTTTTAAAAATGCACAGGTTTGGTAGGTTTCCCTAGGTGCCGGCTGAGCTAGAGGCCAAAATCTACAGGTAGGCACTTTGCAAAAAACACCTCTGTTTTCTTTCCAAAAATTTGATGTGTCCACGTTGCGTTTTGGGGCATTTCCTGTCGCGGGCGCTAGGCCTACCCACACAAGTGAGGTATCATTTTTATCGGGAGACTTGGGGGGACGCTGGGTGGAAGGAAATTTGTGGCTCCTCTCAGATTCCAGAACTTTCTGTCACCGAAATGTGAGGAAAACCTGTTTTTTTGCCACTTTTTGAGGTTTGCAAAGGATTCTGGGTAACAGAACCTGGTCAGAGCCCCGCAAGTCACCCCATCTTGGATTCCCCTAGGTCTCTAGTTTTCAAAAATGCACAGGTTTGGTAGGTTTCCGTAGGTGCCGGCTGAGCTAGATGCCAAAATGTACAGGCAGGCACTTTGCAAAAAACAGCTGTGTTTTCTGTCAAAAAATGGGATGTGTCCACGTTGTGTTTTGGGGCATTTCCTGTCGCGGGCGCTAGGCCTACCCACACAAGTGAGGTATCATTTTTATCGGGAGACTTGGGGGGACGCTGGGTGGAAGGAAATTTGTGGCTCCTCTCATAATCCAGAACTTTCTGTCACCGAAATGTGAGGAAAACTTGTTTTTGTAGCCACTTTTTGAGGTTTGCAAAGGATTCTGGGTAACAGAACCTGGTCAGAGCCCCACAAGTCACCCCATCTTGGATTCCCCTAGGTCTCTAGTTTTCAAAAATGCACAGGTTTGGTAGGTTTCCCTAGGTGCCGGCTGAGCTAGAGGCCAAAATCTACAGGTAGGCACTTTGCAAAAAACACCTCTGTTTTCTTTCCAAAAATTTGATGTGTCCACGTTGCGTTTTGGGGCATTTCCTGTCGCGGGCGCTAGGCCTACCCACACAAGTGAGGTATCATTTTTATCGGGAGACTTGGGGGGACGCTGGGTGGAAGGAAATTTGTGGCTCCTCTCAGATTCCAGAACTTTCTGTCACCGAAATGTGAGGAAAACTTGTTTTTATAGCCACTTTTTGAGGTTTGCAAAGGATTCTGGGTAACAGAACCTGGTCAGAGCCCCGCAAGTCACCCCATCTTGGATTCCCCTAGGTCTCTAGTTCTCAAAAATGCACAGGTTTGGTAGGTTTCCCTAGGTGCCGGCTGAGCTAGAGGCCAAAATCTACAGGTAGGCACTTTGCAAAAAACACCTCTGTTTTCTTTCCAAAAATTTGATGTGTCCACGTTGCGTTTTGGGGCATTTCCTGTCGCGGGCGCTAGGCCTACCCACACAAGTGAGGTATCATTTTTATCGGGAGACTTGGGGGGACGCTGGGTGGAAGGAAATTTGTGGCTCCTCTCAGATTCCAGAACTTTCTGTCACCGAAATGTGAGGAAAACCAGTTTTTTTGCCACTTTTTGAGGTTTGCAAAGGATTCTGGGTAACAGAACCTGGTCAGAGCCCCGCAAGTCACCCCATCTTGGATTCCCCTAGGTCTCTAGTTTTCAAAAATGCACAGGTTTGGTAGGTTTCCCTAGGTGCCGGCTGAGCTAGAGGCCAAAATCTACAGGTAGGCACTTTGCAAAAAACACCTCTGTTTTCTTTCAAAATATTTGATGTGTCCACGTTGCGTTTTGGGGCATTTCCTGTCGCAGGCGCTAGGCCTACCCACACAAGTGAGGTATCATTTTTATCGGGAGACTTGGGGGGACGCTGGGTGGAAGGAAATTTGTGGCTCCTCTCACATTCCAGAACTTTCTGTCACCGAAATGTGAGGAAAACCTGTTTTTTTTGCCACTTTTTGAGGTTTGCAAAGGATTCTGGGTAACAGAACCTGGTCAGAGCCCCGCAAGTCACCCCATCTTGGATTCCCCTAGGTCTCTAGTTTTCAAAAATGCACAGGTTTGGTAAGTTTCCGTAGGTGCCGGCTGAGCTAGAGGCCAAAATCTACAGGTAGGCACTTTGCAAAAAACACCTCTGTTTTCTTTCAAAATATTTGATGTGTCCACGTTGCGTTTTGGGGCATTTCCTGTCGCGGGCGCTAGGCCTACCCACACAAGTGAGGTATCATTTTTATCAGGAGACTTGGGGGGACGCTGGGTGGAAGGAAATTTGTGGCTCCTCTCAGATTCCAGAACTTTCTGTCACCGAAATGTGAGGAAAACTTGTTTTTATAGCCACTTTTTGAGGTTTGCAAAGGATTCTGGGTAACAGAACCTGGTCAGAGCCCCGCAAGTCACCCCATCTTGGATTCCCCTAGGTCTCTAGTTCTCAAAAATGCACAGGTTTGGTAGGTTTCCCTAGGTGCCGGCTGAGCTAGAGGCCAAAATCTACAGGTAGGCACTTAGCAAAAAACACCTCTGTTTTCTTTCCAAAAATTTGATGTGTCCACGTTGCGTTTTGGGGCATTTCCTGTCGCGGGCGCTAGGCCTACCCACACAAGTGAGGTATCATTTTTATCGGGAGACTTGGGGGGACGCTGGGTGGAAGGAAATTTGTGGCTCCTCTCAGATTCCAGAACTTTCTGTCACCGAAATGTGAGGAAAACCTGTTTTTTTGCCACTTTTTGAGGTTTGCAAAGGATTCTGGGTAACAGAACCTGGTCAGAGCCCCGCAAGTCACCCCATCTTGGATTCCCCTAGGTCTCTAGTTTTCAAAAATGCACAGGTTTGGTAGGTTTCCGTAGGTGCCGGCTGAGCTAGATGCCAAAATGTACAGGCAGGCACTTTGCAAAAAACAGCTGTGTTTTCTGTCAAAAAATGGGATGTGTCCACGTTGTGTTTTGGGGCATTTCCTGTCGCGGGCGCTAGGCCTACCCACACAAGTGAGGTATCATTTTTATCGGGAGACTTGGGGGGACGCTGGGTGGAAGGAAATTTGTGGCTCCTCTCATAATCCAGAACTTTCTGTCACCGAAATGTGAGGAAAACTTGTTTTTGTAGCCACTTTTTGAGGTTTGCAAAGGATTCTGGGTAACAGAACCTGGTCAGAGCCCCACAAGTCACCCCATCTTGGATTCCCCTAGGTCTCTAGTTTTCAAAAATGCACAGGTTTGGTAGGTTTCCCTAGGTGCCGGCTGAGCTAGAGGCCAAAATCTACAGGTAGGCACTTTGCAAAAAACACCTCTGTTTTCTTTCCAAAAATTTGATGTGTCCACGTTGCGTTTTGGGGCATTTCCTGTCGCGGGCGCTAGGCCTACCCACACAAGTGAGGTATCATTTTTATCGGGAGACTTGGGGGGACGCTGGGTGGAAGGAAATTTGTGGCTCCTCTCAGATTCCAGAACTTTCTGTCACCGAAATGTGAGGAAAACTTGTTTTTATAGCCACTTTTTGAGGTTTGCAAAGGATTCTGGGTAACAGAACCTGGTCAGAGCCCCGCAAGTCACCCCATCTTGGATTCCCCTAGGTCTCTAGTTCTCAAAAATGCACAGGTTTGGTAGGTTTCCCTAGGTGCCGGCTGAGCTAGAGGCCAAAATCTACAGGTAGGCACTTTGCAAAAAACACCTCTGTTTTCTTTCCAAAAATTTGATGTGTCCACGTTGCGTTTTGGGGCATTTCCTGTCGCGGGCGCTAGGCCTACCCACACAAGTGAGGTATCATTTTTATCGGGAGACTTGGGGGGACGCTGGGTGGAAGGAAATTTGTGGCTCCTCTCAGATTCCAGAACTTTCTGTCACCGAAATGTGAGGAAAACCTGTTTTTTTGCCACTTTTTGAGGTTTGCAAAGGATTCTGGGTAACAGAACCTGGTCAGAGCCCCGCAAGTCACCCCATCTTGGATTCCCCTAGGTCTCTAGTTTTCAAAAATGCACAGGTTTGGTAGGTTTCCGTAGGTGCCGGCTGAGCTAGATGCCAAAATGTACAGGCAGGCACTTTGCAAAAAACAGCTGTGTTTTCTGTCAAAAAATGGGATGTGTCCACGTTGTGTTTTGGGGCATTTCCTGTCGCGGGCGCTAGGCCTACCCACACAAGTGAGGTATCATTTTTATCGGGAGACTTGGGGGGACGCTGGGTGGAAGGAAATTTGTGGCTCCTCTCATAATCCAGAACTTTCTGTCACCGAAATGTGAGGAAAACTTGTTTTTGTAGCCACTTTTTGAGGTTTGCAAAGGATTCTGGGTAACAGAACCTGGTCAGAGCCCCACAAGTCACCCCATCTTGGATTCCCCTAGGTCTCTAGTTTTCAAAAATGCACAGGTTTGGTAGGTTTCCCTAGGTGCCGGCTGAGCTAGAGGCCAAAATCTACAGGTAGGCACTTTGCAAAAAACACCTCTGTTTTCTTTCAAAATATTTGATGTGTCCACGTTGCGTTTTGGGGCATTTCCTGTCGCAGGCGCTAGGCCTACCCACACAAGTGAGGTATCATTTTTATCGGGAGACTTGGGGGGACGCTGGGTGGAAGGAAATTTGTGGCTCCTCTCACATTCCAGAACTTTCTGTCACCGAAATGTGAGGAAAACCTGTTTTTTTGCCACTTTTTGAGGTTTGCAAAGGATTCTGGGTAACAGAACCTGGTCAGAGCCCCGCAAGTCAACCCATCTTGGATTCCCCTAGGTCTCTAGTTTTCAAAAATGCACAGGTTTGGTAAGTTTCCGTAGGTGCCGGCTGAGCTAGAGGCCAAAATCTACAGGTAGGCACTTTGCAAAAAACACCTCTGTTTTCTTTCAAAATATTTGATGTGTCCACGTTGCGTTTTGGGGCATTTCCTGTCGCGGGCGCTAGGCCTACCCACACAAGTGAGGTATCATTTTTATCAGGAGACTTGGGGGGACGCTGGGTGGAAGGAAATTTGTGGCTCCTCTCAGATTCCAGAACTTTCTGTCACCGAAATGTGAGGAAAACTTGTTTTTATAGCCACTTTTTGAGGTTTGCAAAGGATTCTGGGTAACAGAACCTGGTCAGAGCCCCGCAAGTCACCCCATCTTGGATTCCCCTAGGTCTCTAGTTCTCAAAAATGCACAGGTTTGGTAGGTTTCCCTAGGTGCCGGCTGAGCTAGAGGCCAAAATCTACAGGTAGGCACTTTGCAAAAAACACCTCTGTTTTCTTTCCAAAAATTTGATGTGTCCACGTTGCGTTTTGGGGCATTTCCTGTCGCGGGCGCTAGGCCTACCCACACAAGTGAGGTATCATTTTTATCGGGAGACTTGGGGGGACGCTGGGTGGAAGGAAATTTGTGGCTCCTCTCAGATTCCAGAACTTTCTGTCACCGAAATGTGAGGAAAACCTGTTTTTTTGCCACTTTTTGAGGTTTGCAAAGGATTCTGGGTAACAGAACCTGGTCAGAGCCCCGCAAGTCACCCCATCTTGGATTCCCCTAGGTCTCTAGTTTTCAAAAATGCACAGGTTTGGTAGGTTTCCGTAGGTGCCGGCTGAGCTAGATGCCAAAATGTACAGGCAGGCACTTTGCAAAAAACAGCTGTGTTTTCTGTCAAAAAATGGGATGTGTCCACGTTGTGTTTTGGGGCATTTCCTGTCGCGGGCGCTAGGCCTACCCACACAAGTGAGGTATCATTTTTATCGGGAGACTTGGGGGGACACTGGGTGGAAGGAAATTTGTGGCTCCTCTCATAATCCAGAACTTTCTGTCACCGAAATGTGAGGAAAACTTGTTTTTGTAGCCACTTTTTGAGGTTTGCAAAGGATTCTGGGTAACAGAACCTGGTCAGAGCCCCACAAGTCACCCCATCTTGGATTCCCCTAGGTCTCTAGTTTTCAAAAATGCACAGGTTTGGTAGGTTTCCCTAGGTGCCGGCTGAGCTAGAGGCCAAAATCTACAGGTAGGCACTTTGCAAAAAACACCTCTGTTTTCTTTCCAAAAATTTGATGTGTCCACGTTGCGTTTTGGGGCATTTCCTGTCGCGGGCGCTAGGCCTACCCACACAAGTGAGGTATCATTTTTATCGGGAGACTTGGGGGGACGCTGGGTGGAAGGAAATTTGTGGCTCCTCTCAGATTCCAGAACTTTCTGTCACCGAAATGTGAGGAAAACTTGTTTTTATAGCCACTTTTTGAGGTTTGCAAAGGATTCTGGGTAACAGAACCCGGTCAGAGCCCCGCAAGTCACCCCATCTTGGATTCCCCTAGGTCTCTAGTTCTCAAAAATGCACAGGTTTGGTAGGTTTCCCTAGGTGCCGGCTGAGCTAGAGGCCAAAATCTACAGGTAGGCACTTTGCAAAAAACACCTCTGTTTTCTTTCCAAAAATTTGATGTGTCCACGTTGCGTTTTGGGGCATTTCCTGTCGCGGGCGCTAGGCCTACCCACACAAGTGAGGTATCATTTTTATCGGGAGACTTGGGGGGACGCTGGGTGGAAGGAAATTTGTGGCTCCTCTCAGATTCCAGAACTTTCTGTCACCGAAATGTGAGGAAAACCTGTTTTTTTGCCACTTTTTGAGGTTTGCAAAGGATTCTGGGTAACAGAACCTGGTCAGAGCCCCGCAAGTCACCCCATCTTGGATTCCCCTAGGTCTCTAGTTTTCAAAAATGCACAGGTTTGGTAGGTTTCCCTAGGTGCCGGCTGAGCTAGAGGCCAAAATCTACAGGTAGGCACTTTGCAAAAAACACCTGTTTTCTTTCAAAATATTTGATGTGTCCACGTTGCGTTTTGGGGCATTTCCTGTCGAAGGCGCTAGGCCTACCCACACAAGTGAGGTATCATTTTTATCGGGAGACTTGGGGGGACGCTGGGTGGAAGGAAATTTGTGGCTCCTCTCAGATTCCAGAACTTTCTGTCACCGAAATGTGAGGAAAACTTGTTTTTATAGCCACTTTTTGAGGTTTGCAAAGGATTCTGGGTAACAGAACCTGGTCAGAGCCCCGCAAGTCACCCCATCTTCGATTCCCCTAGGTCACTAGATTTCAAAAATGCACAGGTTTGGTAGGTTTCCCCAGGTGCCGGCTGAGCTAGAGGCCAAAATCTACAGGTAGGCACTTTGCAAAAAACACCTCTGTTTTCTTTCAAAATATTTGATGTGTCCACGTTGTGTTTTGGGGCATTTCCTGTCACGGGCGCTAGGCCTACCCACACAAGTGAGATATAATTTTTATCGGGAGACTTGGGGGGACGTTGGGTGGAAGGAAATTTGTGGCTCCTCTCAGATTCCAGAACTTTCTGTCACCGAAATGTGAGGAAAACTTGTTTTTTTAGCCACTTTTTGATGTTTGCAAAGGATTCTGGGTAACAGAACCTGGTCAGAGCCCCGCAAGTCACCCCATCTTGGATTACGCTAGGTCTCTTGTTTTCAAAAATGCACAGGTTTGGTATGTTTCCCTTTGTGCCGGCTGAGCTAGAGGCCAAAATCTACAGGTAGGCACTTTGCAAAAAACACCTCTGTTTTCTTTCAAAATATTTGATGTGTCCACGTTGCGTTTTGGGGCATTTCCTGTCGCGGGCGCTAGGCCTACCCACACAAGTGAGGTATCATTTTTATCGGGAGACTTGGGGGGACGCTGGGTGGAAGGAAATTTGTGGCTCCTCTCAGAATCCAGAACTTTCTGTCACCGAAATGTGAGGAAAACTTTTTTTTTTAGCCACTTTTTGAGGTTTGCAAAGGATTCTGGGTAACAGAACCTGGTCAGAGCCCCGCAAGTCACCCCATCTTGGATTACCCTAGGTCTCTAGTTTTCAAAAATGCACAGGTTTGGTAGGTTTCCCTAGGTGCCGGCTGAGCTAGAGGCCAAAATCTACAGGTAGGCACTTTGCAAAAAACACCTCTGTTTTCTTTCCAAAAATTTGATGTGTCCACGTTGCGTTTTGGGGCATTTCCTGTCGCAGGCGCTAGGCCTACCCACACAAGTGAGGTATCATTTTTATCGGGAGACTTGGGGGGACGCTGGGTGGAAGGAAATTTGTGGCTCCTCTCAGATTCCAGAACTTTCTGTCACCGAAATGTGAGGAAAACTTGTTTTTTTAGCCACTTTTTGAGGTTTGAAAAGGATTCTGGGTAACAGAACCTGGTCAGAGCCCCGCAAGTCACCTTATCTTGGATTTCCCTAGGTCTCTAGTTTTCAAAAATTCACAGGTTTGGTAGGTTTCCCTAGGTGCCGGCTGAGCTAGAGGCCAAAATCTACAGGTAGGCACTTTGCAAAAAACACCTCTGTTTTCTTTCTAAAAATTTGATGTGTCCACGTTGCGTTTTGGGGCATTTCCTGTCGCGGGCGCTAGGCCTACCCACACAAGTGAGGTATCATTTTTATCGGGAGACTTGGGGGGACGCTGGGTGGATGGAAATTTGTGGCTCCTCTCAGATTCCAGAACTTTCTGTCACCGAAATGTGAGGAAAACTTGTTTTTATAGCCACTTTTTGAGGTTTGCAAAGGATTCTGGGTAACAGAACCTGGTCAGAGCCCCGCAAGTCACCCCATCTTGGATTCCCCTAGGTCTCTAGTTCTCAAAAATGCACAGGTTTGGTAGGTTTCCCTAGGTGCCGGCTGAGCTAGAGGCCAAAATCTACAGGTAGGCACTTTGCAAAAAACACCTCTGTTTTCTTTCAAAATATTTGATGTGTCCACGTTGCGTTTTGGGGCATTTCCTGTCGCGGGCGCTAGGCCTACCCACACAAGTGAGGTATCATTTTTATCGGGAGACTTGGGGGGATGCTGGGTGGAAGGAAATGTGTGGCAACTCTCAGAATCCAGAACTTTCTGTCACCGAAATGTGAGGAAAACTTGTTTTTGTAGCCACTTTTTGAGGTTTGCAAAGGATTCTGGGTAACAGAACCTGGTCAGAGCCCCACAAGTCACCCCATCTTGGATTCCCCTAGGTCTCTAGTTTTCAAAAATGCACAGGTTTGGTAGGTTTCCCTAGGTGCCGGCTGAGCTAGAGGCCAAAATCTACAGGTAGGCACTTTGCAAAAAACACCTCTGTTTTCTTTCCAAAAATTTGATGTGTCCACGTTGCGTTTTGGGGCATTTCCTGTCGCGGGCGCTAGGCCTACCCACACAAGTGAGGTATCATTTTTATCGGGAGACTTGGGGGGACGCTGGGTGGAAGGAAATTTGTGGCTCCTCTCAGATTCCAGAACTTTCTGTCACCGAAATGTGTGGAAAACCTGTTTTTTTGCCACTTTTTGAGGTTTGCAAAGGATTCTGGGTAACAGAACCTGGTCAGAGCCCCGCAAGTCACCCCATCTTGGATTCCCCTAGGTCTCTAGTTTTCAAAAATGCACAGGTTTGGTAGGTTTCCCTAGGTGCCGGCTGAGCTAGAGGCCAAAATCTACAGGTAGGCACTTTGCAAAAAACACCTGTTTTCTTTCAAAATATTTGATGTGTCCACGTTGCGTTTTGGGGCATTTCCTGTCGAAGGCGCTAGGCCTACCCACACAAGTGAGGTATCATTTTTATCGGGAGACTTGGGGGGACGCTGGGTGGAAGGAAATTTGTGGCTCCTCTCAGATTCCAGAACTTTCTGTCACCGAAATGTGAGGAAAACTTGTTTTTATAGCCACTTTTTGAGGTTTGCAAAGGATTCTGGGTAACAGAACCTGGTCAGAGTCCCGCAACTCACCCCATCTTCGATTCCCCTAGGTCACTAGATTTCAAAAATGCACAGGTTTGGTAGGTTTCCCCAGGTGCCGGCTGAGCTAGAGGCCAAAATCTACAGGTAGGCACTTTGCAAAAAACACCTTTGTTTTCTTTCAAAATATTTGATGTGTCCACGTTGTGTTTTGGGGCATTTCCTGTCACGGGCGCTAGGCCTACCCACACAAGTGAGATATAATTTTTATCGGGAGACTTGGGGGGACGTTGGGTGGAAGGAAATTTGTGGCTCCTCTCAGATTCCAGAACTTTCTGTCACCGAAATGTGAGGAAAACTTGTTTTTTTAGCCACTTTTTGATGTTTGCAAAGGATTCTGGGTAACAGAACCTGGTCAGAGCCCCGCAAGTCACCTCATCTTGGATTACGCTAGGTCTCTTGTTTTCAAAAATGCACAGGTTTGGTAGGTTTCCCTATGTGCCGGCTGAGCTAGAGGCCAAAATCTACAGGTAGGCACTTTGCAAAAAACACCTCTGTTTTCTTTCAAAATATTTGATGTGTCCACGTTGCGTTTTGGGGCATTTCCTGTCGCGGGCGCTAGGCCTACCCACACAAGTGAGGTATCATTTTTATCGGGAGACTTGGGGGGACGCTGGGTGGAAGGAAATTTGTGGCTCCTCTCAGAATCCAGAACTTTCTGTCACCGAAATGTGAGGAAAACTTGTTTTTTTAGCCACTTTTTGAGGTTTGCAAAGGATTCTGGGTAACAGAACCTGGTCAGAGCCCCGCAAGTCACCCCATCTTGGATTACCCTAGGTCTCTAGTTTTCAAAAATGCACAGGTTTGGTAGGTTTCCCTAGGTGCCGGCTGAGCTAGAGGCCAAAATCTACAGGTAGGCACTTTGCAAAAAACACCTCTGTTTTCTTTCCAAAAATTTGATGTGTCCACGTTGCGTTTTGGGGCATTTCCTGTCGCAGGCGCTAGGCCTACCCACACAAGTGAGGTATCATTTTTATCGGGAGACTTGGGGGGACGCTGGGTGGAAGGAAATTTGTGGCTCCTCTCAGATTCCAGAACTTTCTGTCACCGAAATGTGAGGAAAACTTGTTTTTTTTGCCACTTTTTGAGGTTTGCAAAGGATTCTGGGTAACAGAACCTGGTCAGAGCCCCGCAAGTCACCTTATCTTGGATTTCCCTAGGTCTCTAGTTTTCAAAAATGCACAGGTTTGGTAGGTTTCCCTAGGTGCCGGCTGAGCTAGAGGCCAAAATCTACAGGTAGGCACTTTGCAAAAAACACCTCTGTTTTCTTTCCAAAAATTTGATGTGTCCACGTTGCGTTTTGGGGCATTTCCTGTCGCGGGCGCTAGGCCTACCCACAGAAGTGAGGTATCATTTTTATCGGGAGACTTGGGGGGACGCTGGGTGGATGGAAATTTGTGGCTCCTTTCAGATTCCAGAACTTTCTGTCACCGAAATGTGAGGAAAACTTGTTTTTATAGCCACTTTTTGAGGTTTGCAAAGGATTCTGGGTAACAGAACCTGGTCAGAGCCCCGCAAGTCACCCCATCTTGGATTCCCCTAGGTCTCTAGTTTTAAAAAATGCACAGGTTTGGTAGGTTTCCCTAGGTGCCGGCTGAGCTAGAGGCCAAAATCTACAGGTAGGCACTTTGCAAAAAACACCTCTGTTTTCTTTCAAAATATTTGATGTGTCCACGTTGCGTTTTGGGGCATTTCCTGTCACGGGCGCTAGGCCTACCCACACAAGTGAGATGTCATTTTTATCGGGAGACTGGGGGGGACACTGGGTGGAAGGAAATTTGTGGCTCCTCTCAGATTCCAGAACTTTCTGTCACCGAAATGTGAGGAAAACTTGTTTTTTTAGCCACTTTTTGAGGTTTGCAAAGGATTCTGGGTAACAGAACCTGGTCAGAGCCCCGCAAGTCACCCCATCTTGGATTCCCCTAGGTCTCTAGTTTTCAAAAATGCACAGGTTTGGTAGGTTTCCCTAGGTGCCGGCTGAGCTAGAGGCCAAAATCTAAAGGTAGGCACTTTGCAAAAAACACCTCTGTTTTCTTTCCAAAAATTTGATGTGTCCACGTTGCGTTTTGGGGCATTTCCTGTCGCGGGCGCTAGGCCTACCCACACAAGTGAGGTATCATTTTTATCGGGAGACTTGGGGGGACGCTGGGCGGATGGAAATTTGTGGCTCCTTTCAGATTCCAGAACTTTCTGTCACCGAAATGTGAGGAAAACTTGTTTTTATAGCCACTTTTTGAGGTTTGCAAAGGATTCTGGGTAACAGAACCTGGTCAGAGCCCCGCAAGTCACCCCATCTTGGATTCCCCTAGGTCTCTAGTTCTCAAAAATGCACAGGTTTGGTAGGTTTCCCTAGGTGCCGGCTGAGCTAGAGGCCAAAATCTACAGGTAGGCACTTTGCAAAAAACACCTCTGTTTTCTTTCCAAAAATTTGATGTGTCCACGTTGCGTTTTGGGGCATTTCCTGTCGCGGGCGCTAGGCCTACCCACACAAGTGAGGTATCATTTTTATCGGGAGACTTGGGGGGACGCTGGGTGGAAAGAAAATTTGTGGCTCCTCTCAGATTTCAGAACTTTCTGTCACCGAAATGTGAGGAAAACCTGTTTTTTTGCCACTTTTTGAGGTTTGCAAAGGATTCTGGGTAACAGAACCTGGTCAGAGCCCCGCAAGTCACCCCATCTTGGATTCCCCTAGGTCTCTAGTTTTCAAAAATGCACAGGTTTGGTAGGTTTCCCTAGGTGCCGGCTGAGCTAGAGGCCAAAATCTACAGGTAGGCACTTTGCAAAAAACACCTCTGTTTTCTTTCAAAATATTTGATGTGTCCACGTTGCGTTTTGGGGCATTTCCTGTCGCAGGCGCTAGGCCTACCCACACAAGTGAGGTATCATTTTTATCGGGAGACTTGGGGGGACGCTGGGTGGAAGGAAATTTGTGGCTCCTCTCAGATTCCAGAACTTTCTGTCACCGAAATGTGAGGAAAACTTGTTTTTATAGCCACTTTTTGAGGTTTGCAAAGGATTCTGGGTAACAGAACCTGGTCAGAGCCCCGCAACTCACCCCATCTTCGATTCCCCTAGGTCTCTAGTTTTCAAAAATGCACAGGTTTGGTAGGTTTCCCCAGGTGCCGGCTGAGCTAGAGGACAAAATCTACAGGTAGGCACTTTGCAAAAAACACCTCTGTTTTCTTTCAAAATATTTGATGTGTCCACGTTGCGTTTTGGGGCATTTCCTGTCGCGGGCGCTAGGCCTACCCACACAAGTGAGGTATCATTTTTATCGGGAGACTTGGGGGGACGCTGGGTGGAAGGAAATTTGTGGCTCCTCTCAGAATCCAGAACTTTCTGTCACCGAAATGTGAGGAAAACTTGTTTTTTTAGCCACTTTTTGAGGTTTGCAAAGGATTCTGGGTAACAGAACCTGGTCAGAGCCCCGCAAGTCACCCCATCTTGGATTACCCTAGGTCTCCAGTTTTCAAAAATGCACAGGTTTGGTAGGTTTCCCTAGGTGCCGGCTGAGCTAGAGGCCAAAATCTACAGGTAGGCACTTTGCAAAAAACACCTCTGTTTTCTTTCCAAAAATTTGATGTGTCCACGTTGCGTTTTGGGGGCTTTCCTGTCGCAGGCGCTAGGCCTACCCACACAAGTGAGGTATCATTTTTATCGGGAGACTTGGGGGGACGCTGGGTGGAAGGAAATTTGTGGCTCCTCTCAGATTCCAGAACTTTCTGTCACCGAAATGTGAGGAAAACTTGTTTTTTTAGCCACTTTTTGAGGTTTGCAAAGGATTCTGGGTAACAGAACCTGGTCAGAGCCCCGCAAGTCACCTTATCTTGGATTTCCCTAGGTCTCTAGTTTTCAAAAATGCACAGGTTTGGTAGGTTTCCCTAGGTGCCGGCTGAGCTAGAGGCCAAAATCTACAGGTAGGCACTTTGCAAAAAACACCTCTGTTTTCTTTCCAAAAATTTGATGTGTCCACGTTGCGTTTTGGGGCATTTCCTGTCGCGGGCGCTAGGCCTACCCACACAAGTGAGGTATCATTTTTATCGGGAGACTTGGGGGGACGCTGGGTGGAAGGAAATTTGTGGCTCCTCTCAGATTCCAGAACTTTCTGTCACCGAAATGTGAGGAAAACCTGTTTTTTTGCCACTTTTTGAGGTTTGCAAAGGATTCTGGGTAACAAAACCTGGTCAGAGCCCCGCAAGTCACCCCATCTTGGATTCCCCTAGGTCTCTAGTTTTCAAAAATGCACAGGTTTGGTAGGTTTCCGTAGGTGCCGGCTGAGCTAGAGGCCAAAATCTACAGGTAGGCACTTTGCAAAAAACACCTCTGTTTTCTTTCAAAATATTTGATGTGTCCACGTTGCGTTTTGGGGCATTTCCTGTCGCGGGCGCTAGGCCTACCCACACAAGTGAGGTATCATTTTTATCGGGAGACTTGGGGGGACGCTGGGTGGAAGGAAATTTGTGGCTCCTCTCAGAATCCAGAACTTTCTGTCACCGAAATGTGAGGAAAACTTGTTTTTGTAGCCACTTTTTGAGGTTTGCAAAGGATTCTGGGTAACAGAACCTGGTCAGAGCCCCACAAGTCACCCCATCTTGGATTCCCCTAGGTCTCTAGTTTTAAAAAATGCACAGGTTTGGTAGGTTTCCCTAGGTGCCGGCTGAGCTAGAGGCCAAAATCTACAGGTAGGCACTTTGCAAAAAACACCTCTGTTTTCTTTCCAAAAATTTGATGTGTCCACGTTGCGTTTTGGGGCATTTCCTGTTGCGGGCGCTAGGCCTACCCACACAAGTGAGGTATCATTTTTATCGGGAGACTTGGGGGGACGCTGGGTGGATGGAAATTTGTGGCTCCTCTCAGAATCCAGAACTTTCTGTCACCGAAATGTGAGGAAAACTTGTTTTTATAGCCACTTTTTGAGGTTTGCAAAGGATTCTGGGTAACAGAACCTGGTCAGAGCCCCGCAAGTCACCCCATCTTGGATTCCCCTAGGTCTCTAGTTCTAAAAAATGCACAGGTTTGGTAGGTTTCCCTAGGTGCCGGCTGAGCTAGAGGCCAAAATCTACAGGTAGGCACTTTGCAAAAAACACCTCTGTTTTCTTTCCAAAAATTTGATGTGTCCACGTTGCGTTTTGGGGCATTTCCTGTCGCGGGCGCTAGGCCTACCCACACAAGTGAGGTATCATTTTTATCGGGAGACTTGGGGGGACGCTGGGTGGAAGGAAATTTGTGGCTCCTCTCAGATTCCAGAACTTTCTGTCACCGAAATGTGAGGAAAACCTGTTTTTTGGCCACTTTTTGAGGTTTGCAAAGGATTCTGGGTAACAGAACCTGGTCAGAGCCCCGCAAGTCACCCCATCTTGGATTCCCCTAGGTCTCTAGTTTTCAAAAATGCACAGGTTTGGTAGGTTTCCCTAGGTGCCGGCTGAGCTAGAGGCCAAAATCTACAGGTAGGCACTTTGCAAAAAACACCTCTGTTTTCTTTCAAAATATTTGATGTGTCCACGTTGCGTTTTGGGGCATTTCCTGTCGCAGGCGCTAGGCCTACCCACACAAGTGAGGTATCATTTTTATCGGGAGACTTGGGGGGACGCTGGGTGGAAGGAAATTTGTGGATCCTCTCAGATTCCAGAACTTTCTGTCACCGAAATGTGAGGAAAACTTGTTTTTATAGCCACTTTTTGAGGTTTGCAAAGGATTCTGGGTAACAGAACCTGGTCAGAGCCCCGCAACTCACCCCATCTTCGATTCCCCTAGGTCTCTAGTTTTCAAAAATGCACAGGTTTGGTAGGTTTCCCCAGGTGCCGGCTGAGCTAGAGGCCAAAATCTACAGGTAGGCACTTTGCAAAAAACACCTCTGTTTTCTTTCAAAATATTTGATGTGTCCACGTTGTGTTTTGGGGCATTTCCTGTCACGGGCGCTAGGCCTACCCACACAAGTGAGATATAATTTTTATCGGGAGACTTGGGGCGACGTTGGGTGGAAGGAAATTTGTGGCTCCTCTCAGATTCCAGAACTTTCTGTCACCGAAATGTGAGGAAAACTTGTTTTTTTAGCCACTTTTTGATGTTTGCAAAGGATTCTGGGTAACAGAACCTGGTCAGAGCCCCGCAAGTCACCCCATCTTGGATTACGCTAGGTCTCTTGTTTTCAAAAATGCACAGGTTTGGTAGGTTTCCCTAGGTGCCGGCTGAGCTAGAGGCCAAAATCTACAGGTAGGCACTTTGCAAAAAACACCTCTGTTTTCTTTCAAAATATTTGATGTGTCCACGTTGCGTTTTGGGGCATTTCCTGTCGCGGGCGCTAGGCCTACCCACACAAGTGAGGTATCATTTTTATCGGGAGACTTTGGGGGACGCTGGGTGGAAGGAAATTTGTGGCTCCCCTCCGAATCCAGAACTTTCTGTCACCGAAATGTGAGGAAAACTTGTTTTTTTAGCCACTTTTTGAGGTTTGCAAAGGATTCTGGGTAACAGAACCTGGTCAGAGCCCCGCAAGTCACCCCATCTTGGATTACCCTAGGTCTCTAGTTTTCAAAAATGCACAGGTTTGGTAGGTTTCCCTAGGTGCCGGCTGAGCTAGAGGCCAAAATCTACAGGTAGGCACTTTGCAAAAAACACCTCTGTTTTCTTTCCAAAAATTGGATGTGTCCACGTTGCGTTTTGGGGCATTTCCTGTCGCAGGCGCTAGGCCTACCCACACAAGTGAGGTATCATTTTTATCGGGAGACTTGGGGGGATGCTGAGTGGAAGGAACTTTGTGGCTCCTCTCAGATTCCAGAACTTTCTGTCACCGAAATGTGAGGAAAACCTGTTTTTTTTGCCACTTTTTGAGGTTTGCAAAGGATTCAGGGTAACAGAACCTGGTCAGAGCCCCGCAAGTCACCCCATCTTGGATTCCCCTAGGTCTCTAGTTTTCAAAAATGCACAGGTTTGGTAGGTTTCCCAAGGTGCCGGCTGAGCTAGAGGCCAAAATGTACAGGCAGGCACTTTGCAAAAAACAGCTGTGTTTTCTTTCCAAAAATGGGATGTGTCCACATTGTGTTTTGGGGCATTTCCTGTCGCGGGCGCTAGGCCTACCCACACAAGTGAGGTATCATTTTTATCGGGAGACTTGGGGGGACGCTGGGTGGAAGGAAATTTGTGGCTCCTTTCAGATTGCAGAACTTTCTGTCACCGAAATGTGAGGAAAACTTGTTTTTTTAGCCACTTTTTGAGGTTTGCAAAGGATTCTGGGTAACAGAACCTGGTCAGAGCCCCGCAAGTCACCCCATCTTGGATTCCCCTAGGTCTCTAGTTTTCAAAAATACACAGGTTTGGTAGGTTTCCGTAGGTGCCGTCTGAGCTAGAGGCCAAAATCTACAGGTAGGCACTTTGCCAAAAACACCTCTGTTTTCTTTCAAAATATTTGATGTGTCCACGTTGCGTTTTGGGGCATTTCCTGTCACGGGCGCTAGGCCTACCCACACAAGTGAGATGTCATTTTTATCAGGAGACTTGGGGGGACGCTGGGTGGAAGGAAATTTGTGGCTCCTCTCAGATTCCAGAACTTTCTGTCACCGAAATGTGAGGAAAACTTGTTTTTTTAGCCACTTTTTGAGGTTTGCAAAGGATTCTGGGTAACAGAACCTGGTCAGAGCCCCGCAAGTCACCCCATCTTGGATTCCCCTAGGTCTCTAGTTTTCAAAAATACACAGGTTTGGTAGGTTTCCGTAGGTGCCGTCTGAGCTAGAGGCCAAAATCTACAGGTAGGCACTTTGCCAAAAACACCTCTGTTTTCTTTCAAAATATTTGATGTGTCCACGTTGCGTTTTGGGGCATTTCCTGTCGCAGGCGCTAGGCCTACCCACACAAGTGAGGTATCATTTTTATCGGGAGACTTGGGGGGATGCTGAGTGGAAGGAAATTTGTGGCTCCTCTCAGATTCCAGAACTTTCTGTCACCGAAATGTGAGGAAAACCTGTTTTTTTTGCCACTTTTTGAGGTTTGCAAAGGATTCAGGGTAACAGAACCTGGTCAGAGCCCCGCAAGTCACCCCATCTTGGATTCCCCTAGGTCTCTAGTTTTCAAAAATGCACAGGTTTGGTAGGTTTCCGAAGGTGCCGGCTGAGCTAGAGGCCAAAATGTACCAGCAGGCACTTTGCATTAAACAGCTGTGTTTTCTTTCCAAAAATGGGATGTGTCCACATTGTGTTTTGGGGCATTTCCTGTCGCGGGCGCTAGGCCTACCCACACAAGTGAGGTATCATTTTTATCGGGAGACTTGGGGGGACGCTGGGTGGAAGGAAATTTGTGGCTCCTTTCAGATTCCAGAACTTTCTGTCACCGAAATGTTAGGAAAACTTGTTTTTATAGCCACTTTTTGAGGTTTGCAAAGGATTCTGGGTAACAGAACCTGGTCAGAGCCCCGCAAGTCACCCCATCTTGGATTCCCCTAGGTCTCTAGTTTTAAAAAATGCACAGGTTTGGTAGGTTTCCCTAGGTGCCGGCTGAGCTAGAGGCCAAAATCTACAGGTAGGCACTTTGCAAAAAACACCTCTGTTTTCTTTAAAAATATTTGATGTGTCCACGTTGCGTTTTGGGGCATTTCCTGTCACGGGCGCTAGGCCTACCCACACAAGTGAGATGTCATTTTTATCAGGAGACTTGGGGGGACGCTGGGTGGAAGGAAATTTGTGGCTCCTCTCAGATTCCAGAACTTTCTGACACCGAAATGTGAGGAAAACTTGTTTTTTTAGCCACTTTTTGAGGTTTGCAAAGGATTCTGGGTAACAGAACCTGGTCAGAGCCCCGCAAGTCACCTTATCTTGGATTTCCCTAGGTCTCTAGTTTTCAAAAATGCACAGGTTTGGTAGGTTTCCCTAGGTGCCGGCTGAGCAAGAGGCCAAAATCTAGAGGTAGGCACTTTGCAAAAAACACCTCTGTTTTCTTTCCAAAAATTTGATGTGTCCACGTTGCGTTTTGGGGCATTTCCTGTCGCGGGCGGTAGGCCTACCCACACAAGTGAGGTATCATTTTTATCGGGAGACTTGGGGGGACGCTGGGTGGAAGGAAATTTGTGGCTCCTCTCAGATTCCAGAACTTTCTGTCACCGAAATGTGAGGAAAACCTGTTTTTTTGCCACTTTTTGAGGTTTGCAAAGGATTCTGGGTAACAGAACCTGGTCAGAGCCCCGCAAGTCACCCCATCTTGGATTCCCCTAGGTCTCTAGTTTTAAAAAATGCACAGGTTTGGTAGGTTTCCGTAGGTGCCGGCTGAGCTAGAGGCCAAAATCTACAGGTAGGCACTTTGCAAAAATCACCTCTGTTTTCTTTCAAAATATTTGATGTCTCCACGTTGCGTTTTGGGGCATTTCCTGTTGCGGGCGCTAGGCCTACCCACACAAGTGAGGTATCATTTTTATCGGGAGACTTGGGGGGACGCTGGGTGGAAGGAAATTTGTGGCTCCTCTCAGATTCCAGAACTTTCTGTCACCGAAATGTGAGGAAAACTTGTTTTTATAGCCACTTTTTGAGGTTTGCAAAGGATTCTGGGTAACAGAACCTGGTCAGAGCCCCGCAAGTCACCCCATCTTGGATTCCCCTAGGTCTCTAGTTTTCAAAAATGCACAGGTTTGGTAGGTTTCCCTAGGTGCCGGCTGAGCTAGAGGCCAAAATCTACAGGTAGGCACTTTGCAAAAAACACCTCTGTTTTCTTTCAAAATATTTGATGTGTCCACGTTGCGTTTTGGGGCATTTCCTGTCGCAGGCGCTAGGCCTACCCACACAAGTGAGGTATCATTTTTATCGGGAGACTTGGGGGGACGCTGGGTGGAAGGAAATTTGTGGCTCCTCTCAGATTCCAGAACTTTCTGTCACCGAAATGTGAGGAAAACTTGTTTTTATAGCCACTTTTTGAGGTTTGCAAAGGATTCTGGGTAACAGAACCTGGTCAGAGCCCCGCAACTCACCCCATCTTGGATTCCCCTAGGTCTCTAGTTTTAAAAAATGCACAGGTTTGGTAGGTTTCCGTAGGTGCCGGCTGAGCTAGAGGCCAAAATCTACAGGTAGGCACTTTGCAAAAAACACCTCTGTTTTCTTTCAAAATATTTGATGTGTCCACGTTGTGTTTTGGGGCATTTCCTGTCACGGGCGCTAGGCCTACCCACACAAGTGAGATATAATTTTTATCGGGAGACTTGGGGGGACGTTGGGTGGAAGGAAATTTGTGGCTCCTCTCAGATTCCAGAACTTTCTGTCACCGAAATGTGAGGAAAACTTGTTTTTATAGCCACTTTTTGATGTTTGCAAAGGATTCTGGGTAACAGAACCTGGTCAGAGCCCCGCAAGTCACCCCATCTTGGATTACGCTAGGTCTCTTGTTTTAAAAAATGCACAGGTTTGGTAGGTTTCCCTAGGTGCCGGCTGAGCTAGAGGCCAAAATCTACAGGTAGGCACTTTGCAAAAAACACCTCTGTTTTCTTTCAAAATATTTGATGTGTCCACATTGCGTTTTGGGGCATTTCCTGTCGCGGGCGCTAGGCCTACCCACACAAGTGAGGTATCATTTTTATCGGGAGACTTGGGGGGACGCTGGGTGGAAGGAAATTTGTGGCTCCTCTCAGAATCCAGAACTTTCTGTCACCGAAATGTGAGGAAAACTTGTTTTTTTAGCCACTTTTTGAGGTTTGCAAAGGATTCTGGGTAACAGAACCTGGTCGGAGCCCCGCAAGTCACCCCATCTTGGATTACCCTAGGTCTCTAGTTTTCAAAAATGCACAGGTTTGGTAGGTTTCCCTAGGTGCCGGCTGAGCTAGAGGACAAAATCTACAGGTAGGCACTTTGCAAAAAACACCTCTGTTTTCTTTCCAAAAATTTGATGTGTCCACGTTGCATTTTGGGGCATTTCCTGTCGCAGGCGCTAGGCCTACCCACACAAGTGAGGTATCATTTTTATCGGGAGACTTGGGGGGATGCTGAGTGGAAGGAAATTTGTGACTCCTCTCAGATTCCAGAACTTTCTGTCACCGAAATGTGAGGAAAACCTGTTTTTTTTGCCACTTTTTGAGGTTTGCAAAGGATTCAGGGTAACAGAACCTGGTCAGAGCCCCGCAAGTCACGCCATCTTGGATTCCCCTAGGTCTCTAGTTTTAAAAAATGCACAGGTTTGGTAGGTTTCCCAAGGTGCCGGCTGAGCTAGAGGCCAAAATGTACAGGCAGGCACTTTGCAAAAAACAGCTGTGTTTTCTTTCCAAAAATAGGATGTGTCCACATTGTGTTTTGGGGCATATCCTGTCGCGGGCGCTAGGCCTACCCACACAAGTGAGGTATCATTTTTATCGGGAGACTTGGGGGGACGCTGGGTGGAAGGAAATTTGTGGCTCCTTTCAGATTCCAGAACTTTCTGTCACCGAAATGTGAGGAAAACTTGTTTTTATAGCCACTTTTTGAGGTTTGCAAAGGATTCTGGGTAACAGAACCTGGTCAGAGCCCCGCAAGTCACCCCATCTTGGATTCCCCTAGGTCTCTAGTTTTCAAAAATGCACAGGTTTGATAGGTTTCCCTAGGTGCCGGCTGAGCTAGAGGCCAAAATCTACAGGTAGGCACTTTGCAAAAAATACCTCTGTTTTCTTTCAAAATATTTGATGTGTCCACGTTGCATTTTGGGGCATTTCCTGTCGCTGGCGCTAGGCCTACCCACACAAGTGAGGTATCATTTTTATCGGGAGACTTGGGGGGACGCTGGGTGGAAGGAAACTTGTGGCTCCTCTCAGAATCCAGAACTTTCTGTCACCGAAATGTGAGGAAAACTTGTTTTTGTAGCCACTTTTTGAGGTTTGCAAAGGATTCTGTGTAACAGAACCTGGTCAAAGCCCCACAAGTCACCCCATCTTGGATTCCCCTAGGTCTCTAGTTTTCAAAAATGCACAGGTTTGGTAGGTTTCCCTAGGTGCGGGCTGAGCTAGAGGCCAAAATCTACAGGTAGGCACTTTGCAAAAAACACCTCTGTTTTCTTTCCAAAAATTTGATGTGTCCACGTTGCGTTTTGGGGCATTTCCTGTCGCGGGCGCTAGGCCTACCCACACAAGTGAGGTATCATTTTTATCGGGAGACTTGGGGGGGACGCTGGGTGGAAGGAAATTTGTGGCTCCTATCAGATTCCAGAACTTTCTGTCACCGAAATGTGAGGAAAACTTGTTTTTATAGCCACTTTTTGAGGTTTGCAAAGGATTCTGGGTAACAGAACCTGGTCAGAGCCCCGCAAGTCACCCCATCTTGGATTACCATAGGTCTCTAGTTTTCAAAAATGCACAGGTTTGGTAGGTTTCCCTAGGTGCCGGCTGAGCTAGAGGCCAAAATCTACAGGTAGGCACTTTGCAAAAAACACCTCTGTTTTCTTTCCAAAAATTTGATGTGTCCACGTTGCGTTTTGGGGCATTTCCTGTCGCGGGCGCTAGGCCTACCCACACAAGTGAGGTATCATTTTTATCGGGAGACTTGGGGGGACCCTGGGTGGAAGGAAATTTGTGGCTCCTCTCAGATTCCAGAACTTTCTGTCACCGAAATGTGAGGAAAACTTGTTTTTATAGCCACTTTTTGAGGTTTGCAAAGGATTCTGGGTAACAGAACCTGGTCAGAGCCCCGCAAGTCACCCCATCTTGGATTCCCCTAGGTCTCTAGTTTTCAAAAATGCACAGGTTTGGTAGGTTTCCCAAGGTGCCGGCTGAGCTAGAGGCCAAAATGTACAGGCAGGCACTTTGCAAAAAACAGCTGTGTTTTCTTTCCAAAAATGGGATGTGTCCACATTGTGTTTTGGGGCATTTCCTGTCGCGGGCGCTAGGCCTACCCACACAAGTGAGGTATCATTTTTATCGGGAGACTTGGGGGGACGCTGGGTGGAAGGAAATTTGTGGCTCCTTTCAGATTCCAGAACTTTCTGTCACCGAAATGTGAGGAAAACTTGTTTTTATAGCCACTTTTTGAGGTTTGCAAAGGATTCTGGGTAACAGAACCTGGTCAGAGCCCCGCAAGTCACCCCATCTTGGATTCCCCTAGGTCTCTAGTTTTCAAAAATGCACAGGTTTGGTAGGTTTCCCTAGGTGCCGGCTGAGCTAGAGGCCAAAATCTACAGGTAGGCACTTTGCAAAAAACACCTCTGTTTTCTTTCAAAAAATTTGATGTGTCCACGTTGCGTTTTGGGGCATTTCCTGTCGCGGGCGCTAGGCCTACCCACACAAGTGAGGTATCATTTTTATCGGGAGACTTGGGGGGACCCTGGGTGGAAGGAAATTTGTGGCTCCTCTCAGATTCCAGAACTTTCTGTCACCGAAATGTTAGGAAAACTTGTTTTTATAGCCACCTTTTGAGGTTTGCAAAGGATTCTGGGTAACAGAACCTGGTCAGAGCCCAGCAAGTCACCCCATCTTGGATTCCCCTAGGTCTCTAGTTTTCAAAAATGCACAGGTTTGTTAGGTTTCCCTAGGTGCCGGCTGAGCTAGAGGCCAAAATCTACAGGTAGGCACTTTGCAAAAAACACCTCTGTTTTCTTTCCAAAAATTTGATGCGTCCACGTTGCATTTTGGGGCATTTCCTGTCGCGGGCGCTAGGCCTACCCACACAAGTGAGGTATCATTTTTATCGGGAGACTTCGGGGGATGCTGGGTGGAAGGAAATTTGTGGCACCTCTCAGATTCCAGAACTTTCTGTCACCGAACTGTGAGGAAAACCTGTTTTTTTGGCCACTTTTTGAGGTTTGCAAAGGATTCTGGGTAACAGAACCTGGTCAGAGCCCCGCAAGTCACCCCATCCTGCATTCCCCTAGGTCTCTAGTTTTCAAAAATACACAGGTTTGGTAGGTTTCCACGGGTGCCGGCTGAGCTAGAGGCCAAAATGAACAGGCAGGCACTTTGCAAAAAACAGCTGTGTTTTCTTTCCAAAAATGGGATGTGTCCACATTGTGTTTTGGGGCATTTCCTGTCGCTGGCGCTAGGCCTACCCACACAAGTGAGGTATCATTTTTATCGGGAGACTTGGGGGGACGCTGGGTGGAAGGAAATTTGTGGCTCCTCTTAGATTCCAGAACTTTCTGTCACCAAAATGTGAGGAAAACCTGTTTTTTTTGCCACTTTTTGAGGTTTGCAAAGGATTCTGGGTAACAGAACCTGGTCAGAGCCCCGCAAGTCACCCCATCTTGGATTTCCCTAGGTCTCTAGTTTTCAAAAATGCACAGGTTTGGTAGGTTTCCCTAGGTGCCGGCTGATCTAGAGGCCAAAATCTACAGGTAGGCACTTTGCAAAAAACACCTCTGTTTTCTTTCCAAAAATTTGATGTGTCCACGTTGCATTTTGGGGCATTTCCTGTCGCGGGCGCTAGGCCTACCCACACAAGTGAGGTATCATTTTTATCGGGAGACTTGGGGGGACGCTGGGTGGAAGGAAATTTGTGGCTCCTCTCAGATTCCAGAACTTTCTGTCACCGAAATGTGAGGAAAACTTGTTTTTATAGCCACTTTTTGAGGTTTGCAAAGGATTCTGGGTAACAGAACCTGGTCAGAGCCCCGCATGTCACCCCATCTTGGATTCCCCTAGGTCTCTAGTTTTCAAGAATGCACAGGTTTGGTAGGTTTCCCTAGGTGCCGGCTGAGCTAGAGGCCAAAATCTACAGGTAGGCACCTTGCAAAAAACACCTCTGTTTTCTTTCCAAAAATTTGATGTGTCCACATTGCGTTTTGGGGCATTTCCTGTCGCGGGCGCTACGCCTACCCACACAAGTGAGGTATCATTTTTATCGGGAGACTTGGGGGGATGCTGGGTGGAAGGAAATTTGTGGCTCCTCTTAGATTCCAGAACTTTCTGTCACCAAAATGTGAGGGAAACCAGTTTTTTTTGCCACTTTTTGAGGTTTGCAAAGGATTCTGGGTAACAGAACCTGGTCAGAGCCCCGCAAGTCACCCCATCTTGGATTCCCCTAGGTCTCTAGTTTTCAAAAATGCACAGGTTTGGTAGGTTTCCCTAGGCGCCGGCTGAGCTAGAGGCCAAAATGTACAGGCAGGCACTTTGCAAAAAACAGCAGTGTTTTTTGTCAAAAAATGGGATGTGTCCACGTTGTGTTTTGGGGCATTTCCTGTCGCGGGCGCTAGGCCTACCCACACAAGTGAGGTATCATTTTTATCGGGAGACTTGGGGGGACGCTGGGTGGAAGGAAATTTGTAGCCCCTCTCAGATTCCAGAACTTTCTGTCACCGAAATTTGAGGAAAACTTGTTTTTATAGCCACTTTTTGAGGTTTGCAAAGGATTCTGGGTAACAGAACCTGGTCAGAACCCCGCAAGTCACCCTATCTTGGATTACCCTAGGTCTCTTGTTTTAAAAAATGCACAGGTTTGGTAGGTTTCCCTAGGTGCCGGCTGAGCTAGAGGCCAAAATCTACAGGTAGGCACTTTGCAAAAAACACCTCTGTTTTCTTTCAAAATATTTGATGTGTCCACGTTGCGTTTTGGGGCATTTCCTGTCGCGGGCGCTAGGCCTACCCACACAACTGAGGTATCATTTTTATCGGGAGACTTGGGGGGACGCTGGGTGGGAGGAAATTTGTGGCTCCTCTCAGAATCCAGAACTTTCTGTCACCGAAATGTGAGGAAAACTTGTTTTTTTTGCCACTTTTTGAGGTTTGCAAAGGATTCTGGGTAACAGAACCTGGTCAGAGCCCCGCAAGTCACCCCATCTTGGATTCCCCTAGGTCTCTAGTTTTCAAAAATGCACAGGTTTGGTAGGTTTCCCTAGGTGCCGGCTGAGCTAGAGGCCAAAATGTACAGGCAGGCACTTTGCAAAAAACAGCTGTGTTTTCTGTCAAAAAATGGGATGTGTCCACGTTGTGTTTTGGGGCATTTCCTGTCGCGGGCGCTAGGCCTACCCACACAAGTGAGGTATCATTTTTATCGAGAGACTTGGGGGGACGCTGGGTGGATGGAAATTTGTGGCTCCTCTCAGATTCCAGAACTTTCTGTCACCGAAATGAGAGGAAATCCTGTTTTTTTGCCACTTTTTGAGGTTTGCAAAGGATTCTGGGTAACGGAACCTGGTCAGAGCCCCGCAAGTCACCCCATCTTGGATTCCCCTAGGTCTCTAGTTTTCAAAAATGCACAGGTTTGGTAGGTTTCCCCAGGTGCCGGCTGAGCTAGAGGCCAAAATCTACAGGTAGGCACTTTGCAAAAAACACCTCTGTTTTCTTTCCAAAAATTTGATGTGTCCACGTTGCGTTTTGGGGCATTTCCTGTTGCGGGCGCTAGGCCTACCCACACAAGTGAGGTATCATTTTTATCGGGAGACTTGGGGGGACGCTGGGTGGAAGGAAATTTGTGGCTCCTCTCAGATTCCAGAACTTTCTGTCACCGAAATGTGAGGAAAACTTGTTTTTATAGCCACTTTTTGAGGTTTGCAATGGATTCTGGGTAACAGAACCTGGTCAGAGCCCCGCAAGTCACCCCATCTTGGATTCCCCTAGGTCTCTAGTTTTAAAAAATGCACAGGTTTGGTAGGTTTCCCTAGGTGCCGGCTGAGCTAGAGGCCAAAATCTACAGGTAGGCACTTTGCAAAAAACACCTCTGTTTTCTTTCAAAATATTTGATGTGTCCACGTTGCGTTTTTGGGCATTTCCTGTCGCGGGCGCTAGGCCTACCCACACAAGTGAGGTATCATTTTTATCGGGAGACTTGGGGGGACGCTGGGTGGAAGGAAATTTGTGGCTCCTCTCAGAATCCAGAACTTTCTGTCACCGAAATGTGAGGAAAACTTGTTTTTTTACCCACTTTTTGAGGTTTGCAAAGGATTCTGGGTAACAGAACCTGGTCAGAGCCCCGCAAGTCACCCCATCTTGGATTCCCCTAGGTCTCTAGTTTTCAAAAATGCACAGGTTTGGTAGGTTTCCCTAGGTGCCGGCTGAGCTAGAGGCCAAAATCTACAGGTAGGCACTTTGCAAAAAACACCTCTGTTTTCTTTCCAAAAATTTGATGTGTCCACGTTGCGTTTTGGGGCATTTCCTGTCGCGGGCGCTAGGCGTACCCACACAAGTGAGGTATCATTTTTATCGGGAGACTTGGGGGGACGCTGGGTGGAAGGATATTTGTGGCTCCTCTCAGATTCCAGAACTTTCTGTCACCGAAATGTGAGGAAAACATGTTTTTTTTGCCACTTTTTGAGGTTTGCAAAGGATTCTGGGTAACAGAACCTGGTCAGAGCCCCGCAAGTCACCCCATCTTGGATTCCCCTAGGTCTCTAGTTTTCAAAAATGCACAGGTTTGGTAGGTTTCCCTAGGTGCCGGCTGAGCTAGAGGCCAAAATGTACAGGCAGGCACTTTGCAAAAAACACCTCTGTTTTCTTTCAAAATATTTGATGTGTCCACGTTGCGTTTTGGGGCATTTCCTGTCACGGGCGCTAGGCCTACCCACACAAGTGAGATGTCATTTTTATCGGGAGACTTGGGGGGACGCTGGGTGGAAGGAAATTTGTGGCTCCTCTCAGATTCCAGAACTTTCTGTCACCGAAATGTGAGGAAAAGTTGTTTTTTTAGCCACTTTTTGAGGTTTGCAAAGGATTCTGGGTAACAGAACCTGGTCAGTGCCCCGCAAGTCACCCCATCTTGGATTCCCCTAGGTCTCTAGTTTTCAAAAATGCACAGGTTTGGTAGTTTCCCTAGGTGCCGGCTGAGCTAGAGGCCAAAATCTACAGGTAGGCACTTTGCAAAAAACAGCTGTGTTTTCTGTCAAAAAATGGGATGTGTCCACGTTGTGTTTTGGGGCATTTCCTGTCGCGGGCGCTAGGCCTACCCACACAAGTGAGGTATCATTTTTATCGGGAGACTTGGGGGGATGCTGGGTGGAAGGAAATTTGTGGCTCCTCTCAGATTCCAGAACTTTCTGTCACCAAAATGTGAGGAAAACCTGTTTTTTTTGCCACTTTTTGAGGTTTGCAAAGGATTCTGGGTAACAGAACCTGGTCAGAGCCCCGCAAGTCACCCCATCTTGGATTCCCCTAGGTCTCTAGTTTTCAAGAATGCACAGGTTTGGTAGGTTTCCCTAGGTGCCGGCTGAGCTAGAGGCCAAAATCTACAGGTAGGCACCTTGCAAAAAACACCTCTGTTTTCTTTCCAAAAATTTGATGTGTCCACGTTGCGTTTTGGGGCATTTGCTGTCGCGGCCGCTAGGCCTACCCACACAAGTGAGGTATCACTTTTATCGGGAGACTTGGGGGGATGCTGGGTGGAAGGAAATTTGTGGCTCCTCTCAGATTCCAGAACTTTCTGTCACCAAAATGTGAGGAAAACCTGTTTTTTTTGCCACTTTTTGAGGTTTGCAAAGGATTCTGGGTAACAGAACCTGGTCAGAGCCCCGCAAGTCACCCCATCTTGGATTCCCCTAGGTCTCTAGTTTTAAAAAATGCACAGGTTTGGTAGGTTTCCCTAGGTGCCGGCTGAGCTAGAGGCCAAAATGTGCAGGCAGGAACTTTGCAAAAAAACAGCTGTGTTTTCTGTCAAAAAATGGGATGTGTCCACGTTGTGTTTTGGGGCATTTCCTGTCGCGGGCGCTAGGCCTACCCACACAAGTGAGGTATCATTTTTATCGGGAGACTTGGGGGGATGCTGGGTGGAAGGAAATTTGTAGCCCCTCTCAGATTCCAGAACTTTCTGTCACAGAAATGTGAGGAAAACTTGTTTTTATAGCCACTTTTGAGGTTTGCAAAGGATTCTGGGTAACAGAACCTGGTCAGAGCCCCGCAAGTCACCCCATCTTGGATTCCCCTAGGTCTCTAGTTTTAAAAAATGCACAGGTTTGGTAGGTTTCCCTAGGTGCCGGCTGAGCTAGAGGCCAAAATCTACAGGTAGGCACTTTGCAAAAAACACCTCTGTTTTCTTTCAAAATATTTGATGTGTCCACGTTGCGTTTTGGGGCATTTCCTGTCACGGGCGCTAGGCCTACCCACACAAGTGAGGTATCATTTTTATCGGGAGACTTGGGGGGACGCTGGGTGGAAGGAAATTTGTGGCTCCTCTCAGATTCCAGAACTTTCTGTCACCGAAATGTGAGGAAAACTTGTTTTTTTAGCCACTTTTTGAGGTTTGCAAAGGATTCTGGGTAACGGAACCTGGTCAGAGCCCCGCAAGTCACCCCATCTTGGATTCCCCTAGGTCTCTAGTTTTCAAAAATGCACAGGTTTGGTAGGTTTCCCTAGGTGCCGGCTGAGCTAGAGGCCAAAATCTACAGGTAGGCACTTTGCAAATAACACCTCTGTTTTCTTTCCAAAAATTTGATGTGTCCACGTTGCGTTTTGGTGCATCTCCTGTCGCGGCCGCTAGGCCTACCCACACAAGTGAGGTATCATTTTTATCGGGAGACTTGGGGGGACGCTGGGTGGAAGGAAATTTGTGGCTCCTCTCAGATTCCAGAACTTTCTGTCACCGAAATGTGAGGAAAACTTGTTTTTATAGACACTTTTTGAGGTTTGCAAAGGATTCTGGGTAACAGAACCTGGTCAGAGCCCCGCAAGTCACCCCATCTTGGATTCCCCTAGGTCTCTAGTTTTCAAGAATGCACAGGTTTGGTAGGTTTCCCTAGGTGCCGGCTGAGCTAGAGGCCAAAATCTACAGGTAGGCACCTTGCAAAAAACACCTCTGTTTTCTTTCCAAAAATTTTATGTGTCCACGTTGCGTTTTGAGGCATTTCCTGTCGCGGGCGCTAGGCCTACCCACACAAGTGAGGTGTCATTTTTATCGGGAGACTTAGGGGGATGCTGGGTGGAAGGAAATTTGTGGCTCCTCTCAGATTCCAGAACTTTATGTCACCAAAATGTGAGGAAAACCTGTTTTTTTTGCCACTTTTTGAGGTTTGCAAAGGATTCTGGGTAACAGAACCTAGTCAGAGCCCCGCAAGTCACCCCATCTTGGATTCCCCTAGGTCTCTAGTTTTAAAAAATGCACAGGTTTGGTAGGTTTCCCTAGGTGCAGGCTGAGCTAGAGGCCAAAATGTACAGGCAGGCAATTTGCAAAAAACAGCTGTGTTTTCTGTCAAAAAATGGGATGTGTCCACGTTGTGTTTTGGGGCATTTCCTGTCGCGGGCGCTAGGCCTACCCATACAAGTGAGGTATCATTTTTATCGGGAGACTTGGGGGGACCCTGGGTGGAAGGAAATTTGTAGCCCCTCTCAGATTCCAGAACTTTCTGTCACCGAAATGTGAGGAAAACTTGTTTTTATAGCCACCTTTTGAGGTTTTGCACATAATTCTGGGTAACAGAACCTGGTCAGAGCCCCGCAAGTCACCCCATCTTGGATTCCCCTAGGTCTCTAGTTTTAAAAAATGCACAGGTTTGGTAGGTTTCCCTAGGTGCCGGCTGAGCTAGAGGCCAAAATCTACAGGTAGGCACTTTGCAAAAAACACCTCTGTTTTCTTTCAAAATATTTGATGTGTCCACGTTGCGTTTTGGGGCATTTCCTGTCACGGGCGCTAGGCCTACCCACACAAGTGAGGTATCATTTTTATCGGGAGACTTGGGGGGACGCTGGGTGGAAGGAAATTTGTGGCTCCTCTCAGATTCCAGAACTTTCTGTCACCGAAATGTGAGGAAAACTTGTTTTTTTAGCCACTTTTTGAGGTTTGCAAAGGATTCTGGGTAACGGAACCTGGTCAGAGCCCCGCAAGTCACCCCATCTTGGATTCCCCTAGGTCTCTAGTTTTCAAAAATGCACAGGTTTGGTAGGTTTCCCTAGGTGCCGGCTGAGCTAGAGGCCAAAATCTACAGGTAGGCACTTTGCAAATAACACCTCTGTTTTCTTTCCAAAAATTTGATGTGTCCACGTTGCGTTTTGGTGCATTTCCTGTCGCGGCCGCTAGGCCTACCCACACAAGTGAGGTATCATTTTTATCGGGAGACTTGGGGGGACGCTGGGTGGAAGGAAATTTGTGGCTCCTCTCAGATTCCAGAACTTTCTGTCACCGAAATGTGAGGAAAACTTGTTTTTATAGACACTTTTTGAGGTTTGCAAAGGATTCTGGGTAACAGAACCTGGTCAGAGCCCCGCAAGTCACCCCATCTTGGATTCCCCTAGGTCTCTAGTTTTCAAGAATGCACAGGTTTGGTAGGTTTCCCTAGGTGCCGGCTGAGCTAGAGGCCAAAATCTACAGGTAGGCACCTTGCAAAAAACACCTCTGTTTTCTTTCCAAAAATTTTATGTGTCCACGTTGCGTTTTGAGGCATTTCCTGTCGCGGGCGCTAGGCCTACCCACACAAGTGAGGTGTCATTTTTATCGGGAGACTTAGGGGGATGCTGGGTGGAAGGAAATTTGTGGCTCCTCTCAGATTCCAGAACTTTATGTCACCAAAATGTGAGGAAAACCTGTTTTTTTTGCCACTTTTTGAGGTTTGCAAAGGATTCTGGGTAACAGAACCTAGTCAGAGCCCCGCAAGTCACCCCATCTTGGATTCCCCTAGGTCTCTAGTTTTAAAAAATGCACAGGTTTGGTAGGTTTCCCTAGGTGCAGGCTGAGCTAGAGGCCAAAATGTACAGGCAGGCAATTTGCAAAAAACAGCTGTGTTTTCTGTCAAAAAATGGGATGTGTCCACGTTGTGTTTTGGGGCATTTCCTGTCGCGGGCGCTAGGCCTACCCATACAAGTGAGGTATCATTTTTATCGGGAGACTTGGGGGGACCCTGGGTGGAAGGAAATTTGTAGCCCCTCTCAGATTCCAGAACTTTCTGTCACCGAAATGTGAGGAAAACTTGTTTTTATAGCCACCTTTTGAGGTTTGCACAGGATTCTGGGTAACAGAACCTGGTCAGAGCCCCGCAAGTCACCCCATCTTGGATTCCCCTAGGTCTCTAGTTTTAAAAAATGCACAGGTTTGGTAGGTTTCCCTAGGTGCCGGCTGAGCTAGAGGCCAAAATCTACAGGTAGGCACTTTGCAAAAAACACCTCTGTTTTCTTTCAAAATATTTGATGTGTCCACGTTGCGTTTTGGGGCATTTCCTGTCGCGGGCGCTAGGCCTACCCACACAAGTGAGGTATCATTTTTATCGGGAGACTGGGGGGGACGCTGGGTGGAAGGAAATTTGTGGCTCCTCTCAGAATCCAGAACTTTCTGTCACAGAAATGTGAGGAAAACTTGTTTTTTTAGCCACTTTTTGAGGTTTGCAAAGGATTCTGGGTAACAGAACCTGGTCAGAGCCCCGCAAGTCACCCCATCTTGGATTCCCCTAGGTCTCTAGTTTTCAAAAATGCACAGGTTTGGTAGGTTTCCCTAGGTGCCGGCTGAGCTAGAGGCCAAAATCTACAGGTAGGCACTTAGCAAAAAACACCTCTGTTTTCTTTCCAAAAATTTGATGTGTCCACGTTGCGTTTTGGGGCATTTCCTGTCGCGGGCGCTAGGCCTACCCACACAAGTGAGGTATCATTTTTATCGGGAGACTTGGGGGGACGCTGGGTGGAAGGATATTTGTGGCTCCTCTCAGATTCCAGAACTTTCTGTCACCAAAATGTGAGGAAAACCTGTTTTCTTTGCCACTTTTTGAGGTTTGCAAAGGATTCTGGGTAACAGAACCTGGTCAGAGCCCCGCAAGTCACCCCATCTTGGATTCCCCTAGGTCTCTAGTTTTCAAAAATGCACAGGTTTGGTAGGTTTCCCTAGGTGCCGGCTGAGCTAGAGGCCAAAATGTACAGGCAGGCACTTTGCAAAAAACAGCTGTGTTTTCTGTCAAAAAATGGGATGTGTCCACGTTGTGTTTTGGGGCATTTCCTGTCGCGGGCGCTAGGCCTACCCACACAAGTGAGGTATCATTTTTATCGGGAGACTTGGGGGGACGCTGGGTGGATGGAAATTTGTGGCTCCTTTCAGATTCCAGAACTTTCTGTCACCGAAATGTGAGGAAAACTTGTTTTTATAGCCACTTTTTGAGGTTTGCAAAGGATTCTGGGTAACAGAACCTGGTCAGAGCCCCGCAAGTCACCCCATCTTGGATTCCCCTAGGTCTCTAGTTTTCAAAAATGCACAGGTTTGGTAGGTTTCCCTAGGTGCCGGCTGAGCTAGAGGCCAAAATCTACAGGTAGGCACTTTGCAAAAAACACCTCTGTTTTCTTTCCAAAAATTTGATGTGTCCACGTTGCGTTTTGGGGCATTTCCTGTCGCGGGCGCTAGGCCTACCCACACAAGTGAGGTATCATTTTTATCGGGAGACTTGGTGGGACGCTGCGTGGAAGGATATTTGTGGCTCCTCTCAGATTCCAGAACTTTCTGTCACCAAAATGTGAGGAAAACCTGTTTTTTTTGCCACTTTTTGAGGTTTGCAAAGGATTCTGGGTAACAGAACCTGGTCAGAGCCCCGCAAGTCACCCCATCTTGGATTCCCCTAGGTCTCTAGTTTTAAAAAATGCACAGGTTTGGTAGGTTTCCCTAGGTGCCGGCTGAGGTAGAGGCCAAAATGTACAGGCAGGCACTTTGCAAAAAACAGCTGTGTTTTCTGGCAAAAAATGGGATGTGTCCTCGTTGTGTTTTGGGGCATTTCCTGTCGCGGGCGCTAGGCCTATCCACACAAGTGAGGTATCATTTTTATCGGGAGACTTGGGGGGACGCTGGGTGGATGGAAATTTGTGGCTCCTTTCAGATTCCAGAACTTTCTGTCACCGAAATGTGAGGAAAACTTGTTTTTATAGCCACTTTTTGAGGTTTGCAAAGGATTCTGGGTAACAGAACCTGGTCAGAGCCCCGCAAGTCATCCCATCTTGGATTCCCCTAGGTCTCTAGTTTTAAAAAATGCACAGGTTTGGTAGGTTTCCCTGGGTGCCGGCTGAGCTAGAGGCCAAAATCTACAGGTAGGCACTTTTCAAAAAACACCTCTGTTTTCATTCAAAATATTTGATGTATCCACGTTGCGTTTTGGGGCATTTCCTGTCACGGGCGCTAGGCCTACCCACACAAGTGAGATGTCATTTTTATCTGGAGACTTGGGGGGACGCTGGGTGGAAGGAAATTTGTGGCTCCTCTCAGATTCCAGAACTTTCTGTCACCGAAATGTGAGGAAAACTTGTTTTTTTAGCCACTTTTTGACGTTTGCAAAGGATTCTGGGTAACAGAACCTGGTCAGAGCCCCGCAAGTCACCCCATCTTGGATTCCCCTAGGTCTCTAGTTTTCAAAAATGCACAGGTTTGGTAGGTTTCCCTAGGTGCCGGCTGAGCTAGAGGCCAAAATCTACAGGTAGGCACTTTGCAAAAAACACCTCTGTTTTCTTTCCAAAAATTTGATGTGTCCACGTTGCGTTTTGGGGCATTTCCTGTCGCGGGCGCTAGGCCTACCCACACAAGTGAGGTATCATTTTTATCGGGAGACTTGGGGGGACGCTGGGTGGAAGGAAATTTGTGGCTCCTCTCAGATTCCAGAACTTTCTGTCACCGAAATGTGAGGAAAACTTGTTTTTGTAGCCACTTTTTGAGGTTTGCAAAGCATTCTGGGTAACAGAACCTGGTCAGAGCCCCACAAGTCACCCCATCTTGGATTCCCCTAGGTCTCTAGTTTTAAAAAATGCACAGGTTTGGTAGTTTCTTAAGGTGCCGGCTGAGCTAGAGGCCAAAATCTACAGGTAGGCACTTTGCAAAAAACACCTCTGTTTTCTTTCCAAAAATTTGATGTGTCCACGTTGCGTTTTGGGGCATTTCCTGTCGCGGGCGCTAGGCCTACCCACACAAGTGAGGTATCATTTTTATCTGGAGACTTGGGGGGACGCTGGGTGGAAGGAAATTTGTGGCTCCTCTCAGATTCCAGAACTTTCTGTCATGGAAATGTGAGGAAAACTTGTTTTTATAGCCACTTTTTGAGGTTTGCAAAGGATTCTGGGTAACAGAACCTGGTCAGAGCCCCGCAAGTCACCCCATCTTGGATTCCCCTAGGTCTCTAGTTTTCAAAAATGCACAGGTTTGGTAGGTTTCCCTAGGTGCCGGCTGAGCTAGAGGCCAAAATCTACAGATAGGCACTTTGCAAAAAACACCTCTGTTTTCTTTCCAAAAATTTGATGTGTCCACGTTGCGTTTTGGGGCATTTCCTGTCACGGGCGCTAGGCCTACCCACACAAGTGAGGTATCATTGTTATTGGGAGACTTGGGGGGACACTGGGTGGAAGGAAATTTGTGGCTCCTCTCAGATTCCAGAACTTTCTGTCACCGAAATGTGAGGAAAACCTGTTTTATTGCCACTTTTTGAGGTTTGCAAAGGATTCTGGGTAACAGAACCTGGTCAGAGCCCCGCAAGTCACCCCATCTTGGATTCCCCTAGGTCTCTAGTTTTCAAAAATGCACAGGTTTGGTAGGTTTCCCTAGGTGCCGGCTGAGCTAGAGGCCAAAATCTACAGGTAGGCACTTTGCAAAAAACACCTCTGTTTTCTTTCAAAATATTTGATGTGTCCACGTTGCGTTTTGGGGCATTTCCTTTCGCGGGCGCTAGGCCTTCCCACACAAGTGAGGTATCATTTTTATCGGGAGACTTAGGGGGACGCTGGGTGGAAGGAAATTTGTGGCTCCTCTCAGAATCCAGAACTTTCTGTCACCGAATTGTGAGGAAAACTTGTTTTTGTAGCCACTTTTTGAGGTTTGCAAAGGATTCTGGGTAACAGAACCTGGTCAGATCCCCACAAGTCACCCCATCTTGGATTCCCCTAGGTCTCTAATTTTCAAAAATGCACAGGTTTGGTAGGTTTCCCTAGGTGCCGGCTGAGCTAGAGGCCAAAATCTACAGGTAGGCACTTTGCAAAAAACACCTCTGTTTTCTTTCAAAATATTTGATGTGTCCACGTTGCGTTTTGGGGCATTTCCTTTCGCGGGCGCTAGGCCTACCCACACAAGTGAGGTATCATTTTTATCGGGAGACTTGGGGGGACGCTGGGTGGAAGGAAATTTGTGGCTCCTCTCAGAATCCAGAACTTTCTGTCACCGAAATGTGAGGAAAACTTGTTTTTTTAGCCACTTTTTGAGGTTTGCAAAGGATTCTGGGTAACAGAACCTGGTCAGAGCCCCGCAAGTCACCCCATCTTGGATTCCCCTAGGTCTCTAGTTTTCAAAAATGCACAGGTTTGGTAGGTTTCCCTAGGTGCCGGCTGAGCTAGAGGCCAAAATCTACAGGTAGGCACTTTGCAAAAAACACCTCTGTTTTCTTTCCAAAAATTTGATGTGTCCACGTTGCGTTTTGGGGCATTTCCTGTCGCGGGCGCTAGGCGTACCCACACAAGTGAGGTATCATTTTTATCGGGAGACTTGGGGGGACGCTGGGTGGAAGGATATTTGTGGCTCCTCTCAGATTCCAGAACTTTCTGTCACCGAAATGTGAGGAAAACATGTTTTTTTTGCCACTTTTTGAGGTTTGCAAAGGATTCTGGGTAACAGAACCTGGTCAGAGCCCCGCAAGTCACCCCATCTTGGATTCCCCTAGGTCTCTAGTTTTCAAAAATGCACAGGTTTGGTAGGTTTCCCTAGGTGCCGGCTGAGCTAGAGGCCAAAATGTACAGGCAGGCACTTTGCAAAAAACACCTCTGTTTTCTTTCAAAATATTTGATGTGTCCACGTTGCGTTTTGGGGCATTTCCTGTCACGGGCGCTAGGCCTACCCACACAAGTGAGATGTCATTTTTATCGGGAGACTTGGGGGGACGCTGGGTGGAAGGAAATTTGTGGCTCCTCTCAGATTCCAGAACTTTCTGTCACCGAAATGTGAGGAAAAGTTGTTTTTTTAGCCACTTTTTGAGGTTTGCAAAGGATTCTGGGTAACAGAACCTGGTCAGTGCCCCGCAAGTCACCCCATCTTGGATTCCCCTAGGTCTCTAGTTTTCAAAAATGCACAGGTTTGGTAGGTTTCCCTAGGTGCCGGCTGAGCTAGATGCCAAAATCTACAGGTAGGCACTTTGCAAAAAACAGCTGTGTTTTCTGTCAAAAAATGGGATGTGTCCACGTTGTGTTTTGGGGCATTTCCTGTCGCGGGCGCTAGGCCTACCCACACAAGTGAGGTATCATTTTTATCGGGAGACTTGGGGGGATGCTGGGTGGAAGGAAATTTGTGGCTCCTCTCAGATTCCAGAACTTTCTGTCACCAAAATGTGAGGAAAACCTGTTTTTTTTGCCACTTTTTGAGGTTTGCAAAGGATTCTGGGTAACAGAACCTGGTCAGAGCCCCGCAAGTCACCCCATCTTGGATTCCCCTAGGTCTCTAGTTTTCAAGAATGCACAGGTTTGGTAGGTTTCCCTAGGTGCCGGCTGAGCTAGAGGCCAAAATCTACAGGTAGGCACCTTGCAAAAAACACCTCTGTTTTCTTTCCAAAAATTTGATGTGTCCACGTTGCGTTTTGGGGCATTTGCTGTCGCGGCCGCTAGGCCTACCCACACAAGTGAGGTATCACTTTTATCGGGAGACTTGGGGGGATGCTGGGTGGAAGGAAATTTGTGGCTCCTCTCAGATTCCAGAACTTTCTGTCACCAAAATGTGAGGAAAACCTGTTTTTTTTGCCACTTTTTGAGGTTTGCAAAGGATTCTGGGTAACAGAACCTGGTCAGAGCCCCGCAAGTCACCCCATCTTGGATTCCCCTAGGTCTCTAGTTTTAAAAAATGCACAGGTTTGGTAGGTTTCCCTAGGTGCCGGCTGAGCTAGAGGCCAAAATGTGCAGGCAGGAACTTTGCAAAAAAACAGCTGTGTTTTCTGTCAAAAAATGGGATGTGTCCACGTTGTGTTTTGGGGCATTTCCTGTCGCGGGCGCTAGGCCTACCCACACAAGTGAGGTATCATTTTTATCGGGAGACTTGGGGGGATGCTGGGTGGAAGGAAATTTGTAGCCCCTCTCAGATTCCAGAACTTTCTGTCACAGAAATGTGAGGAAAACTTGTTTTTATAGCCACTTTTGAGGTTTGCAAAGGATTCTGGGTAACAGAACCTGGTCAGAGCCCCGCAAGTCACCCCATCTTGGATTCCCCTAGGTCTCTAGTTTTAAAAAATGCACAGGTTTGGTAGGTTTCCCTAGGTGCCGGCTGAGCTAGAGGCCAAAATCTACAGGTAGGCACTTTGCAAAAAACACCTCTGTTTTCTTTCAAAATATTTGATGTGTCCACGTTGCGTTTTGGGGCATTTCCTGTCACGGGCGCTAGGCCTACCCACACAAGTGAGGTATCATTTTTATCGGGAGACTTGGGGGGACGCTGGGTGGAAGGAAATTTGTGGCTCCTCTCAGATTCCAGAACTTTCTGTCACCGAAATGTGAGGAAAACTTGTTTTTTTAGCCACTTTTTGAGGTTTGCAAAGGATTCTGGGTAACGGAACCTGGTCAGAGCCCCGCAAGTCACCCCATCTTGGATTCCCCTAGGTCTCTAGTTTTCAAAAATGCACAGGTTTGGTAGGTTTCCCTAGGTGCCGGCTGAGCTAGAGGCCAAAATCTACAGGTAGGCACTTTGCAAATAACACCTCTGTTTTCTTTCCAAAAATTTGATGTGTCCACGTTGCGTTTTGGTGCATCTCCTGTCGCGGCCGCTAGGCCTACCCACACAAGTGAGGTATCATTTTTATCGGGAGACTTGGGGGGACGCTGGGTGGAAGGAAATTTGTGGCTCCTCTCAGATTCCAGAACTTTCTGTCACCGAAATGTGAGGAAAACTTGTTTTTATAGACACTTTTTGAGGTTTGCAAAGGATTCTGGGTAACAGAACCTGGTCAGAGCCCCGCAAGTCACCCCATCTTGGATTCCCCTAGGTCTCTAGTTTTCAAGAATGCACAGGTTTGGTAGGTTTCCCTAGGTGCCGGCTGAGCTAGAGGCCAAAATCTACAGGTAGGCACCTTGCAAAAAACACCTCTGTTTTCTTTCCAAAAATTTTATGTGTCCACGTTGCGTTTTGAGGCATTTCCTGTCGCGGGCGCTAGGCCTACCCACACAAGTGAGGTGTCATTTTTATCGGGAGACTTAGGGGGATGCTGGGTGGAAGGAAATTTGTGGCTCCTCTCAGATTCCAGAACTTTATGTCACCAAAATGTGAGGAAAACCTGTTTTTTTTGCCACTTTTTGAGGTTTGCAAAGGATTCTGGGTAACAGAACCTAGTCAGAGCCCCGCAAGTCACCCCATCTTGGATTCCCCTAGGTCTCTAGTTTTAAAAAATGCACAGGTTTGGTAGGTTTCCCTAGGTGCAGGCTGAGCTAGAGGCCAAAATGTACAGGCAGGCAATTTGCAAAAAACAGCTGTGTTTTCTGTCAAAAAATGGGATGTGTCCACGTTGTGTTTTGGGGCATTTCCTGTCGCGGGCGCTAGGCCTACCCATACAAGTGAGGTATCATTTTTATCGGGAGACTTGGGGGGACCCTGGGTGGAAGGAAATTTGTAGCCCCTCTCAGATTCCAGAACTTTCTGTCACCGAAATGTGAGGAAAACTTGTTTTTATAGCCACCTTTTGAGGTTTGCACAGGATTCTGGGTAACAGAACCTGGTCAGAGCCCCGCAAGTCACCCCATCTTGGATTCCCCTAGGTCTCTAGTTTTAAAAAATGCACAGGTTTGGTAGGTTTCCCTAGGTGCCGGCTGAGCTAGAGGCCAAAATCTACAGGTAGGCACTTTGCAAAAAACACCTCTGTTTTCTTTCAAAATATTTGATGTGTCCACGTTGCGTTTTGGGGCATTTCCTGTCACGGGCGCTAGGCCTACCCACACAAGTGAGGTATCATTTTTATCGGGAGACTTGGGGGGACGCTGGGTGGAAGGAAATTTGTGGCTCCTCTCAGATTCCAGAACTTTCTGTCACCGAAATGTGAGGAAAACTTGTTTTTTTAGCCACTTTTTGAGGTTTGCAAAGGATTCTGGGTAACGGAACCTGGTCAGAGCCCCGCAAGTCACCCCATCTTGGATTCCCCTAGGTCTCTAGTTTTCAAAAATGCACAGGTTTGGTAGGTTTCCCTAGGTGCCGGCTGAGCTAGAGGCCAAAATCTACAGGTAGGCACTTTGCAAATAACACCTCTGTTTTCTTTCCAAAAATTTGATGTGTCCACGTTGCGTTTTGGTGCATTTCCTGTCGCGGCCGCTAGGCCTACCCACACAAGTGAGGTATCATTTTTATCGGGAGACTTGGGGGGACGCTGGGTGGAAGGAAATTTGTGGCTCCTCTCAGATTCCAGAACTTTCTGTCACCGAAATGTGAGGAAAACTTGTTTTTATAGACACTTTTTGAGGTTTGCAAAGGATTCTGGGTAACAGAACCTGGTCAGAGCCCCGCAAGTCACCCCATCTTGGATTCCCCTAGGTCTCTAGTTTTCAAGAATGCACAGGTTTGGTAGGTTTCCCTAGGTGCCGGCTGAGCTAGAGGCCAAAATCTACAGGTAGGCACCTTGCAAAAAACACCTCTGTTTTCTTTCCAAAAATTTTATGTGTCCACGTTGCGTTTTGAGGCATTTCCTGTCGCGGGCGCTAGGCCTACCCACACAAGTGAGGTGTCATTTTTATCGGGAGACTTAGGGGGATGCTGGGTGGAAGGAAATTTGTGGCTCCTCTCAGATTCCAGAACTTTATGTCACCAAAATGTGAGGAAAACCTGTTTTTTTTGCCACTTTTTGAGGTTTGCAAAGGATTCTGGGTAACAGAACCTAGTCAGAGCCCCGCAAGTCACCCCATCTTGGATTCCCCTAGGTCTCTAGTTTTAAAAAATGCACAGGTTTGGTAGGTTTCCCTAGGTGCAGGCTGAGCTAGAGGCCAAAATGTACAGGCAGGCAATTTGCAAAAAACAGCTGTGTTTTCTGTCAAAAAATGGGATGTGTCCACGTTGTGTTTTGGGGCATTTCCTGTCGCGGGCGCTAGGCCTACCCATACAAGTGAGGTATCATTTTTATCGGGAGACTTGGGGGGACCCTGGGTGGAAGGAAATTTGTAGCCCCTCTCAGATTCCAGAACTTTCTGTCACCGAAATGTGAGGAAAACTTGTTTTTATAGCCACCTTTTGAGGTTTGCACAGGATTCTGGGTAACAGAACCTGGTCAGAGCCCCGCAAGTCACCCCATCTTGGATTCCCCTAGGTCTCTAGTTTTAAAAAATGCACAGGTTTGGTAGGTTTCCCTAGGTGCCGGCTGAGCTAGAGGCCAAAATCTACAGGTAGGCACTTTGCAAAAAACACCTCTGTTTTCTTTCAAAATATTTGATGTGTCCACGTTGCGTTTTGGGGCATTTCCTGTCGCGGGCGCTAGGCCTACCCACACAAGTGAGGTATCATTTTTATCGGGAGACTGGGGGGGACGCTGGGTGGAAGGAAATTTGTGGCTCCTCTCAGAATCCAGAACTTTCTGTCACAGAAATGTGAGGAAAACTTGTTTTTTTTAGCCACTTTTTGAGGTTTGCAAAGGATTCTGGGTAACAGAACCTGGTCAGAGCCCCGCAAGTCACCCCATCTTGGATTCCCCTAGGTCTCTAGTTTTCAAAAATGCACAGGTTTGGTAGGTTTCCCTAGGTGCCGGCTGAGCTAGAGGCCAAAATCTACAGGTAGGCACTTAGCAAAAAACACCTCTGTTTTCTTTCCAAAAATTTGATGTGTCCACGTTGCGTTTTGGGGCATTTCCTGTCGCGGGCGCTAGGCCTACCCACACAAGTGAGGTATCATTTTTATCGGGAGACTTGGCGGGACGCTGGGTGGAAGGATATTTGTGGCTCCTCTCAGATTCCAGAACTTTCTGTCACCAAAATGTGAGGAAAACCTGTTTTCTTTGCCACTTTTTGAGGTTTGCAAAGGATTCTGGGTAACAGAACCTGGTCAGAGCCCCGCAAGTCACCCCATCTTGGATTCCCCTAGGTCTCTAGTTTTCAAAAATGCACAGGTTTGGTAGGTTTCCCTAGGTGCCGGCTGAGCTAGAGGCCAAAATGTACAGGCAGGCACTTTGCAAAAAACAGCTGTGTTTTCTGTCAAAAAATGGGATGTGTCCACGTTGTGTTTTGGGGCATTTCCTGTCGCGGGCGCTAGGCCTACCCACACAAGTGAGGTATCATTTTTATCGGGAGACTTGGGGGGACGCTGGGTGGATGGAAATTTGTGGCTCCTTTCAGATTCCAGAACTTTCTGTCACCGAAATGTGAGGAAAACTTGTTTTTATAGCCACTTTTTGAGGTTTGCAAAGGATTCTGGGTAACAGAACCTGGTCAGAGCCCCGCAAGTCACCCCATCTTGGATTCCCCTAGGTCTCTAGTTTTAAAAAATGCACAGGTTTGGTAGGTTTCCCTAGGTGCCGGCTGAGCTAGAGGCCAAAATCTACAGGTAGGCACTTTGCAAAAAACACCTCTGTTTTCTTTCCAAAAATTTGATGTGTCCACGTTGCGTTTTGGGGCATTTCCTGTCGCGGGCGCTAGGCCTACCCACACAAGTGAGGTATCATTTTTATCGGGAGACTTGGTGGGACGCTGCGTGGAAGGATATTTGTGGCTCCTCTCAGATTCCAGAACTTTCTGTCACCAAAATGTGAGGAAAACCTGTTTTTTTTGCCACTTTTTGAGGTTTGCAAAGGATTCTGGGTAACAGAACCTGGTCAGAGCCCCGCAAGTCACCCCATCTTGGATTCCCCTAGGTCTCTAGTTTTAAAAAATGCACAGGTTTGGTAGGTTTCCCTAGGTGCCGGCTGAGGTAGAGGCCAAAATGTACAGGCAGGCACTTTGCAAAAAACAGCTGTGTTTTCTGGCAAAAAATGGGATGTGTCCTCGTTGTGTTTTGGGGCATTTCCTGTCGCGGGCGCTAGGCCTATCCACACAAGTGAGGTATCATTTTTATCGGGAGACTTGGGGGGACGCTGGGTGGATGGAAATTTGTGGCTCCTTTCAGATTCCAGAACTTTCTGTCACCGAAATGTGAGGAAAACTTGTTTTTATAGCCACTTTTTGAGGTTTGCAAAGGATTCTGGGTAACAGAACCTGGTCAGAGCCCCGCAAGTCATCCCATCTTGGATTCCCCTAGGTCTCTAGTTTTAAAAAATGCACAGGTTTGGTAGGTTTCCCTGGGTGCCGGCTGAGCTAGAGGCCAAAATCTACAGGTAGGCACTTTTCAAAAAACACCTCTGTTTTCATTCAAAATATTTGATGTATCCACGTTGCGTTTTGGGGCATTTCCTGTCACGGGCGCTAGGCCTACCCACACAAGTGAGATGTCATTTTTATCTGGAGACTTGGGGGGACGCTGGGTGGAAGGAAATTTGTGGCTCCTCTCAGATTCCAGAACTTTCTGTCACCGAAATGTGAGGAAAACTTGTTTTTTTAGCCACTTTTTGACGTTTGCAAAGGATTCTGGGTAACAGAACCTGGTCAGAGCCCCGCAAGTCACCCCATCTTGGATTCCCCTAGGTCTCTAGTTTTCAAAAATGCACAGGTTTGGTAGGTTTCCCTAGGTGCCGGCTGAGCTAGAGGCCAAAATCTACAGGTAGGCACTTTGCAAAAAACACCTCTGTTTTCTTTCCAAAAATTTGATGTGTCCACGTTGCGTTTTGGGGCATTTCCTGTCGCGGGCGCTAGGCCTACCCACACAAGTGAGGTATCATTTTTATCGGGAGACTTGGGGGGACGCTGGGTGGAAGGAAATTTGTGGCTCCTCTCAGATTCCAGAACTTTCTGTCACCGAAATGTGAGGAAAACTTGTTTTTGTAGCCACTTTTTGAGGTTTGCAAAGCATTCTGGGTAACAGAACCTGGTCAGAGCCCCACAAGTCACCCCATCTTGGATTCCCCTAGGTCTCTAGTTTTAAAAAATGCACAGGTTTGGTAGTTTCTTAAGGTGCCGGCTGAGCTAGAGGCCAAAATCTACAGGTAGGCACTTTGCAAAAAACACCTCTGTTTTCTTTCCAAAAATTTGATGTGTCCACGTTGCGTTTTGGGGCATTTCCTGTCGCGGGCGCTAGGCCTACCCACACAAGTGAGGTATCATTTTTATCGGGAGACTTGGGGGGACGCTGGGTGGAAGGAAATTTGTGGCTCCTCTCAGATTCCAGAACTTTCTGTCATGGAAATGTGAGGAAAACTTGTTTTTATAGCCACTTTTTGAGGTTTGCAAAGGATTCTGGGTAACAGAACCTGGTCAGAGCCCCGCAAGTCACCCCATCTTGGATTCCCCTAGGTCTCTAGTTTTCAAAAATGCACAGGTTTGGTAGGTTTCCCTAGGTGCCGGCTGAGCTAGAGGCCAAAATCTACAGATAGGCACTTTGCAAAAAACACCTCTGTTTTCTTTCCAAAAATTTGATGTGTCCACGTTGCGTTTTGGGGCATTTCCTGTCACGGGCGCTAGGCCTACCCACACAAGTGAGGTATCATTTTTATTGGGAGACTTGGGGGGACACTGGGTGGAAGGAAATTTGTGGCTCCTCTCAGATTCCAGAACTTTCTGTCACCGAAATGTGAGGAAAACCTGTTTTATTGCCACTTTTTGAGGTTTGCAAAGGATTCTGGGTAACAGAACCTGGTCAGAGCCCCGCAAGTCACCCCATCTTGGATTCCCCTAGGTCTCTAGTTTTCAAAAATGCACAGGTTTGGTAGGTTTCCCTAGGTGCCGGCTGAGCTAGAGGCCAAAATCTACAGGTAGGCACTTTGCAAAAAACACCTCTGTTTTCTTTCAAAATATTTGATGTGTCCACGTTGCGTTTTGGGGCATTTCCTTTCGCGGGCGCTAGGCCTTCCCACACAAGTGAGGTATCATTTTTATCGGGAGACTTAGGGGGACGCTGGGTGGAAGGAAATTTGTGGCTCCTCTCAGAATCCAGAACTTTCTGTCACCGAATTGTGAGGAAAACTTGTTTTTGTAGCCACTTTTTGAGGTTTGCAAAGGATTCTGGGTAACAGAACCTGGTCAGATCCCCACAAGTCACCCCATCTTGGATTCCCCTAGGTCTCTAGTTTTCAAAAATGCACAGGTTTGGTAGGTTTCCCTAGGTGCCGGCTGAGCTAGAGGCCAAAATCTACAGGTAGGCACTTTGCAAAAAACACCTCTGTTTTCTTTCAAAATATTTGATGTGTCCACGTTGCGTTTTGGGGCATTTCCTTTCGCGGGCGCTAGGCCTTCCCACACAAGTGAGGTATCATTTTTATCGGGAGACTTGGTGGGACGCTGGGTGGAAGGAAATTTGTGGCTCCTCTCAGAATCCAGAACTTTCTGTCACCGAATTGTGAGGAAAACTTGTTTTTGTAGCCACTTTTTGAGGTTTGCAAAGGATTCTGGGTAACAGAACCTGGTCAGAGCCCCGCAAGTCACCCCATCTTGGATTCCCCTAGGTCTCTAGTTTTAAAAAATGCACAGGTTTGGTAGGTTTCCCTAGGTGCCGGCTGAGCTAGAGGCCAAAATCTACAGGTAGGCACTTTGCAAAAAACACCTCTGTTTTCTTTCCAAAAATTTGATGTGTCCACGTTGCGTTTTGGGGCATTTCCTGTCGCGGGCGCTAGGCCTACCCACACAACTGAGGTATCATTTTTATCGGGAGACTTGGGGGGACGCTGGGTGGGAGGAAATTTGTGGCTCCTCTCAGAATCCAGAACTTTCTGTCACCGAAATGTGAGGAAAACTTGTTTTTTTAGCCACTTTTTGAGGTTTGCAAAGGATTCTGGGTAACAGAACCTGGTCAGAGCCCCGCAAGTCACCCCATCTTGGATTCCCCTAGGTCTCTAGTTTTCAAAAATGCACAGGTTTGGTAGGTTTCCCTAGGTGCCGGCTGAGCTAGAGGCCAAAATCTACAGGTAGGCACTTTGCAAAAAACACCTCTGTTTTCTTTCAAAATATTTGATGTGTCCACGTTGCGTTTTGTGGCATTTCCTGTTGCAGGCGCTAGGCCTACCCACACAAGTGAGGTATCATTTTTATCGGGAGACTTGGGGGGACGGTGGGTGGAAGGATATTTGTGGCTCCTCTCAGATTCCAGAACTTTCTGTCACCGAAATATGAGGAAAACCTGTTTTTTTTGCCACTTTTTGAGGTTTGCAAAGGATTCTGGGTAACAGAACCTGGTCAGAGCCCCGCAAGTCACCCCATCTTGGATTCCCCTAGGTCTCTAGTTTTCAAAAATGCACAGGTTTGGTAGGTTTCCCTAGGTGCCGGCTGAGCTAGAGGCCAAAATGTACAGGCAGGAACTTTGTAAAAAACAGCTGTGTTTTCTGTCAAAAAATGGGATGTGTCCACGTTGTGTTTTGGGGCATCTCCTGTCGCGGGCGCTAGGCCTACCCACACAAGTGAGGTATCATTTTTATCGGGAGACTTGGGGGGATGCTGGGTGGAAGGAAATTTGTGGCTCCTCTCAGATTCCAGAACTTTCTGTCACCAAAATGTGAGGAAAACCTGTTTTTTTTGCCACTTTTTGAGGTTTGCAAAGGATTCTGGGTAACAGAACCTGGTCAGAGCCCCGCAAGTCACCCCATCTTTCATTCCCCTAGGTCTCTAGTTTTCAAGAATGCACAGGTTTGGTAGGTTTCCCTAGGTGCCGGCTGAGCTAGAGTCCAAAATCTACAGGTAGGCACCTTGCAAAAAACACCTCTGTTTTCTTTCCAAAAATTTGATGTGTCCACGTTGCGTTTTGGGGCATTTGCTGTCGCGGCCGCTAGGCCTACCCACACAAGTGAGGTATCACTTTTATCGGGAGACTTGGGGGGATGCTGGGTGGAAGGAAATTTGTGGCTCCTCTCAGATTCCAGAACTTTCTGTCACCGAAATGTGAGGAAAACTTGTTTTTGTAGCCACTTTTTGAGGTTTGCAAAGGATTCTGGGTAACAGAACCTGGTCAGAGCCCCGCAAGTCACCCCATCTTGGATTCCCCTAGGTCTCTAGTTTTCAAGAATGCACAGGTTTGGTAGGTTTCCCTAGGTGCCGGCTGAGCTAGAGGCCAAAATCTACAGGTAGGCACCTTGCAAAAAACACCTCTGTTTTCTTTCCAAAAATTTTATGTGTCCACGTTGCGTTTTGAGGCATTTCCTGTCGCGGGCGCTAGGCCTACCCACACAAGTGAGGTGTCATTTTTATCGGGAGACTTAGGGGGATGCTGGGTGGAAGGAAATTTGTGGCTCCTCTCAGATTCCAGAACTTTATGTCACCAAAATGTGAGGAAAACCTGTTTTTTTTGCCACTTTTTGAGGTTTGCAAAGGATTCTGGGTAACAGAACCTAGTCAGAGCCCCGCAAGTCACCCCATCTTGGATTCCCCTAGGTCTCTAGTTTTAAAAAATGCACAGGTTTGGTAGGTTTCCCTAGGTGCAGGCTGAGCTAGAGGCCAAAATGTACAGGCAGGCAATTTGCAAAAAACAGCTGTGTTTTCTGTCAAAAAATGGGATGTGTCCACGTTGTGTTTTGGGGCATTTCCTGTCGCGGGCGCTAGGCCTACCCATACAAGTGAGGTATCATTTTTATCGGGAGACTTGGGGGGACCCTGGGTGGAAGGAAATTTGTAGCCCCTCTCAGATTCCAGAACTTTCTGTCACCGAAATGTGAGGAAAACTTGTTTTTATAGCCACCTTTTGAGGTTTGCACAGGATTCTGGGTAACAGAACCTGGTCAGAGCCCCGCAAGTCACCCCATCTTGGATTCCCCTAGGTCTCTAGTTTTAAAAAATGCACAGGTTTGGTAGGTTTCCCTAGGTGCCGGCTGAGCTAGAGGCCAAAATCTACAGGTAGGCACTTTGCAAAAAACACCTCTGTTTTCTTTCAAAATATTTGATGTGTCCACGTTGCGTTTTGGGGCATTTCCTGTCGCGGGCGCTAGGCCTACCCACACAAGTGAGGTATCATTTTTATCGGGAGACTGGGGGGGACGCTGGGTGGAAGGAAATTTGTGGCTCCTCTCAGAATCCAGAACTTTCTGTCACAGAAATGTGAGGAAAACTTGTTTTTTTAGCCACTTTTTGAGGTTTGCAAAGGATTCTGGGTAACAGAACCTGGTCAGAGCCCCGCAAGTCACCCCATCTTGGATTCCCCTAGGTCTCTAGTTTTCAAAAATGCACAGGTTTGGTAGGTTTCCCTAGGTGCCGGCTGAGCTAGAGGCCAAAATCTACAGGTAGGCACTTAGCAAAAAACACCTCTGTTTTCTTTCCAAAAATTTGATGTGTCCACGTTGCGTTTTGGGGCATTTCCTGTCGCGGGCGCTAGGCCTACCCACACAAGTGAGGTATCATTTTTATCGGGAGACTTGGGGGGACGCTGGGTGGAAGGATATTTGTGGCTCCTCTCAGATTCCAGAACTTTCTGTCACCAAAATGTGAGGAAAACCTGTTTTCTTTGCCACTTTTTGAGGTTTGCAAAGGATTCTGGGTAACAGAACCTGGTCAGAGCCCCGCAAGTCACCCCATCTTGGATTCCCCTAGGTCTCTAGTTTTCAAAAATGCACAGGTTTGGTAGGTTTCCCTAGGTGCCGGCTGAGCTAGAGGCCAAAATGTACAGGCAGGCACTTTGCAAAAAACAGCTGTGTTTTCTGTCAAAAAATGGGATGTGTCCACGTTGTGTTTTGGGGCATTTCCTGTCGCGGGCGCTAGGCCTACCCACACAAGTGAGGTATCATTTTTATCGGGAGACTTGGGGGGACGCTGGGTGGATGGAAATTTGTGGCTCCTTTCAGATTCCAGAACTTTCTGTCACCGAAATGTGAGGAAAACTTGTTTTTATAGCCACTTTTTGAGGTTTGCAAAGGATTCTGGGTAACAGAACCTGGTCAGAGCCCCGCAAGTCACCCCATCTTGGATTCCCCTAGGTCTCTAGTTTTCAAAAATGCACAGGTTTGGTAGGTTTCCCTAGGTGCCGGCTGAGCTAGAGGCCAAAATCTACAGGTAGGCACTTTGCAAAAAACACCTCTGTTTTCTTTCCAAAAATTTGATGTGTCCACGTTGCGTTTTGGGGCATTTCCTGTCGCGGGCGCTAGGCCTACCCACACAAGTGAGGTATCATTTTTATCGGGAGACTTGGTGGGACGCTGCGTGGAAGGATATTTGTGGCTCCTCTCAGATTCCAGAACTTTCTGTCACCAAAATGTGAGGAAAACCTGTTTTTTTTGCCACTTTTTGAGGTTTGCAAAGGATTCTGGGTAACAGAACCTGGTCAGAGCCCCGCAAGTCACCCCATCTTGGATTCCCCTAGGTCTCTAGTTTTAAAAAATGCACAGGTTTGGTAGGTTTCCCTAGGTGCCGGCTGAGGTAGAGGCCAAAATGTACAGGCAGGCACTTTGCAAAAAACAGCTGTGTTTTCTGGCAAAAAATGGGATGTGTCCTCGTTGTGTTTTGGGACATTTCCTGTCGCGGGCGCTAGGCCTATCCACACAAGTGAGGTATCATTTTTATCGGGAGACTTGGGGGGACGCTGGGTGGATGGAAATTTGTGGCTCCTTTCAGATTCCAGAACTTTCTGTCACCGAAATGTGAGGAAAACTTGTTTTTATAGCCACTTTTTGAGGTTTGCAAAGGATTCTGGGTAACAGAACCTGGTCAGAGCCCCGCAAGTCATCCCATCTTGGATTCCCCTAGGTCTCTAGTTTTAAAAAATGCACAGGTTTGGTAGGTTTCCCTGGGTGCCGGCTGAGCTAGAGGCCAAAATCTACAGGTAGGCACTTTTCAAAAAACACCTCTGTTTTCATTCAAAATATTTGATGTATCCACGTTGCGTTTTGGGGCATTTCCTGTCACGGGCGCTAGGCCTACCCACACAAGTGAGATGTCATTTTTATCTGGAGACTTGGGGGGACGCTGGGTGGAAGGAAATTTGTGGCTCCTCTCAGATTCCAGAACTTTCTGTCACCGAAATGTGAGGAAAACTTGTTTTTTTAGCCACTTTTTGACGTTTGCAAAGGATTCTGGGTAACAGAACCTGGTCAGAGCCCCGCAAGTCACCCCATCTTGGATTCCCCTAGGTCTCTAGTTTTCAAAAATGCACAGGTTTGGTAGGTTTCCCTAGGTGCCGGCTGAGCTAGAGGCCAAAATCTACAGGTAGGCACTTTGCAAAAAACACCTCTGTTTTCTTTCCAAAAATTTGATGTGTCCACGTTGCGTTTTGGGGCATTTCCTGTCGCGGGCGCTAGGCCTACCCACACAAGTGAGGTATCATTTTTATCGGGAGACTTGGGGGGACGCTGGGTGGAAGGAAATTTGTGGCTCCTCTCAGATTCCAGAACTTTCTGTCACCGAAATGTGAGGAAAACCTGTTTTTTTGCCACTTTTTGAGGTTTGCAAAGGATTCTGGGTAACAGAACCTGGTCAGAGCCCCGCAAGTCACCCCATCTTGGATTCACCTAGGTCTCTAGTGTTCAAAAATGCACAGGTTTGGTAGGTTTCCCTAGGTGCCGGCTGAGCTAGAGGACAAAATCTACAGGTAGGCACTTTGCAAAAAACACCTCTGTTTTCTTTCAAAATATTTGATGTGTCCACGTTGCGTTTTGGGGCATTTCCTGTCGCGGGCGCTAGGCCTACTCACACAAGTGAGGTATCATTTTTATCGGGAGACTTGGGGGGACGCTGGGTGGAAGGAAATTTGTGGCTCCTCTCAGAATCCAGAACTTCCTGTCACCGAAATGTGAGGAAAACTTGTTTTTGTAGCCACTTTTTGAGGTTTGCAAAGCATTCTGGGTAACAGAACCTGGTCAGAGCCCCACAAGTCACCCCATCTTGGATTCCCCTAGGTCTCTAGTTTTAAAAAATGCACAGGTTTGGTAGTTTCTTAAGGTGCCGGCTGAGCTAGAGGCCAAAATCTACAGGTAGGCACTTTGCAAAAAACACCTCTGTTTTCTTTCCAAAAATTTGATGTGTCCACGTTGCGTTTTGGGGCATTTCCTGTCGCGGGCGCTAGGCCTACCCACACAAGTGAGGTATCATTTTTATCGGGAGACTTGGGGGGACGCTGGGTGGAAGGAAATTTGTGGCTCCTCTCAGATTCCAGAACTTTCTGTCATGGAAATGTGAGGAAAACTTGTTTTTATAGCCACTTTTTGAGGTTTGCAAAGGATTCTGGGTAACAGAACCTGGTCAGAGCCCCGCAAGTCACCCCATCTTGGATTCCCCTAGGTCTCTAGTTTTCAAAAATGCACAGGTTTGGTAGGTTTCCCTAGGTGCCGGCTGAGCTAGAGGCCAAAATCTACAGATAGGCACTTTGCAAAAAACACCTCTGTTTTCTTTCCAAAAATTTGATGTGTCCACGTTGCGTTTTGGGGCATTTCCTGTCACGGGCGCTAGGCCTACCCACACAAGTGAGGTATCATTTTTATTGGGAGACTTGGGGGGACACTGGGTGGAAGGAAATTTGTGGCTCCTCTCAGATTCCAGAACTTTCTGTCACCGAAATGTGAGGAAAACCTGTTTTATTGCCACTTTTTGAGGTTTGCAAAGGATTCTGGGTAACAGAACCTGGTCAGAGCCCCGCAAGTCACCCCATCTTGGATTCTCCTAGGTCTCTAGTTTTCAAAAATGCACAGGTTTGGTAGGTTTCCCTAGGTGCCGGCTGAGCTAGAGGCCAAAATCTACAGGTAGGCACTTTGCAAAAAACACCTCTGTTTTCTTTCAAAATATTTGATGTGTCCACGTTGCGTTTTGGGGCATTTCCTTTCGCGGGCGCTAGGCCTTCCCACACAAGTGAGGTATCATTTTTATCGGGAGACTTAGGGGGACGCTGGGTGGAAGGAAATTTGTGGCTCCTCTCAGAATCCAGAACTTTCTGTCACCGAATTGTGAGGAAAACTTGTTTTTGTAGCCACTTTTTGAGGTTTGCAAAGGATTCTGGGTAACAGAACCTGGTCAGATCCCCACAAGTCACCCCATCTTGGATTCCCCTAGGTCTCTAGTTTTCAAAAATGCACAGGTTTGGTAGGTTTCCCTAGGTGCCGGCTGAGCTAGAGGCCAAAATCTACAGGTAGGCACTTTGCAAAAAACACCTCTGTTTTCTTTCAAAATATTTGATGTGTCCACGTTGCGTTTTGGGGCATTTCCTTTCGCGGGCGCTAGGCCTTCCCACACAAGTGAGGTATCATTTTTATCGGGAGACTTGGTGGGACGCTGGGTGGAAGGAAATTTGTGGCTCCTCTCAGAATCCAGAACTTTCTGTCACCGAATTGTGAGGAAAACTTGTTTTTGTAGCCACTTTTTGAGGTTTGCAAAGGATTCTGGGTAACAGAACCTGGTCAGAGCCCCGCAAGTCACCCCATCTTGGATTCCCCTAGGTCTCTAGTTTTAAAAAATGCACAGGTTTGGTAGGTTTCCCTAGGTGCCGGCTGAGCTAGAGGCCAAAATCTACAGGTAGGCACTTTGCAAAAAACACCTCTGTTTTCTTTCCAAAAATTTGATGTGTCCACGTTGCGTTTTGGGGCATTTCCTGTCGCGGGCGCTAGGCCTACCCACACAACTGAGGTATCATTTTTATCGGGAGACTTGGGGGGACGCTGGGTGGGAGGAAATTTGTGGCTCCTCTCAGAATCCAGAACTTTCTGTCACCGAAATGTGAGGAAAACTTGTTTTTTTAGCCACTTTTTGAGGTTTGCAAAGGATTCTGGGTAACAGAACCTGGTCAGAGCCCCGCAAGTCACCCCATCTTGGATTCCCCTAGGTCTCTAGTTTTCAAAAATGCACAGGTTTGGTAGGTTTCCCTAGGTGCCGGCTGAGCTAGAGGCCAAAATCTACAGGTAGGCACTTTGCAAAAAACACCTCTGTTTTCTTTCAAAATATTTGATGTGTCCACGTTGCGTTTTGGGGCATTTCCTGTTGCAGGCGCTAGGCCTACCCACACAAGTGAGGTATCATTTTTATCGGGAGACTTGGGGGGACGGTGGGTGGAAGGATATTTGTGGCTCCTCTCAGATTCCAGAACTTTCTGTCACCGAAATATGAGGAAAACCTGTTTTTTTTGCCACTTTTTGAGGTTTGCAAAGGATTCTGGGTAACAGAACCTGGTCAGAGCCCCGCAAGTCACCCCATCTTGGATTCCCCTAGGTCTCTAGTTTTCAAAAATGCACAGGTTTGGTAGGTTTCCCTAGGTGCCGGCTGAGCTAGAGGCCAAAATGTACAGGCAGGAACTTTGTAAAAAACAGCTGTGTTTTCTGTCAAAAAATGGGATGTGTCCACGTTGTGTTTTGGGGCATCTCCTGTCGCGGGCGCTAGGCCTACCCACACAAGTGAGGTATCATTTTTATCGGGAGACTTGGGGGGATGCTGGGTGGAAGGAAATTTGTGGCTCCTCTCAGATTCCAGAACTTTCTGTCACCAAAATGTGAGGAAAACCTGTTTTTTTTGCCACTTTTTGAGGTTTGCAAAGGATTCTGGGTAACAGAACCTGGTCAGAGCCCCGCAAGTCACCCCATCTTTCATTCCCCTAGGTCTCTAGTTTTCAAGAATGCACAGGTTTGGTAGGTTTCCCTAGGTGCCGGCTGAGCTAGAGTCCAAAATCTACAGGTAGGCACCTTGCAAAAAACACCTCTGTTTTCTTTCCAAAAATTTGATGTGTCCACGTTGCGTTTTGGGGCATTTGCTGTCGCGGCCGCTAGGCCTACCCACACAAGTGAGGTATCACTTTTATCGGGAGACTTGGGGGGATGCTGGGTGGAAGGAAATTTGTGGCTCCTCTCAGATTCCAGAACTTTCTGTCACCGAAATGTGAGGAAAACCTGATTTTTTTGCCACTTTTTGAGGTTTGCAAAGGATTCTGGGTAACAGAACCTGGTCAGAGCCCCGCAAGTCACCCCATCTTGGATTCCCCTAGGTCTCTAGTTTTCAAAAATGCACAGGTTTGGTAGGTTTCCCTAGGTGCCGGCTGAGCTAGAGGCCAAAATGTACAGGCAGGCACTTTGCAAAAAACAGCTGTGTTTTCTGTCAAAAAATGGGATGTGTCCACGTTGTGTTTTGGGGCATTTCCTGTCGCGGGCGCTAGGCCTACCCACACAAGTGAGGTATCATTTTTATCGGGAGACTTGGGGGGACGCTGGGTGGATGGAAATTTGTGGCTCCTTTCAGATTCCAGAACTTTCTGTCACCGAAATGTGAGGAAAACTTGTTTTTATAGCCACTTTTTGAGGTTTGCAAAGGATTCTGGGTAACAGAACCTGGTCAGAGCCCCGCAAGTCACCCCATCTTGGATTCCCCTAGGTCTCTAGTTTTCAAAAATGCACAGGTTTGGTAGGTTTCCCTAGGTGCCGGCTGAGCTAGAGGCCAAAATCTACAGGTAGGCACTTTGCAAAAAACACCTCTGTTTTCTTTCCAAAAATTTGATGTGTCCACGTTGCGTTTTGGGGCATTTCCTGTCGCGGGCGCTAGGCCTACCCACACAAGTGAGGTATCATTTTTATCGGGAGACTTGGTGGGACGCTGCGTGGAAGGATATTTGTGGCTCCTCTCAGATTCCAGAACTTTCTGTCACCAAAATGTGAGGAAAACCTGTTTTTTTTGCCACTTTTTGAGGTTTGCAAAGGATTCTGGGTAACAGAACCTGGTCAGAGCCCCGCAAGTCACCCCATCTTGGATTCCCCTAGGTCTCTAGTTTTAAAAAATGCACAGGTTTGGTAGGTTTCCCTAGGTGCCGGCTGAGGTAGAGGCCAAAATGTACAGGCAGGCACTTTGCAAAAAACAGCTGTGTTTTCTGGCAAAAAATGGGATGTGTCCTCGTTGTGTTTTGGGGCATTTCCTGTCGCGGGCGCTAGGCCTACCCACACAAGTGAGGTATCATTTTTATCGGGAGACTTGGGGGGACGCTGGGTGGATGGAAATTTGTGGCTCCTTTCAGATTCCAGAACTTTCTGTCACCGAAATGTGAGGAAAACTTGTTTTTATAGCCACTTTTTGAGGTTTGCAAAGGATTCTGGGTAACAGAACCTGGTCAGAGCCCCGCAAGTCATCCCATCTTGGATTCCCCTAGGTCTCTAGTTTTAAAAAATGCACAGGTTTGGTAGGTTTCCCTGGGTGCCGGCTGAGCTAGAGGCCAAAATCTACAGGTAGGCACTTTTCAAAAAACACCTCTGTTTTCATTCAAAATATTTGATGTATCCACGTTGCGTTTTGGGGCATTTCCTGTCACGGGCGCTAGGCCTACCCACACAAGTGAGATGTCATTTTTATCTGGAGACTTGGGGGGACGCTGGGTGGAAGGAAATTTGTGGCTCCTCTCAGATTCCAGAACTTTCTGTCACCGAAATGTGAGGAAAACTTGTTTTTTTAGCCACTTTTTGAGGTTTGCAAAGGATTCTGGGTAACAGAACCTGGTCAGAGCCCCGCAAGTCACCCCATCTTGGATTTCCCTAGGTCTCTAGTTTTCAAAAATGCACAGGTTTGGTAGGTTTCCCTAGGTGCCGGCAGAGCTAGAGGCCAAAATCTACAGGTAGGCACTTTGCAAAAAACACCTCTGTTTTCTTTCCAAAAATTTGATGTGTCCACGTTGCGTTTTGGGGCATTTCCTGTCGCGGGCGCTAGGCCTACCCACACAAGTGAGGTATCATTTTTATCGGGAGACTTGGGGGGACGCTGGGTGGAAGGAAATTTGTGGCTCCTCTCAGATTCCAGAACTTTCTGTCACCGAAATGTGAGGAAAACCTGTTTTTTTGCCACTTTTTGAGGTTTGCAAAGGATTCTGGGTAACAGAACCTGGTCAGAGCCCCGCAAGTCACCCCATCTTGGATTCACCTAGGTCTCTAGTGTTCAAAAATGCACAGGTTTGGTAGGTTTCCCTAGGTGCCGGCTGAGCTAGAGGACAAAATCTACAGGTAGGCACTTTGCAAAAAACACCTCTGTTTTCTTTCAAAATATTTGATGTGTCCACGTTGCGTTTTGGGGCATTTCCTGTCGCGGGCGCTAGGCCTACTCACACAAGTGAGGTATCATTTTTATCGGGAGACTTGGGGGGACGCTGGGTGGAAGGAAATTTGTGGCTCCTCTCAGAATCCAGAACTTCCTGTCACCGAAATGTGAGGAAAACTTGTTTTTGTAGCCACTTTTTGAGGTTTGCAAAGCATTCTGGGTAACAGAACCTGGTCAGAGCCCCACAAGTCACCCCATCTTGGATTCCCCTAGGTCTCTAGTTTTAAAAAATGCACAGGTTTGGTAGTTTCTTAAGGTGCCGGCTGAGCTAGAGGCCAAAATCTACAGGTAGGCACTTTGCAAAAAACACCTCTGTTTTCTTTCCAAAAATTTGATGTGTCCACGTTGCGTTTTGGGGCATTTCCTGTCGCGGGCGCTAGGCCTACCCACACAAGTGAGGTATCATTTTTATCGGGAGACTTGGGGGGACGCTGGGTGGAAGGAAATTTGTGGCTCCTCTCAGATTCCAGAACTTTCTGTCATGGAAATGTGAGGAAAACTTGTTTTTATAGCCACTTTTTGAGGTTTGCAAAGGATTCTGGGTAACAGAACCTGGTCAGAGCCCCGCAAGTCACCCCATCTTGGATTCCCCTAGGTCTCTAGTTTTCAAAAATGCACAGGTTTGGTAGGTTTCCCTAGGTGCCGGCTGAGCTAGAGGCCAAAATCTACAGATAGGCACTTTGCAAAAAACACCTCTGTTTTCTTTCCAAAAATTTGATGTGTCCACGTTGCGTTTTGGGGCATTTCCTGTCACGGGCGCTAGGCCTACCCACACAAGTGAGGTATCATTTTTATTGGGAGACTTTGGGCGACACTGGGTGGAAGGAAATTTGTGGCTCCTCTCAGATTCCAGAACTTTCTGTCACCGAAATGTGAGGAAAACCTGTTTTATTGCCACTTTTTGAGGTTTGCAAAGGATTCTGGGTAACAGAACCTGGTCAGAGCTCCGCAAGTCACCCCATCTTGGATTCCCCTAGGTCTCTAGTTTTCAAAAATGCACAGGTTTGGTAGGTTTCCCTAGGTGCCGGCAGAGCTAGAGGCCAAAATCTACAGGTAGGCACTTTGCAAAAAACACCTCTGTTTTCTTTCCAAAAATTTGATGTGTCCACGTTGCGTTTTGGGGCATTTCCTGTCGCGGGCGCTAGGCCTACCCACACAAGTGAGGTATCATTTTTATCGGGAGACTTGGGGGGACGCTGGGTGGAAGGAAATTTGTGGCTCCTCTCAGATTCCAGAACTTTCTGTCACCGAAATGTGAGGAAAACCTGTTTTTTTGCCACTTTTTGAGGTTTGCAAAGGATTCTGGGTAACAGAACCTGGTCAGAGCCCCGCAAGTCACCCCATCTTGGATTCACCTAGGTCTCTAGTGTTCAAAAATGCACAGGTTTGGTAGGTTTCCCTAGGTGCCGGCTGAGCTAGAGGACAAAATCTACAGGTAGGCACTTTGCAAAAAACACCTCTGTTTTCTTTCAAAATATTTGATGTGTCCACGTTGCGTTTTGGGGCATTTCCTGTCGCGGGCGCTAGGCCTACTCACACAAGTGAGGTATCATTTTTATCGGGAGACTTGGGGGGACGCTGGGTGGAAGGAAATTTGTGGCTCCTCTCAGAATCCAGAACTTCCTGTCACCGAAATGTGAGGAAAACTTGTTTTTGTAGCCACTTTTTGAGGTTTGCAAAGCATTCTGGGTAACAGAACCTGGTCAGAGCCCCACAAGTCACCCCATCTTGGATTCCCCTAGGTCTCTAGTTTTAAAAAATGCACAGGTTTGGTAGTTTCTTAAGGTGCCGGCTGAGCTAGAGGCCAAAATCTACAGGTAGGCACTTTGCAAAAAACACCTCTGTTTTCTTTCCAAAAATTTGATGTGTCCACGTTGCGTTTTGGGGCATTTCCTGTCGCGGGCGCTAGGCCTACCCACACAAGTGAGGTATCATTTTTATCGGGAGACTTGGGGGGACGCTGGGTGGAAGGAAATTTGTGGCTCCTCTCAGATTCCAGAACTTTCTGTCATGGAAATGTGAGGAAAACTTGTTTTTATAGCCACTTTTTGAGGTTTGCAAAGGATTCTGGGTAACAGAACCTGGTCAGAGCCCCGCAAGTCACCCCATCTTGGATTCCCCTAGGTCTCTAGTTTTCAAAAATGCACAGGTTTGGTAGGTTTCCCTAGGTGCCGGCTGAGCTAGAGGCCAAAATCTACAGATAGGCACTTTGCAAAAAACACCTCTGTTTTCTTTCCAAAAATTTGATGTGTCCACGTTGCGTTTTGGGGCATTTCCTGTCACGGGCGCTAGGCCTACCCACACAAGTGAGGTATCATTTTTATTGGGAGACTTTGGGCGACACTGGGTGGAAGGAAATTTGTGGCTCCTCTCAGATTCCAGAACTTTCTGTCACCGAAATGTGAGGAAAACCTGTTTTATTGCCACTTTTTGAGGTTTGCAAAGGATTCTGGGTAACAGAACCTGGTCAGAGCTCCGCAAGTCACCCCATCTTGGATTCCCCTAGGTCTCTAGTTTTCAAAAATGCACAGGTTTGGTAGGTTTCCCTAGGTGCCGGCTGAGCTAGAGGCCAAAATCTACAGGTAGGCACTTTGCAAAAAACACCTCTGTTTTCTTTCAAAATATTTGATGTGTCCACGTTGCGTTTTGGGGCATTTCCTTTCGCGGGCGCTAGGCCTTCCCACACAAGTGAGGTATCATTTTTATCGGGAGACTTAGGGGGACGCTGGGTGGAAGGAAATTTGTGGCTCCTCTCAGAATCCAGAACTTTCTGTCACCGAATTGTGAGGAAAACTTGTTTTTGTAGCCACTTTTTGAGGTTTGCAAAGGATTCTGGGTAACAGAACCTGGTCAGATCCCCACAAGTCACCCCATCTTGGATTCCCCTAGGTCTCTAGTTTTCAAAAATGCACAGGTTTGGTAGGTTTCCCTAGGTGCCGGCTGAGCTAGAGGCCAAAATCTACAGGTAGGCACTTTGCAAAAAACACCTCTGTTTTCTTTCAAAATATTTGATGTGTCCACGTTGCGTTTTGGGGCATTTCCTTTCGCGGGCGCTAGGCCTTCCCACACAAGTGAGGTATCATTTTTATCGGGAGACTTGGTGGGACGCTGGGTGGAAGGAAATTTGTGGCTCCTCTCAGAATCCAGAACTTTCTGTCACCGAATTGTGAGGAAAACTTGTTTTTGTAGCCACTTTTTGAGGTTTGCAAAGGATTCTGGGTAACAGAACCTGGTCAGAGCCCCGCAAGTCACCCCATCTTGGATTCCCCTAGGTCTCTAGTTTTAAAAAATGCACAGGTTTGGTAGGTTTCCCTAGGTGCCGGCTGAGCTAGAGGCCAAAATCTACAGGTAGGCACTTTGCAAAAAACACCTCTGTTTTCTTTCCAAAAATTTGATGTGTCCACGTTGCGTTTTGGGGCATTTCCTGTCGCGGGCGCTAGGCCTACCCACACAACTGAGGTATCATTTTTATCGGGAGACTAGGGGGGACGCTGGGTGGGAGGAAATTTGTGGCTCCTCTCAGAATCCAGAACTTTCTGTCACCGAAATGTGAGGAAAACTTGTTTTTTTAGCCACTTTTTGAGGTTTGCAAAGGATTCTGGGTAACAGAACCTGGTCAGAGCCCCGCAAGTCACCCCATCTTGGATTCCCCTAGGTCTCTAGTTTTCAAAAATGCACAGGTTTGGTAGGTTTCCCTAGGTGCCGGCTGAGCTAGAGGCCAAAATCTACAGGTAGGCACTTTGCAAAAAACACCTCTGTTTTCTTTCAAAATATTTGATGTGTCCACGTTGCGTTTTGGGGCATTTCCTGTTGCAGGCGCTAGGCCTACCCACACAAGTGAGGTATCATTTTTATCGGGAGACTTGGGGGGACGGTGGGTGGAAGGATATTTGTGGCTCCTCTCAGATTCCAGAACTTTCTGTCACCGAAATATGAGGAAAACCTGTTTTTTTTGCCACTTTTTGAGGTTTGCAAAGGATTCTGGGTAACAGAACCTGGTCAGAGCCCCGCAAGTCACCCCATCTTGGATTCCCCTAGGTCTCTAGTTTTCAAAAATGCACAGGTTTGGTAGGTTTCCCTAGGTGCCGGCTGAGCTAGAGGCCAAAATGTACAGGCAGGAACTTTGCAAAAAACAGCTGTGTTTTCTGTCAAAAAATGGGATGTGTCCACGTTGTGTTTTGGGGCATCTCCTGTCGCGGGCGCTAGGCCTACCCACACAAGTGAGGTATCATTTTTATCGGGAGACTTGGGGGGATGCTGGGTGGAAGGAAATTTGTGGCTCCTCTCAGATTCCAGAACTTTCTGTCACCAAAATGTGAGGAAAACCTGTTTTTTTTGCCACTTTTTGAGGTTTGCAAAGGATTCTGGGTAACAGAACCTGGTCAGAGCCCCGCAAGTCACCCCATCTTTCATTCCCCTAGGTCTCTAGTTTTCAAGAATGCACAGGTTTGGTAGGTTTCCCTAGGTGCCGGCTGAGCTAGAGTCCAAAATCTACAGGTAGGCACCTTGCAAAAAACACCTCTGTTTTCTTTCCAAAAATTTGATGTGTCCACGTTGCGTTTTGGGGCATTTGCTGTCGCGGCCGCTAGGCCTACCCACACAAGTGAGGTATCACTTTTATCGGGAGACTTGGGGGGATGCTGGGTGGAAGGAAATTTGTGGCTCCTCTCAGATTCCAGAACTTTCTGTCACCAAAATGTGAGGAAAACCTGATTTTTTTGCCACTTTTTGAGGTTTGCAAAGGATTCTGGGTAACAGAACCTGGTCAGAGCCCCGCAAGTCACCCCATCTTGGATTCCCCTAGGTCTCTAGTTTTAAAAAATGCACAGGTTTGGTAGGTTTCCCTAGGTGCCGTCTGAGCTAGAGGCCAAAATGTGCAGGCAGGAACTTTGCAAAAAAACAGCTGTGTTTTCTGTCAAAAAATGGGATGTGTCCACGTTGTGTTTTGGGGCATTTCCTGTCGCGGGCGCTAGGCCTACCCACACAAGTGAGGTATCATTTTTATCGGGAGACTTGGGGGGACGCTGGGTGGAAGGAAATTTGTAGCCCCTCTCAGATTCCAGAACTTTCTGTCACCGAAATGTGAGGAAAACTTGTTTTTATAGCCACTTTTGAGGTTTGCAAAGGATTCTGGGTAACAGAACCTGGTCAGAGCCCCGCAAGTCACCCCATCTTGGATTCCCCTAGGTCTCTAGTTTTAATAAATGCACAGGTTTGGTAGGTTTCCCTAGGTGCCGGCTGAGCTAGAGGCCAAAATCTACAGGTAGGCACTTTGCAAAAAACACCTCTGTTTTCTTTCAAAATATTTGATGTGTCCACGTTGCGTTTTGGGGCATTTCCTGTCGCGGGCGCTAGGCCTACCCACACAAGTGAGGTATCATTTTTATCGGGAGACTTGGGGGGACGCTGGGTGGAAGGAAATTTGTGGCTCCTCTCAGATTCCAGAACTTTCTGTCACCGAAATGTGAGGAAAACTTGTTTTTTTAGCCACTTTTTGAGGTTTGCAAAGGATTCTGGGTAACGGAACCTGGTCAGAGCCCCGCAAGTCACCCCATCTTGGATTCCCCTAGGTCTCTAGTTTTCAAAAATGCACAGGTTTGGTAGGTTTCCCTAGGTGCCGGCTGAGCTAGAGGCCAAAATCTACAGGTAGGCACTTTGCAAAAAACACCTCTGTTTTCTTTCCAAAAATTTTATGTGTCCACGTTGCGTTTTGAGGCATTTCCTGTCGCGGGCGCTAGGCCTACCCACACAAGTGAGGTATCATTTTTATCGGGAGACTTAGGGGGATGCTGGGTGGAAGGAAATTTGTGGCTCCTCTCAGATTCCAGAACTTTATGTCACCAAAATGTGAGGAAAACCTGTTTTTTTTGTCACTTTTTGAGGTTTGCAAAGGATTCTGGGTAACAGAACCTGGTCAGAGCCCCGCAAGTCACCCCATCTTGGATTCCCCTAGGTCTCTAGTTTTCAAAAATGCACAGGTTTGGTAGGTTTCCCTAGGTGCAGGCTGAGCTAGAGGCCAAAATGTACAGGCAGGCACTTTGCAAAAAACAGCTGTGTTTTCTGTCAAAAAATGGGATGTGTCCACGTTGTGTTTTGGGGCATTTCCTGTCGCGGGCGCTAGGCCTACCCACACAAGTGAGGTATCATTTTTATCGGGAGACTTGGGGGGACCCTGGGTGGAAGGAAATTTGTAGCCCCTCTCAGATTCCAGAACTTTCTGTCACCGAAATGTGAGGAAAACTTGTTTTTATAGCCACTTTTTGAGGTTTGCACAGGATTCTGGGTAACAGAACCTGGTCAGAGCCCCGCAAGTCACCCCATCTTGGATTCCCCTAGGTCTCTAGTTTTAAAAAATGCACAGGTTTGGTAGGTTTCCCTAGGTGCCGGCTGAGCTAGAGGCCAAAATCTACAGGTAGGCACTTTGCAAAAAACACCTCTGTTTTCTTTCAAAATATTTGATGTGTCCACGTTGCGTTTTGGGGCATTTCCTGTTGCGGGCGCTAGGCCTACCCACACAAGTGAGGTATCATTTTTATCGGGAGACTGGGGGGGACGCTGGGTGGAAGGAAATTTGTGGCTCCTCTCAGATTCCAGAACTTTCTGTCACCGAAATGTGAGGAAAACTTGTTTTTTTAGCCACTTTTTGAGGTTTGCAAAGGATTCTGGGTAACGGAACCTGGTCAGAGCCCCGCAAGTCACCCCATCTTGGATTCCCCTAGGTCTCTAGTTTTCAAAAATGCACAGGTTTGGTAGGTTTCCCTAGGTGCCGGCTGAGCTAGAGGCCAAAATCTACAGGTAGGCACTTTGCAAAAAACACCTCTGTTTTCTTTCCAAAAATTTTATGTGTCCACGTTGCGTTTTGAGGCATTTCCTGTCGCGGGCGCTAGGCCTACCCACACAAGTGAGGTATCATTTTTATCGGGAGACTTAGGGGGATGCTGGGTGGAAGGAAATTTGTGGCTCCTCTCAGATTCCAGAACTTTATGTCACCAAAATGTGAGGAAAACCTGTTTTTTTTGTCACTTTTTGAGGTTTGCAAAGGATTCTGGGTAACAGAACCTGGTCAGAGCCCCGCAAGTCACCCCATCTTGGATTCCCCTAGGTCTCTAGTTTTCAAAAATGCACAGGTTTGGTAGGTTTCCCTAGGTGCAGGCTGAGCTAGAGGCCAAAATGTACAGGCAGGCACTTTGCAAAAAACAGCTGTGTTTTCTGTCAAAAAATGGGATGTGTCCACGTTGTGTTTTGGGGCATTTCCTGTCGCGGGCGCTAGGCCTACCCACACAAGTGAGGTATCATTTTTATCGGGAGACTTGGGGGGACCCTGGGTGGAAGGAAATTTGTAGCCCCTCTCAGATTCCAGAACTTTCTGTCACCGAAATGTGAGGAAAACTTGTTTTTATAGCCACTTTTTGAGGTTTGCACAGGATTCTGGGTAACAGAACCTGGTCAGAGCCCCGCAAGTCACCCCATCTTGGATTCCCCTAGGTCTCTAGTTTTAAAAAATGCACAGGTTTGGTAGGTTTCCCTAGGTGCCGGCTGAGCTAGAGGCCAAAATCTACAGGTAGGCACTTTGCAAAAAACACCTCTGTTTTCTTTCAAAATATTTGATGTGTCCACGTTGCGTTTTGGGGCATTTCCTGTTGCGGGCGCTAGGCCTACCCACACAAGTGAGGTATCATTTTTATCGGGAGACTGGGGGGGACGCTGGGTGGAAGGAAATTTGTGGCTCCTCTCAGAATCCAGAACTTTCTGTCACAGAAATGTGAGGAAAACTTGTTTTTTTAGCCACTTTTTGAGGTTTGCAAAGGATTCTGGGTAACAGAATCTGGTCAGAGCCCCGCAAGTCACCCCATCTTGGATTCCCCTAGGTCTCTAGTTTTCAAAAATGTACAGGTTTGGTAGGTTTCCCTAGGTGCCGGCTGAGCTAGAGGCCAAAATTTACAGGTAGGCACTTTGCAAAAAACACCTCTGTTTTCTTTCCAAAAATTTGATGTGTCCACGTTGCGTTTTGGGGCATTTCCTGTCGCGGGCGCTAGGCCTACCCACACAAGTGAGGTATCATTTTTATCGGGAGACTTGGGGGGACGCTGGGTGAAAGGATATTTGTGGCTCCTCTCAGATTCCAGAACTTTCTGTCACCAAAATGTGAGGAAAACCTGTTTTCTTTGCCACTTTTTGAGGTTTGCAAAGGATTCTGGGTAACAGAACCTGGTCAGAGCCCCGCAAGTCACCCCATCTTGGATTCCCCTAGGTCTCTAGTTTTCAAAAATGCACAGGTTTGGTAGGTTTCCCTAGGTGCCGGCTGAGCTAGAGGCCAAAATGTACAGGCAGGCACTTTGCAAAAAACAGCTGTGTTTTCTGTCAAAAAATGGGATGTGTCCACGTTGTGTTTTGGGGCATTTCCTGTCGCGGGCGCTAGGCCTACCCACACAAGTGAGGTATCATTTTTATCGGGAGACTTGGGGGGACGCTGGGTGGATGGAAATTTGTGGCTCCTTTCAGATTCCAGAACTTTCTGTCACCGAAATGTGAGGAAAACTTGTTTTTGTAGCCACTTTTTGAGGTTTGCAAAGGATTCTGGGTAACAGAACCTGGTCAGAGCCCCGCAAGTCACCCCATCTTGGATTCCCCTAGGTCTCTAGTTTTAAAAAATGCACAGGTTTGGTAGGTTTCCCTAGGTGCCGGCTGAGCTAGAGGCCAAAATCTACAGGTAGGCACTTTGCAAAAAACACCTCTGTTTTCTTTCCAAAAATTTGATGTGTCCACGTTGCGTTTTGGGGCATTTCCTGTCGCGGGCGCTAGGCCTACCCACACAAGTGAGGTATCATTTTTATCGGGAGACTTGGGGGGACGCTGGGTGGAAGGATATTTGTGGCTCCTCTCAGATTCCAGAACTTTCTGTCACCAAAATGTGAGGAAAACCTGTTTTTTTTGCCACTTTTTGAGGTTTGCAAAGGATTCTGGGTAACAGAACCTGGTCAGAGCCCCGCAAGTCACCCCATCTTTCATTCCCCTAGGTCTCTAGTTTTCAAGAATGCACAGGTTTGGTAGGTTTCCCTAGGTGCCGGCTGAGCTAGAGCCCAAAATCTACAGGTAGGCACCTTGCAAAAAACACCTCTGTTTTCTTTCCAAAAATTTGATGTGTCCACGTTGCGTTTTGGGGCATTTCCTGTCGCGGGCGCTAGGCCTACCCACACAAGTGAGGTATCATTTTTATTGGGAGACTTGGGGGGACACTGGGTGGAAGGAAATTTGTGGATCCTCTCAGATTCCAGAACTTTCTGTCACCGAAATGTGAGGAAAACCTGTTTTATTGCCACTTTTTGAGGTTTGCAAAGGATTCTGGGTAACAGAACCTGGTCAGAGCCCCGCAAGTCACCCCATCTTGGATTCCCCTAGGTCTCTAGTTTTCAAAAATGCACAGGTTTGGTAGGTTTCCCTAGGTGCCGGCTGAGCTAGAGGCCAAAATCTACTGGTAGGCACTTTGCAAAAAACACCTCTGTTTTCTTTCAAAATATTTGATGTGTCCACGTTGCGTTTTGGGGCATTTCCTTTCGCGGGCGCTAGGCCTTCCCACACAAGTGAGGTATCATTTTTATCGGGAGACTTAGGGGGACGCTGGGTGGAAGGAAATTTGTGGCTCCTCTCAGAATCCAGAACTTTCTGTCACCGAATTGTGAGGAAAACTTGTTTTTGTAGCCACTTTTTGAGGTTTGCAAAGGATTCTGGGTAACAGAACCTGGTCAGATCCCCACAAGTCACCCCATCTTGGATTCCCCTAGGTCTCTAGTTTTCAAAAATGCAAAGGTTTGGTAGGTTTCCCTAGGTGCCGGCTGAGCTAGAGGCCAAAATCTACAGGTAGGCACTTTGCAAAAAACACCTCTGTTTTCTTTCAAAATATTTGATGTGTCCACGTTGCGTTTTGGGGCATTTCCTTTCGCGGGCGCTAGGCCTTCCCACACAAGTGAGGTATCATTTTTATCGGGAGACTTGGGGGGACGCTGGGTGGAAGGAAATTTGTGGCTCCTCTCAGAATCCAGAACTTTCTGTCACCGAATTGTGAGGAAAACTTGTTTTTTTAGCCACTTTTTGAGGTTTGCAAAGGATTCTGGGTAACAGAACCTGGTCAGAGCCCCGCAAGTCACCCCATCTTGGATTCCCCTAGGTCTCTAGTTTTCAAAAATGCACAGGTTTGGTAGGTTTCCCTAGGTGCCGGCTGAGCTAGAGGCCAAAATCTACAGGTAGGCACTTTGCAAAAAACACCTCTGTTTTCTTTCAAAATATTTGATGTGTCCACGTTGCGTTTTGGGGCATTTCCTGTTGCAGGCGCTAGGCCTACCCACACAAGTGAGGTATCATTTTTATCGGGAGACTTGGGGGGACGGTGGGTGGAAGGATATTTGTGGCTCCTCTCAGATTCCAGAACTTTCTGTCACCGAAATATGAGGAAAACCTGTTTTTTTTGCCACTTTTTGAGGTTTGCAAAGGATTCTGGGTAACAGAACCTGGTCAGAGCCCCGCAAGTCACCCCATCTTGGATTCCCCTAGGTCTCTAGTTTTCAAAAATGCACAGGTTTGGTAGGTTTCCCTAGGTGCCGGCTGAGCTAGAGGCCAAAATGTACAGGCAGGAACTTTGCAAAAAACAGCTGTGTTTTCTGTCAAAAAATGGGATGTGTCCACGTTGTGTTTTGGGGCATCTCCTGTCGCGGGCGCTAGGCCTACCCACACAAGTGAGGTATCATTTTTATCGGGAGACTTGGGGGGATGCTGGGTGGAAGGAAATTTGTGGCTCCTCTCAGATTCCAGAACTTTCTGTCACCAAAATGTGAGGAAAACCTGTTTTTTTTGCCACTTTTTGAGGTTTGCAAAGGATTCTGGGTAACAGAACCTGGTCAGAGCCCCGCAAGTCACCCCATCTTTCTTTCCCCTAGGTCTCTAGTTTTCAAGAATGCACAGGTTTGGTAGGTTTCCCTAGGTGCCGGCTGAGCTAGAGTCCAAAATCTACAGGTAGGCACCTTGCAAAAAACACCTCTGTTTTCTTTCCAAAAATTTGATGTGTCCACGTTGCGTTTTGGGGCACTTGCTGTCGCGGCCGCTAGGCCTACCCACACAAGTGAGGTATCACTTTTATCAGGAGACTTGGGGGGATGCTGGGTGGAAGGAAATTTGTGGCTCCTCTCAGATTCCAGAACTTTCTGTCACCAAAATGTGAGGAAAACCTGATTTTTTTGCCACTTTTTGAGGTTTGCAAAGGATTCTGGGTAACAGAACCTGGTCAGAGCCCCGCAAGTCACCCCATCTTGGATTCCCCTAGGTCTCTAGTTTTAAAAAATGCACAGGTTTGGTAGGTTTCCCTAGGTGCCGGCTGAGCTAGAGGCCAAAATGTGCAGGCAGGAACTTTGCAAAAAAACAGCTGTGTTTTCTGTCAAAAAATGGGATGTGTCCACGTTGTGTTTTGGGGCATTTCCTGTCGCGGGCGCTAGGCCTACCCACACAAGTGAGGTATCATTTTTATCGGGAGACTTGGGGGGACGCTGGGTGGAAGGAAATTTGTAGCCCCTCTCAGATTCCAGAACTTTCTGTCACCGAAATGTGAGGAAAACTTGTTTTTATAGCCACTTTTGAGGTTTGCAAAGGATTCTGGGTAACAGAACCTGGTCAGAGCCCCGCAAGTCACCCCATCTTGGATTCCCCTAGGTCTCTAGTTTTAAAAAATGCACAGGTTTGGTAGGTTTCCCTAGGTGCCGGCTGAGCTAGAGGCCAAAATCTACAGGTAGGCACTTTGCAAAAAACACCTCTGTTTTCTTTCAAAATATTTGATGTGTCCACGTTGCGTTTTGGGGCATTTCCTGTCGCGGGCGCTAGGCCTACCCACACAAGTGAGGTATCATTTTTATCGGGAGACTTGGGGGGACGCTGGGTGGAAGGAAATTTGTGGCTCCTCTCAGATTCCAGAACTTTCTGTCACCGAAATGTGAGGAAAACTTGTTTTTTTAGCCACTTTTTGAGGTTTGCAAAGGATTCTGGGTAACGGAACCTGGTCAGAGCCCCGCAAGTCACCCCATCTTGGATTCCCCTAGGTCTCTAGTTTTCAAAAATGCACAGGTTTGGTAGGTTTCCCTAGGTGCCGGCTGAGCTAGAGGCCAAAATCTACAGGTAGGCACTTTGCAAAAAACACCTCTGTTTTCTTTCCAAAAATTTTATGTGTCCACGTTGCGTTTTGAGGCATTTCCTATCGCGGGCGCTAGGCCTACCCACACAAGTGAGGTATCATTTTTATCGGGAGACTTAGGGGGATGCTGGGTGGAAGGAAATTTGTGGCTCCTCTCAGATTCCAGAACTTTATGTCACCAAAATGTGAGGAAAACCTGTTTTTTTTGCCACTTTTTGAGGTTTGCAAAGGATTCTGGGTAACAGAACCTGGTCAGAGCCCCGCAAGTCACCCCATCTTGGATTCCCCTAGGTCTCTAGTTTTCAAAAATGCACAGGTTTGGTAGGTTTCCATAGGTGCAGGCTGAGCTAGAGGCCAAAATGTACAGGCAGGCACTTTGCAAAAAACAGCTGTGTTTTCTGTCAAAAAATGGGATGTGTCCACGTTGTGTTTTGGGGCATTTCCTGTCGCGGGCGCTAGGCCTACCCACACAAGTGAGGTATCATTTTTATCGGGAGACTTGGGGGGACCCTGGGTGGAAGGAAATTTGTAGCCCCTCTCAGATTCCAGAACTTTCTGTCACCGAAATGTGAGGAAAACCTGTTTTTATAGCCACTTTTTGAGGTTTGCACAGGATTCTGGGTAACAGAACCTGGTCAGAGCCCTGCAAGTCACCCCATCTTGGATTCCCCTAGGTCTCTAGTTTTAAAAAATGCACAGGTTTGGTAGGTTTCCCTAGGTGCCGGCTGAGCTAGAGGCCAAAATCTACAGGTAGGCACTTTGCAAAAAACACCTCTGTTTTCTTTCAAAATATTTGATGTGTCCACGTTGCGTTTTGGGGCATTTCCTGTCGCGGGCGCTAGGCCTACCCACACAAGTGAGGTATCATTTTTAACGGGAGACTGGGGGGGACGCTGGGTGGAAGGAAATTTGTGGCTCCTCTCAGAATCCAGAACTTTCTGTCACAGAAATGTGAGGAAAACTTGTTTTTTTAGCCACTTTTTGAGGTTTGCAAAGGATTCTGGGTAACAGAACCTGGTCAGAGCCCCGCAAGTCACCCCATCTTGGATTCCCCTAGGTCTCTAGTTTTCAAAAATGTACAGGTTTGGTAGGTTTCCCTAGGTGCCGGCTGAGCTAGAGGCCAAAATCTACAGGTAGGCACTTTGCAAAAAACACCTCTGTTTTCTTTCCAAAAATTTGATGTGTCCACGTTGCGTTTTGGGGCATTTCCTGTCGCGGGCGCTAGGCCTACCCACACAAGTGAGGTATCATTTTTATCGGGAGACTTGGGGGGACGCTGGGTGAAAGGATATTTGTGGCTCCTCTCAGATTCCAGAACTTTCTGTCACCAAAATGTGAGGAAAACCTGTTTTCTTTGCCACTTTTTGAGGTTTGCAAAGGATTCTGGGTAACAGAACCTGGTCAGAGCCCCGCAAGTCACCCCATCTTGGATTCCCCTAGGTCTCTAGTTTTCAAAAATGCACAGGTTTGGTAGGTTTCCCTAGGTGCCGGCTGAGCTAGAGGCCAAAATGTACAGGCAGGCACTTTGCAAAAAACAGCTGTGTTTTCTGTCAAAAAATGGGATGTGTCCACGTTGTGTTTTGGGGCATTTCCTGTCGCGGGCGCTAGGCCTACCCACACAAGTGAGGTATCATTTTTATCGGGAGACTTGGGGGGACGCTGGGTGGATGGAAATTTGTGGCTCCTTTCAGATTCCAGAACTTTCTGTCACCGAAATGTGAGGAAAACTTGTTTTTGTAGCCACTTTTTGAGGTTTGCAAAGGATTCTGGGTAACAGAACCTGGTCAGAGCCCCGCAAGTCACCCCATCTTGGATTCCCCTAGGTCTCTAGTTTTCAAAAATGCACAGGTTTGGTAGGTTTCCCTAGGTGCCGGCTGAGCTAGAGGCCAAAATCTACAGGTAGGCACTTTGCAAAAAACACCTCTGTTTTCTTTCCAAAAATTTGATGTGTCCACGTTGCGTTTTGGGGCATTTCCTGTCGCGGGCGCTAGGCCTACCCACACAAGTGAGGTATCATTTTTATCGGGAGACTTGGGGGGACGCTGGGTGGAAGGATATTTGTGGCTCCTCTCAGATTCCAGAACTTTCTGTCACCAAAATGTGAGGAAAACCTGTTTTTTTTGCCACTTTTTGAGGTTTGCAAAGGATTCTGGGTAACAGAACCTGGTCAGAGCCCCGCAAGTCACCCCATCTTTCATTCCCCTAGGTCTCTAGTTTTCAAGAATGCACAGGTTTGGTAGGTTTCCCTAGGTGCCGGCTGAGCTAGAGCCCAAAATCTACAGGTAGGCACCTTGCAAAAAACACCTCTGTTTTCTTTCCAAAAATTTGATGTGTCCACGTTGCGTTTTGGGGCATTTGCTGTCGCGGCCGCTAGGCCTACCCACACAAGTGAGGTATCACTTTTATCGGGAGACTTGGGGGGATGCTGGGTGGAAGGAAATTTGTGGCTCCTCTCAGATTCCAGAACTTTCTGTCACCAAAATGTGAGGAAAACCTGGTTTTTTTGCCACTTTTTGAGGTTTGCAAAGGATTCTGTGTAACAGAACCTGGTCAGAGCCCCGCAAGTCACCCCATCTTGGATTCCCCTAGGTCTCTAGTTTTAAAAAATGCACAGGTTTGGTAGGTTTCCCTAGGTGCCGGCTGAGCTAGAGGCCAAAATGTGCAGGCAGGAACTTTGCAAAAAAACAGCTGTGTTTTCTGTCAAAAAATGGGATGTGTCCACGTTGTGTTTTGGGGCATTTCCTGTCGCGGGCGCTAGGCCTACCCACACAAGTGAGGTATCATTTTTATCGGGAGACTTGGGGGGACGCTGGGTGGAAGGAAATTTGTAGCCCCTCTCAGATTCCAGAACTTTCTGTCACCGAAATGTGAGGAAAACTTGTTTTTATAGCCACTTTTGAGGTTTGCAAAGGATTCTGGGTAACAGAACCTGGTCAGAGCCCCGCAAGTCACCCCATCTTTCATTCCCCTAGGTCTCTAGTTTTCAAAAATGCACAGGTTTGGTAGGTTTCCCTAGGTGCCGGCTGAGCTAGAGGCCAAAATCTACAGGTAGGCACTTTGCAAAAAACACCTCTGTTTTCTTTCAAAATATTTGATGTGTCCACGTTGCGTTTTGGGGCATTTCCTGTCGCGGGCGCTAGGCCTACCCACACAAGTGAGGTATCATCTTTATCGGGAGACTTGGGGGGACGCTGGGTGGAAGGAAATTTGTGGCTCCTCTCAGATTCCAGAACTTTCTGTCACCGAAATGTGAGGAAAACTTGTTTTTTTAGCCACTTTTTGAGGTTTGCAAAGGATTCTGGGTAACGGAACCTGGTCAGAGCCCCGCAGGTCACCCCATCTTGGATTCCCCTAGGTCTCTAGTTTTAAAAAATGCACAGGTTTGGTAGGTTTCCCTAGGTGCCGGCTGAGCTAGAGGCCAAAATCTACAGGTAGGCACTTTGCAAAAAACACCTCTGTTTTCTTTCCAAAAATTTTATGTGTCCACGTTGCGTTTTGAGGCATTTCCTGTCGCGGGCGCTAGGCCTACCCACACAAGTGAGGTATCATTTTTATCGGGAGACTTAGGGGGATGCTGGGTGGAAGGAAATTTGTGGCTCCTCTCAGATTCCAGAACTTTATGTCACCAAAATGTGAGGAAAACCTGTTTTTTTTGCCACTTTTTGAGGTTTGCAAAGGATTCTGGGTAACAGAACCTGGTCAGAGCCCCGCAAGTCACCCCATCTTGGATTCCCCTAGGTCTCTAGTTTTCAAAAATGCACAGGTTTGGTAGGTTTCCCTAGGTGCAGGCTGAGCTAGAGGCCAAAATGTACAGCCAGGCACTTTGCAAAAAACAGCTGTGTTTTCTGTCAAAAAATGGGATGTGTCCACGTTGTGTTTTGGGGCATTTCCTGTCGCGGGCGCTAGGCCTACCCACACAAGTGAGGTATCATTTTTATCGGGAGACTTGGGGGGACCCTGGGTGGAAGGAAATTTGTAGCCCCTCTCAGATTCCAGAACTTTCTGTCACCGAAATGTGAGGAAAACTTGTTTTTATAGCCACTTTTTGAGGTTTGCACAGGATTCTGGGTAACAGAACCTGGTCAGAGCCCCGCAAGTCACCCCATCTTGGATTCCCCTAGGTCTCTAGTTTTAAAAAATGCACAGGTTTGGTAGGTTTCCCTAGGTGCCGGCTGAGCTAGAGGCCAAAATCTACAGGTAGGCACTTTGCAAAAAACACCTCTGTTTTCTTTCAAAATATTTGATGTGTCCACGTTGCGTTTTGGGGCATTTCCTGTCGCGGGCGCTAGGCCTACCCACACAAGTGAGGTATCATTTTTATCGGGAGACTGGGGGGGACGCTGGGTGGAAGGCAATTTGTGGCTCCTCTCAGAATCCAGAACTTTCTGTCACAGAAATGTGAGGAAAACTTGTTTTTTTAGCCACTTTTTGAGGTTTGCAAAGGATTCTGGGTAACAGAACCTGGTCAGAGCCCCGCAAGTCACCCCATCTTGGATTCCCCTAGGTCTCTAGTTTTCAAAAATGCACAGGTTTGGTAGGTTTCCCTAGGTGCCGGCTGAGCTAGAGGCCAAAATCTACAGGTAGGCACTTTGCAAAAAACACCTCTGTTTTCTTTCCAAAAATTTTGATGTGTCCACGTTGCATTTTGGGGCATTTCCTGTCGCGGGCGCTAGGCCTACCCACACAAGTGAGGTATCATTTTTATCGGGAGACTTGGGGGGACGCTGTGTGGAAGGATATTTGTGGCTCCTCTCAGATTCCAGAACTTTCTGTCACCAAAATGTGAGGAAAACCTGTTTTCTTTGCCACTTTTTGAGGTTTGCAAAGGATTCTGGGTAACAGAACCTGGTCAGAGCCCCGCAAGTCACCCCATCTTGGATTCCCCTAGGTCTCTAGTTTTCAAAAATGCACAGGTTTGGTAGGTTTCCCTAGGTGCCGGCTGAGCTAGAGGCCAAAATCTACAGGTAGGCACTTTGCAAAAAACACCTCTGTTTTCTTTCCAAAAATTTGATGTGTCCACGTTGCGTTTTGGGGCATTTCCTGTCGCGGGCGCTAGGCCTACCCACACAAGTGAGGTATCATTTTTATCGGGAGACTTGGGGGGACGCTGGGTAGAAGGAAATTTGTGGCTCCTCTCAGATTCCAGAACTTTCTGTCACCGAAATGTGAGGAAAACCTGTTTTTTTGCCACTTTTTGAGGTTTGCAAAGGATTCTGGGTAACAGAACCTGGTCAGAGCCCCGCAAGTCACCCCATCTTGGATTCACCTAGGTCTCTAGTGTTCAAAAATGCACAGGTTTGGTAGGTTTCCCTAGGTGCCGGCTGAGCTAGAGGACAAAATCTACAGGTAGGCACTTTGCAAAAAACACCTCTGTTTTCTTTCAAAATATTTGATGTGTCCACGTTGCGTTTTGGGGCATTTCCTGTCACGGGCGCTAGGCCTACTCACACAAGTGAGGTATCATTTTTATCGGGAGACTTGGGGGGACGCTGGGTGGAAGGAAATTTGTGGCTCCTCTCAGAATCCAGAACTTCCTGTCACCGAAATGTGAGGAAAACTTGTTTTTGTAGCCACTTTTTGAGGTTTGCAAAGCATTCTGGGTAACAGAACCTGGTCAGAGCCCCGCAAGTCACCCCATCTTGGATTCCCCTAGGTCTCTAGTTTTCAAAAATGCACAGGTTTGGTAGGTTTCCCTAGGTGCCGGCTGATCTAGAGGCCAAAATCTACAGGTAGGCACTTTGCAAAAAACACCTCTGTTTTCTTTCAAAATATTTGATGTGTCCACGTTGCGTTTTGGGGCATTTCCTGTCGCGGGCGCTAGGCCTACCCACACAAGTGAGGTATCATTTTTATCGGGAGACTGGGGGGGACGCTGGGTGGAAGGAAATTTGTGGCTCCTCTCAGAATCCAGAACTTTCTGTCACAGAAATGTGAGGAAAACTTGTTTTTTTAGCCACTTTTTGAGGTTTGCAAAGGATTCTGGGTAACAGAACCTGGTCAGAGCCCCGCAAGTCACCCCATCTTGGATTCCCCTAGGTCTCTAGTTTTCAAAAATGCACAGGTTTGGTAGGTTTCCCTAGGTGCCGGCTGAGCTAGAGGCCAAAATCTACAGGTAGGCACTTTGCAAAAAACACCTCTGTTTTCTTTCCAAAAATTTGATGTGTCCACGTTGCATTTTGGGGCATTTCCTGTCGCGGGCGCTAGGCCTACCCACACAAGTGAGGTATCATTTTTATCGGGAGACTTGGGGGGACGCTGTGTGGAAGGATATTTGTGGCTCCTCTCAGATTCCAGAACTTTCTGTCACCAAAATGTGAGGAAAACCTGTTTTCTTTGCCACTTTTTGAGGTTTGCAAAGGATTCTGGGTAACAGAACCTGGTCAGAGCCCCGCAAGTCACCCCATCTTGGATTCCCCTAGGTCTCTAGTTTTCAAAAATGCACAGGTTTGGTAGGTTTCCCTAGGTGCCGGCTGAGCTAGAGGCCAAAATCTACAGGTAGGCACTTTGCAAAAAACACCTCTGTTTTCTTTCCAAAAATTTGATGTGTCCACGTTGCGTTTTGGGGCATTTCCTGTCGCGGGCGCTAGGCCTACCCACACAAGTGAGGTATCATTTTTATCGGGAGACTTGGGGGGGACGCTGGGTGGAAGGAAATTTGTGGCTCCTCTCAGATTCCAGAACTTTCTGTCACCGAAATGTGAGGAAAACCTGTTTTTTTGCCACTTTTTGAGGTTTGCAAAGGATTCTGGGTAACAGAACCTGGTCAGAGCCCCGCAAGTCACCCCATCTTGGATTCACCTAGGTCTCTAGTGTTCAAAAATGCACAGGTTTGGTAGGTTTCCCTAGGTGCCGGCTGAGCTAGAGGACAAAATCTACAGGTAGGCACTTTGCAAAAAACACCTCTGTTTTCTTTCAAAATATTTGATGTGTCCACGTTGCGTTTTGGGGCATTTCCTGTCGCGGGCGCTAGGCCTACTCACACAAGTGAGGTATCATTTTTATCGGGAGACTTGGGGGGACGCTGGGTGGAAGGAAATTTGTGGCTCCTCTCAGAATCCAGAACTTCCTGTCACCGAAATGTGAGGAAAACTTGTTTTTGTAGCCACTTTTTGAGGTTTGCAAAGCATTCTGGGTAACAGAACCTGGTCAGAGCCCCACAAGTCACCCCATCTTGGATTCCCCTAGGTCTCTAGTTTTAAAAAATGCACAGGTTTGGTAGTTTCTTAAGGTGCCGGCTGAGCTAGAGGCCAAAATCTACAGGTAGGCACTTTGCAAAAAACACCTCTGTTTTCTTTCCAAAAATTTGATGTGTCCACGTTGCGTTTTGGGGCATTTCCTGTCGCGGGCGCTAGGCCTACCCACACAAGTGAGGTATCATTTTTATCGGGAGACTTGGGGGGACGCTGAGTGGAAGGAAATTTGTGGCTCCTCTCAGATTCCAGAACTTTCTGTCATGGAAATGTGAGGAAAACTTGTTTTTATAGCCACTTTTTGAGGTTTGCAAAGGATTCTGGGTAACAGAACCTGGTCAGAGCCCCGCAAGTCACCCCATCTTGGATTCCCCTAGGTCTCTAGTTTTAAAAAATGCACAGGTTTGGTAGGTTTCCATAGGTGCCGGCTGAGCAAGAGGCCAAAATCTACAGATAGGCACTTTGCAAAAAACACCTCTGTTTTCTTTCCAAAAATTTGATGTGTCCACGTTGCGTTTTGGGGCATTTCCTGTCGCGGGCGCTAGGCCTACCCACACAAGTGAGGTATCATTTTTATTGGGAGACTTGGGGGGACACTGGGTGGAAGGAAATTTGTGGCTCCTCTCAGATTCCAGAACTTTCTGTCACCGAAATGTGAGGAAAACCTGTTTTATTGCCACTTTTTGAGGTTTGCAAAGGATTCTGGGTAACAGAACCTGGTCAGAGCCCCGCAAGTCACCCCATCTTGGATTCCCCTAGGTCTCTAGTTTTCAAAAATGCACAGGTTTGGTAGGTTTCCATAGGTGCCGGCTGAGCTAGAGGCCAAAATCTACAGGTAGGCACTTTGCAAAAAACACCTCTGTTTTCTTTCAAAATATTTGATGTGTCCACGTTGCGTTTTGGGGCATTTCCTTTCGCGGGCGCTAGGCCTTCCCACACAAGTGAGGTATCATTTTTATCGGGAGACTTGGGGGGACGCTGGGTGGAAGGAAATTTGTGGCTCCTCTCAGAATCCAGAACTTTCTGTCACCGAATTGTGAGGAAAACTTGTTTTTGTAGCCACTTTTTGAGGTTTGCAAAGGATTCTGGGTAACAGAACCTGGTCAGAGCCCCACAAGTCACCCCATCTTGGATTCCCCTAGGTCTCTAGTTTTCAAAAATGCACAGGTTTGGTAGGTTTCCCTAGGTGCCGGCTGAGCTAGAGGCCAAAATCTACAGGTAGGCACTTTGCAAAAAACACCTCTGTTTTCTTTCAAAATATTTGATGTGTCCACGTTGCGTTTTGGGGCATTTCCTTTCGCGGGCGCTAGGCCTTCCCACACAACTGAGGTATCATTTTTATCGGGAGACTTGGGGGGACGCTGGGTGGGAGGAAATTTGTGGCTCCTCTCAGAATCCAGAACTTTCTGTCACCGAAATGTGAGGAAAACTTGTTTTTTTAGCCACTTTTTGAGGTTTGCAAAGGATTCTGGGTAACAGAACCTGGTCAGAGCCCCGCAAGTCACCCCATCTTGGATTCCCCTAGGTCTCTAGTTTTCAAAAATGCACAGGTTTGGTAGGTTTCCCTAGGTGCCGGCTGAGCTAGAGGCCAAAATCTACTGGTAGGCACTTTGCAAAAAACACCTCTGTTTTCTTTCAAAATATTTGATGTGTCCACGTTGCGTTTTGGGGCATTTCCTGTTGCAGGCGCTAGGCCTACCCACACAAGTGAGGTATCATTTTTATCGGGAGACTTGGGGGGACGGTGGGTGGAAGGATATTTGTGGCTCCTCTCAGATTCCAGAACTTTCTGTCACCGAAATATGAGGAAAACCTGTTTTTTTTGCCACTTTTTGAGGTTTGCAAAGGATTCTGGGTAACAGAACCTGGTCAGAGCCCCGCAAGTCAACCCATCTTGGATTCCCCTAGGTCTCTAGTTTTCAAAAATGCACAGGTTTGGTAGGTTTCCCTAGGTGCCGGCTGAGCTAGAGGCCAAAATGTACAGGCAGGCACTTTGCAAAAAACAGCTGTGTTTTCTGTCAAAAAATGGGATGTGTCCACGTTGTGTTTTGGGGCATCTCCTGTCGCGGGCGCTAGGCCTACCCACACAAGTGAGGTATCATTTTTATCGAGAGACTTGGGGGGACGCTGGGTGGATGGAAATTTGTGGCTCCTCTCAGATTCCAGAACTTTCTGTCACCGAAATGTGAGGAAAACCTGTTTTTTTGCCACTTTTTGAGGTTTGCAAAGGATTCTGGGTAACGGAACCTGGTCAGAGCCCCGCAAGTCACCCCATCTTGGATTCCCCTAGGTCTCTAGTTTTCAAAAATGCACAGGTTTGGTAGGTTTCCCTAGGTGCCGGCTGAGCTAGAGGCCAAAATCTACAGGTAGGCACTTTGCAAAAAACACCTCTGTTTTCTTTCCAAAAATGTTATGTGTCCACGTTGCGTTTTGGGGCATTTCCTGTCGCAGGCGCTAGGCCTACCCACACAAGTGAGGTATCATTTTTATCGGGAGACTTGGGGGGACGCTGGGTGGAAGGAAATTTGTGGCTCCTCTCAGATTCCAGAACTTTCTGTCACCGAAATGTGAGGAAAACTTGTTTTTGTAGCCACTTTTTGAGGTTTGCAAAGGATTCTGGGTAACAGAACCTGGTCAGAGCCCCGCAAGTCACCCCATCTTGGATTCCCCTAGGTCTCTAGTTTTCAAAAATGCACAGGTTTGGTAGGTTTCCCTAGGTGCCGGCTGAGCTAGAGGCCAAAATCTACAGGTAGGCACTTTGCAAAAAACACCTCTGTTTTCTTTCCAAAAATTTGATGTGTCCACGTTGCGTTTTGGGGCATTTCCTGTCGCGGGCGCTAGGCCTACCCACACAAGTGAGGTATCATTTTTATCGGGAGACTTGGGGGGACGCTGGGTGGAAGGAAATTTGTGGCTCCTCTCAGATTCCAGAACTTTCTGTCACCGAAATGTGAGGAAAACCTGTTTTTTTGCCACTTTTTGAGGTTTGCAAAGGATTCTGGGTAACAGAACCTGGTCAGAGCCCCGCAAGTCACCCCATCTTGGATTCACCTAGGTCTCTAGTGTTCAAAAATGCACAGGTTTGGTAGGTTTCCCTAGGTGCCGGCTGAGCTAGAGGACAAAATCTACAGGTAGGCACTTTGCAAAAAACACCTCTGTTTTCTTTCAAAATATTTGATGTGTCCACGTTGCGTTTTGGGGCATTTCCTGTCGCGGGCGCTAGGCCTACTCACACAAGTGAGGTATCATTTTTATCGGGAGACTTGGGGGGACGCTGGGTGGAAGGAAATTTGTGGCTCCTCTCAGAATCCAGAACTTCCTGTCACCGAAATATGAGGAAAACTTGTTTTTGTAGCCACTTTTTGAGGTTTGCAAAGCATTCTGGGTAACAGAACCTGGTCAGAGCCCCACAAGTCACCCCATCTTGGATGCCCCTAGGTCTCTAGTTTTAAAAAATGCACAGGTTTGGTAGTTTCTTAAGGTGCCGGCTGAGCTAGAGGCCAAAATCTACAGGTAGGCACTTTGCAAAAAACACCTCTGTTTTCTTTCCAAAAATGTTATGTGTCCACGTTGCGTTTTGGGGCATTTCCTGTCGCGGGCGCTAGGCCTACCCACACAAGTGAGGTATCATTTTTATCGGGAGACTTGGGGGGACGCTGGGTGTAAGGAAATTTGTGGCTCCTCTCAGATTCCAGAACTTTCTGTCACCGAAATGTGAGGAAAACTTGTTTTTGTAGCCACTTTTTGAGGTTTGCAAAGGATTCTGGGTAACAGAACCTGGTCAGAGCCCCGCAAGTCACCCCATCTTGGATTCCCCTAGGTCTCTAGTTTTCAAAAATGCACAGGTTTGGTAGGTTTCCCTAGGTGCCGGCTGAGCTAGAGGCCAAAATCTACAGGTAGGCACTTTGCAAAAAACACCTCTGTTTTCTTTCCAAAAATTTGATGTGTCCACGTTGCGTTTTGGGGCATTTCCTGTCGCGGGCGCTAGGCCTACCCACACAAGTGAGGTATCATTTTTATCGGGAGACTTGGGGGGACGCTGGGTGGAAGGAAATTTGTGGCTCCTCTCAGATTCCAGAACTTTCTGTCACCGAAATGTGAGGAAAACCTGTTTTTTTGCCACTTTTTGAGGTTTGCAAAGGATTCTGGGTAACAGAACCTGGTCAGAGCCCCGCAAGTCACCCCATCTTGGATTCACCTAGGTCTCTAGTGTTCAAAAATGCACAGGTTTGGTAGGTTTCCCTAGGTGCCGGCTGAGCTAGAGGACAAAATCTACAGGTAGGCACTTTGCAAAAAACACCTCTGTTTTCTTTCAAAATATTTGATGTGTCCACGTTGCGTTTTGGGGCATTTCCTGTCGCGGGCGCTAGGCCTACTCACACAAGTGAGGTATCATTTTTATCGGGAGACTTGGGGGGACGCTGGGTGGAAGGAAATTTGTGGCTCCTCTCAGAATCCAGAACTTCCTGTCACCGAAATATGAGGAAAACTTGTTTTTGTAGCCACTTTTTGAGGTTTGCAAAGCATTCTGGGTAACAGAACCTGGTCAGAGCCCCACAAGTCACCCCATCTTGGATTCCCCTAGGTCTCTAGTTTTAAAAAATGCACAGGTTTGGTAGTTTCTTAAGGTGCCGGCTGAGCTAGAGGCCAAAATCTACAGGTAGGCACTTTGCAAAAAACACCTCTGTTTTCTTTCCAAAAATTTGATGTGTCCACGTTGCGTTTTGGGGCATTTCCTGTCGCGGGCGCTAGGCCTACCCACACAAGTGAGGTATCATTTTTATCGGGAGACTTGGGGGGACGCTGGGTGGAAGGAAATTTGTGGCTCCTCTCAGATTCCAGAACTTTCTGTCATGGAAATGTGAGGAAAACTTGTTTTTATAGCCACTTTTTGAGGTTTGCAAAGGATTCTGGGTAACAGAACCTGGTCAGAGCCCCGCAAGTCACCCCATCTTGGATTCCCCTAGGTCTCTAGTTTTCAAAAATGCACAGGTTTGGTAGGTTTCCCTAGGTGCCGGCTGAGCTAGAGGCCAAAATCTACAGGTAGGCACTTTGCAAAAAACACCTCTGTTTTCTTTTAAAATATTTGATGTGTCCACGTTGCGTTTTGGGGCATTTCCTGTCGCGGGCGCTAGGCCTACACACAAAAGAGAGGTATCATTTTTATCGGGAGACTTGGAGGGACGCTGGGTGGAAGGAAATTTGTGGCTCCTCTCAGAATCCAGAACTTTCTGTCACCGAAATGTGAGGAAAACTTGTTTTTCTAGCCACTTTTTGAGGTTTGCAAAGGATTCTGGGTAACAGAACCTGGTCAGAGCCCCGCAAGTCACCCCATCTTGGATTCCCCTAGGTCTCTAGTTTTCAAAAATGCACAGGTTTGGTAGGTTTCCCTAGGTGCCGGCTGAGCTAGAGGCCAAAATCTACAGGTAGGCACTTTGCAAAAAACACCTCTGTTTTCTTTCCAAAAATTTGATGTGTCCACGTTGCGTTTTGGGGCATTTCCTGTCGCGGGCGCTAGGCCTACCCACACAAGTGAGGTATCATTTTTATCGGGAGACTTGGGGGGACGCTGGGTGGAAGGAAATTTGTGGCTCCTCTCAGATTCCAGAACTTTCTGTCACCGAAATGTGAGGAAAACCTGTTTTTTTGCCACTTTTTGAGGTTTGCAAAGGATTCTGGGTAACAGAACCTGGTCAGAGCCCCGCAAGTCACCCCATCTTGGATTCACCTAGGTCTCTAGTGTTCAAAAATGCACAGGTTTGGTAGGTTTCCCTAGGTGCCGGCTGAGCTAGAGGACAAAATCTACAGGTAGGCACTTTGCAAAAAACACCTCTGTTTTCTTTCAAAATATTTGATGTGTCCACGTTGCGTTTTGGGGCATTTCCTGTCGCGGGCGCTAGGCCTACTCACACAAGTGAGGTATCATTTTTATCGGGAGACTTGGGGGGACGCTGGGTGGAAGGAAATTTGTGGCTCCTCTCAGAATCCAGAACTTCCTGTCACCGAAATGTGAGGAAAACTTGTTTTTGTAGCCACTTTTTGAGGTTTGCAAAGCATTCTGGGTAACAGAACCTGGTCAGAGCCCCACAAGTCACCCCATCTTGGATTCCCCTAGGTCTCTAGTTTTAAAAAATGCACAGGTTTGGTAGTTTCTTAAGGTGCCGGCTGAGCTAGAGGCCAAAATCTACAGGTAGGCACTTTGCAAAAAACACCTCTGTTTTCTTTCCAAAAATTTGATGTGTCCACGTTGCGTTTTGGGGCATTTCCTGTCGCGGGCGCTAGGCCTACCCACACAAGTGAGGTATCATTTTTATCGGGAGACTTGGGGGGACGCTGAGTGGAAGGAAATTTGTGGCTCCTCTCAGATTCCAGAACTTTCTGTCATGGAAATGTGAGGAAAACTTGTTTTTATAGCCACTTTTTGAGGTTTGCAAAGGATTCTGGGTAACAGAACCTGGTCAGAGCCCCGCAAGTCACCCCATCTTGGATTCCCCTAGGTCTCTAGTTTTAAAAAATGCACAGGTTTGGTAGGTTTCCATAGGTGCCGGCTGAGCAAGAGGCCAAAATCTACAGATAGGCACTTTGCAAAAAACACCTCTGTTTTCTTTCCAAAAATTTGATGTGTCCACGTTGCGTTTTGGGGCATTTCCTGTCGCGGGCGCTAGGCCTATCCACACAAGTGAGGTATCATTTTTATTGGGAGACTTGGGGGGACACTGGGTGGAAGGAAATTTGTGGCTCCTCTCAGATTCCAGAACTTTCTGTCACCGAAATGTGAGGAAAACCTGTTTTATTGCCACTTTTTGAGGTTTGCAAAGGATTCTGGGTAACAGAACCTGGTCAGAGCCCCGCAAGTCACCCCATCTTGGATTCCCCTAGGTCTCTAGTTTTCAAAAATGCACAGGTTTGGTAGGTTTCCCTAGGTGCCGGCTGAGCTAGAGGCCAACATCTACAGGTAGGCACTTTGCAAAAAACACCTCTGTTTTCTTTCAAAATATTTGATGTGTCCACGTTGCGTTTTGGGGCATTTCCTTTCGCGGGCGCTAGGCCTTCCCACACAAGTGAGGTATCATTTTTATCGGGAGACTTGGGGGGACGCTGGGTGGAAGGAAATTTGTGGCTCCTCTCAGAATCCAGAACTTTCTGTCACCGAATTGTGAGGAAAACTTGTTTTTGTAGCCACTTTTTGAGGTTTGCAAAGGATTCTGGGTAACAGAACCTGGTCAGAGCCCCACAAGTCACCCCATCTTGGATTCCCCTAGGTCTCTAGTTTTCAAAAATGCACAGGTTTGGTAGGTTTCCCTAGGTGCCGGCTGAGCTAGAGGCCAAAATCTACAGGTAGGCACTTTGCAAAAAACACCTCTGTTTTCTTTCAAAATATTTGATGTGTCCACGTTGCGTTTTGGGGCATTTCCTGTTGCAGGCGCTAGGCCTACCCACACAAGTGAGGTATCATTTTTATCGGGAGACTTGGGGGGACGGTGGGTGGAAGGATATTTGTGGCTCCTCTCAGATTCCAGAACTTTCTGTCACCGAAATATGAGGAAAACCTGTTTTTTTTGCCACTTTTTGAGGTTTGCAAAGGATTCTGGGTAACAGAACCTGGTCAGAGCCCCGCAAGTCACCCCATCTTGGATTCCCCTAGGTCTCTAGTTTTCAAAAATGCACAGGTTTGGTAGGTTTCCCTAGGTGCCGGCTGAGCTAGAGGCCAAAATGTACAGGCAGGCACTTTGCAAAAAACAGCTGTGTTTTCTGTCAAAAAATGGGATGTGTCCACGTTGTGTTTTGGGGCATCTCCTGTCGCGGGCGCTAGGCCTACCCACACAAGTGAGGTATCATTTTTATCGAGAGACTTGGGGGGACGCTGGGTGGATGGAAATTTGTGGCTCCTCTCAGATTCCAGAACTTTCTGTCACCGAAATGTGAGGAAAACCTGTTTTTTTGCCACTTTTTGAGGTTTGCAAAGGATTCTGGGTAACGGAACCTGGTCAGAGCCCCGCAAGTCACCCCATCTTGGATTCCCCTAGGTCTCTAGTTTTCAAAAATGCACAGGTTTTGTAGGTTTCCCTAGGTGCCGGCTGAGCTAGAGGCCAAAATCTACAGGTAGGCACTTTGCAAAAAACACCTCTGTTTTCTTTCCAAAAATGTTATGTGTCCACGTTGCGTTTTGGGGCATTTCCTGTCGCGGGCGCTAGGCCTACCCACACAAGTGAGGTATCATTTTTATCGGGAGACTTGGGGGGACGCTGGGTGGAAGGAAATTTGTGGCTCCTCTCAGATTCCAGAACTTTCTGTCACCGAAATGTGAGGAAAACTTGTTTTTGTAGCCACTTTTTGAGGTTTGCAAAGGATTCTGGGTAACAGAACCTGGTCAGAGCCCCGCAAGTCACCCCATCTTGGATTCCCCTAGGTCTCTAGTTTTCAAAAATGCACAGGTTTGGTAGGTTTCCCTAGGTGCCGGCTGAGCTAGAGGCCAAAATCTACAGGTAGGCACTTTGCAAAAAACACCTCTGTTTTCTTTCCAAAAATTTGATGTGTCCACGTTGCGTTTTGGGGCATTTCCTGTCGCGGGCGCTAGGCCTACCCACACAAGTGAGGTATCATTTTTATCGGGAGACTTGGGGGGACGCTGGGTGGAAGGAAATTTGTGGCTCCTCTCAGATTCCAGAACTTTCTGTCACCGAAATGTGAGGAAAACCTGTTTTTTTGCCACTTTTTGAGGTTTGCAAAGGATTCTGGGTAACAGAACCTGGTCAGAGCCCCGCAAGTCACCCCATCTTGGATTCACCTAGGTCTCTAGTGTTCAAAAATGCACAGGTTTGGTAGGTTTCCCTAGGTGCCGGCTGAGCTAGAGGACAAAATCTACAGGTAGGCACTTTGCAAAAAACACCTCTGTTTTCTTTCAAAATATTTGATGTGTCCACGTTGCGTTTTGGGGCATTTCCTGTCGCGGGCGCTAGGCCTACTCACACAAGTGAGGTATCATTTTTATCGGGAGACTTGGGGGGACGCTGGGTGGAAGGAAATTTGTGGCTCCTCTCAGAATCCAGAACTTCCTGTCACCGAAATATGAGGAAAACTTGTTTTTGTAGCCACTTTTTGAGGTTTGCAAAGCATTCTGGGTAACAGAACCTGGTCAGAGCCCCACAAGTCACCCCATCTTGGATTCCCCTAGGTCTCTAGTTTTAAAAAATGCACAGGTTTGGTAGTTTCTTAAGGTGCCGGCTGAGCTAGAGGCCAAAATCTACAGGTAGGCACTTTGCAAAAAACACCTCTGTTTTCTTTCCAAAAATTTGATGTGTCCACGTTGCGTTTTGGGGCATTTCCTGTCGCGGGCGCTAGGCCTACCCACACAAGTGAGGTATCATTTTTATCGGGAGACTTGGGGGGACGCTGGGTGGAAGGAAATTTGTGGCTCCTCTCAGATTCCAGAACTTTCTGTCATGGAAATGTGAGGAAAACTTGTTTTTATAGCCACTTTTTGAGGTTTGCAAAGGATTCTGGGTAACAGAACCTGGTCAGAGCCCCGCAAGTCACCCCATCTTGGATTCCCCTAGGTCTCTAGTTTTCAAAAATGCACAGGTTTGGTAGGTTTCCCTAGGTGCCGGCTGAGCTAGAGGCCAAAATCTACAGGTAGGCACTTTGCAAAAAACACCTCTGTTTTCTTTTAAAATATTTGATGTGTCCACGTTGCGTTTTGGGGCATTTCCTGTCGCGGGCGCTAGGCCTACACACAAAAGAGAGGTATCATTTTTATCGGGAGACTTGGAGGGACGCTGGGTGGAAGGAAATTTGTGGCTCCTCTCAGAATCCAGAACTTTCTGTCACCGAAATGTGAGGAAAACTTGTTTTTCTAGCCACTTTTTGAGGTTTGCAAAGGATTCTGGGTAACAGAACCTGGTCAGAGCCCCGCAAGTCACCCCATCTTGGATTCCCCTAGGTCTCTAGTTTTCAAAAATGCACAGGTTTGGTAGGTTTCCCTAGGTGCCGGCTGAGCTAGAGGCCAAAATCTACAGGTAGGCACTTTGCAAAAAACACCTCTGTTTTCTTTCCAAAAATTTGATGTGTCCACGTTGCGTTTTGGGGCATTTCCTGTCGCGGGCGCTAGGCCTACCCACACAAGTGAGGTATCATTTTTATCGGGAGACTTGGGGGGACGCTGGGTGGAAGGAAATTTGTGGCTCCTCTCAGATTCCAGAACTTTCTGTCACCGAAATGTGAGGAAAACCTGTTTTTTTGCCACTTTTTGAGGTTTGCAAAGGATTCTGGGTAACAGAACCTGGTCAGAGCCCCGCAAGTCACCCCATCTTGGATTCACCTAGGTCTCTAGTGTTCAAAAATGCACAGGTTTGGTAGGTTTCCCTAGGTGCCGGCTGAGCTAGAGGACAAAATCTACAGGTAGGCACTTTGCAAAAAACACCTCTGTTTTCTTTCAAAATATTTGATGTGTCCACGTTGCGTTTTGGGGCATTTCCTGTCGCGGGCGCTAGGCCTACTCACACAAGTGAGGTATCATTTTTATCGGGAGACTTGGGGGGACGCTGGGTGGAAGGAAATTTGTGGCTCCTCTCAGAATCCAGAACTTCCTGTCACCGAAATGTGAGGAAAACTTGTTTTTGTAGCCACTTTTTGAGGTTTGCAAAGCATTCTGGGTAACAGAACCTGGTCAGAGCCCCACAAGTCACCCCATCTTGGATTCCCCTAGGTCTCTAGTTTTAAAAAATGCACAGGTTTGGTAGTTTCTTAAGGTGCCGGCTGAGCTAGAGGCCAAAATCTACAGGTAGGCACTTTGCAAAAAACACCTCTGTTTTCTTTCCAAAAATTTGATGTGTCCACGTTGCGTTTTGGGGCATTTCCTGTCGCGGGCGCTAGGCCTACCCACACAAGTGAGGTATCATTTTTATCGGGAGACTTGGGGGGACGCTGAGTGGAAGGAAATTTGTGGCTCCTCTCAGATTCCAGAACTTTCTGTCATGGAAATGTGAGGAAAACTTGTTTTTATAGCCACTTTTTGAGGTTTGCAAAGGATTCTGGGTAACAGAACCTGGTCAGAGCCCCGCAAGTCACCCCATCTTGGATTCCCCTAGGTCTCTAGTTTTAAAAAATGCACAGGTTTGGTAGGTTTCCATAGGTGCCGGCTGAGCAAGAGGCCAAAATCTACAGATAGGCACTTTGCAAAAAACACCTCTGTTTTCTTTCCAAAAATTTGATGTGTCCACGTTGCGTTTTGGGGCATTTCCTGTCGCGGGCGCTAGGCCTATCCACACAAGTGAGGTATCATTTTTATTGGGAGACTTGGGGGGACACTGGGTGGAAGGAAATTTGTGGCTCCTCTCAGATTCCAGAACTTTCTGTCACCGAAATGTGAGGAAAACCTGTTTTATTGCCACTTTTTGAGGTTTGCAAAGGATTCTGGGTAACAGAACCTGGTCAGAGCCCCGCAAGTCACCCCATCTTGGATTCCCCTAGGTCTCTAGTTTTCAAAAATGCACAGGTTTGGTAGGTTTCCCTAGGTGCCGGCTGAGCTAGAGGCCAAAATCTACAGGTAGGCACTTTGCAAAAAACACCTCTGTTTTCTTTCAAAATATTTGATGTGTCCACGTTGCGTTTTGGGGCATTTCCTTTCGCGGGCGCTAGGCCTTCCCACACAAGTGAGGTATCATTTTTATCGGGAGACTTGGGGGGACGCTGGGTGGAAGGAAATTTGTGGCTCCTCTCAGAATCCAGAACTTTCTGTCACCGAATTGTGAGGAAAACTTGTTTTTGTAGCCACTTTTTGAGGTTTGCAAAGGATTCTGGGTAACAGAACCTGGTCAGAGCCCCACAAGTCACCCCATCTTGGATTCCCCTAGGTCTCTAGTTTTCAAAAATGCACAGGTTTGGTAGGTTTCCCTAGGTGCCGGCTGAGCTAGAGGCCAAAATCTACAGGTAGGCACTTTGCAAAAAACACCTCTGTTTTCTTTCAAAATATTTGATGTGTCCACGTTGCGTTTTGGGGCATTTCCTTTCGCGGGCGCTAGGCCTTCCCACACAACTGAGGTATCATTTTTATCGGGAGACTTGGGGGGACGCTGGGTGGGAGGAAATTTGTGGCTCCTCTCAGAATTCAGAACTTTCTGTCACCGAAATGTGAGGAAAACTTGTTTTTTTAGCCACTTTTTGAGGTTTGCAAAGGATTCTGGGTAACAGAACCTGGTCAGAGCCCCGCAAGTCACCCCATCTTGGATTCCCCTAGGTCTCTAGTTTTCAAAAATGCACAGGTTTGGTAGGTTTCCCTAGGTGCCGGCTGAGCTAGAGGCCAAAATCTACAGGTAGGCACTTTGCAAAAAACACCTCTGTTTTCTTTCAAAATATTTGATGTGTCCACGTTGCGTTTTGGGGCATTTCCTGTTGCAGGCGCTAGGCCTACCCACACAAGTGAGGTATCATTTTTATCGGGAGACTTGGGGGGACGGTGGGTGGAAGGATATTTGTGGCTCCTCTCAGATTCCAGAACTTTCTGTCACCGAAATATGAGGAAAACCTGTTTTTTTTGCCACTTTTTGAGGTTTGCAAAGGATTCTGGGTAACAGAACCTGGTCAGAGCCCCGCAAGTCACCCCATCTTGGATTCCCCTAGGTCTCTAGTTTTCAAAAATGCACAGGTTTGGTAGGTTTCCCTAGGTGCCGGCTGAGCTAGAGGCCAAAATGTACAGGCAGGCACTTTGCAAAAAACAGCTGTGTTTTCTGTCAAAAAATGGGATGTGTCCACGTTGTGTTTTGGGGCATCTCCTGTCGCGGGCGCTAGGCCTACCCACACAAGTGAGGTATCATTTTTATCGAGAGACTTTGGGGGACGCTGGGTGGATGGAAATTTGTGGCTCCTCTCAGATTCCAGAACTTTCTGTCACCGAAATGTGAGGAAAACCTGTTTTTTTGCCACTTTTTGAGGTTTGCAAAGGATTCTGGGTAACGGAACCTGGTCAGAGCCCCGCAAGTCACCCCATCTTGGATTCCCCTAGGTCTCTAGTTTTCAAAAATGCACAGGTTTTGTAGGTTTCCCTAGGTGCCGGCTGAGCTAGAGGCCAAAATCTACAGGTAGGCACTTTGCAAAAAACACCTCTGTTTTCTTTCCAAAAATGTTATGTGTCCACGTTGCGTTTTGGGGCATTTCCTGTCGCGGGCGCTAGGCCTACCCACACAAGTGAGGTATCATTTTTATCGGGAGACTTGGGGGGACGCTGGGTGGAAGGAAATTTGTGGCTCCTCTCAGATTCCAGAACTTTCTGTCACCGAAATGTGAGGAAAACTTGTTTTTGTAGCCACTTTTTGAGGTTTGCAAAGGATTCTGGGTAACAGAACCTGGTCAGAGCCCCGCAAGTCACCCCATCTTGGATTCCCCTAGGTCTCTAGTTTTCAAAAATGCACAGGTTTGGTAGGTTTCCCTAGGTGCCGGCTGAGCTAGAGGCCAAAATCTACAGGTAGGCACTTTGCAAAAAACACCTCTGTTTTCTTTCCAAAAATTTGATGTGTCCACGTTGCGTTTTGGGGCATTTCCTGTTGCGGGCGCTAGGCCTACCCACACAAGTGAGGTATCATTTTTATCGGGAGACTTGGGGGGACGCTGGGTGGAAGGAAATTTGTGGCTCCTCTCAGATTCCAGAACTTTCTGTCACCGAAATGTGAGGAAAACCTGTTTTTTTGCCACTTTTTGAGGTTTGCAAAGGATTCTGGGTAACAGAACCTGGTCAGAGCCCCGCAAGTCACCCCATCTTGGATTCACCTAGGTCTCTAGTGTTCAAAAATGCACAGGTTTGGTAGGTTTCCCTAGGTGCCGGCTGAGCTAGAGGACAAAATCTACAGGTAGGCACTTTGCAAAAAACACCTCTGTTTTCTTTCAAAATATTTGATGTGTCCACGTTGCGTTTTGGGGCATTTCCTGTCGCGGGCGCTAGGCCTACTCACACAAGTGAGGTATCATTTTTATCGGGAGACTTGGGGGGACGCTGGGTGGAAGGAAATTTGTGGCTCCTCTCAGAATCCAGAACTTCCTGTCACCGAAATATGAGGAAAACTTGTTTTTGTAGCCACTTTTTGAGGTTTGCAAAGCATTCTGGGTAACAGAACCTGGTCAGAGCCCCACAAGTCACCCCATCTTGGATTCCCCTAGGTCTCTAGTTTTCAAAAATGCACAGGTTTGGTAGGTTTCCTTAGGTGCCGGCTGAGCTAGAGGCCAAAATCTACAGGTAGGCACTTTGCAAAAAACACCTCTGTTTTCTTTCCAAAAATTTGATGTGTCCACGTTGCGTTTTGGGGCATTTCCTGTTGCGGGCGCTAGGCCTACCCACACAAGTGAGGTATCATTTTTATCGGGAGACTTGGGGGGACGCTGGGTGGAAGGAAATTTGTGGCTCCTCTCAGATTCCAGAACTTTCTGTCACCGAAATGTGAGGAAAACCTGTTTTTTTGCCACTTTTTGAGGTTTGCAAAGGATTCTGGGTAACAGAACCTGGTCAGAGCCCCGCAAGTCACCCCATCTTGGATTCACCTAGGTCTCTAGTGTTCAAAAATGCACAGGTTTGGTAGGTTTCCCTAGGTGCCGGCTGAGCTAGAGGACAAAATCTACAGGTAGGCACTTTGCAAAAAACACCTCTGTTTTCTTTCAAAATATTTGATGTGTCCACGTTGCGTTTTGGGGCATTTCCTGTCGCGGGCGCTAGGCCTACTCACACAAGTGAGGTATCATTTTTATCGGGAGACTTGGGGGGACGCTGGGTGGAAGGAAATTTGTGGCTCCTCTCAGAATCCAGAACTTCCTGTCACCGAAATATGAGGAAAACTTGTTTTTGTAGCCACTTTTTGAGGTTTGCAAAGCATTCTGGGTAACAGAACCTGGTCAGAGCCCCACAAGTCACCCCATCTTGGATTCCCCTAGGTCTCTAGTTTTAAAAAATGCACAGGTTTGGTAGTTTCTTAAGGTGCCGGCTGAGCTAGAGGCCAAAATCTACAGGTAGGCACTTTGCAAAAAACACCTCTGTTTTCTTTCCAAAAATTTGATGTGTCCACGTTGCGTTTTGGGGCATTTCCTGTCGCGGGCGCTAGGCCTACCCACACAAGTGAGGTATCATTTTTATCGGGAGACTTGGGGGGACGCTGGGTGGAAGGAAATTTGTGGCTCCTCTCAGATTCCAGAACTTTCTGTCATGGAAATGTGAGGAAAACTTGTTTTTATAGCCACTTTTTGAGGTTTGCAAAGGATTCTGGGTAACAGAACCTGGTCAGAGCCCCGCAAGTCACCCCATCTTGGATTCCCCTAGGTCTCTAGTTTTAAAAAATGCACAGGTTTGGTAGGTTTCCCTAGGTGCCGGCTGAGCTAGAGGCCAAAATCTACAGGTAGGCACTTTGCAAAAAACACCTCTGTTTTCTTTTAAAATATTTGATGTGTCCACGTTGCGTTTTGGGGCATTTCCTGTCGCGGGCGCTAGGCCTACACACAAAAGAGAGGTATCATTTTTATCGGGAGACTTGGAGGGACGCTGGGTGGAAGGAAATTTGTGGCTCCTCTCAGAATCCAGAACTTTCTGTCACCGAAATGTGAGGAAAACTTGTTTTTCTAGCCACTTTTTGAGGTTTGCAAAGGATTCTGGGTAACATAACCTGGTCAGAGCCCCGCAAGTCACCCCATCTTGGATTCCCCTAGGTCTCTAGTTTTCAAAAATGCACAGGTTTGGTAGGTTTCCCTAGGTGCCGGCTGAGCTAGAGGCCAAAATCTACAGGTAGGCACTTTGCAAAAAACACCTCTGTTTTCTTTCCAAAAATTTGATGTGTCCACGTTGCGTTTTGGGGCATTTCCTGTCGCGGGCGCTAGGCCTACCCACACAAGTGAGGTATCATTTTTATCGGGAGACTTGGGGGGACGCTGGGTGGAAGGAAATTTGTGGCTCCTCTCAGATTCCAGAACTTTCTGTCACCGAAATGTGAGGAAAACCTGTTTTTTTGCCACTTTTTGAGGTTTGCAAAGGATTCTGGGTAACAGAACCTGGTCAGAGCCCCGCAAGTCACCCCATCTTGGATTCACCTAGGTCTCTAGTGTTCAAAAATGCACAGGTTTGGTAGGTTTCCCTAGGTGCCGGCTGAGCTAGAGGACAAAATCTACAGGTAGGCACTTTGCAAAAAACACCTCTGTTTTCTTTCAAAATATTTGATGTGTCCACGTTGCGTTTTGGGGCATTTCCTGTCGCGGGCGCTAGGCCTACTCACACAAGTGAGGTATCATTTTTATCGGGAGACTTAGGGGGACGCTGGGTGGAAGGAAATTTGTGGCTCCTCTCAGAATCCAGAACTTCCTGTCACCGAAATGTGAGGAAAACTTGTTTTTGTAGCCACTTTTTGAGGTTTGCAAAGCATTCTGGGTAACAGAACCTGGTCAGAGCCCCACAAGTCACCCCATCTTGGATTCCCCTAGGTCTCTAGTTTTAAAAAATGCACAGGTTTGGTAGTTTCTTAAGGTGCCGGCTGAGCTAGAGGCCAAAATCTACAGGTAGGCACTTTGCAAAAAACACCTCTGTTTTCTTTCCAAAAATTTGATGTGTCCACGTTGCGTTTTGGGGCATTTCCTGTCGCGGGCGCTAGGCCTACCCACACAAGTGAGGTATCATTTTTATCGGGAGACTTGGGGGGACGCTGAGTGGAAGGAAATTTGTGGCTCCTCTCAGATTCCAGAACTTTCTGTCATGGAAATGTGAGGAAAACTTGTTTTTATAGCCACTTTTTGAGGTTTGCAAAGGATTCTGGGTAACAGAACCTGGTCAGAGCCCCGCAAGTCACCCCATCTTGGATTCCCCTAGGTCTCTAGTTTTAAAAAATGCACAGGTTTGGTAGGTTTCCATAGGTGCCGGCTGAGCAAGAGGCCAAAATCTACAGATAGGCACTTTGCAAAAAACACCTCTGTTTTCTTTCCAAAAATTTGATGTGTCCACGTTGCGTTTTGGGGCATTTCCTGTCGCGGGCGCTAGGCCTACCCACACAAGTGAGGTATCATTTTTATTGGGAGACTTGGGGGGACACTGGGTGGAAGGAAATTTGTGGCTCCTCTCAGATTCCAGAACTTTCTGTCACCGAAATGTGAGGAAAACCTGTTTTATTGCCACTTTTTGAGGTTTGCAAAGGATTCTGGGTAACAGAACCTGGTCAGAGCCCCGCAAGTCACCCCATCTTGGATTCCCCTAGGTCTCTAGTTTTCAAAAATGCACAGGTTTGGTAGGTTTCCCTAGGTGCCGGCTGAGCTAGAGGCCAAAATCTACAGGTAGGCACTTTGCAAAAAACACCTCTGTTTTCTTTCAAAATATTTGATGTGTCCACGTTGCGTTTTGGGGCATTTCCTTTCGCGGGCGCTAGGCCTTCCCACACAAGTGAGGTATCATTTTTATCGGGAGACTTGGGGGGACGCTGGGTGGAAGGAAATTTGTGGCTCCTCTCAGAATCCAGAACTTTCTGTCACCGAATTGTGAGGAAAACTTGTTTTTGTAGCCACTTTTTGAGGTTTGCAAAGGATTCTGGGTAACAGAACCTGGTCAGAGCCCCACAAGTCACCCCATCTTGGATTCCCCTAGGTCTCTAGTTTTCAAAAATGCACAGGTTTGGTAGGTTTCCCTAGGTGCCGGCTGAGCTAGAGGCCAAAATCTACAGGTAGGCACTTTGCAAAAAACACCTCTGTTTTCTTTCAAAATATTTGATGTGTCCACGTTGCGTTTTGGGGCATTTCCTTTCGCGGGCGCTAGGCCTTCCCACACAACTGAGGTATCATTTTTATCGGGAGACTTGGGGGGACGCTGGGTGGGAGGAAATTTGTGGCTCCTCTCAGAATCCAGAACTTTCTGTCACCGAAATGTGAGGAAAACTTGTTTTTTTAGCCACTTTTTGAGGTTTGCAAAGGATTCTGGGTAACAGAACCTGGTCAGAGCCCCGCAAGTCACCCCATCTTGGATTCCCCTAGGTCTCTAGTTTTCAAAAATGCACAGGTTTGGTAGGTTTCCCTAGGTGCCGGCTGAGCTAGAGGCCAAAATCTACTGGTAGGCACTTTGCAAAAAACACCTCTGTTTTCTTTCAAAATATTTGATGTGTCCACGTTGCGTTTTGGGGCATTTCCTGTTGCAGGCGCTAGGCCTACCCACACAAGTGAGGTATCATTTTTATCGGGAGACTTGGGGGGACGGTGGGTGGAAGGATATTTGTGGCTCCTCTCAGATTCCAGAACTTTCTGTCACCGAAATATGAGGAAAACCTGTTTTTTTTGCCACTTTTTGAGGTTTGCAAAGGATTCTGGGTAACAGAACCTGGTCAGAGCCCCGCAAGTCACCCCATCTTGGATTCCCCTAGGTCTCTAGTTTTCAAAAATGCACAGGTTTGGTAGGTTTCCCTAGGTGCCGGCTGAGCTAGAGGCCAAAATGTACAGGCAGGCACTTTGCAAAAAACAGCTGTGTTTTCTGTCAAAAAATGGGATGTGTCCACGTTGTGTTTTGGGGCATCTCCTGTCGCGGGCGCTAGGCCTACCCACACAAGTGAGGTATCATTTTTATCGAGAGACTTGGGGGGACGCTGGGTGGATGGAAATTTGTGGCTCCTCCCAGATTCCAGAACTTTCTGTCACCGAAATGTGAGGAAAACCTGTTTTTTTGCCACTTTTTGAGGTTTGCAAAGGATTCTGGGTAACGGAACCTGGTCAGAGCCCCGCAAGTCACCCCATCTTGGATTCCCCTAGGTCTCTAGTTTTCAAAAATGCACAGGTTTGGTAGGTTTCCCTAGGTGCCGGCTGAGCTAGAGGCCAAAATCTACAGGTAGGCACTTTGCAAAAAACACCTCTGTTTTCTTTCCAAAAATGTTATGTGTCCACGTTGCGTTTTGGGGCATTTCCTGTCGCGGGCGCTAGGCCTACCCACACAAGTGAGGTATCATTTTTATCGGGAGACTTGGGGGGACGCTGGGTGGAAGGAAATTTGTGGCTCCTCTCAGATTCCAGAACTTTCTGTCACCGAAATGTGAGGAAAACTTGTTTTTGTAGCCACTTTTTGAGGTTTGCAAAGGATTCTGGGTAACAGAACCTGGTCAGAGCCCCGCAAGTCACCCCATCTTGGATTCCCCTAGGTCTCTAGTTTTCAAAAATGCACAGGTTTGGTAGGTTTCCCTAGGTGCCGGCTGAGCTAGAGGCCAAAATCTACAGGTAGGCACTTTGCAAAAAACACCTCTGTTTTCTTTCCAAAAATTTGATGTGTCCACGTTGCGTTTTGGGGCATTTCCTGTCGCGGGCGCTAGGCCTACCCACACAAGTGAGGTATCATTTTTATCGGGAGACTTGGGGGGACGCTGGGTGGAAGGAAATTTGTGGCTTCTCTCAGATTCCAGAACTTTCTGTCACCGAAATGTGAGGAAAACCTGTTTTTTTGCCACTTTTTGAGGTTTGCAAAGGATTCTGGGTAACAGAACCTGGTCAGAGCCCCGCAAGTCACCCCATCTTGGATTCACCTAGGTCTCTAGTGTTAAAAAATGCACAGGTTTGGTAGGTTTCCCTAGGTGCCGGCTGAGCTAGAGGACAAAATCTACAGGTAGGCACTTTGCAAAAAACACCTCTGTTTTCTTTCAAAATATTTGATGTGTCCACGTTGCGTTTTGGGGCATTTCCTGTCGCGGGCGCTAGGCCTACTCACACAAGTGAGGTATCATTTTTATCGGGAGACTTGGGGGGACGCTGGGTGGAAGGAAATTTGTGGCTCCTCTCAGAATCCAGAACTTCCTGTCACCGAAATATGAGGAAAACTTGTTTTTGTGGCCACTTTTTGAGGTTTGCAAAGCATTCTGGGTAACAGAACCTGGTCAGAGCCCCACAAGTCACCCCATCTTGGATTCCCCTAGGTCTCTAGTTTTAAAAAATGCACAGGTTTGGTAGTTTCTTAAGGTGCCGGCTGAGCTAGAGGCCAAAATCTACAGGTAGGCACTTTGCAAAAAACACCTCTGTTTTCTTTCCAAAAATTTGATGTGTCCACGTTGCGTTTTGGGGCATTTCCTGTCGCGGGCGCTAGGCCTACCCACACAAGTGAGGTATCATTTTTATCGGGAGACTTGGGGGGACGCTGGGTGGAAGGAAATTTGTGGCTCCTCTCAGATTCCAGAACTTTCTGTCATGGAAATGTGAGGAAAACTTGTTTTTATAGCCACTTTTTGAGGTTTGCAAAGGATTCTGGGTAACAGAACCTGGTCAGAGCCCCGCAAGTCACCCCATCTTGGATTCCCCTAGGTCTCTAGTTTTCAAAAATGCACAGGTTTGGTAGGTTTCCCTAGGTGCCGGCTGAGCTAGAGGCCAAAATCTACAGGTAGGCACTTTGCAAAAAACACCTCTGTTTTCTTTTAAAATATTTGATGTGTCCACGTTGCGTTTTGGGGCATTTCCTGTCGCGGGCGCTAGGCCTACACACAAAAGAGAGGTATCATTTTTATCGGGAGACTTGGAGGGACGCTGGGTGGAAGGAAATTCGTGGCTCCTCTCAGAATCCAGAACTTTCTGTCACCGAAATGTGAGGAAAACTTGTTTTTCTAGCCACTTTTTGAGGTTTGCAAAGGATTCTGGGTAACAGAACCTGGTCAGAGCCCCGCAAGTCACCACATCTTGGATTCCCCTAGGTCTCTAGTTTTCAAAAATGCACAGGTTTGGTAGGTTTCCCTAGGTGCCGGCTGAGCTAGAGGCCAAAATCTACAGGTAGGCACTTTGCAAAAAACACCTCTGTTTTCTTTCCAAAAATTTGATGTGTCCACGTTGCGTTTTGGGGCATTTCCTGTCGCGGGCGCTAGGCCTACCCACACAAGTGAGGTATCATTTTTATCGGGAGACTTGGGGGGACGCTGGGTGGAAGGAAATTTGTGGCTCCTCTCAGATTCCAGAACTTTCTGTCACCGAAATGTGAGGAAAACCTGTTTTTTTGCCACTTTTTGAGGTTTGCAAAGGATTCTGGGTAACAGAACCTGGTCAGAGCCCCGCAAGTCACCCCATCTTGGATTCACCTAGGTCTCTAGTGTTAAAAAATGCACAGGTTTGGTAGGTTTCCCTAGGTGCCGGCTGAGCTAGAGGACAAAATCTACAGGTAGGCACTTTGCAAAAAACACCTCTGTTTTCTTTCAAAATATTTGATGTGTCCACGTTGCGTTTTGGGGCATTTCCTGTCGCGGGCGCTAGGCCTACTCACACAAGTGAGGTATCATTTTTATCGGGAGACTTGGGGGGACGCTGGGTGGAAGGAAATTTGTGGCTCCTCTCAGAATCCAGAACTTCCTGTCACCGAAATGTGAGGAAAACTTGTTTTTGTAGCCACTTTTTGAGGTTTGCAAAGCATTCTGGGTAACAGAACCTGGTCAGAGCCCCACAAGTCACCCCATCTTGGATTCCCCTAGGTCTCTAGTTTTAAAAAATGCACAGGTTTGGTAGTTTCTTAAGGTGCCGGCTGAGCTAGAGGCCAAAATCTACAGGTAGGCACTTTGCAAAAAACACCTCTGTTTTCTTTCCAAAAATTTGATGTGTCCACGTTGCGTTTTGGGGCATTTCCTGTCGCGGGCGCTAGGCCTACCCACACAAGTGAGGTATCATTTTTATCGGGAGACTTGGGGGGACGCTGAGTGGAAGGAAATTTGTGGCTCCTCTCAGATTCCAGAACTTTCTGTCATGGAAATGTGAGGAAAACTTGTTTTTATAGCCACTTTTTGAGGTTTGCAAAGGATTCTGGGTAACAGAACCTGGTCAGAGCCCCGCAAGTCACCCCATCTTGGATTCCCCTAGGTCTCTAGTTTTAAAAAATGCACAGGTTTGGTAGGTTTCCATAGGTGCCGGCTGAGCAAGAGGCCAAAATCTACAGATAGGCACTTTGCAAAAAACACCTCTGTTTTCTTTCCAAAAATTTGATGTGTCCACGTTGCGTTTTGGGGCATTTCCTGTCGCGGGCGCTAGGCCTACCCACACAAGTGAGGTATCATTTTTATTGGGAGACTTGGGGGGACACAGGGTGGAAGGAAATTTGTGGCTCCTCTCAGATTCCAGAACTTTCTGTCACCGAAATGTGAGGAAAACCTGTTTTATTGCCACTTTTTGAGGTTTGCAAAGGATTCTGGGTAACAGAACCTGGTCAGAGCCCCGCAAGTCACCCCATCTTGGATTCCCCTAGGTCTCTAGTTTTCAAAAATGCACAGGTTTGGTAGGTTTCCCTAGGTGCCGGCTGAGCTAGAGGCCAAAATCTACAGGTAGGCACTTTGCAAAAAACACCTCTGTTTTCTTTCAAAATATTTGATGTGTCCACGTTGCGTTTTGGGGCATTTCCTTTCGCGGGCGCTAGGCCTTCCCACACAAGTGAGGTATCATTTTTATCGGGAGACTTGGGGGGACGCTGGGTGGAAGGAAATTTGTGGCTCCTCTCAGAATCCAGAACTTTCTGTCACCGAATTGTGAGGAAAACTTGTTTTTGTAGCCACTTTTTGAGGTTTGCAAAGGATTCTGGGTAACAGAACCTGGTCAGAGCCCCACAAGTCACCCCATCTTGGATTCCCCTAGGTCTCTAGTTTTCAAAAATGCACAGGTTTGGTAGGTTTCCCTAGGTGCCGGCTGAGCTAGAGGCCAAAATCTACAGGTAGGCACTTTGCAAAAAACACCTCTGTTTTCTTTCAAAATATTTGATGTGTCCACGTTGCGTTTTGGGGCATTTCCTTTCGCGGGCGCTAGGCCTTCCCACACAACTGAGGTATCATTTTTATCGGGAGACTTGGGGGGACGCTGGGTGGGAGGAAATTTGTGGCTCCTCTCAGAATCCAGAACTTTCTGTCACCGAAATGTGAGGAAAACTTGTTTTTTTAGCCACTTTTTGAGGTTTGCAAAGGATTCTGGGTAACAGAACCTGGTCAGAGCCCCGCAAGTCACCCCATCTTGGATTCCCCTAGGTCTCTAGTTTTCAAAAATGCACAGGTTTGGTAGGTTTCCCTAGGTGCCGGCTGAGCTAGAGGCCAAAATCTACAGGTAGGCACTTTGCAAAAAACACCTCTGTTTTCTTTCAAAATATTTGATGTGTCCACGTTGCGTTTTGGGGCATTTCCTGTTGCAGGCGCTAGGCCTACCCACACAAGTGAGGTATCATTTTTATCGGGAGACTTGGGGGGACGGTGGGTGGAAGGATATTTGTGGCTCCTCTCAGATTCCAGAACTTTCTGTCACCGAAATATGAGGAAAACCTGTTTTTTTTGCCACTTTTTGAGGTTTGCAAAGGATTCTGGGTAACAGAACCTGGTCAGAGCCCCGCAAGTCACCCCATCTTGGATTCCCCTAGGTCTCTAGTTTTCAAAAATGCACAGGTTTGGTAGGTTTCCCTAGGTGCCGGCTGAGCTAGAGGCCAAAATGTACAGGCAGGCACTTTGCAAAAAACAGCTGTGTTTTCTGTCAAAAAATGGGATGTGTCCACGTTGTGTTTTGGGGCATCTCCTGTCGCGGGCGCTAGGCCTACCCACACAAGTGAGGTATCATTTTTATCGAGAGACTTGGGGGGACGCTGGGTGGATGGAAATTTGTGGCTCCTCTCAGATTCCAGAACTTTCTGTCACCGAAATGTGAGGAAAACCTGTTTTTTTGCCACTTTTTGAGGTTTGCAAAGGATTCTGGGTAACGGAACCTGGTCAGAGCCCCGCAAGTCACCCCATCTTGGATTCCCCTAGGTCTCTAGTTTTCAAAAATGCACAGGTTTGGTAGGTTTCCCTAGGTGCCGGCTGAGCTAGAGGCCAAAATCTACAGGTAGGCACTTTGCAAAAAACACCTCTGTTTTCTTTCCAAAAATGTTATGTGTCCACGTTGCGTTTTGGGGCATTTCCTGTCGCGGGCGCTAGGCCTACCCACACAAGTGAGGTATCATTTTTATCGGGAGACTTGGGGGGACGCTGGGTGGAAGGAAATTTGTGGCTCCTCTCAGATTCCAGAACTTTCTGTCACCGAAATGTGAGGAAAACTTGTTTTTGTAGCCACTTTTTGAGGTTTGCAAAGGATTCTGGGTAACAGAACCTGGTCAGAGCCCCGCAAGTCACCCCATCTTGGATTCCCCTAGGTCTCTAGTTTTCAAAAATGCACAGGTTTGGTAGGTTTCCCTAGGTGCCGGCTGAGCTAGAGGCCAAAATCTACAGGTAGGCACTTTGCAAAAAACACCTCTGTTTTCTTTCCAAAAATTTGATGTGTCCACGTTGCGTTTTGGGGCATTTCCTGTCGCGGGCGCTAGGCCTACCCACACAAGTGAGGTATCATTTTTATCGGGAGACTTGGGGGGACGCTGGGTGGAAGGAAATTTGTGGCTCCTCTCAGATTCCAGAACTTTCTGTCACCGAAATGTGAGGAAAACCTGTTTTTTTGCCACTTTTTGAGGTTTGCAAAGGATTCTGGGTAACAGAACCTGGTCAGAGCCCCGCAAGTCACCCCATCTTGGATTCACCTAGGTCTCTAGTGTTCAAAAATGCACAGGTTTGGTAGGTTTCCCTAAGTGCCGGCTGAGCTAGAGGACAAAATCTACAGGTAGGCACTTTGCAAAAAACACCTCTGTTTTCTTTCAAAATATTTGATGTGTCCACGTTGCGTTTTGGGGCATTTCCTGTCGCGGGCGCTAGGCCTACTCACACAAGTGAGGTATCATTTTTATCGGGAGACTTGGGGGGACGCTGGGTGGAAGGAAATTTGTGGCTCCTCTCAGATTCCAGAACTTCCTGTCACCGAAATATGAGGAAAACTTGTTTTTGTAGCCACTTTTTGAGGTTTGCAAAGCATTCTGGGTAACAGAACCTGGTCAGAGCCCCACAAGTCACCCCATCTTGGATTCCCCTAGGTCTCTAGTTTTAAAAAATGCACAGGTTTGGTAGTTTCTTAAGGTGCCGGCTGAGCTAGAGGCCAAAATCTACAGGTAGGCACTTTGCAAAAAACACCTCTGTTTTCTTTCCAAAAATTTGATGTGTCCACGTTGCGTTTTGGGGCATTTCCTGTCGCGGGAGCTAGGCCTACCCACACAAGTGAGGTATCATTTTTATCGGGAGACTTGGGGGGACGCTGGGTGGAAGGAAATTTGTGGCTCCTCTCAGATTCCAGAACTTTCTGTCATGGAAATGTGAGGAAAACTTGTTTTTATAGCCACTTTTTGAGGTTTGCAAAGGATTCTGGGTAACAGAACCTGGTCAGAGCCCCGCAAGTCACCCCATCTTGGATTCCCCTAGGTCTCTAGTTTTCAAAAATGCACAGGTTTGGTAGGTTTCCCTAGGTGCCGGCTGAGCTAGAGGCCAAAATCTACAGGTAGGCACTTTGCAAAAAACACCTCTGTTTTCTTTTAAAATATTTGATGTGTCCACGTTGCGTTTTGGGGCATTTCCTGTCGCGGGCGCTAGGCCTACACACAAAAGAGAGGTATCATTTTTATCGGGAGACTTGGAGGGACGCTGGGTGGAAGGAAATTTGTGGCTCCTCTCAGAATCCAGAACTTTCTGTCACCGAAATGTGAGGAAAACTTGTTTTTCTAGCCACTTTTTGAGGTTTGCAAAGGATTCTGGGTAACAGAACCTGGTCAGAGCCCCGCAAGTCACCCCATCTTGGATTCCCCTAGGTCTCTAGTTTTCAAAAATGCACAGGTTTGGTAGGTTTCCCTAGGTGCCGGCTGAGCTAGAGGCCAAAATCTACAGGTAGGCACTTTGCAAAAAACACCTCTGTTTTCTTTCCAAAAATTTGATGTGTCCACGTTGCGTTTTGGGGCATTTCCTGTCGCGGGCGCTAGGCCTACCCACACAAGTGAGGTATCATTTTTATCGGGAGACTTGGGGGGACGCTGGGTGGAAGGAAATTTGTGGCTCCTCTCAGATTCCAGAACTTTCTGTCACCGAAATGTGAGGAAAACCTGTTTTTTTGCCACTTTTTGAGGTTTGCAAAGGATTCTGGGTAACAGAACCTGGTCAGAGCCCCGCAAGTCACCCCATCTTGGATTCACCTAGGTCTCTAGTGTTCAAAAATGCACAGGTTTGGTAGGTTTCCCTAGGTGCCGGCTGAGCTAGAGGACAAAATCTACAGGTAGGCACTTTGCAAAAAACACCTCTGTTTTCTTTCAAAATATTTGATGTGTCCACGTTGCGTTTTGGGGCATTTCCTGTCGCGGGCGCTAGGCCTACTCACACAAGTGAGGTATCATTTTTATCGGGAGACTTAGGGGGACGCTGGGTGGAAGGAAATTTGTGGCTCCTCTCAGAATCCAGAACTTCCTGTCACCGAAATGTGAGGAAAACTTGTTTTTGTAGCCACTTTTTGAGGTTTGCAAAGCATTCTGGGTAACAGAACCTGGTCAGAGCCCCACAAGTCACCCCATCTTGGATTCCCCTAGGTCTCTAGTTTTAAAAAATGCACAGGTTTGGTAGTTTCTTAAGGTGCCGGCTGAGCTAGAGGCCAAAATCTACAGGTAGGCACTTTGCAAAAAACACCTCTGTTTTCTTTCCAAAAATTTGATGTGTCCACGTTGCGTTTTGGGGCACTTCCTGTCGCGGGCGCTAGGCCTACCCACACAAGTGAGGTATCATTTTTATCGGGAGACTTGGGGGGACGCTGAGTGGAAGGAAATTTGTGGCTCCTCTCAGATTCCAGAACTTTCTGTCATGGAAATGTGAGGAAAACTTGTTTTTATAGCCACTTTTTGAGGTTTGCAAAGGATTCTGGGTAACAGAACCTGGTCAGAGCCCCGCAAGTCACCCCATCTTGGATTCCCCTAGGTCTCTAGTTTTAAAAAATGCACAGGTTTGGTAGGTTTCCATAGGTGCCGGCTGAGCAAGAGGCCAAAATCTACAGATAGGCACTTTGCAAAAAACACCTCTGTTTTCTTTCCAAAAATTTGATGTGTCCACGTTGCGTTTTGAGGCATTTCCTGTCGCGGGCGCTAGGCCTACCCACACAAGTGAGGTATCATTTTTATTGGGAGACTTGGGGGGACACTGGGTGGAAGGAAATTTGTGGCTCCTCTCAGATTCCAGAACTTTCTGTCACCGAAATGTGAGGAAAACCTGTTTTATTGCCACTTTTTTGAGGTTTGCAAAGGATTCTGGGTAACAGAACCTGGTCAGAGCCCCGCAAGTCACCCCATCTTGGATTCCCCTAGGTCTCTAGTTTTAAAAAATGCACAGGTTTGGTAGGTTTCCCTAGGTGCCGGCTGAGCTAGAGGCCAAAATCTACAGGTAGGCACTTTGCAAAAAACACCTCTGTTTTCTTTCAAAATATTTGATGTGTCCACGTTGCGTTTTGGGGCATTTCCTTTCGCGGGCGCTAGGCCTTCCCACACAAGTGAGGTATCATTTTTATCGGGAGACTTGGGGGGACGCTGGGTGGAAGGAAATTTGTGGCTCCTCTCAGAATCCAGAACTTTCTGTCACCGAATTGTGAGGAAAACTTGTTTTTGTAGCCACTTTTTGAGGTTTGCAAAGGATTCTGGGTAACAGAACCTGGTCAGAGCCCCACAAGTCACCCCATCTTGGATTCCCCTAGGTCTCTAGTTTTCAAAAATGCACAGGTTTGGTAGGTTTCCCTAGGTGCCGGCTGAGCTAGAGGCCAAAATCTACAGGTAGGCACTTTGCAAAAAACACCTCTGTTTTCTTTCAAAATATTTGATGTGTCCACGTTGCGTTTTGGGGCATTTCCTTTCGCGGGCGCTAGGCCTTCCCACACAACTGAGGTATCATTTTTATCGGGAGACTTGGGGGGACGCTGGGTGGGAGGAAATTTGTGGCTCCTCTCAGAATCCAGAACTTTCTGTCACCGAAATGTGAGGAAAACTTGTTTTTTTAGCCACTTTTTGAGGTTTGCAAAGGATTCTGGGTAACAGAACCTGGTCAGAGCCCCGCAAGTCACCCCATCTTGGATTCCCCTAGGTCTCTAGTTTTCAAAAATGCACAGGTTTGGTAGGTTTCCCTAGGTGCCGGCTGAGCTAGAGGCCAAAATCTACAGGTAGGCACTTTGCAAAAAACACCTCTGTTTTCTTTCAAAATATTTGATGTGTCCACGTTGCGTTTTGGGGCATTTCCTGTTGCAGGCGCTAGGCCTACCCACACAAGTGAGGTATCATTTTTATCGGGAGACTTGGGGGGACGGTGGGTGGAAGGATATTTGTGGCTCCTCTCAGATTCCAGAACTTTCTGTCACCGAAATATTAGGAAAACCTGTTTTTTTTGCCACTTTTTGAGGTTTGCAAAGGATTCTGGGTAACAGAACCTGGTCAGAGCCCCGCAAGTCACCCCATCTTGGATTCCCCTAGGTCTCTAGTTTTCAAAAATGCACAGGTTTGGTAGGTTTCCCTAGGTGCCGGCTGAGCTAGAGGCCAAAATGTACAGGCAGGCACTTTGCAAAAAACAGCTGCGTTTTCTGTCAAAAAATGGGATGTGTCCACGTTGTGTTTTGGGGCATCTCCTGTCGCGGGCGCTAGGCCTACCCACACAAGTGAGGTATCATTTTTATCGAGAGACTTGGGGGGACGCTGGGTGGATGGAAATTTGTGGCTCCTCTCAGATTCCAGAACTTTCTGTCACCGAAATGTGAGGAAAACCTGTTTTTTTGCCACTTTTTGAGGTTTGCAAAGGATTCTGGGTAACGGAACCTGGTCAGAGCCCCGCAAGTCACCCCATCTTGGATTCCCCTAGGTCTCTAGTTTTCAAAAATGCACAGGTTTGGTAGGTTTCCCTAGGTGCCGGCTGAGCTAGAGGCCAAAATCTACAGGTAGGCACTTTGCAAAAAACACCTCTGTTTTCTTTCCAAAAATGTTATGTGTCCACGTTGCGTTTTGGGGCATTTCCTGTCGCGTGCGCTAGGCCTACCCACACAAGTGAGGTATCATTTTTATCGGGAGACTTGGGGGGACGCTGGGTGGAAGGAAATTTGTGGCTCCTCTCAGATTCCAGAACTTTCTGTCACCGAAATGTGAGGAAAACTTGTTTTTTTAGCCACTTTTTGAGGTTTGCAAAGGATTCTGGGTAACAGAACCTGGTCAGAGCCCCGCAAGTCACCCCATCTTGGATTCCCCTAGGTCTCTAGTTTTCAAAAATGCACAGGTTTGGTAGGTTTCCCTAGGTGCCGGCTGAGCTAGAGGCCAAAATCTACAGGTAGGCACTTTGCAAAAAACACCTCTGTTTTCTTTCCAAAAATTTGATGTGTCCACGTTGCGTTTTGGGGCATTTCCTGTCGCGGGCGCTAGGCCTACCCACACAAGTGAGGTATCATTTTTATTGGGAGACTTGGGGGGACGCTGGGTGGAAGGAAATTTGTGGCTCCTCTCAGATTCCAGAACTTTCTGTCACCGAAATGTGAGGAAAACCTGTTTTTTTGCCACTTTTTGAGGTTTGCAAAGGATTCTGGGTAACAGAACCTGGTCAGAGCCCCGCAAGTCACCCCATCTTGGATTCACCTAGGTCTCTAGTGTTCAAAAATGCACAGGTTTGGTAGGTTTCCCTAGGTGCCGGCTGAGCTAGAGGACAAAATCTACAGGTAGGCACTTTGCAAAAAACACCTCTGTTTTCTTTCAAAATATTTGATGTGTCCACGTTGCGTTTTGGGGCATTTCCTGTCGCGGGCGCTAGGTCTACTCACACAAGTGAGGTATCATTTTTATCGGGAGACTTGGGGGGACGCTGGGTGGAAGGAAATTTGTGGCTCCTCTCAGAATCCAGAACTTCCTGTCACCGAAATATGAGGAAAACTTGTTTTTGTAGCCACTTTTTGAGGTTTGCAAAGCATTCTGGGTAACAGAACCTGGTCAGAGCCCCACAAGTCACCCCATCTTGGATTCCCCTAGGTCTCTAGTTTTAAAAAATGCACAGGTTTGGTAGTTTCTTAAGGTGCCGGCTGAGCTAGAGGCCAAAATCTACAGGTAGGCACTTTGCAAAAAACACCTCTGTTTTCTTTCCAAAAATTTGATGTGTCCACGTTGCGTTTTGGGGCATTTCCTGTCGCGGGCGCTAGGCCTACCCACACAAGTGAGGTATCATTTTTATCGGGAGACTTGGGGGGACGCTGGGTGGAAGGAAATTTGTGGCTCCTCTCAGATTCCAGAACTTTCTGTCATGGAAATGTGAGGAAAACTTGTTTTTATAGCCACTTTTTGAGGTTTGCAAAGGATTCTGGGTAACAGAACCTGGTCAGAGCCCCGCAAGTCACCCCATCTTGGATTCCCCTAGGTCTCTAGTTTTCAAAAATGCACAGGTTTGGTAGGTTTCCCTAGGTGCCGGCTGAGCTAGAGGCCAAAATCTACAGATAGGCACTTTGCAAAAAACACCTCTGTTTTCTTTCCAAAAATTTGATGTGTCCACGTTGCGTTTTGGGGCATTTCCTGTCGCGGGCGCTAGGCCTACCCACACAAGTGAGGTATCATTTTTATCGGGAGACTTGGGGGGACGCTGGGTGGAAGGAAATTTGTGGCTCCTCTCAGATTCCAGAACTTTCTGTCATGGAAATGTGAGGAAAACTTGTTTTTATAGCCACTTTTTGAGGTTTGCAAAGGATTCTGGGTAACAGAACCTGGTCAGAGCCCCGCAAGTCACCCCATCTTGGATTCCCCTAGGTCTCTAGTTTTCAAAAATGCACAGGTTTGGTAGGTTTCCCTAGGTGCCGGCTGAGCTAGAGGCCAAAATCTACAGATAGGCACTTTGCAAAAAACACCTCTGTTTTCTTTCCAAAAATTTGATGTGTCCACGTTGCGTTTTGGGGCATTTCCTGTCGCGGGCGCTAGGCCTACCCACACAAGTGAGGTATCATTTTTATCGGGAGACTTGGGGGGACGCTGGGTGGAAGGAAATTTGTGGCTCCTCTCAGATTCCAGAACTTTCTGTCATGGAAATGTGAGGAAAACTTGTTTTTATAGCCACTTTTTGAGGTTTGCAAAGGATTCTGGGTAACAGAACCTGGTCAGAGCCCCGCAAGTCACCCCATCTTGGATTCCCCTAGGTCTCTAGTTTTCAAAAATGCACAGGTTTGGTAGGTTTCCCTAGGTGCCGGCTGAGCTAGAGGCCAAAATCTACAGGTAGGCACTTTGCAAAAAACACCTCTGTTTTCTTTTAAAATATTTGATGTGTCCACGTTGCGTTTTGGGGCATTTCCTGTCGCGGGCGCCAGGCCTACACACAAAAGAGAGGTATCATTTTTATCGGGAGACTTGGAGGGACGCTGGGTGGAAGGAAATTTGTGGCTCCTCTCAGAATCCAGAACTTTCTGTCACCGAAATGTGAGGAAAACTTGTTTTTCTAGCCACTTTTTGAGGTTTGCAAAGGATTCTGGGTAACAGAACCTGGTCAGAGCCCCGCAAGTCACCCCATCTTGGATTCCCCTAGGTCTCTAGTTTTCAAAAATGCACAGGTTTGGTAGGTTTCCCTAGGTGCCGGCTGAGCTAGAGGCCAAAATCTACAGGTAGGCACTTTGCAAAAAACACCTCTGTTTTCTTTCCAAAAATTTGATGTGTCCACGTTGCGTTTTGGGGCATTTCCTGTCGCGGGCGCTAGGCCTACCCACACAAGTGAGGTATCATTTTTATCGGGAGACTTGGGGGGACGCTGGGTGGAAGGAAATTTGTGGCTCCTCTCAGATTCCAGAACTTTCTGTCACCGAAATGTGAGGAAAACCTGTTTTTTTGCCACTTTTTGAGGTTTGCAAAGGATTCTGGGTAACAGAACCTGGTCAGAGCCCCGCAAGTCAACCCATCTTGGATTCACCTAGGTCTCTAGTGTTCAAAAATGCACAGGTTTGGTAGGTTTCCCTAGGTGCCGGCTGAGCTAGAGGACAAAATCTACAGGTAGGCACTTTGCAAAAAACACCTCTGTTTTCTTTCAAAATATTTGATGTGTCCACGTTGCGTTTTGGGGCATTTCCTGTCGCGGGCGCTAGGCCTACTCACACAAGTGAGGTATCATTTTTATCGGGAGACTTAGGGGGACGCTGGGTGGAAGGAAATTTGTGGCTCCTCTCAGAATCCAGAACTTCCTGTCACCGAAATGTGAGGAAAACTTGTTTTTGTAGCCACTTTTTGAGGTTTGCAAAGGATTCTGGGTAACAGAACCTGGTCAGAGCCCCACAAGTCACCCCATCTTGGATTCCCCTAGGTCTCTAGTTTTCAAAAATGCACAGGTTTGGTAGGTTTCCCTAGGTGCCGGCTGAGCTAGAGGCCAAAATCTACAGGTAGGCACTTTGCAAAAAACACCTCTGTTTTCTTTCAAAATATTTGATGTGTCCACGTTGCGTTTTGGGGCATTTCCTTTCGCGGGCGCTAGGCCTTCCCACACAACTGAGGTATCATTTTTATCGGGAGACTTGGGGGGACGCTGGGTGGGAGGAAATTTGTGGCTCCTCTCAGAATCCAGAACTTTCTGTCACCGAAATGTGAGGAAAACTTGTTTTTTTAGCCACTTTTTGAGGTTTGCAAAGGATTCTGGGTAACAGAACCTGGTCAGAGCCCCGCAAGTCACCCCATCTTGGATTCCCCTAGGTCTCTAGTTTTCAAAAATGCACAGGTTTGGTAGGTTTCCCTAGGTGCCGGCTGAGCTAGAGGCCAAAATCTACAGGTAGGCACTTTGCAAAAAACACCTCTGTTTTCTTTCAAAATATTTGATGTGTCCACGTTGCGTTTTGGGGCATTTCCTGTTGCAGGCGCTAGGCCTACCCACACAAGTGAGGTATCATTTTTATCGGGAGACTTGGGGGGACGGTGGGTGGAAGGATATTTGTGGCTCCTCTCAGATTCCAGAACTTTCTGTCACCGAAATATTAGGAAAACCTGTTTTTTTTGCCACTTTTTGAGGTTTGCAAAGGATTCTGGGTAACAGAACCTGGTCAGAGCCCCGCAAGTCACCCCATCTTGGATTCCCCTAGGTCTCTAGTTTTCAAAAATGCACAGGTTTGGTAGGTTTCCCTAGGTGCCGGCTGAGCTAGAGGCCAAAATGTACAGGCAGGCACTTTGCAAAAAACAGCTGCGTTTTCTGTCAAAAAATGGGATGTGTCCACGTTGTGTTTTGGGGCATCTCCTGTCGCGGGCGCTAGGCCTACCCACACAAGTGAGGTATCATTTTTATCGAGAGACTTGGGGGGACGCTGGGTGGATGGAAATTTGTGGCTCCTCTCAGATTCCAGAACTTTCTGTCACCGAAATGTGAGGAAAACCTGTTTTTTTGCCACTTTTTGAGGTTTGCAAAGGATTCTGGGTAACGGAACCTGGTCAGAGCCCCGCAAGTCACCCCATCTTGGATTCCCCTAGGTCTCTAGTTTTCAAAAATGCACAGGTTTGGTAGGTTTCCCTAGGTGCCGGCTGAGCTAGAGGCCAAAATCTACAGGTAGGCACTTTGCAAAAAACACCTCTGTTTTCTTTCCAAAAATGTTATGTGTCCACGTTGCGTTTTGGGGCATTTCCTGTCGCGTGCGCTAGGCCTACCCACACAAGTGAGGTATCATTTTTATCGGGAGACTTGGGGGGACGCTGGGTGGAAGGAAATTTGTGGCTCCTCTCAGATTCCAGAACTTTCTGTCACCGAAATGTGAGGAAAACTTGTTTTTTTAGCCACTTTTTGAGGTTTGCAAAGGATTCTGGGTAACAGAACCTGGTCAGAGCCCCGCAAGTCACCCCATCTTGGATTCCCCTAGGTCTCTAGTTTTCAAAAATGCACAGGTTTGGTAGGTTTCCCTAGGTGCCGGCTGAGCTAGAGGCCAAAATCTACAGGTAGGCACTTTGCAAAAAACACCTCTGTTTTCTTTCCAAAAATTTGATGTGTCCACGTTGCGTTTTGGGGCATTTCCTGTCGCGGGCGCTAGGCCTACCCACACAAGTGAGGTATCATTTTTATTGGGAGACTTGGGGGGACGCTGGGTGGAAGGAAATTTGTGGCTCCTCTCAGATTCCAGAACTTTCTGTCACCGAAATGTGAGGAAAACCTGTTTTTTTGCCACTTTTTGAGGTTTGCAAAGGATTCTGGGTAACAGAACCTGGTCAGAGCCCCGCAAGTCACCCCATCTTGGATTCACCTAGGTCTCTAGTGTTCAAAAATGCACAGGTTTGGTAGGTTTCCCTAGGTGCCGGCTGAGCTAGAGGACAAAATCTACAGGTAGGCACTTTGCAAAAAACACCTCTGTTTTCTTTCAAAATATTTGATGTGTCCACGTTGCGTTTTGGGGCATTTCCTGTCGCGGGCGCTAGGTCTACTCACACAAGTGAGGTATCATTTTTATCGGGAGACTTGGGGGGACGCTGGGTGGAAGGAAATTTGTGGCTCCTCTCAGAATCCAGAACTTCCTGTCACCGAAATATGAGGAAAACTTGTTTTTGTAGCCACTTTTTGAGGTTTGCAAAGCATTCTGGGTAACAGAACCTGGTCAGAGCCCCACAAGTCACCCCATCTTGGATTCCCCTAGGTCTCTAGTTTTAAAAAATGCACAGGTTTGGTAGTTTCTTAAGGTGCCGGCTGAGCTAGAGGCCAAAATCTACAGGTAGGCACTTTGCAAAAAACACCTCTGTTTTCTTTCCAAAAATTTGATGTGTCCACGTTGCGTTTTGGGGCATTTCCTGTCGCGGGCGCTAGGCCTACCCACACAAGTGAGGTATCATTTTTATCGGGAGACTTGGGGGGACGCTGGGTGGAAGGAAATTTGTGGCTCCTCTCAGATTCCAGAACTTTCTGTCATGGAAATGTGAGGAAAACTTGTTTTTATAGCCACTTTTTGAGGTTTGCAAAGGATTCTGGGTAACAGAACCTGGTCAGAGCCCCGCAAGTCACCCCATCTTGGATTCCCCTAGGTCTCTAGTTTTCAAAAATGCACAGGTTTGGTAGGTTTCCCTAGGTGCCGGCTGAGCTAGAGGCCAAAATCTACAGATAGGCACTTTGCAAAAAACACCTCTGTTTTCTTTCCAAAAATTTGATGTGTCCACGTTGCGTTTTGGGGCATTTCCTGTCGCGGGCGCTAGGCCTACCCACACAAGTGAGGTATCATTTTTATCGGGAGACTTGGGGGGACGCTGGGTGGAAGGAAATTTGTGGCTCCTCTCAGATTCCAGAACTTTCTGTCATGGAAATGTGAGGAAAACTTGTTTTTATAGCCACTTTTTGAGGTTTGCAAAGGATTCTGGGTAACAGAACCTGGTCAGAGCCCCGCAAGTCACCCCATCTTGGATTCCCCTAGGTCTCTAGTTTTCAAAAATGCACAGGTTTGGTAGGTTTCCCTAGGTGCCGGCTGAGCTAGAGGCCAAAATCTACAGGTAGGCACTTTGCAAAAAACACCTCTGTTTTCTTTTAAAATATTTGATGTGTCCACGTTGCGTTTTGGGGCATTTCCTGTCGCGGGCGCCAGGCCTACACACAAAAGAGAGGTATCATTTTTATCGGGAGACTTGGAGGGACGCTGGGTGGAAGGAAATTTGTGGCTCCTCTCAGAATCCAGAACTTTCTGTCACCGAAATGTGAGGAAAACTTGTTTTTCTAGCCACTTTTTGAGGTTTGCAAAGGATTCTGGGTAACAGAACCTGGTCAGAGCCCCGCAAGTCACCCCATCTTGGATTCCCCTAGGTCTCTAGTTTTCAAAAATGCACAGGTTTGGTAGGTTTCCCTAGGTGCCGGCTGAGCTAGAGGCCAAAATCTACAGGTAGGCACTTTGCAAAAAACACCTCTGTTTTCTTTCCAAAAATTTGATGTGTCCACGTTGCGTTTTGGGGCATTTCCTGTCGCGGGCGCTAGGCCTACCCACACAAGTGAGGTATCATTTTTATCGGGAGACTTGGGGGGACGCTGGGTGGAAGGAAATTTGTGGCTCCTCTCAGATTCCAGAACTTTCTGTCACCGAAATGTGAGGAAAACCTGTTTTTTTGCCACTTTTTGAGGTTTGCAAAGGATTCTGGGTAACAGAACCTGGTCAGAGCCCCGCAAGTCAACCCATCTTGGATTCACCTAGGTCTCTAGTGTTCAAAAATGCACAGGTTTGGTAGGTTTCCCTAGGTGCCGGCTGAGCTAGAGGACAAAATCTACAGGTAGGCACTTTGCAAAAAACACCTCTGTTTTCTTTCAAAATATTTGATGTGTCCACGTTGCGTTTTGGGGCATTTCCTGTCGCGGGCGCTAGGCCTACTCACACAAGTGAGGTATCATTTTTATCGGGAGACTTAGGGGGACGCTGGGTGGAAGGAAATTTGTGGCTCCTCTCAGAATCCAGAACTTCCTGTCACCGAAATGTGAGGAAAACTTGTTTTTGTAGCCACTTTTTGAGGTTTGCAAAGCATTCTGGGTAACAGAACCTGGTCAGAGCCCCACAAGTCACCCCATCTTGGATTCCCCTAGGTCTCTAGTTTTAAAAAATGCACAGGTTTGGTAGGTTTCCCTAGGTGCCGGCTGAGCTAGAGGCCAAAATCTACAGGTAGGCACTTTGCAAAAAACACCTCTGTTTTCTTTCCAAAAATTTGATGTGTCCACGTTGCGTTTTGGGGCACTTCCTGTCGCGGGCGCTAGGCCTACCCACACAAGTGAGGTATCATTTTTATCGGGAGACTTGGGGGGACGCTGAGTGGAAGGAAATTTGTGGCTCCTCTCAGATTCCAGAACTTTCTGTCATGGAAATGTGAGGAAAACTTGTTTTTATAGCCACTTTTTGAGGTTTGCAAAGGATTCTGGGTAACAGAACCTGGTCAGAGCCCCGCAAGTCACCCCATCTTGGATTCCCCTAGGTCTCTAGTTTTAAAAAATGCACAGGTTTGGTAGGTTTCCATAGGTGCCGGCTGAGCAAGAGGCCAAAATCTACAGGTAGGCACTTTGCAAAAAACACCTCTGTTTTCTTTCCAAAAATTTGATGTGTCCACGTTGCGTTTTGGGGCATTTCCTGTCGCGGGCGCTAGGCCTACCCACACAAGTGAGGTATCATTTTTATTGGGAGACTTGGGGGGACACTGGGTGGAAGGAAATTTGTGGCTCCTCTCAGATTCCAGAACTTTCTGTCACCGAAATGTGAGGAAAACCTGTTTTATTGCCACTTTTTTGAGGTTTGCAAAGGATTCTGGGTAACAGAACCTGGTCAGAGCCCCGCAAGTCACCCCATCTTGGATTCCCCTAGGTCTCTAGTTTTCAAAAATGCACAGGTTTGGTAGGTTTCCCTAGGTGCCGGCTGAGCTAGAGGCCAAAATCTACAGGTAGGCACTTTGCAAAAAACACCTCTGTTTTCTTTCAAAATATTTGATGTGTCCACGTTGCGTTTTGGGGCATTTCCTTTCGCGGGCGCTAGGCCTTCCCACACAAGTGAGGTATCATTTTTATCGGGAGACTTGGGGGGACGCTGGGTGGAAGGAAATTTGTGGCTCCTCTCAGAATCCAGAACTTTCTGTCACCGAATTGTGAGGAAAACTTGTTTTTGTAGCCACTTTTTGAGGTTTGCAAAGGATTCTGGGTAACAGAACCTGGTCAGAGCCCCACAAGTCACCCCATCTTGGATTCCCCTAGGTCTCTAGTTTTCAAAAATGCACAGGTTTGGTAGGTTTCCCTAGGTGCCGGCTGAGCTAGAGGCCAAAATCTACAGGTAGGCACTTTGCAAAAAACACCTCTGTTTTCTTTCAAAATATTTGATGTGTCCACGTTGCGTTTTGGGGCATTTCCTTTCGCGGGCGCTAGGCCTTCCCACACAACTGAGGTATCATTTTTATCGGGAGACTTGGGGGGACGCTGGGTGGGAGGAAATTTGTGGCTCCTCTCAGAATCCAGAACTTTCTGTCACCGAAATGTGAGGAAAACTTGTTTTTTTAGCCACTTTTTGAGGTTTGCAAAGGATTCTGGGTAACAGAACCTGGTCAGAGCCCCGCAAGTCACCCCATCTTGGATTCCCCTAGGTCTCTAGTTTTCAAAAATGCACAGGTTTGGTAGGTTTCCCTAGGTGCCGGCTGAGCTAGAGGCCAAAATCTACAGGTAGGCACTTTGCAAAAAACACCTCTGTTTTCTTTCAAAATATTTGATGTGTCCACGTTGCGTTTTGGGGCATTTCCTGTTGCAGGCGCTAGGCCTACCCACACAAGTGAGGTATCATTTTTATCGGGAGACTTGGGGGGACGGTGGGTGGAAGGATATTTGTGGCTCCTCTCAGATTCCAGAACTTTCTGTCACCGAAATATGAGGAAAACCTGTTTTTTTTGCCACTTTTTGAGGTTTGCAAAGGATTCTGGGTAACAGAACCTGGTCAGAGCCCCGCAAGTCACCCCATCTTGGATTCCCCTAGGTCTCTAGTTTTCAAAAATGCACAGGTTTGGTAGGTTTCCCTAGGTGCCGGCTGAGCTAGAGGCCAAAATGTACAGGCAGGCACTTTGCAAAAAACAGCTGCGTTTTCTGTCAAAAAATGGGATGTGTCCACGTTGTGTTTTGGGGCATCTCCTGTCGCGGGCGCTAGGCCTACCCACACAAGTGAGGTATCATTTTTATCGAGAGACTTGGGGGGACGCTGGGTGGATGGAAATTTGTGGCTCCTCTCAGATTCCAGAACTTTCTGTCACCGAAATGTGAGGAAAACCTGTTTTTTTGCCACTTTTTGAGGTTTGCAAAGGATTCTGGGTAACGGAACCTGGTCAGAGCCCCGCAAGTCACCCCATCTTGGATTCCCCTAGGTCTCTAGTTTTCAAAAATGCACAGGTTTGGTAGGTTTCCCTAGGTGCCGGCTGAGCTAGAGGCCAAAATCTACAGGTAGGCACTTTGCAAAAAACACCTCTGTTTTCTTTCCAAAAATGTTATGTGTCCACGTTGCGTTTTGGGGCATTTCCTGTCGCGTGCGCTAGGCCTACCCACACAAGTGAGGTATCATTTTTATCGGGAGACTTGGGGGGACGCTGGGTGGAAGGAAATTTGTGGCTCCTCTCAGATTCCAGAACTTTCTGTCACCGAAATGTGAGGAAAACTTGTTTTTGTAGCCACTTTTTGAGGTTTGCAAAGGATTCTGGGTAACAGAACCTGGTCAGAGCCCCGCAAGTCACCCCATCTTGGATTCCCCTAGGTCTCTAGTTTTCAAAAATGCACAGGTTTGGTAGGTTTCCCTAGGTGCCGGCTGAGCTAGAGGCCAAAATCTACAGGTAGGCACTTTGCAAAAAACACCTCTGTTTTCTTTCCAAAAATTTGATGTGTCCACGTTGCGTTTTGGGGCATTTCCTGTCGCGGGCGCTAGGCCTACCCACACAAGTGAGGTATCATTTTTATTGGGAGACTTGGGGGGACGCTGGGTGGAAGGAAATTTGTGGCTCCTCTCAGATTCCAGAACTTTCTGTCACCGAAATGTGAGGAAAACCTGTTTTTTTGCCACTTTTTGAGGTTTGCAAAGGATTCTGGGTAACAGAACCTGGTCAGAGCCCCGCAAGTCACCCCATCTTGGATTCACCTAGGTCTCTAGTGTTCAAAAATGCACAGGTTTGGTAGGTTTCCCTAGGTGCCGGCTGAGCTAGAGGACAAAATCTACAGGTAGGCACTTTGCAAAAAACACCTCTGTTTTCTTTCAAAATATTTGATGTGTCCACGTTGCGTTTTGGGGCATTTCCTGTCGCGGGCGCTAGGTCTACTCACACAAGTGAGGTATCATTTTTATCGGGAGACTTGGGGGGACGCTGGGTGGAAGGAAATTTGTGGCTCCTCTCAGAATCCAGAACATCCTGTCACCGAAATATGAGGAAAACTTGTTTTTGTAGCCACTTTTTGAGGTTTGCAAAGCATTCTGGGTAACAGAACCTGGTCAGAGCCCCACAAGTCACCCCATCTTGGATTCCCCTAGGTCTCTAGTTTTAAAAAATGCACAGGTTTGGTAGTTTCTTAAGGTGCCGGCTGAGCTAGAGGCCAAAATCTACAGGTAGGCACTTTGCAAAAAACACCTCTGTTTTCTTTCCAAAAATTTGATGTGTCCACGTTGCGTTTTGGGGCATTTCCTGTCGCGGGCGCTAGGCCTACCCACACAAGTGAGGTATCATTTTTATCGGGAGACTTGGGGGGACGCTGGGTGGAAGGAAATTTGTGGCTCCTCTCAGATTCCAGAACTTTCTGTCATGGAAATGTGAGGAAAACTTGTTTTTATAGCCACTTTTTGAGGTTTGCAAAGGATTCTGGGTAACAGAACCTGGTCAGAGCCCCGCAAGTCACCCCATCTTGGATTCCCCTAGGTCTCTAGTTTTCAAAAATGCACAGGTTTGGTAGGTTTCCCTAGGTGCCGGCTGAGCTAGAGGCCAAAATCTACAGATAGGCACTTTGCAAAAAACACCTCTGTTTTCTTTCCAAAAATTTGATGTGTCCACGTTGCGTTTTGGGGCATTTCCTGTCGCGGGCGCTAGGCCTACCCACACAAGTGAGGTATCATTTTTATTGGGAGACTTGGGGGGACACTGGGTGGAAGGAAATTTGTGGCTCCTCTCAGATTCCAGAACTTTCTGTCACCAAAATGTGAGGAAAACCTGTTTTATTGCCACTTTTTGAGGTTTGCAAAGGATTCTGGGTAACAGAACCTGGTCAGAGCCCCGCAAGTCACCCCATCTTGGATCCCCCTAGGTCTCTAGTTTTCAAAAATGCAAAGGTTTGGTAGGTTTCCCTAGGTGCCGGCTGAGCTAGAGGCCAAAATCTACAGGTAGGCACTTTGCAAAAAACACCTCTGTTTTCTTTCAAAATATTTGATGTGTCCACGTTGCGTTTTGGGGCATTTCCTTTCACGGGCGCTAGGCCTTCCCACACAAGTGAGGTATCATTTTTATCGGGAGACTTAGGGGGACGCTGGGTGGAAGGAAATTTGTGGCTCCTCTCAGAATCCAGAACTTTCTGTCACCGAATTGTGAGGAAAACTTGTTTTTGTAGCCACTTTTTGAGGTTTGCAAAGGATTCTGGGTAACAGAACCTGGTCAGAGCCCCACAAGTCACCCCATCTTGGATTCCCCTAGGTCTCTAGTTTTCAAAAATGCACAGGTTTGGTAGGTTTCCCTAGGTGCCGGCTGAGCTAGAGGCCAAAATCTACAGGTAGGCACTTTGCAAAAAACACCTCTGTTTTCTTTCCAAAAATTTGATGTGTCCACGTTGCGTTTTGGGGCATTTCCTGTTGCGGGCGCTAGGCCTACCCACACAACTGAGGTATCATTTTTATCGGGAGACTTGGGGGGACACTGGGTGGAAGGAAATTTGTGGCTCCTCTCAGATTCCAGAACTTTCTGTCACCGAAATGTGAGGAAAACCTGTTTTATTGCCACTTTTTTGAGGTTTGCAAAGGATTCTGGGTAACAGAACCTGGTCAGAGCCCCGCAAGTCACCCCATCTTGGATTCCCCTAGGTCTCTAGTTTTCAAAAATGCACAGGTTTGGTAGGTTTCCCTAGGTGCCGGCTGAGCTAGAGGCCAAAATCTACAGGTAGGCACTTTGCAAAAAACACCTCTGTTTTCTTTCAAAATATTTGATGTGTCCACGTTGCGTTTTGGGGCATTTCCTTTCGCGGGCGCTAGGCCTTCCCACACAAGTGAGGTATCATTTTTATCGGGAGACTTGGGGGGACGCTGGGTGGAAGGAAATTTGTGGCTCCTCTCAGAATCCAGAACTTTCTGTCACCGAATTGTGAGGAAAACTTGTTTTTGTAGCCACTTTTTGAGGTTTGCAAAGGATTCTGGGTAACAGAACCTGGTCAGAGCCCCACAAGTCACCCCATCTTGGATTCCCCTAGGTCTCTAGTTTTCAAAAATGCACAGGTTTGGTAGGTTTCCCTAGGTGCCGGCTGAGCTAGAGGCCAAAATCTACAGGTAGGCACTTTGCAAAAAACACCTCTGTTTTCTTTCAAAATATTTGATGTGTCCACGTTGCGTTTTGGGGCATTTCCTTTCGCGGGCGCTAGGCCTTCCCACACAACTGAGGTATCATTTTTATCGGGAGACTTGGGGGGACGCTGGGTGGGAGGAAATTTGTGGCTCCTCTCAGAATCCAGAACTTTCTGTCACCGAAATGTGAGGAAAACTTGTTTTTTTAGCCACTTTTTGAGGTTTGCAAAGGATTCTGGGTAACAGAACCTGGTCAGAGCCCCGCAAGTCACCCCATCTTGGATTCCCCTAGGTCTCTAGTTTTCAAAAATGCACAGGTTTGGTAGGTTTCCCTAGGTGCCGGCTGAGCTAGAGGCCAAAATCTACAGGTAGGCACTTTGCAAAAAACACCTCTGTTTTCTTTCAAAATATTTGATGTGTCCACGTTGCGTTTTGGGGCATTTCCTGTTGCAGGCGCTAGGCCTACCCACACAAGTGAGGTATCATTTTTATCGGGAGACTTGGGGGGACGGTGGGTGGAAGGATATTTGTGGCTCCTCTCAGATTCCAGAACTTTCTGTCACCGAAATATGAGGAAAACCTGTTTTTTTTGCCACTTTTTGAGGTTTGCAAAGGATTCTGGGTAACAGAACCTGGTCAGAGCCCCGCAAGTCACCCCATCTTGGATTCCCCTAGGTCTCTAGTTTTCAAAAATGCACAGGTTTGGTAGGTTTCCCTAGGTGCCGGCTGAGCTAGAGGCCAAAATGTACAGGCAGGCACTTTGCAAAAAACAGCTGCGTTTTCTGTCAAAAAATGGGATGTGTCCACGTTGTGTTTTGGGGCATCTCCTGTCGCGGGCGCTAGGCCTACCCACACAAGTGAGGTATCATTTTTATCGAGAGACTTGGGGGGACGCTGGGTGGATGGAAATTTGTGGCTCCTCTCAGATTCCAGAACTTTCTGTCACCGAAATGTGAGGAAAACCTGTTTTTTTGCCACTTTTTGAGGTTTGCAAAGGATTCTGGGTAACGGAACCTGGTCAGAGCCCCGCAAGTCACCCCATCTTGGATTCCCCTAGGTCTCTAGTTTTCAAAAATGCACAGGTTTGGTAGGTTTCCCTAGGTGCCGGCTGAGCTAGAGGCCAAAATCTACAGGTAGGCACGTTGCAAAAAACACCTCTGTTTTCTTTCCAAAAATGTTATGTGTCCACGTTGCGTTTTGGGGCATTTCCTGTCGCGTGCGCTAGGCCTACCCACACAAGTGAGGTATCATTTTTATCGGGAGACTTGGGGGGACGCTGGGTGGAAGGAAATTTGTGGCTCCTCTCAGATTCCAGAACTTTCTGTCACCGAAATGTGAGGAAAACTTGTTTTTGTAGCCACTTTTTGAGGTTTGCAAAGGATTCTGGGTAACAGAACCTGGTCAGAGCCCCGCAAGTCACCCCATCTTGGATTCCCCTAGGTCTCTAGTTTTCAAAAATGCACAGGTTTGGTAGGTTTCCCTAGGTGCCGGCTGAGCTAGAGGCCAAAATCTACAGGTAGGCACTTTGCAAAAAACACCTCTGTTTTCTTTCCAAAAATTTGATGTGTCCACGTTGCGTTTTGGGGCATTTCCTGTCGCGGGCGCTAGGCCTACCCACACAAGTGAGGTATCATTTTTATTGGGAGACTTGGGGGGACGCTGGGTGGAAGGAAATTTGTGGCTCCTCTCAGATTCCAGAACTTTCTGTCACCGAAATGTGAGGAAAACCTGTTTTTTTGCCACTTTTTGAGGTTTGCAAAGGATTCTGGGTAACAGAACCTGGTCAGAGCCCCGCAAGTCACCCCATCTTGGATTCACCTAGGTCTCTAGTGTTCAAAAATGCACAGGTTTGGTAGGTTTCCCTAGGTGCCGGCTGAGCTAGAGGACAAAATCTACAGGTAGGCACTTTGCAAAAAACACCTCTGTTTTCTTTCAAAATATTTGATGTGTCCACGTTGCGTTTTGGGGCATTTCCTGTCGCGGGCGCTAGGTCTACTCACACAAGTGAGGTATCATTTTTATCGGGAGACTTGGGGGGACGCTGGGTGGAAGGAAATTTGTGGCTCCTCTCAGAATCCAGAACTTCCTGTCACCGAAATATGAGGAAAACTTGTTTTTGTAGCCACTTTTTGAGGTTTGCAAAGCATTCTGGGTAACAGAACCTGGTCAGAGCCCCACAAGTCACCCCATCTTGGATTCCCCTAGGTCTCTAGTTTTAAAAAATGCACAGGTTTGGTAGTTTCTTAAGGTGCCGGCTGAGCTAGAGGCCAAAATCTACAGGTAGGCACTTTGCAAAAAACACCTCTGTTTTCTTTCCAAAAATTTGATGTGTCCACGTTGCGTTTTGGGGCATTTCCTGTCGCGGGCGCTAGGCCTACCCACACAAGTGAGGTATCATTTTTATCGGGAGACTTGGGGGGACGCTGGGTGGAAGGAAATTTGTGGCTCCTCTCAGATTCCAGAACTTTCTGTCATGGAAATGTGAGGAAAACTTGTTTTTATAGCCACTTTTTGAGGTTTGCAAAGGATTCTGGGTAACAGAACCTGGTCAGAGCCCCGCAAGTCACCCCATCTTGGATTCCCCTAGGTCTCTAGTTTTCAAAAATGCACAGGTTTGGTAGGTTTCCCTAGGTGCCGGCTGAGCTAGAGGCCAAAATCTACAGATAGGCACTTTGCAAAAAACACCTCTGTTTTCTTTCCAAAAATTTGATGTGTCCACGTTGCGTTTTGGGGCATTTCCTGTCGCGGGCGCTAGGCCTACCCACACAAGTGAGGTATCATTTTTATTGGGAGACTTGGGGGGACACTGGGTGGAAGGAAATTTGTGGCTCCTCTCAGATTCCAGAACTTTCTGTCACCAAAATGTGAGGAAAACCTGTTTTATTGCCACTTTTTGAGGTTTGCAAAGGATTCTGGGTAACAGAACCTGGTCAGAGCCCCGCAAGTCACCCCATCTTGGATCCCCCTAGGTCTCTAGTTTTCAAAAATGCAAAGGTTTGGTAGGTTTCCCTAGGTGCCGGCTGAGCTAGAGGCCAAAATCTACAGGTAGGCACTTTGCAAAAAACACCTCTGTTTTCTTTCAAAATATTTGATGTGTCCACGTTGCGTTTTGGGGCATTTCCTTTCGCGGGCGCTAGGCCTTCCCACACAAGTGAGGTATCATTTTTATCGGGAGACTTAGGGGGACGCTGGGTGGAAGGAAATTTGTGGCTCCTCTCAGAATCCAGAACTTTCTGTCACCGAATTGTGAGGAAAACTTGTTTTTGTAGCCACTTTTTGAGGTTTGCAAAGGATTCTGGGTAACAGAACCTGGTCAGAGCCCCACAAGTCACCCCATCTTGGATTCCCCTAGGTCTCTAGTTTTCAAAAATGCACAGGTTTGGTAGGTTTCCCTAGGTGCCGGCTGAGCTAGAGGCCAAAATCTACAGGTAGGCACTTTGCAAAAAACACCTCTGTTTTCTTTCCAAAAATTTGATGTGTCCACGTTGCGTTTTGGGGCATTTCCTGTCGCGGGCGCTAGGCCTACCCACACAACTGAGGTATCATTTTTATCGGGAGACTTGGGGGGACGCTGGGTGGGAGGAAATTTGTGGCTCCTCTCAGAATCCAGAACTTTCTGTCACCGAAATGTGAGGAAAACTTGTTTTTGTAGCCACTTTTTGAGGTTTGCAAAGGATTCTGGGTAACAGAACCTGGTCAGAGCCCCGCAAGTCACCACATCTTGGATTCCCCTAGGTCTCTAGTTTTCAAAAATGCACAGGTTTGGTAGGTTTCCCTAGGTGCCGGCTGAGCTAGAGGCCAAAATCTACAGGTAGGCACTTTGCAAAAAACACCTCTGTTTTCTTTCATAATATTTGATGTGTCCACGTTGCGTTTTGGGGCATTTCCTGTTGCAGGCGCTAGGCCTACCCACACAAGTGAGGTATCATTTTTATCGGGAGACTTGGGGGGACGGTGGGTGGAAAGATATTTGTGGCTCCTCTCAGATTCCAGAACTTTCTGTCACCGAAATATGAGGAAAACATGTTTTTTTTGCCACTTTTTGAGGTTTGCAAAGGATTCTGGGTAACAGAACCTGGTCAGAGCCCCGCAAGTCACCCCATCTTGGATTCCCCTAGGTCTCTAGTTTTAAAAAATGCACAGGTTTGGTAGGTTTCCCTAGGTGCCGGCTGAGCTAGAGGCCAAAATGTACAGGCAGGCACTTTGCAAAAAACAGCTGTGTTTTCTGTCAAAAAATGGGATGTGTCCACGTTGTGTTTTGGGGCATCTCCTGTCGCGGGCGCTAGGCCTACCCACACAAGTGAGGTATCATTTTTATCGGGAGACTTGGGGGGATGCTGGGTGGAAGGAAATTTGTGGCTCCTCTCAGATTCCAGAACTTTCTGTCACCAAAATGTGAGGAAAACCTGTTTTTTTTGCCACTTTTTGAGGTTTGCAAAGGATTCTGGGTAACAGAACCTGGTCAGAGCCCCGCAAGTCACCCCATCTTGGATTCCCCTAGGTCTCTAGTTTTCAAGAATGCACAGGTTTGGTAGGTTTCCCTAGGTGCCGGCTGAGCTAGAGTCCAAAATCTACAGGTAGGCACCTTGCAAAAAACACCTCTGTTTTCTTTCCAAAAATTTGATGTGTCCACGTTGCGTTTTGGGGCATTTGCTGTCGCGGCCGCTAGGCCTACCCACACAAGTGAGGTATCACTTTTATCGGGAGACTTGGGGGGATGCTGGGTGGAAGGAAATTTGTGGCTCCTCTCAGATTCCAGAACTTTCTGTCACCAAAATGTGAGGAAAACCTGTTTTTTTTGCCACTTTTTGAGGTTTGCAAAGGATTCTGGGTAACAGAACCTGGTCAGAGCCCCGCAAGTCACCCCATCTTGGATTCCCCTAGGTCTCTAGTTTTAAAAAATGCACAGGTTTGGTAGGTTTCCCTAGGTGCCGGCTGAGCTAGAGGCCAAAATGTGCAGGCAGGAACTTTGCAAAAAAACAGCTGTGTTTTCTGTCAAAAAATGGGATGTGTCCACGTTGTGTTTTGGGGCATTTCCTGTCGCGGGCGCTAGGCCTACCCACACAAGTGAGGTATCATTTTTATCGGGAGACTTGGGGGGACGCTGGGTGGAAGGAAATTTGTAGCCCCTCTCAGATTCCAGAACTTTCTGTCACCGAAATGTGAGGAAAACTTGTTTTTATAGCCACTTTTGAGGTTTGCAAAGGATTCTGGGTAACAGAACCTGGTCAGAGCCCCGCAAGTCACCCCATCTTGGATTCCCCTAGGTCTCTAGTTTTAAAAAATGCACAGGTTTGGTAGGTTTCCCTAGGTGCCGGCTGAGCTAGAGGCCAAAATCTACAGGTAGGCACTTTGCAAAAAACACCTCTGTTTTCTTTCAAAATATTTGATGTGTCCACGTTGCGTTTTGGGGCATTTCCTGTCGCGGGCGCTAGGCCTACCCACACAAGTGAGGTATCATTTTTATCGGGAGACTTGGGGGGACGCTGGGTGGAAGGAAATTTGTGGCTCCTCTCAGATTCCAGAACTTTCTGTCACCGAAATGTGAGGAAAACTTGTTTTTTTAGCCACTTTTTGAGGTTTGCAAAGGATTCTGGGTAACGGAACCTGGTCAGAGCCCCGCAAGTCACCCCATCTTGGATTCCCCTAGGTCTCTAGTTTTCAAAAATGCACAGGTTTGGTAGGTTTCCCTAGGTGCCGGCTGAGCTAGAGGCCAAAATCTACAGGTAGGCACTTTGCAAAAAACACCTCTGTTTTCTTTCCAAAAATTTGATGTGTCCACGTTGCGTTTTGGTGCATTTCCTGTCGCGGCCGCTAGGCCCACCCACACAAGTGAGGTATAATTTTTATCGGGAGACTTGGGGGGACGCTGGGTGGAAGGAAATTTGTGGCTCCTCTCAGATTCCAGAACTTTCTGTCACCGAAATGTGAGGAAAACTTGTTTTTATAGCCACTTTTTGAGGTTTGCAAAGGATTCTGGGTAACAGAACCTGGTCAGAGCCCCGCAAGTCACCCCATCTTGGATTCCCCTAGGTCTCTAGTTTTCAAGAATGCACAGGTTTGGTAGGTTTCCCTAGGTGCCGGCTGAGCTAGAGGCCAAAATCTACAGGTAGGCACCTTGCAAAAAACACCTCTGTTTTCTTTCCAAAAATTTGATGTGTCCACGTTGCGTTTTGAGGCATTTCCTGTCGCGGGCGCTAGGCCTACCCACACAAGTGAGGTATCATTTTTATCGGGAGACTTAGGGGGATGCTGGGTGGAAGGAAATTTGTGGCTCCTCTCAGATTCCAGAACTTTATGTCACCAAAATGTGAGGAAAACCTGTTTTTTTTGCCACTTTTTGAGGTTTGCAAAGGATTCTGGGTAACAGAACCTGGTCAGAGCCCCGCAAGTCACCCCATCTTGGATTCCCCTAGGTCTCTAGTTTTCAAAAATGCAAAGGTTTGGTAGGTTTCCCTAGGTGCAGGCTGAGCTAGAGGCCAAAATGTACAGGCAGGCACTTTGCAAAAAACAGCTGTGTTTTCTGTCAAAAAATGGGATGTGTCCACGTTGTGTTTTGGGGCATTTCCTGTCGCGGGCGATAGGCCTACCCACACAAGTGAGGTATCATTTTTATCGGGAGACTTGGGGGGACCCTGGGTGGAAGGAAATTTGTAGCCCCTCTCAGATTCCAGAACTTTCTGTCACCGAAATGTGAGGAAAACTTGTTTTTATAGCCACTTTTTGAGGTTTGCACAGGATTCTGGGTAACAGAACCTGGTCAGAGCCCCGCAAGTCACCCCATCTTGGATTCCCCTAGGTCTCTAGTTTTAAAAAATGCACAGGTTTGGTAGGTTTCCCTAGGTGCCGGCTGAGCTAGAGGCCAAAATCTACAGGTAGGCACTTTGCAAAAAACACCTCTGTTTTCTTTCAAAATATTTGATGTGTCCACGTTGCGTTTTGGGGCATTTCCTGTCGCGGGCGCTAGGCCTACCCACACAAGTGAGGTATCATTTTTATCGGGAGACTGGGGGGACGCTGGGTGGAAGGAAATTTGTGGCTCCTCTCAGATTCCAGAACTTTCTGTCACCGAAATGTGAGGAAAACTTGTTTTTATAGCCACTTTTTGAGGTTTGCAAAGGATTCTGGGTAACAGAACCTGGTCAGAGCCCCGCAAGTCACCCCATCTTGGATTCCCCTAGGTCTCTAGTTCTCAAAAATGCACAGGTTTGGTAGGTTTCCCTAGGTGCCGGCTGAGCTAGAGGCCAAAATCTACAGGTAGGCACTTTGCAAAAAACACCTCTGTTTTCTTTCCAAAAATTTGATGTGTCCACGTTGCGTTTTGGGGCATTTCCTGTCGCGGGCGCTAGGCCTACCCACACAAGTGAGGTATCATTTTTATCGGGAGACTTGGGGGGACGCTGGGTGGAAGGATATTTGTGGCTCCTCTCAGATTCCAGAACTTTCTGTCACCAAAATGTGAGGAAAACCTGTTTTCTTTGCCACTTTTTGAGGTTTGCAAAGGATTCTGGGTAACAGAACCTGGTCAGAGCCCCGCAAGTCACCCCATCTTGGATTCCCCTAGGTCTCTAGTTTTCAAAAATGCACAGGTTTGGTAGGTTTCCCTAGGTGCCGGCTGAGCTAGAGGCCAAAATGTACAGGCAGGCACTTTGCAAAAAACAGCTGTGTTTTCTGTCAAAAAATGGGATGTGTCCACGTTGTGTTTTGGGGCATTTCCTGTCGCGGGCACTAGGCCTACCCACACAAGTGAGGTATCATTTTTATTGGGAGACTTGGGGGGACGCTGGGTGGAAGGAAATTTGTGGCTCCTCTCAGATTCCAGAACTTTCTGTCACCGAAATGTGAGGAAAACCTGTTTTTTTGCCACTTTTTGAGGTTTGCAAAGGATTCTGGGTAACAGAACCTGGTCAGAGCCCCGCAAGTCACCCCATCTTGGATTCACCTAGGTCTCTAGTGTTCAAAAATGCACAGGTTTGGTAGGTTTCCCTAGGTGCCGGCTGAGCTAGAGGACAAAATCTACAGGTAGGCACTTTGCAAAAAACACCTCTGTTTTCTTTCAAAATATTTGATGTGTCCACGTTGCGTTTTGGGGCATTTCCTGTCGCGGGCGCTAGGTCTACTCACACAAGTGAGGTATCATTTTTATCGGGAGACTTGGGGGGACGCTGGGTGGAAGGAAATTTGTGGCTCCTCTCAGAATCCAGAACTTCCTGTCACCGAAATATGAGGAAAACTTGTTTTTGTAGCCACTTTTTGAGGTTTGCAAAGCATTCTGGGTAACAGAACCTGGTCAGAGCCCCACAAGTCACCCCATCTTGGATTCCCCTAGGTCTCTAGTTTTAAAAAATGCACAGGTTTGGTAGTTTCTTAAGGTGCCGGCTGAGCTAGAGGCCAAAATCTACAGGTAGGCACTTTGCAAAAAACACCTCTGTTTTCTTTCCAAAAATTTGATGTGTCCACGTTGCGTTTTGGGGCATTTCCTGTCGCGGGCGCTAGGCCTACCCACACAAGTGAGGTATCATTTTTATCGGGAGACTTGGGGGGACGCTGGGTGGAAGGAAATTTGTGGCTCCTCTCAGATTCCAGAACTTTCTGTCATGGAAATGTGAGGAAAACTTGTTTTTATAGCCACTTTTTGAGGTTTGCAAAGGATTCTGGGTAACAGAACCTGGTCAGAGCCCCGCAAGTCACCCCATCTTGGATTCCCCTAGGTCTCTAGTTTTCAAAAATGCACAGGTTTGGTAGGTTTCCCTAGGTGCCGGCTGAGCTAGAGGCCAAAATCTACAGATAGGCACTTTGCAAAAAACACCTCTGTTTTCTTTCCAAAAATTTGATGTGTCCACGTTGCGTTTTGGGGCATTTCCTGTCGCGGGCGCTAGGCCTACCCACACAAGTGAGGTATCATTTTTATTGGGAGACTTGGGGGGACACTGGGTGGAAGGAAATTTGTGGCTCCTCTCAGATTCCAGAACTTTCTGTCACCAAAATGTGAGGAAAACCTGTTTTATTGCCACTTTTTGAGGTTTGCAAAGGATTCTGGGTAACAGAACCTGGTCAGAGCCCCGCAAGTCACCCCATCTTGGATCCCCCTAGGTCTCTAGTTTTCAAAAATGCAAAGGTTTGGTAGGTTTCCCTAGGTGCCGGCTGAGCTAGAGGCCAAAATCTACAGGTAGGCACTTTGCAAAAAACACCTCTGTTTTCTTTCAAAATATTTGATGTGTCCACGTTGCGTTTTGGGGCATTTCCTTTCGCGGGCGCTAGGCCTTCCCACACAAGTGAGGTATCATTTTTATCGGGAGACTTAGGGGGACGCTGGGTGGAAGGAAATTTGTGGCTCCTCTCAGAATCCAGAACTTTCTGTCACCGAATTGTGAGGAAAACTTGTTTTTGTAGCCACTTTTTGAGGTTTGCAAAGGATTCTGGGTAACAGAACCTGGTCAGAGCCCCACAAGTCACCCCATCTTGGATTCCCCTAGGTCTCTAGTTTTCAAAAATGCACAGGTTTGGTAGGTTTCCCTAGGTGCCGGCTGAGCTAGAGGCCAAAATCTACAGGTAGGCACTTTGCAAAAAACACCTCTGTTTTCTTTCCAAAAATTTGATGTGTCCACGTTGCGTTTTGGGGCATTTCCTGTCGCGGGCGCTAGGCCTACCCACACAACTGAGGTATCATTTTTATCGGGAGACTTGGGGGGACGCTGGGTGGGAGGAAATTTGTGGCTCCTCTCAGAATCCAGAACTTTCTGTCACCGAAATGTGAGGAAAACTTGTTTTTGTAGCCACTTTTTGAGGTTTGCAAAGGATTCTGGGTAACAGAACCTGGTCAGAGCCCCGCAAGTCACCACATCTTGGATTCCCCTAGGTCTCTAGTTTTCAAAAATGCACAGGTTTGGTAGGTTTCCCTAGGTGCCGGCTGAGCTAGAGGCCAAAATCTACAGGTAGGCACTTTGCAAAAAACACCTCTGTTTTCTTTCAAAATATTTGATGTGTCCACGTTGCGTTTTGGGGCATTTCCTGTTGCAGGCGCTAGGCCTACCCACACAAGTGAGGTATCATTTTTATCGGGAGACTTGGGGGGACGGTGGGTGGAAAGATATTTGTGGCTCCTCTCAGATTCCAGAACTTTCTGTCACCGAAATATGAGGAAAACATGTTTTTTTTGCCACTTTTTGAGGTTTGCAAAGGATTCTGGGTAACAGAACCTGGTCAGAGCCCCGCAAGTCACCCCATCTTGGATTCCCCTAGGTCTCTAGTTTTAAAAAATGCACAGGTTTGGTAGGTTTCCCTAGGTGCCGGCTGAGCTAGAGGCCAAAATGTACAGGCAGGCACTTTGCAAAAAACAGCTGTGTTTTCTGTCAAAAAATGGGATGTGTCCACGTTGTGTTTTGGGGCATCTCCTGTCGCGGGCGCTAGGCCTACCCACACAAGTGAGGTATCATTTTTATCGGGAGACTTGGGGGGATGCTGGGTGGAAGGAAATTTGTGGCTCCTCTCAGATTCCAGAACTTTCTGTCACCAAAATGTGAGGAAAACCTGTTTTTTTTGCCACTTTTTGAGGTTTGCAAAGGATTCTGGGTAACAGAACCTGGTCAGAGCCCCGCAAGTCACCCCATCTTGGATTCCCCTAGGTCTCTAGTTTTCAAGAATGCACAGGTTTGGTAGGTTTCCCTAGGTGCCGGCTGAGCTAGAGTCCAAAATCTACAGGTAGGCACCTTGCAAAAAACACCTCTGTTTTCTTTCCAAAAATTTGATGTGTCCACGTTGCGTTTTGGGGCATTTGCTGTCGCGGCCGCTAGGCCTACCCACACAAGTGAGGTATCACTTTTATCGGGAGACTTGGGGGGATGCTGGGTGGAAGGAAATTTGTGGCTCCTCTCAGATTCCAGAACTTTCTGTCACCAAAATGTGAGGAAAACCTGTTTTTTTTGCCACTTTTTGAGGTTTGCAAAGGATTCTGGGTAACAGAACCTGGTCAGAGCCCCGCAAGTCACCCCATCTTGGATTCCCCTAGGTCTCTAGTTTTAAAAAATGCACAGGTTTGGTAGGTTTCCCTAGGTGCCGGCTGAGCTAGAGGCCAAAATGTGCAGGCAGGAACTTTGCAAAAAAACAGCTGTGTTTTCTGTCAAAAAATGGGATGTGTCCACGTTGTGTTTTGGGGCATTTCCTGTCGCGGGCGCTAGGCCTACCCACACAAGTGAGGTATCATTTTTATCGGGAGACTTGGGGGGACGCTGGGTGGAAGGAAATTTGTAGCCCCTCTCAGATTCCAGAACTTTCTGTCACCGAAATGTGAGGAAAACTTGTTTTTATAGCCACTTTTGAGGTTTGCAAAGGATTCTGGGTAACAGAACCTGGTCAGAGCCCCGCAAGTCACCCCATCTTGGATTCCCCTAGGTCTCTAGTTTTAAAAAATGCACAGGTTTGGTAGGTTTCCCTAGGTGCCGGCTGAGCTAGAGGCCAAAATCTACAGGTAGGCACTTTGCAAAAAACACCTCTGTTTTCTTTCAAAATATTTGATGTGTCCACGTTGCGTTTTGGGGCATTTCCTGTCGCGGGCGCTAGGCCTACCCACACAAGTGAGGTATCATTTTTATCGGGAGACTTGGGGGGACGCTGGGTGGAAGGAAATTTGTGGCTCCTCTCAGATTCCAGAACTTTCTGTCACCGAAATGTGAGGAAAACTTGTTTTTTTAGCCACTTTTTGAGGTTTGCAAAGGATTCTGGGTAACGGAACCTGGTCAGAGCCCCGCAAGTCACCCCATCTTGGATTCCCCTAGGTCTCTAGTTTTCAAAAATGCACAGGTTTGGTAGGTTTCCCTAGGTGCCGGCTGAGCTAGAGGCCAAAATCTACAGGTAGGCACTTTGCAAAAAACACCTCTGTTTTCTTTCCAAAAATTTGATGTGTCCACGTTGCGTTTTGGTGCATTTCCTGTCGCGGCCGCTAGGCCCACCCACACAAGTGAGGTATAATTTTTATCGGGAGACTTGGGGGGACGCTGGGTGGAAGGAAATTTGTGGCTCCTCTCAGATTCCAGAACTTTCTGTCACCGAAATGTGAGGAAAACTTGTTTTTATAGCCACTTTTTGAGGTTTGCAAAGGATTCTGGGTAACAGAACCTGGTCAGAGCCCCGCAAGTCACCCCATCTTGGATTCCCCTAGGTCTCTAGTTTTCAAGAATGCACAGGTTTGGTAGGTTTCCCTAGGTGCCGGCTGAGCTAGAGGCCAAAATCTACAGGTAGGCACCTTGCAAAAAACACCTCTGTTTTCTTTCCAAAAATTTGATGTGTCCACGTTGCGTTTTGAGGCATTTCCTGTCGCGGGCGCTAGGCCTACCCACACAAGTGAGGTATCATTTTTATCGGGAGACTTAGGGGGATGCTGGGTGGAAGGAAATTTGTGGCTCCTCTCAGATTCCAGAACTTTATGTCACCAAAATGTGAGGAAAACCTGTTTTTTTTGCCACTTTTTGAGGTTTGCAAAGGATTCTGGGTAACAGAACCTGGTCAGAGCCCCGCAAGTCACCCCATCTTGGATTCCCCTAGGTCTCTAGTTTTCAAAAATGCAAAGGTTTGGTAGGTTTCCCTAGGTGCAGGCTGAGCTAGAGGCCAAAATGTACAGGCAGGCACTTTGCAAAAAACAGCTGTGTTTTCTGTCAAAAAATGGGATGTGTCCACGTTGTGTTTTGGGGCATTTCCTGTCGCGGGCGATAGGCCTACCCACACAAGTGAGGTATCATTTTTATCGGGAGACTTGGGGGGACCCTGGGTGGAAGGAAATTTGTAGCCCCTCTCAGATTCCAGAACTTTCTGTCACCGAAATGTGAGGAAAACTTGTTTTTATAGCCACTTTTTGAGGTTTGCACAGGATTCTGGGTAACAGAACCTGGTCAGAGCCCCGCAAGTCACCCCATCTTGGATTCCCCTAGGTCTCTAGTTTTAAAAAATGCACAGGTTTGGTAGGTTTCCCTAGGTGCCGGCTGAGCTAGAGGCCAAAATCTACAGGTAGGCACTTTGCAAAAAACACCTCTGTTTTCTTTCAAAATATTTGATGTGTCCACGTTGCGTTTTGGGGCATTTCCTGTCGCGGGCGCTAGGCCTACCCACACAAGTGAGGTATCATTTTTATCGGGAGACTGGGGGGACGCTGGGTGGAAGGAAATTTGTGGCTCCTCTCAGATTCCAGAACTTTCTGTCACCGAAATGTGAGGAAAACTTGTTTTTATAGCCACTTTTTGAGGTTTGCAAAGGATTCTGGGTAACAGAACCTGGTCAGAGCCCCGCAAGTCACCCCATCTTGGATTCCCCTAGGTCTCTAGTTCTCAAAAATGCACAGGTTTGGTAGGTTTCCCTAGGTGCCGGCTGAGCTAGAGGCCAAAATCTACAGGTAGGCACTTTGCAAAAAACACCTCTGTTTTCTTTCCAAAAATTTGATGTGTCCACGTTGCGTTTTGGGGCATTTCCTGTCGCGGGCGCTAGGCCTACCCACACAAGTGAGGTATCATTTTTATCGGGAGACTTGGGGGGACGCTGGGTGGAAGGATATTTGTGGCTCCTCTCAGATTCCAGAACTTTCTGTCACCAAAATGTGAGGAAAACCTGTTTTCTTTGCCACTTTTTGAGGTTTGCAAAGGATTCTGGGTAACAGAACCTGGTCAGAGCCCCGCAAGTCACCCCATCTTGGATTCCCCTAGGTCTCTAGTTTTCAAAAATGCACAGGTTTGGTAGGTTTCCCTAGGTGCCGGCTGAGCTAGAGGCCAAAATGTACAGGCAGGCACTTTGCAAAAAACAGCTGTGTTTTCTGTCAAAAAATGGGATGTGTCCACGTTGTGTTTTGGGGCATTTCCTGTCGCGGGCACTAGGCCTACCCACACAAGTGAGGTATCATTTTTATCGGGAGACTTGGGGGGACGCTGGGTGGATGGAAATTTGTGGCTCCTTTCAGATTCCAGAACTTTCTGTCACCGAAATGTGAGGAAAACTTGTTTTTATAGCCACTTTTTGAGGTTTGCAAAGGATTCTGGGTAACAGAACCTGGTCAGAGCAGCGCAAGTCACCCCATCTTGGATTCCCCTAGGTCTCTAGTTTTCAAAAATGCACAGGTTTGGTAGGTTTCCCTAGGTGCCGGCTGAGCTAGAGGCCAAAATCTACAGGTAGGCACTTTGCAAAAAACACCTCTGTTTTCTTTCCAAAAATTTGATGTGTCCACGTTGCGTTTTGGGGCATTTCCTGTCGCGGGCGCTAGGCCTACCCACACAAGTGAGGTATCATTTTTATCGGGAGACTTTGGGGGACGCTGGGTGGAAGGATATTTGTGGCTCCTCTCAGATTCCAGAACTTTCTGTCACCAAAATGTGAGGAAAACCTGTTTTTTTTGCCACTTTTTGAGGTTTGCAAAGGATTCTGGGTAACAGAACCTGGTCAGAGCCCCGCAAGTCACCCCATCTTGGATTCCCCTAGGTCTCTAGTTTTCAAAAATGCACAGGTTTGGTAGGTTTCCCTAGGTGCCGGCTGAGGTAGAGGCCAAAATGTACAGGCAGGCACTTTGCAAAAAACAGCTGTGTTTTCTGGCAAAAAATGGGATGTGTCCTCGTTGTGTTTTGGGGCATTTCCTGTCGCGGGCGCTAGGCCTATCCACACAAGTGAGGTATCATTTTTATCGGGAGACTTGGGGGGACGCTGGGTGGATGGAAATTTGTGGCTCCTTTCAGGTTCCAGAACTTTCTGTCACCGAAATGTGAGGAAAACTTGTTTTTATAGCCACTTTTTGAGGTTTGCAAAGGATTCTGGGTAACAGAACCTGGTCAGAGCCCCGCAAGTCATCCCATCTTGGATTCCCCTAGGTCTCTAGTTTTAAAAAATGCACAGGTTTGGTAGGTTTCCCTGGGTGCCGGCTGAGCTAGAGGCCAAAATCTACAGGTAGGCACTTTTCAAAAAACACCTCTGTTTTCATTCAAAATATTTGATGTATCCATGTTGCTTTTTGGGGCATTTCCTGTCACGGGCGCTAGGCCTACCCACACAAGTGAGATGTCATTTTTATCGGGAGACTTGGGGGGACGCTGGGTGGAAGGAAATTTGTGGCTCCTCTCAGATTCCAGAACTTTCTGTCACCGAAATGTGAGGAAAACTTGTTTTTTTAGCCACTTTTTGAGGTTTGCAAAGGATTCTGGGTAACAGAACCTGGTCAGAGCCCCGCAAGTCACCCCATCTTGGATTCCCCTAGGTCTCTAGTTTTCAAAAATGCACAGGTTTGGTAGGTTTCCCTAGGTGCCGGCTGAGCTAGAGGCCAAAATCTACAGGTAGGCACTTTGCAAAAAACACCTCTGTTTTCTTTCCAAAAATTTGATGTGTCCACGTTGCGTTTTGGGGCATTTCCTGTCGCGGGCGCTAGGCCTACCCACACAAGTGAGGTATCATTTTTATCGGGAGACTTGGGGGGACGCTGGGTGGAAGGAAATTTGTGGCTCCTCTCAGATTCCAGAACTTTCTGTCACCGAAATGTGAGGAAAACCTGTTTTTTTGCCACTTTTTGAGGTTTGCAAAGGATTCTGGGTAACAGAACCTGGTCAGAGCCCCGCAAGTCACCCCATCTTGGATTCACCTAGGTCTCTAGTGTTCAAAAATGCACAGGTTTGGTAGGTTTCCCTAGGTGCCGGCTGAGCTAGAGGACAAAATCTACAGGTAGGCACTTTGCAAAAAACACCTCTGTTTTCTTTCAAAATATTTGATGTGTCCACGTTGCGTTTTGGGGCATTTCCTGTCGCGGGCGCTAGGCCTACTCACACAAGTGAGGTATCATTTTTATCGGGAGACTTGGGGGGACGCTGGGTGGAAGGAAATTTGTGGCTCCTCTCAGAATCCAGAACTTCCTGTCACCGAAATGTGAGGAAAACTTGTTTTTGTAGCCACTTTTTGAGGTTTGCAAAGCATTCTGGGTAACAGAACCTGGTCAGAGCCCCACAAGTCACCCCATCTTGGATTCCCCTAGGTCTCTAGTTTTCAAAAATGCACAGGTTTGGTAGTTTCTTAAGGTGCCGGCTGAGCTAGAGGCCAAAATCTACAGGTAGGCACTTTGCAAAAAACACCTCTGTTTTCTTTCCAAAAATTTGATGTGTCCACGTTGCGTTTTGGGGCATTTCCTGTCGCGGGCGCTAGGCCTACCCACACAAGTGAGGTATCATTTTTATCGGGAGACTTGGGGGGACGCTGGGTGGAAGGAAATTTGTGGCTCCTCTCAGATTCCAGAACTTTCTGTCATGGAAATGTGAGGAAAACTTGTTTTTATAGCCACTTTTTGAGGTTTGCAAAGGATTCTGGGTAACAGAACCTGGTCAGAGCCCCGCAAGTCACCCCATCTTGGATTCCCCTAGGTCTCTAGTTTTCAAAAATGCACAGGTTTGGTAGGTTTCCCTAGGTGCCGGCTGAGCTAGAGGCCAAAATCTACAGATAGGCACTTTGCAAAAAACACCTCTGTTTTCTTTCCAAAAATTTGATGTGTCCACGTTGCGTTTTGGGGCATTTCCTGTCGCGGGCGCTAGGCCTACCCACACAAGTGAGGTATCATTTTTATTGGGAGACTTGGGGGGACACTGGGTGGAAGGAAATTTGTGGCTCCTCTCAGATTCCAGAACTTTCTGTCACCAAAATGTGAGGAAAACCTGTTTTATTGCCACTTTTTGAGGTTTGCAAAGGATTCTGGGTAACAGAACCTGGTCAGAGCCCCGCAAGTCACCCCATCTTGGATTCCCCTAGGTCTCTAGTTTTCAAAAATGCACAGGTTTGGTAGGTTTCCCTAGGTGCCGGCTGAGCTAGAGGCCAAAATCTACAGGTAGGCACTTTGCAAAAAACACCTCTGTTTTCTTTCAAAATATTTGATGTGTCCACGTTGCGTTTTGGGGCATTTCCTTTCGCGGGCGCTAGGCCTTCCCACACAAGTGAGGTATCATTTTTATCGGGAGACTTAGGGGGACGCTGGGTGGAAGGAAATTTGTGGCTCCTCTCAGAATCCAGAACTTTCTGTCACCGAATTGTGAGGAAAACTTGTTTTTGTAGCCACTTTTTGAGGTTTGCAAAGGATTCTGGGTAACAGAACCTGGTCAGAGCCCCACAAGTCACCCCATCTTGGATTCCCCTAGGTCTCTAGTTTTCAAAAATGCACAGGTTTGGTAGGTTTCCCTAGGTGCCGGCTGAGCTAGAGGCCAAAATCTACAGGTAGGCACTTTGCAAAAAACACCTCTGTTTTCTTTCAAAATATTTGATGTGTCCACGTTGCGTTTTGGGGCATTTCCTTTCGCTGGCGCTAGGCCTTCCCACACAAGTGAGGTATCATTTTTATCGGGAGACTTGGGGGGACGCTGGGTGGAAGGAAATTTGTGGCTCCTCTCAGAATCCAGAACTTTCTGTCACCGAATTGTGAGGAAAACTTGTTTTTGTAGCCCCTTTTTGAGGTTTGCAAAGGATTCTGGGTAACAGAACCTGGTCAGAGCCCCGCAAGTCACCCCATCTTGGATTCCCCTAGGTCTCTAGTTTTAAAAAATGCACAGGTTTGGTAGGTTTCCCTAGGTGCCGGCTGAGCTAGAGGCCAAAATCTACAGGTAGGCACTTTGCAAAAAACACCTCTGTTTTCTTTCCAAAAATTTGATGTGTCCACGTTGCGTTTTGGGGCATTTCCTGTCGCGGGCGCTAGGCCTACCCACACAACTGAGGTATCATTTTTATCGGGAGACTTGGGGGGACGCTGGGTGGGAGGAAGTTTGTGGCTCCTCTCAGAATCCAGAACTTTCTGTCACCGAAATGTGAGGAAAACTTGTTTTTTTAGCCACTTTTTGAGGTTTGCAAAGGATTCTGGGTAACAGAACCTGGTCAGAGCCCCGCAAGTCACCACATCTTGGATTCCCCTAGGTCTCTAGTTTTCAAAAATGCACAGGTTTGGTAGGTTTCCCTAGGTGCCGGCTGAGCTAGAGGCCAAAATCTACAGGTAGGCACTTTGCAAAAAACACCTCTGTTTTCTTTCAAAATATTTGATGTGTCCACGTTGCGTTTTGGGGCATTTCCTGTTGCAGGAGCTAGGCCTACCCACACAAGTGAGGTATCATTTTTATCGGGAGACTTGGGGGGACGGTGGGTGGAAGGATATTTGTGGCTCCTCTCAGATTCCAGAACTTTCTGTCACCGAAATATGAGGAAAACATGTTTTTTTTGCCACTTTTTGAGGTTTGCAAAGGATTCTGGGTAACAGAACCTGGTCAGAGCCCCGCAAGTCACCCCATCTTGGATTCACCTAGGTCTCTAGTTTTAAAAAATGCACAGGTTTGGTAGGTTTCCCTAGGTGCCGGCTGAGCTAGAGGCCAAAATGTACAGGCAGGCACTTTGCAAAAAACAGCTGTGTTTTCTGTCAAAAAATGGGATGTGTCCACGTTGTGTTTTGGGGCATCTCCTGTCGCGGGCGCTAGGCCTACCCACACAAGTGAGGTATCATTTTTATCGGGAGACTTGGGGGGATGCTGGGTGGAAGGAAATTTGTGGCTCCTCTCAGATTCCAGAACTTTCTGTCACCAAAATGTGAGGAAAACCTGGTTTTTTTGCCACTTTTTGAGGTTTGCAAAGGATTCTGGGTAACAGAACCTGGTCAGAGCCCCGCAAGTCACCCCATCTTGGATTCCCCTAGGTCTCTAGTTTTAAAAAAATGCACAGGTTTGGTAGGTTTCCCTAGGTGCCGGCTGAGCTAGAGGCCAAAATCTACAGGTAGGCACTTTGCAAAAAACACCTCTGTTTTCTTTCAAAATATTTGATGTGTCCACGTTGCGTTTTGGGGCATTTCCTGTCGCGGGCGCTAGGCCTACCCACACAAGTGAGGTATCATTTTTATCGGGAGACTTGGGGGGACGCTGGGTGGAAGGAAATTTGTGGCTCCTCTCAGATTCCAGAACTTTCTGTCACCGAAATGTGAGGAAAACTTGTTTTTTTAGCCACTTTTTGAGGTTTGCAAAGGATTCTGGGTAACGGAACCTGGTCAGAGCCCCGCAAGTCACCCCATCTTGGATTCCCCTAGGTCTCTAGTTTTCAAAAATGCACAGGTTTGGTAGGTTTCCCTAGGTGCCGGCTGAGCTAGAGGCCAAAATCTACAGGTAGGCACTTTGCAAAAAACACCTCTGTTTTCTTTCCAAAAATTTGATGTGTCCACGTTGCGTTTTGGTGCATTTCCTGTCGCGGCCGCTAGGCCCACCCACACAAGTGAGGTATAATTTTTATCGGGAGACTTGGGGGGACGCTGGGTGGAAGGAAATTTGTGGCTCCTCTCAGATTCCAGAACTTTCTGTCACCGAAATGTGAGGAAAACTTGTTTTTATAGCCACTTTTTGAGGTTTGCAAAGGATTCTGGGTAACAGAACCTGGTCAGAGCCCCGCAAGTCACCCCATCTTGGATTCCCCTAGGTCTCTAGTTTTCAAGAATGCACAGGTTTGGTAGGTTTCCCTAGGTGCCGGCTGAGCTAGAGGCCAAAATCTACAGGTAGGCACCTTGCAAAAAACACCTCTGTTTTCTTTCCAAAAATTTGATGTGTCCACGTTGCGTTTTGAGGCATTTCCTGTCGCGGGCGCTAGGCCTACCCACACAAGTGAGGTATCATTTTTATCGGGAGACTTAGGGGGATGCTGGGTGGAAGGAAATTTGTGGCTCCTCTCAGATTCCAGAACTTTATGTCACCAAAATGTGAGGAAAACCTGTTTTTTTTGCCACTTTTTGAGGTTTGCAAAGGATTCTGGGTAACAGAACCTGGTCAGAGCCCCGCAAGTCACCCCATCTTGGATTCCCCTAGGTCTCTAGTTTTCAAAAATGCACAGGTTTGGTAGGTTTCCCTAGGTGCAGGCTGAGCTAGAGGCCAAAATGTACAGGCAGGCACTTTGCAAAAAACAGCTGTGTTTTCTGTCAAAAAATGGGATGTGTCCACGTTGTGTTTTGGGGCATTTCCTGTCGCGGGCGCTAGGCCTACCCACACAAGTGAGGTATCATTTTTATCGGGAGACTTGGGGGGACCCTGGGTGGAAGGAAATTTGTAACCCCTCTCAGATTCCAGAACTTTCTGTCACCGAAATGTGAGGAAAACTTGTTTTTATAGCCACTTTTTGAGGTTTGCACAGGATTCTGGGTAACAGAACCTGGTCAGAGCCCCGCAAGTCACCCCATCTTGGATTCCCCTAGGTCTCTAGTTTTAAAAAATGCACAGGTTTGGTAGGTTTCCCTAGGTGCCGGCTGAGCTAGAGGCCAAAATCTACAGGTAGGCACTTTGCAAAAAACACCTCTGTTTTCTTTCAAAATATTTGATGTGTCCACGTTGCGTTTTGGGGCATTTCCTGTCGCGGGCGCTAGGCCTACCCACACAAGTGAGGTATCATTTTTATCGGGAGACTGGGGGGGACGCTGGGTGGAAGGAAATTTGTGGCTCCTCTCAGATTCCAGAACTTTCTGTCACCGAAATGTGAGGAAAACTTGTTTTTATAGCCACTTTTTGAGGTTTGCAAAGGATTCTGGGTAACAGAACCTGGTCAGAGCCCCGCAAGTCACCCCATCTTGGATTCCCCTAGGTCTCTAGTTCTCAAAAATGCACAGGTTTGGTAGGTTTCCCTAGGTGCCGGCTGAGCTAGAGGCCAAAATCTACAGGTAGGCACTTTGCAAAAAACACCTCTGTTTTCTTTCCAAAAATTTGATGTGTCCACGTTGCGTTTTGGGGCATTTCCTGTCGCGGGCGCTAGGCCTACCCACACAAGTGAGGTATCATTTTTATCGGGAGACTTGGGGGGACGCTGGGTGGAAGGATATTTGTGGCTCCTCTCAGATTCCAGAACTTTCTGTCACCAAAATGTGAGGAAAACCTGTTTTCTTTGCCACTTTTTGAGGTTTGCAAAGGATTCTGGGTAACAGAACCTGGTCAGAGCCCCGCAAGTCACCCCATCTTGGATTCCCCTAGGTCTCTAGTTTTCAAAAATGCACAGGTTTGGTAGGTTTCCCTAGGTGCCGGCTGAGCTAGAGGCCAAAATGTACAGGCAGGCACTTTGCAAAAAACAGCTGTGTTTTCTGTCAAAAAATGGGATGTGTCCACGTTGTGTTTTGGGGCATTTCCTGTCGCGGGCACTAGGCCTACCCACACAAGTGAGGTATCATTTTTATCGGGAGACTTGGGGGGACGCTGGGTGGATGGAAATTTGTGGCTCCTTTCAGATTCCAGAACTTTCTGTCACCGAAATGTGAGGAAAACTTGTTTTTATAGCCACTTTTTGAGGTTTGCAAAGGATTCTGGGTAACAGAACCTGGTCAGAGCAGCGCAAGTCACCCCATCTTGGATTCCCCTAGGTCTCTAGTTTTCAAAAATGCACAGGTTTGGTAGGTTTCCCTAGGTGCCGGCTGAGCTAGAGGCCAAAATCTACAGGTAGGCACTTTGCAAAAAACACCTCTGTTTTCTTTCCAAAAATTTGATGTGTCCACGTTGCGTTTTGGGGCATTTCCTGTCGCGGGCGCTAGGCCTACCCACACAAGTGAGGTATCATTTTTATCGGGAGACTTGGGGGGACGCTGGGTGGAAGGATATTTGTGGCTCCTCTCAGATTCCAGAACTTTCTGTCACCAAAATGTGAGGAAAACCTGTTTTTTTTGCCACTTTTTGAGGTTTGCAAAGGATTCTGGGTAACAGAACCTGGTCAGAGCCCCGCAAGTCACCCCATCTTGGATTCCCCTAGGTCTCTAGTTTTCAAAAATGCACAGGTTTGGTAGGTTTCCCTAGGTGCCGGCTGAGGTAGAGGCCAAAATGTACAGGCAGGCACTTTGCAAAAAACAGCTGTGTTTTCTGGCAAAAAATGGGATGTGTCCTCGTTGTGTTTTGGGGCATTTCCTGTCGCGGGCGCTAGGCCTATCCACACAAGTGAGGTATCATTTTTATCGGGAGACTTGGGGGGACGCTGGGTGGATGGAAATTTGTGGCTCCTTTCAGGTTCCAGAACTTTCTGTCACCGAAATGTGAGGAAAACTTGTTTTTATAGCCACTTTTTGAGGTTTGCAAAGGATTCTGGGTAACAGAACCTGGTCAGAGCCCCGCAAGTCATCCCATCTTGGATTCCCCTAGGTCTCTAGTTTTAAAAAATGCACAGGTTTGGTAGGTTTCCCTGGGTGCCGGCTGAGCTAGAGGCCAAAATCTACAGGTAGGCACTTTTCAAAAAACACCTCTGTTTTCATTCAAAATATTTGATGTATCCATGTTGCGTTTTGGGGCATTTCCTGTCACGGGCGCTAGGCCTACCCACACAAGTGAGATGTCATTTTTATCGGGAGACTTGGGGGGACGCTGGGTGGAAGGAAATTTGTGGCTCCTCTCAGATTCCAGAACTTTCTGTCATGGAAATGTGAGGAAAACTTGTTTTTACAGCCACTTTTTGAGGTTTGCATAGGATTCTGGGTAACAGAACCTGGTCAGAGCCCCGCAAGTCACCCCATCTTGGATTCCCCTAGGTCTCTAGTTTTCAAAAATGCACAGGTTTGGTAGGTTTCCCTAGGTGCCGGCTGAGCTAGAGGCCAAAATCTACAGGTAGGCACTTTGCAAAAAACACCTCTGTTTTCTTTCCAAAAATTTGATGTGTCCACGTTGCGTTTTGGGGCATTTCCTGTCGCGGGCGCTAGGCCTACCCACACAAGTGAGGTATCATTTTTATCGGGAGACTTGGGGGGACGCTGGGTGGAAGGAAATTTGTGGCTCCTCTCAGATTCCAGAACTTTCTGTCATGGAAATGTGAGGAAAACTTGTTTTTATAGCCACTTTTTGAGGTTTGCATAGGATTCTGGGTAACAGAACCTGGTCAGAGCCCCGCAAGTCACCCCATCTTGGATTCCCCTAGGTCTCTAGTTTTCAAAAATGCACAGGTTTGGTAGGTTTCCCTAGGTGCCGGCTGAGCTAGAGGCCAAAATCTACAGATAGGCACTTTGCAAAAAACACCTCTGTTTTCTTTCCAAAAATTTGATGTGTCCACGTTGCGTTTTGGGGCATTTCCTGTAGCGGGCGCTAGGCCTACCCACACAAGTGAGGTATCATTTTTATCGGGAGACTTGGGGGGACGCTGGGTGGAAGGATATTTGTGGCTCCTCTCAGATTCCAGAACTTTCTGTCACCAAAATGTGAGGAAAACCTGTTTTTTTTGCCACTTTTTGAGGTTTGCAAAGGATTCTGGGTAACAGAACCTGGTCAGAGCCCCGCAAGTCACCCCATCTTGGATTCCCCTAGGTCTCTAGTTTTCAAAAATGCACAGGTTTGGTAGGTTTCCCTAGGTGCCGGCTGAGGTAGAGGCCAAAATGTACAGGCAGGCACTTTGCAAAAAACAGCTGTGTTTTCTGGCAAAAAATGGGATGTGTCCTCGTTGTGTTTTGGGGCATTTCCTGTCGCGGGCGCTAGGCCTATCCACACAAGTGAGGTATCATTTTTATCGGGAGACTTGGGGGGACGCTGGGTGGATGGAAATTTGTGGCTCCTTTCAGATTCCAGAACTTTCTGTCACCGAAATGTGAGGAAAACTTGTTTTTATAGCCACTTTTTGAGGTTTGCAAAGGATTCTGGGTAACAGAACCTGGTCAGAGCCCCGCAAGTCATCCCATCTTGGATTCCCCTAGGTCTCTAGTTTTAAAAAATGCACAGGTTTGGTAGGTTTCCCTGGGTGCCGGCTGAGCTAGAGGCCAAAATCTACAGGTAGGCACTTTTCAAAAAACACCTCTGTTTTCATTCAAAATATTTGATGTATCCATGTTGCGTTTTGGGGCATTTCCTGTCACGGGCGCTAGGCCTACCCAAACAAGTGAGATGTCATTTTTATCGGGAGACTTGGGGGGACGCTGGGTAGAAGGAAATTTGTGGCTCCTCTCAGATTCCAGAACTTTCTGTCACCGAAATGTGAGGAAAACTTGTTTTTTTAGCCACTTTTTGAGGTTTGCAAAGGATTCTGGGTAACAGAACCTGGTCAGAGCCCCGCAAGTCACCCCATCTTGGATTCCCCTAGGTCTCTAGTTTTCAAAAATGCACAGGTTTGGTAGGTTTCCCTAGGTGCCGGCTGAGCTAGAGGCCAAAATCTACAGGTAGGCACTTTGCAAAAAACACCTCTGTTTTCTTTCCAAAAATTTGATGTGTCCACGTTGCGTTTTGGGGCATTTCCTGTCGCGGGCGCTAGGCCTACCCACACAAGTGAGGTATCATTTTTATCGGGAGACTTGGGGGGACGCTGGGTGGAAGGAAATTCGTGGCTCCTCTCAGATTCCAGAACTTTCTGTCACCGAAATGTGAGGAAAACCTGTTTTTTTGCCACTTTTTGAGGTTTGCAAAGGATTTTGGGTAACAGAACCTGGTCAGAGCCCCACAAGTCACCCCATCTTGGATTCACCTAGGTCTCTAGTGTTCAAAAATGCACAGGTTTGGTAGGTTTCCCTAGGTGCCGGCTGAGCTAGAGGACAAAATCTACAGGTAGGCACTTTGCAAAAAACACCTCTGTTTTCTTTCAAAATATTTGATGTGTCCACGTTGCGTTTTGGGGCATTTCCTGTCGCGGGCGCTAGGCCTACTCACACAAGTGAGGTATCATTTTTATCGGGAGACTTGGGGGGACGCTGGGTGGAAGGAAATTTGTGGCTCCTCTCAGAATCCAGAACTTCCTGTCACCGAAATGTGAGGAAAACTTGTTTTTGTAGCCACTTTTTGAGGTTTGCAAAGCATTCTGGGTAACAGAACCTGGTCAGAGCCCCACAAGTCACCCCATCTTGGATTCCCCTAGGTCTCTAGTTTTAAAAAATGCACAGGTTTGGTAGTTTCTTAAGGTGCCGGCTGAGCTAGAGGCCAAAATCTACAGGTAGGCACTTTGCAAAAAACACCTCTGTTTTCTTTCCAAAAATTTGATGTGTCCACGTTGCGTTTTGGGGCATTTCCTGTCGCGGGCGCTAGGCCTACCCACACAAGTGAGGTATCATTTTTATCGGGAGACTTGGGGGGACGCTGGGTGGAAGGAAATTTGTGGCTCCTCTCAGATTCCAGAACTTTCTGTCATGGAAATGTGAGGAAAACTTGTTTTTATAGCCACTTTTTGAGGTTTGCATAGGATTCTGGGTAACAGAACCTGGTCAGAGCCCCGCAAGTCACCCCATCTTGGATTCCCCTAGGTCTCTAGTTTTCAAAAATGCACAGGTTTGGTAGGTTTCCCTAGGTGCCGGCTGAGCTAGAGGCCAAAATCTACAGATAGGCACTTTGCAAAAAACACCTCTGTTTTCTTTCCAAAAATTTGATGTGTCCACGTTGCGTTTTGGGGCATTTCCTGTCGCGGGCGCTAGGCCTACCCACACAAGTGAGGTATCATTTTTATTGGGAGACTTGGGGGGACACTGGGTGGAAGGAAATTTGTGGCTCCTCTCAGATTCCAGAACTTTCTGTCACCGAAATGTGAGGAAAACCTGTTTTATTGCCACTTTTTGAGGTTTGCAAAGGATTCTGGGTAACAGAACCTGGTCAGAGCCCCGCAAGTCACCCCATCTTGGATTCCCCTAGGTCTCTAGTTTTCAAAAATGCACAGGTTTGGTAGGTTTCCCTAGGTGCCGGCTGAGCTAGAGGCCAAAATCTACAGATAGGCACGTTGCAAAAAACACCTCTGTTTTCTTTCAAAATATTTGATGTGTCCACGTTGCGTTTTGGGGCATTTCCTTTCGCGGGCGCTAGGCCTTCCCACACAACTGAGGTATCATTTTTATCGGGAGACTTGGGGGGACGCTGGGTGGGAGGAAATTTGTGGCTCCTCTCAGAATCCAGAACTTTCTGTCACCGAAATGTGAGGAAAACTTGTTTTTTTAGCCACTTTTTGAGGTTTGCAAAGGATTCTGAGTAACAGAACCTGGTCAGAGCCCCGCAAGTCACCCCATCTTGGATTCCCCTAGGTCTCTAGTTTTAAAAAATGCACAGGTTTGGTAGGTTTCCCTAGGTGCCGGCTGAGCTAGAGGCCAAAATCTACAGGTAGGCACTTTGCAAAAAACACCTCTGTTTTCTTTCAAAATATTTGATGTGTCCACGTTGCGTTTTGGGGCATTTCCTGTTGCAGGCGCTAGGCCTACCCACACAAGTGAGGTATCATTTTTATCGGGAGACTTGGGGGGACGGTGGGTGGAAGGATATTTGTGGCTCCTCTCAGATTCCAGAACTTTCTGTCACCGAAATATGAGGAAAACCTGTTTTTTTTGCCACTTTTTGAGGTTTGCAAAGGATTCTGGGTAACAGAACCTGGTCAGAGCCCCGCAAGTCACCCCATCTTGGATTCCCCTAGGTCTCTAGTTTTCAAAAATGCACAGGTTTGGTAGGTTTCCCTAGGTGCCGGCTGAGCTAGAGGCCAAAATGTACAGGCAGGCACTTTGCAAAAAACAGCTGTGTTTTCTGTCAAAAAATGGGATGTGTCCACGTTGTGTTTTGGGGCATCTCCTGTCGCGGGCGCTAGGCCTACCCACACAAGTGAGGTATCATTTTAATCGAGAGACTTGGGGGGACGCTGGGTGGATGGAAATTTGTGGCTCCTCTCAGATTCCAGAACTTTCTGTCACCGAAATGTGAGGAAAACCTGTTTTTTTGCCACTTTTTGAGGTTTGCAAAGGATTCTGGGTAACGGAACCTGGTCAGAGCCCCGCAAGTCACCCCATCTTGGATTCCCCTAGGTCTCTAGTTTTCAAAAATGCACAGGTTTGGTAGGTTTCCCTAGGTGCCGGCTGAGCTAGAGGCCAAAATCTACAGGTAGGCACTTTGCAAAAAACACCTCTGTTTTCTTTCCAAAAATTTGATGTGTCCACGTTGCGTTTTGGGGCACTTGCTGTCGCGGCCGCTAGGCCTACCCACACAAGTGAGGTATCACTTTTATCGGGAGACTTGGGGGGATGCTGGGTGGAAGGAAATTTGTGGCTCCTCTCAGATTCCAGAACTTTCTGTCACCAAAATGTGAGGAAAACCTGTTTTTTTTGCCACTTTTTGAGGTTTGCAAAGTATTCTGGGTAACAGAACCTGGTCAGAGCCCCGCAAGTCACCCCATCTTGGATTCCCCTAGGTCTCTAGTTTTCAAGAATGCACAGGTTTGGTAGGTTTCCCTAGGTGCCGGCTGAGCTAGAGGCCAAAATCTAAAGGTAGGCACCTTGCAAAAAACACCTCTGTTTTCTTTCCAAAAATTTGATGTGTCCACGTTGCGTTTTGGGGCATTCGCTGTCGCGGCCGCTAGGCCTACCCACACAAGTGAGGTATCACTTTTATCGGGAGACTTGGGGGGATGCTGGGTGGAAGGAAATTTGTGGCTCCTCTCAGATTCCAGAACTTTCTGTCACCAAAATGTGAGGAAAACCTGTTTTTTTTTGCCACTTTTTGAGGTTTGCAAAGGATTCTGGGTAACAGAACCTGGTCAGAGCCCCGCAAGTCACCCCATCTTGGATTCCCCTAGGTCTCTAGTTTTCAAGAATGCACAGGTTTGGTAGGTTTCCCTAGGTGCCGGCTGAGCTAGAGGCCAAAATCTACAGGTAGGCACCTTGCAAAAAACACCTCTGTTTTCTTTCCAAAAATTTGATGTGTCCACTTTGCGTTTTGGGGCATTTGCTGTCGCGGCCGCTAGGCCTACCCACACAAGTGAGGTATGACTTTTATCGAGAGACTTGGGGGGATGCTGGGTGGAAGGAAATTTGTGGCTCCTCTCAGATTCCAGAACTTTCTGTCACCAAAATGTGAGGAAAACCAGTTTTTTTTGCCACTTTTTGAGGTTTGCAAAGGATTCTGGGTAACAGAACCTGGTCAGAGCCCCGCAAGTCTCCCCATCTTGGATTCCCCTAGGTCTCTAGTTTTCAAAAATGCACAGGTTTGGTAGGTTTCCCTAGGTGCCGGCTGAGCTAGAGGCCAAAATGTGCAGGCAGGAACTTTGCAAAAAACAGCTGTGTTTTCTTTCAAAAAATGGGATGTGTCCACGTTGTGTTTTGGGGCATTTCCTGTCGCGGGCGCTAGGCCTACCCACACAAGTGAGGTATCATTTTTATCGGGAGACTTGGGGGGATGCTGGGTGGAAGGAAATTTATAGCCCCTCTCAGATTCCAGAACTTTCTGTCACCGAAATGTGAGGAAAACTTGTTTTTATAGCCACTTTTGAGGTTTGCAAAGGATTCTGGGTAACAGAACCTGGTCAGAGCCCCGCAAGTCACCCCATCTTGGATTCCCCTAGGTCTCTAGTTTTAAAAAATGCACAGGTTTGGTAGGTTTCCCTAGGTGCCGGCTGAGCTAGAGGCCAAAATCTACAGGTAGGCACTTTGCAAAAAACACCTCTGTTTTCTTTCAAAATATTTGATGTGTCCACGTTGCGTTTTGGGGCATTTCCTGTCGCGGGCGCTAGGCCTACCCACACAAGTGAGGTATCATTTTTATCGGGAGACTTGGGGGGACGCTGGGTGGAAGGAAATTTGTGGCTCCTCTCAGATTCCAGAACTTTCTGTCACCGAAATGTGAGGAAAACTTGTTTTTTTAGCCACTTTTTGAGGTTTGCAAAGGATTCTGGGTAACGGAACCTGGTCAGAGCCCCGCAAGTCACCCCATCTTGGATTCCCCTAGGTCTCTAGTTTTCAAAAATGCACAGGTTTGGTAGGTTTCCCTAGGTGCCGGCTGAGCTAGAGGCCAAAATCTACAGGTAGGCACTTTGCAAAAAACACCTCTGTTTTCTTTCCAAAAATTTGATGTGTCCACGTTGCGTTTTGGTGCATTTCCTGTCGCGGCCGCTAGGCCTACCCACACAAGTGAGGGATCATTTTTATCGGGAGACTTGGGGGGACGCTGGGTGGAAGGAAATTTGTGGCTCCTCTCAGATTCCAGAACTTTCTGTCACCGAAATGTGAGGAAAACTTGTTTTTATAGCCACTTTTTGAGGTTTGCAAAGGATTCTGGGTAACAGAACCTGGTCAGAGCCCCGCAAGTCACCCCATCTTGGATTCCCCTAGGTCTCTAGTTTTCAAGAATGCACAGGTTTGGTAGGTTTCCCTAGGTGCTGGATGAGCTAGAGGCCAAAATCTACAGGTAGGCACCTTGCAAAAAACACCTCTGTTTTCTTTCCAAAAATTTTATGTGTCCACGTTGCGTTTTGGGGCATTTCCTGTCGCGGGCGCTAGGCCTACCCACACAAGTGAGGTATCATTTTTATCGGGAGACTTAGGGGGATGCTGGGTGGAAGGAAATTTGTGGCTCCTCTCAGATTCCAGAACTTTATGTCACCAAAATGTGAGGAAAACCTGTTTTTTTTGCCACTTTTTGAGGTTTGCAAAGGATTCTGGGTAACAGAACCTGGTCAGAGCCCCGCAAGTCACCCCATCTTGGATTCCCCTAGGTCTCTAGTTTTCAAAAATGCACAGGTTTGGTAGGTTTCCCTAGGTGCAGGCTGAGCTAGAGGCCAAAATGTACAGGCAGGCACTTTGCAAAAAACAGCTGTGTTTTCTGGCAAAAAATGGGATGTGTCCACGTTGTGTTTTGGGGCATTTCCTGTCGCGGGCGCTAGGCCTACCCACACAAGTGAGGTATCATTTTTATCGGGAGACTTGGGGGGACCCTGGGTGGAAGGAAATTTGTAGCCCCTCTCAGATTCCAGAACTTTCTGTCACCGAAATGTGAGGAAAACTTGTTTTTATAGCCACTTTTTGAGGTTTGCAAAGGATTCTGGGTAACAGAACCTGGTCAGAGCCCCGCAAGTCACCCCATCTTGGATTCCCCTAGGTCTCTAGTTTTAAAAAATGCACAGGTTTGGTAGGTTTCCCTAGGTGCCGGCTGAGCTAGAGGCCAAAATCTACAGGTAGGCACTTTGCAAAAAACACCTCTGTTTTCTTTCAAAATATTTGATGTGTCCACGTTGCGTTTTGGGGCATTTCCTGTCGCGGGCGCTAGGCCTACCCACACAAGTGAGGTATCATTTTTATCGGGAGACTGGGGGGGACGCTGGGTGGAAGGAAATTTGTGGCTCCTCTCAGAATCCAGAACTTTCTGTCACAGAAATGTGAGGAAAACTTGTTTTTTTAGCCACTTTTTGAGGTTTGCAAAGGATTCTGGGTAACAGAACCTGGTCAGAGCCCCGCAAGTCACCCCATCTTGGATTCCCCTAGGTCTCTAGTTTTCATAAATGCACAGGTTTGGTAGGTTTCCCTAGGTGCCGGCTGAGCTAGAGGCCAAAATGTACAGGCAGGCACTTTGCTAAAAACAGCTGTGTTTTCTGTCAAAAAATGGGATGTGTCCACGTTGTGTTTTGGGGCATTTCCTGTCGCGGGCGCTAGGCCTACCCACACAAGTGAGGTATCATTTTTATCGGGAGACTTGGGGGGACGCTGGGTGGATGGAAATTAGTGGCTCCTTTCAGATTCCAGAACTTTCTGTCACCGAAATGTGAGGAAAACTTGTTTTTATAGCCACTTTTTGAGGTTTGCAAAGGATTCTGGGTAACAGAACCTGGTCAGAGCCCCGCAAGTCACCCCATCTTGGATTCCCCTAGGTCTCTAGTTTTAAAAAATGCACAGGTTTGGTAGGTTTCCCTAGGTGCCGGCTGAGCTAGAGGCCAAAATCTACAGGTAGGCACTTTGCAAAAAACACCTCTGTTTTCTTTCCAAAAATTTGATGTGTCCACGTTGCGTTTTGGGGCATTTCCTGTCACGGGCGCTAGGCCTACCCACACAAGTGAGGTATCATTTTTATCGGGAGACTTGGGGGGACGCTGGGTGGAAGGATATTTGTGGCTCCTCTCAGATTCCAGAACTTTCTGTCACCAAAATGTGAGGAAAACCTGTTTTTTTTGCCACTTTTTGAGGTTTGCAAAGGATTCTGGGTAACAGAACCTGGTCAGAGCCCCGCAAGTCACCCCATCTTGGATTCCCTTAGGTCTCTAGTTTTCAAAAATGCACAGGTTTGGTAGGTTTCCCTAGGTGCCGGCTGAGGTAGAGGCCAAAATGTACAGGCAGGCACTTTGCAAAAAAAAGCTGTGTTTTCTGTCAAAAAATGGGATGTGTCCACTTTGTGTTTTGGGGCATTTCCTGTCGCGGGCGCTAGGCCTATCCACACAAGTGAGGTATCATTTTTATCGGGAGACTTGGGGGGACGCTGGGTGGATGGAAATTTGTGGCTCCTTTCAGATTCCAGAACTTTCTGTCACCGAAATGTGAGGAAAACTTGTTTTTATAGCCACTTTTTGAGGTTTGCAAAGGATTCTGGGTAACATAACCTGGTCAGAGCCCCGCAAGTCACCCCATCTTGGATTCCCCTAGGTCTCTAGTTTTAAAAAATGCACAGGTTTGGTAGGTTTCCCTGGGTGCCGGCTGAGCTAGCGGCCAAAATCTACAGGTAGGCACTTTGCAAAAAACACCTCTGTTTTCTTTCAAAATATTTGATGTATCCACGTTGCGTTTTGGGGCATTTCCTGTCACGGGCGCTAGGCCTACCCACACAAGTGAGATGTCATTTTTATCGGGAGACTTGGGGGGACGCTGGGTGGAAGGAAATTTGTGGCTCCTCTCAGATTCCAGAACTTTCTGTCACCGAAATGTGAGGAAAACTTGTTTTTTTAGCCACTTTTTGAGGTTTGCAAAGGATTCTGGGTAACAGAACCTGGTCAGAGCCCCGCAAGTCACCCCATCTTGGATTCCCCTAGGTCTCTAGTTTTAAAAAATGCACAGGTTTGGTAGGTTTCCCTAGGTGCCGGCTGAGCTAGAGGCCAAAATCTACAGGTAGGCACTTTGCAAAAAACACCTCTGTTTTCTTTCCAAAAATGTGATGTGTCCATGTTGCGTTTTGGGGCATTTCCTGTCGCGGGCGCTAGGCCTACCCACACAAGTGAGGTATCATTTTTATCGGGAGACTTGGGGGGACTCTGGGTGGAAGGAAATTTGTGGCTCCTTTCAGATTCCAGAACTTTCTGTCACCGAAATGTGAGGAAAACTTGTTTTTGTAGCCACTTTTTGAGGTTTGCAAAGCATTCTGGGTAACAGAACCTGGTCAGAGCCCCACAAGTCACCCCATCTTGGATTCCCCTAGGTCTCTAGTTTTAAAAAATGCACAGGTTTGGTAGTTTCTTAAGGTGCCGGCTGAGCTAGAGGCCAAAATCTACAGGTAGGCACTTTGCAAAAAACACCTCTGTTTTCTTTCCAAAAATTTGATGTGTCCACGTTGCGTTTTGGGGCATTTCCTGTCGCGGGCGCTAGGCCTACCCACACAAGTGAGGTATCATTTTTATCGGGAGACTTGGGGGGACGCTGGGTGGAAGGAAATTTGTGGCTCCTCTCAGATTCCAGAACTTTCTGTCATGGAAATGTGAGGAAAACTTGTTTATATAGCCACTTTTTGAGGTTTGCAAAGGATTCTGGGTAACAGAACCTGGTCAGAGCCCCGCAAGTCACCCCATCTTGGATTCCCCTAGGTCTCTAGTTTTCAAAAATGCACAGGTTTGGTAGGTTTCCCTAGGTGCCGGCTGAGCTAGAGGCCAAAATCTACAGATAGGCACTTTGCAAAAAACACCTCTGTTTTCTTTCCAAAAATTTGATGTGTCCACGTTGCGTTTTGGGGCATTTCCTGTCGCGGGCGCTAGGCCTACCCACACAAGTGAGGTATCATTTTTATTGGGAGACTTGGGGGGACACTGGGTGGAAGGAAATTTGTGGCTCCTCTCAGATTCCAGAACTTTCTGTCACCGAAATGTGAGGAAAACCTGTTTTATTGCCACTTTTTGAGGTTTGCAAAGGATTCTGGGTAACAGAACCTGGTCAGAGCCCCGCAAGTCACCCCATCTTGGATTCCCCTAGGTCTCTAGTTTTAAAAAATGCACAGGTTTGGTAGGTTTCCCTAGGTGCCGGCTGAGCTAGAGGCCAAAATCTACAGGTAGGCACTTTGCAAAAAACACCTCTGTTTTCTTTCAAAATATTTGATGTGTCCACGTTGCGTTTTGGGGCATTTCCTTTCGCGGGCGCTAGGCCTTCCCACACAAGTGAGGTATCATTTTTATCGGGAGACTTGGGGGGACGCTGGGTGGAAGGATATTTGTGGCTCCTCTCAGATTCCAGAACTTTCTGTCACCAAAATGTGAGGAAAACCTGTTTTTTTTGCCACTTTTTGAGGTTTGCAAAGGATTCTGGGTAACAGAACCTGGTCAGAGCCCCGCAAGTCACCCCATCTTGGATTCCCTTAGGTCTCTAGTTTTAAAAAATGCACAGGTTTGGTAGGTTTCCCTAGGTGCCGGCTGAGGTAGAGGCCAAAATGTACAGGCAGGCACTTTGCAAAAAACAGCTGTGTTTTCTGTCAAAAAATGGGATGTGTCCACGTTGTGTTTTGGGGCATTTCCTGTCGCGGGCGCTAGGCCTATCCACACAAGTGAGGTATCATTTTTATCGGGAGACTTGGGGGGACGCTGGGTGGATGGAAATTTGTGGCTCCTTTCAGATTCCAGAACTTTCTGTCACCGAAATGTGAGGAAAACTTGTTTTTATAGCCACTTTTTGAGGTTTGCAAAGGATTCTGGGTAACATAACCTGGTCAGAGCCCCGCAAGTCACCCCATCTTGGATTCCCCTAGGTCTCTAGTTTTAAAAAATGCACAGGTTTGGTAGGTTTCCCTGGGTGCCGGCTGAGCTAGCGGCCAAAATCTACAGGTAGGCACTTTGCAAAAAACACCTCTGTTTTCTTTCAAAATATTTGATGTATCCACGTTGCGTTTTGGGGCATTTCCTGTCACGGGCGCTAGGCCTACCCACACAAGTGAGATGTCATTTTTATCGGGAGACTTGGGGGGACGCTGGGTGGAAGGAAATTTGTGGCTCCTCTCAGATTCCAGAACTTTCTGTCACCGAAATGTGAGGAAAACTTGTTTTTTTAGCCACTTTTTGAGGTTTGCAAAGGATTCTGGGTAACAGAACCTGGTCAGAGCCCCGCAAGTCACCCCATCTTGGATTCCCCTAGGTCTCTAGTTTTAAAAAATGCACAGGTTTGGTAGGTTTCCCTAGGTGCCGGCTGAGCTAGAGGCCAAAATCTACAGGTAGGCACTTTGCAAAAAACACCTCTGTTTTCTTTCCAAAAATTTGATGTGTCCATGTTGCGTTTTGGGGCATTTCCTGTCGCGGGCGCTAGGCCTACCCACACAAGTGAGGTATCATTTTTATCGGGAGACTTGGGGGGACGCTGGGTGGAAGGAAATTTGTGGCTCCTTTCAGATTCCAGAACTTTCTGTCACCGAAATGTGAGGAAAACTTGTTTTTGTAGCCACTTTTTGAGGTTTGCAAAGCATTCTGGGTAACAGAACCTGGTCAGAGCCCCACAAGTCACCCCATCTTGGATTCCCCTAGGTCTCTAGTTTTAAAAAATGCACAGGTTTGGTAGTTTCTTAAGGTGCCGGCTGAGCTAGAGGCCAAAATCTACAGGTAGGCACTTTGCAAAAAACACCTCTGTTTTCTTTCCAAAAATTTGATGTGTCCACGTTGCGTTTTGGGGCATTTCCTGTCGCGGGCGCTAGGCCTACCCACACAAGTGAGGTATCATTTTTATCGGGAGACTTGGGGGGACGCTGGGTGGAAGGAAATTTGTGGCTCCTCTCAGATTCCAGAACTTTCTGTCATGGAAATGTGAGGAAAACTTGTTTATATAGCCACTTTTTGAGGTTTGCAAAGGATTCTGGGTAACAGAACCTGGTCAGAGCCCCGCAAGTCACCCCATCTTGGATTCCCCTAGGTCTCTAGTTTTCAAAAATGCACAGGTTTGGTAGGTTTCCCTAGGTGCCGGCTGAGCTAGAGGCCAAAATCTACAGATAGGCACTTTGCAAAAAACACCTCTGTTTTCTTTCCAAAAATTTGATGTGTCCACGTTGCGTTTTGGGGCATTTCCTGTCGCGGGCGCTAGGCCTACCCACACAAGTGAGGTATCATTTTTATTGGGAGACTTGGGGGGACACTGGGTGGAAGGAAATTTGTGGCTCCTCTCAGATTCCAGAACTTTCTGTCACCGAAATGTGAGGAAAACCTGTTTTATTGCCACTTTTTGAGGTTTGCAAAGGATTCTGGGTAACAGAACCTGGTCAGAGCCCCGCAAGTCACCCCATCTTGGATTCCCCTAGGTCTCTAGTTTTCAAAAATGCACAGGTTTGGTAGGTTTCCCTAGGTGCCGGCTGAGCTAGAGGCCAAAATCTACAGGTAGGCACTTTGCAAAAAACACCTCTGTTTTCTTTCAAAATATTTGATGTGTCCACGTTGCGTTTTGGGGCATTTCCTTTCACGGGCGCTAGGCCTTCCCACACAAGTGAGGTATCATTTTTATCGGGAGACTTGGGGGGACGCTGGGTGGAAGGAAATTTGTGGCTCCTCTCAGAATCCAGAACTTTCTGTCACCGAATTGTGAGGAAAACTTGTTTTTGTAGCCACTTTTTGAGGTTTGCAAAGGATTCTGGGTAACAGAACCTGGTCAGAGCCCCACAAGTCACCCCATCTTGGATTCCCCTAGGTCTCTAGTTTTCAAAAATGCACAGGTTTGGTAGGTTTCCCTAGGTGCCGGCTGAGCTAGAGGCCAAAATCTACAGGTAGGCACTTTGCAAAAAACACCTCTGTTTTCTTTCAAAATATTTGATGTGTCCACGTTGCGTTTTGGGGCATTTCCTTTCGCGGGCGCTAGGCCTTCCCATACAACTGAGGTATCATTTTTATCGGGAGACTTGGGGGGACGCTGGGTGGGAGGAAATTTGTGGCTCCTCTCAGAATCCAGAACTTTCTGTCACCGAAATGTGAGGAAAACTTGTTTTTTTAGCCACTTTTTGAGGTTTGCAAAGGATTCTGGGTAACAGAACCTGGTCAGAGCCCCGCAAGTCACCCCATCTTGGATTCCCCTCGGTCTCTAGTTTTCAAAAATGCACAGGTTTGGTAGGTTTCCCTAGGTGCCGGCTGAGCTAGAGGCCAAAATCTACAGGTAGGCACTTTGCAAAAAACACCTCTGTTTTCTTTCAAAATATTTGATGTGTCCACGTTGCGTTTTGGGGCATTTCCTGTTGCAGGCGCTAGGCCTACCCACACAAGTGAGGTATCATTTTTATTGGGAGACTTGGGGGGATGGTGGGTGGAAGGATATTTGTGGCTCCTCTCAGATTCCAGAACTTTCTGTCACCGAAATATGAGGAAAACCTGTTTTTTTTGCCACTTTTTGAGGTTTGCAAAGGATTCTGGGTAACAGAACCTGGTCAGAGCCCCGCAAGTCACCCCATCTTGGATTCCCCTAGGTCTCTAGTTTTCAAAAATGCACAGGTTTGGTAGGTTTCCCTAGGTGCCGGCTGAGCTAGAGGCCAAAATGTACAGGCAGGCACTTTGCAAAAAACAGCTGTGTTTTCTGTCAAAAAATGGGATGTGTCCACGTTGTGTTTTGGGGCATCTCCTGTCGCGGGCGCTAGGCCTACCCACACAAGTGAGGTATCATTTTTATCGAGAGACTTGGGGGGACGCTGGGTGGATGGAAATTTGTGGCTCCTCTCAGATTCCAGAACTTTCTGTCACCGAAATGTGAGGAAAACCTGTTTTTTTGCCACTTTTTGAGGTTTGCAAAGGATTCTGGGTAACGGAACCTGGTCAGAGCCCCGCAAGTCACCCCATCTTGGATTCCCCTAGGTCTCTAGTTTTCAAAAATGCACAGGTTTGGTAGGTTTCCCTAGGTGCCGGCTGAGCTAGATGCCAAAATCTACAGGTAGGCACTTTGCAAAAAACACCTCTGTTTTCTTTCCAAAAATGTTATGTGTCCACGTTGCGTTTTGGGGCATTTCCTGTCGCGGGCGCTAGGCCTACCCACACAAGTGAGGTATCATTTTTATCGGGAGACTTGGGGGGACGCTGGGTGGAAGGAAATTTGTGGCTCCTCTCAGATTCCAGAACTTTCTGTCACCGAAATGTGAGGAAAACTTGTTTTTGTAGCCACTTTTTGAGGTTTGCAAAGGATTCTGGGTAACAGAACCTGGTCAGAGCCCCGCAAGTCACCCCATCTTGGATTCCCCTAGGTCTCTAGTTTTAAAAAATGCACAGGTTTGGTAGGTTTCCCTAGGTGCCGGCTGAGCTAGAGGCCAAAATCTACAGGTAGGCACTTTGCAAAAAACACCTCTGTTTTCTTTCAAAATATTTGATGTGTCCACGTTGCGTTTTGGGGCATTTCCTGTCGCGGGCGCTAGGCCTACCCACACAAGTGAGGTATCATTTTTATCGGGAGACTGGGGGGGACGCTGGGTGGAAGGAAATTTGTGGCTCCTCTCAGAATCCAGAACTTTCTGTCACAGAAATGTGAGGAAAACTTGTTTTTTTAGCCACTTTTTGAGGTTTGCAAAGGATTCTGGGTAACAGAACCTGGTCAGAGCCCCGCAAGTCACCCCATCTTGGATTCCCCTAGGTCTCTAGTTTTCAAAAATGCACAGGTTTGGTAGGTTTCCCTAGGTGCCGGCTGAGCTAGAGGCCAAAATGTACAGGCAGGCACTTTGCTAAAAACAGCTGTGTTTTCTGTCAAAAAATGGGATGTGTCCACGTTGTGTTTTGGGGCATTTCCTGTCGCGGGCGCTAGGCCTACCCACACAAGTGAGGTATCATTTTTATCGGGAGACTTGGGGGGACGCTGGGTGGATGGAAATTAGTGGCTCCTTTCAGATTCCAGAACTTTCTGTCACCGAAATGTGAGGAAAACTTGTTTTTATAGCCACTTTTTGAGGTTTGCAAAGGATTCTGGGTAACAGAACCTGGTCAGAGCCCCGCAAGTCACCCCATCTTGGATTCCCCTAGGTCTCTAGTTTTAAAAAATGCACAGGTTTGGTAGGTTTCCCTAGGTGCCGGCTGAGCTAGAGGCCAAAATCTACAGGTAGGCACTTTGCAAAAAACACCTCTGTTTTCTTTCCAAAAATTTGATGTGTCCACGTTGCGTTTTGGGGCATTTCCTGTCGCGGGCGCTAGGCCTACCCACACAAGTGAGGTATCATTTTTATCGGGAGACTTGGGGGGACGCTGGGTGGAAGGATATTTGTGGCTCCTCTCAGATTCCAGAACTTTCTGTCACCAAAATGTGAGGAAAACCTGTTTTTTTTGCCACTTTTTGAGGTTTGCAAAGGATTCTGGGTAACAGAACCTGGTCAGAGCCCCGCAAGTCACCCCATCTTGGATTCCCCTAGGTCTCTAGTTTTCAAAAATGCACAGGTTTGGTAGGTTTCCCTAGGTGCCGGCTGAGGTAGAGGCCAAAATGTACAGGCAGGCACTTTGCAAAAAACAGCTGTGTTTTCTGTCAAAAAATGGGATGTGTCCACGTTGTGTTTTGGGGCATTTCCTGTCGCGGGCGCTAGGCCTATCCACACAAGTGAGGTATCATTTTTATCGGGAGACTTGGGGGGACGCTGGGTGGATGGAAATTTGTGGCTCCTTTCAGATTCCAGAACTTTCTGTCACCGAAATGTGAGGAAAACTTGTTTTTATAGCCACTTTTTGAGGTTTGCAAAGGATTCTGGGTAACATAACCTGGTCAGAGCCCCGCAAGTCACCCCATCTTGGATTCCCCTAGGTCTCTAGTTTTAAAAAATGCACAGGTTTGGTAGGTTTCCCTGGGTGCCGGCTGAGCTAGCGGCCAAAATCTACAGGTAGGCACTTTGCAAAAAACACCTCTGTTTTCTTTCAAAATATTAGATGTATCCACGTTGCGTTTTGGGGCATTTCCTGTCACGGGCGCTAGGCCTACCCACACAAGTGAGATGTCATTTTTATCGGGAGACTTGGGGGGACGCTGGGTGGAAGGAAATTTGTGGCTCCTCTCAGATTCCAGAACTTTCTGTCACCGAAATGTGAGGAAAACTTGTTTTTTTAGCCACTTTTTGAGGTTTGCAAAGGATTCTGGGTAACAGAACCTGGTCAGAGCCCCGCAAGTCACCCCATCTTGGATTCCCCTAGGTCTCTAGTTTTAAAAAATGCACAGGTTTGGTAGGTTTCCCTAGGTGCCGGCTGAGCTAGAGGCCAAAATCTACAGGTAGGCACTTTGCAAAAAACACCTCTGTTTTCTTTCCAAAAATTTGATGTGTCCATGTTGCGTTTTGGGGCATTTCCTGTCGCGGGCGCTAGGCCTACCCACACAAGTGAGGTATCATTTTTATCGGGAGACTTGGGGGGACGCTGGGTGGAAGGAAATTTGTGGCTCCTTTCAGATTCCAGAACTTTCTGTCACCGAAATGTGAGGAAAACTTGTTTTTGTAGCCACTTTTTGAGGTTTGCAAAGCATTCTGGGTAACAGAACCTGGTCAGAGCCCCACAAGTCACCCCATCTTGGATTCCCCTAGGTCTCTAGTTTTAAAAAATGCACAGGTTTGGTAGTTTCTTAAGGTGCCGGCTGAGCTAGAGGCCAAAATCTACAGGTAGGCACTTTGCAAAAAACACCTCTGTTTTCTTTCCAAAAATTTGATGTGTCCACGTTGCGTTTTGGGGCATTTCCTGTCGCGGGCGCTAGGCCTACCCACACAAGTGAGGTATCATTTTTATCGGGAGACTTGGGGGGACGCTGGGTGGAAGGAAATTTGTGGCTCCTCTCAGATTCCAGAACTTTCTGTCATGGAAATGTGAGGAAAACTTGTTTATATAGCCACTTTTTGAGGTTTGCAAAGGATTCTGGGTAACAGAACCTGGTCAGAGCCCCGCAAGTCACCCCATCTTGGATTCCCCTAGGTCTCTAGTTTTCAAAAATGCACAGGTTTGGTAGGTTTCCCTAGGTGCCGGCTGAGCTAGAGGCCAAAATCTACAGATAGGCACTTTGCAAAAAACACCTCTGTTTTCTTTCCAAAAATTTGATGTGTCCACGTTGCGTTTTGGGGCATTTCCTGTCGCGGGCGCTAGGCCTACCCACACAAGTGAGGTATCATTTTTATTGGGAGACTTGGGGGGACACTGGGTGGAAAGAAATTTGTGGCTCCTCTCAGATTCCAGAACTTTCTGTCACCGAAATGTGAGGAAAACCTGTTTTATTGCCACTTTTTGAGGTTTGCAAAGGATTCTGGGTAACAGAACCTGGTCAGAGCCCCGCAAGTCACCCCATCTTGGATTCCCCTAGGTCTCTAGTTTTCAAAAATGCACAGGTTTGGTAGGTTTCCCTAGGTGCCGGCTGAGCTAGAGGCCAAAATCTACAGGTAGGCACTTTGCAAAAAACACCTCTGTTTTCTTTCAAAATATTTGATGTGTCAACGTTGCGTTTTGGGGCATTTCCTTTCGCGGGCGCTAGGCCTTCCCACACAAGTGAGGTATCATTTTTATCGGGAGACTTGGGGGGACGCTGGGTGGAAGGAAATTTGTGGCTCCTCTCAGAATCCAGAACTTTCTGTCACCGAATTGTGAGGAAAACTTGTTTTTGTAGCCACTTTTTGAGGTTTGCAAAGGATTCTGGGTAACAGAACCTGGTCAGAGCCCCACAAGTCACCCCATCTTGGATTCCCCTAGGTCTCTAGTTTTCAAAAATGCACAGGTTTGGTAGGTTTCCCTAGGTGCCGGCTGAGCTAGAGGCCAAAATCTACAGGTAGGCACTTTGCAAAAAACACCTCTGTTTTCTTTCAAAATATTTGATGTGTCCACGTTGCGTTTTGGGGCATTTCCTTTCGCGGGCGCTAGGCCTTCCCATACAACTGAGGTATCATTTTTATCGGGAGACTTGGGGGGACGCTGGGTGGGAGGAAATTTGTGGCTCCTCTCAGAATCCAGAACTTTCTGTCACCGAAATGTGAGGAAAACTTGTTTTTTTAGCCACTTTTTGAGGTTTGCAAAGGATTCTGGGTAACAGAACCTGGTCAGAGCCCCGTAAGTCACCCCATCTTGGATTCCCCTAGGTCTCTAGTTTTCAAAAATGCACAGGTTTGGTAGGTTTCCCTAGGTGCCGGCTGAGCTAGAGGCCAAAATCTACAGGTAGGCACTTTGCAAAAAACACCTCTGTTTTCTTTCAAAATATTTGATGTGTCCACGTTGCATTTTGGGGCATTTCCTGTTGCAGGCGCTAGGCCTACCCACACAAGTGAGGTATCATTTTTATCGGGAGACTTGGGGGGATGGTGGGTGGAAGGATATTTGTGGCTCCTCTCAGATTCCAGAACTTTCTGTCACCGAAATATGAGGAAAACCTGTTTTTTTTGCCACTTTTTGAGGTTTGCAAAGGATTCTGGGTAACAGAACCTGGTCAGAGCCCCGCAAGTCACCCCATCTTGGATTCCCCTAGGTCTCTAGTTTTCAAAAATGCACAGGTTTGGTAGGTTTCCCTAGGTGCCGGCTGAGCTAGAGGCCAAAATGTACAGGCAGGCACTTTGCAAAAAACAGCTGTGTTTTCTGTCAAAAAATGGGATGTGTCCACGTTGTGTTTTAGGGCATCTCCTGTCGCGGGCGCTAGGCCTACCCACACAAGTGAGGTATCATTTTTATCGAGAGACTTGGGGGGACGCTGGGTGGATGGAAATTTGTGGCTCCTCTCAGATTCCAGAACTTTCTGTCACCGAAATGTGAGGAAAACCTGTTTTTTTGCCACTTTTTGAGGTTTGCAAAGGATTCTGGGTAACGGAACCTGGTCAGAGCCCCGCAAGTCACCCCATCTTGGATTCCCCTAGGTCTCTAGTTTTCAAAAATGCACAGGTTTGGTAGGTTTCCCTAGGTGCCGGCTGAGCTAGATGCCAAAATCTACAGGTAGGCACTTTGCAAAAAACACCTCTGTTTTCTTTCCAAAAATGTTATGTGTCCACGTTGCGTTTTGGGGCATTTCCTGTCGCGGGCGCTAGGCCTACCCACACAAGTGAGGTATCATTTTTATCGGGAGACTTGGGGGGACGCTGGGTGGAAGGAAATTTGTGGCTCCTCTCAGATTCCAGAACTTTCTGTCACCGAAATGTGAGGAAAACTTGTTTTTGTAGCCACTTTTTGAGGTTTGCAAAGGATTCTGGGTAACAGAACCTGGTCAGAGCCCCGCAAGTCACCCCATCTTGGATTCCCCTAGGTCTCTAGTTTTCAAAAATGCACAGGTTTGGTAGGTTTCCCTAGGTGCCGGCTGAGCTAGAGGCCAAAATCTACAGGTAGGCACTTTGCAAAAAACACCTCTGTTTTCTTTCCAAAAATTTGATGTGTCCACGTTGCGTTTTGGGGCATTTCCTGTCGCGGGCGCTAGGCCTACCCACACAAGTGAGGTATCATTTTTATCGGGAGACTTGGGGGGACGCTGGGTGGAAGGAAATTTGTAGCCCCTCTCAGATTCCAGAACTTTCTGTCACCGAAATGTGAGGAAAACCTGTTTTTTTTGCCACTTTTTGAGGTTTGCAAAGGATTCTGGGTAACAGAACCTGGTCAGAGCCCCGCAAGTCACCCCATCTTGGATTCCCCTAGGTCTCTAGTTTTCAAAAATGCACAGGTTTGGTAGGTTTCCCTAGGTGCCGGCTGAGCAAGAGGCCAAAATGTACAGGCAGGCACTTTGCAAAAAACAGCTGTGTTTCCTGTCAAAAAATGGGATGTGTCCACGTTGCGTTTTGGGGCATTTCCTTTCGCGGGCGCTAGGCCTTCCCATACAACTGAGGTATCATTTTTATCGGGAGACTTGGGGGGACGCTGGGTGGGAGGAAATTTGTGGCTCCTCTCAGAATCCAGAACTTTCTGTCACCGAAATGTGAGGAAAACTTGTTTTTTTAGCCACTTTTTGAGGTTTGCAAAGGATTCTGGGTAACAGAACCTGGTCAGAGCCCCGCAAGTCACCCCATCTTGGATTCCCCTAGGTCTCTAGTTTTCAAAAATGCACAGGTTTGGTAGGTTTCCCTAGGTGCCGGCTGAGCTAGAGGCCAAAATCTACAGGTAGGCACTTTGCAAAAAACACCTCTGTTTTCTTTCAAAATATTTGATGTGTCCACGTTGCATTTTGGGGCATTTCCTGTTGCAGGCGCTAGGCCTACCCACACAAGTGAGGTATCATTTTTATCGGGAGACTTGGGGGGATGGTGGGTGGAAGGATATTTGTGGCTCCTCTCAGATTCCAGAACTTTCTGTCACCGAAATATGAGGAAAACCTGTTTTTTTTGCCACTTTTTGAGGTTTTCAAAGGATTCTGGGTAACAGAACCTGGTCAGAGCCCCGCAAGTCACCCCATCTTGGATTCCCCTAGGTCTCTAGTTTTCAAAAATGCACAGGTTTGGTAGGTTTCCCTAGGTGCCGGCTGAGCTAGAGGCCAAAATGTACAGGCAGGCACTTTGCAAAAAACAGCTGTGTTTTCTGTCAAAAAATGGGATGTGTCCACGTTGTGTTTTAGGGCATCTCCTGTCGCGGGCGCTAGGCCTACCCACACAAGTGAGGTATCATTTTTATCGAGAGACTTGGGGGGACGCTGGGTGGATGGAAATTTGTGGCTCCTCTCAGATTCCAGAACTTTCTGTCACCGAAATGTGAGGAAAACCTGTTTTTTTGCCACTTTTTGAGGTTTGCAAAGGATTCTGGGTAACGGAACCTGGTCAGAGCCCCGCAAGTCACCCCATCTTGGATTCCCCTAGGTCTCTAGTTTTCAAAAATGCACAGGTTTGGTAGGTTTCCCTAGGTGCCGGCTGAGCTAGATGCCAAAATCTACAGGTAGGCACTTTGCAAAAAACACCTCTGTTTTCTTTCCAAAAATGTTATGTGTCCACGTTGCGTTTTGGGGCATTTCCTGTCGCGGGCGCTAGGCCTACCCACACAAGTGAGGTATCATTTTTATCGGGAGACTTGGGGGGACGCTGGGTGGAAGGAAATTTGTGGCTCCTCTCAGATTCCAGAACTTTCTGTCACCGAAATGTGAGGAAAACTTGTTTTTGTAGCCACTTTTTGAGGTTTGCAAAGGATTCTGGGTAACAGAACCTGGTCAGAGCCCCGCAAGTCACCCCATCTTGGATTCCCCTAGGTCTCTAGTTTTAAAAAATGCACAGGTTTGGTAGGTTTCCCTAGGTGCCGGCTGAGCTAGAGGCCAAAATCTACAGGTAGGCACTTTGCAAAAAACACCTCTGTTTTCTTTCCAAAAATTTGATGTGTCCACGTTGCGTTTTGGGGCATTTCCTGTCGCGGGCGCTAGGCCTACCCACACAAGTGAGGTATCATTTTTATCGGGAGACTTGGGGGGACGCTGGGTGGAAGGAAATTTGTAGCCCCTCTCAGATTCCAGAACTTTCTGTCACCGAAATGTGAGGAAAACCTGTTTTTTTTGCCACTTTTTGAGGTTTGCAAAGGATTCTGGGTAACAGAACCTGGTCAGAGCCCCGCAAGTCACCCCATCTTGGATTCCCCTAGGTCTCTAGTTTTCAAAAATGCACAGGTTTGGTAGGTTTCCCTAGGTGCCGGCTGAGCAAGAGGCCAAAATGTACAGGCAGGCACTTTGCAAAAAACAGCTGTGTTTCCTGTCAAAAAATGGGATGTGTCCACGTTGTGTTTTGGGGCATTTCCTGTCGCGGGCGCTAGGCCTACCCACACAAGTGAGGTATCATTTTTATCGGGAGACTTGGGGGGACGCTGGGTGGAAGGAAATTTGTAGCCACTCTCAGATTCCAGAACTTTCTGTCACCGAAATGTGAGGAAAACTGGTTTTTATAGCCACTTTTTGAGGTTTGCAAAGGATTCTGGGTAACAGAACCTGGTCAGAGCCCCGCAAGTCACCCCATCTTGGATTCCCCTAGGTCTCTAGTTTTAAAAAATGCACAGGTTTGGTAGGTTTCCCTAGGTGCCGGCTGAGCTAGAGGCCAAAATCTACAGGTAGGCACTTTGCAAAAAACACCTCTGTTTTCTTTCAAAATATTTGATGTGTCCACGTTGCGTTTTGGGGCATTTCCTGTCGCGGGCGCTAGGCCTACCCACACAAGTGAGGTATCATTTTTATCGCTAGACTTGGGGGGACGCTGGGTGGAAGGAAATTTGTGGCTCCTCTCAGAATCCAGAACTTTCTGTCACCGAAATGTGAGGAAAACTTGTTTTTTTAGCCACTTTTTGAGGTTTGCAAAGGATTCTGGGACACAGAACCTGGTCAGAGCCCCGCAAGTCACCCCATCTTGGATTCCCCTAGGTCTCTAGTTTTAAAAAATGCACAGGTTTGGTAGGTTTCCCTAGGTGCCGGCTGAGCTAGAGGCCAAAATCTACAGGTAGGCACTTTGCAAAAAACACCTCTGTTTTCTTTCCAAAAATTTGATGTGTCCACGTTGCGTTTTGGGGCATTTCCTGTCGCGGGCGCTAGGCCTACCCACACAAGTGAGGTATCATTTTTATTGGGAGACTTGGGAGGACGCTGGGTGGAAGGATATTTGTGGCTCCTCTCAGATTCCAGAACTTTCTGTCACCGAAATGTGAGGAAAACCTGTTTTTTTGCCACTTTTTGAGGTTTGCAAAGGATTCTGGGTAACGGAACCTGGTCAGAGCCCCGCAAGTCACCCCATCTTGGATTCCCCTAGGTCTCTAGTTTTCAAAAATGCACAGGTTTGGTAGGTTTCCCTAGGTGCCGGCTGAGCTAGAGGCCAAAATCTACAGGTAGGCACTTTGCAAAAAACACCTCTGTTTTCTTTCCAAAAATGTTATGTGTCCACGTTGCGTTTTGGGGAATTTCCTGTCGCGGGCGCTAGGCCTACCCACACAAGTGAGGTATCATTTTTATCGGGAGACTTGGGGGGACGCTGGGTGGAAGGAAATTTGTGGCTCCTCTCAGATTCCAGAACTTTCTGTCACCGAAATGTGAGGAAAACTTGTTTTTGTAGCCACTTTTTGAGGTTTGCAAAGGATTCTGGGTAACAGAACCTGGTCAGAGCCCCGCAAGTCACCCCATCTTGGATTCCCCTAGGTCTCTAGTTTTAAAAAATGCACAGGTTTGGTAGGTTTCCCTAGGTGCCGGCTGAGCTAGAGGCCAAAATCTACAGGTAGGCACTTTGCAAAAAACACCTCTGTTTTCTTTCCAAAAATTTGATGTGTCCACGTTGCGTTTTGGGGCATTTCCTGTCGCGGGCGCTAGGCCTACCCACACAAGTGAGGTATCATTTTTATCGGGAGACTTGGGGGGACGCTGGGTGGAAGGAAATTTGTAGCCCCTCTCAGATTCCAGAACTTTCTGTCACCGAAATGTGAGGAAAACCTGTTTTTTTTGCCACTTTTTGAGGTTTGCAAAGGATTCTGGGTAACAGAACCTGGTCAGAGCCCCGCAAGTCACCCCATCTTGGATTCCCCTAGGTCTCTAGTTTTCAAGAATGCACAGGTTTGGTAGGTTTCCCTAGGTGCTGGATGAGCTAGAGGCCAAAATCTACAGGTAGGCACCTTGCAAAAAACACCTCTGTTTTCTTTCCAAAAATTTTATGTGTCCACGTTGCGTTTTGGGGCATTTCCTGTCGCGGGCGCTAGGCCTACCCACACAAGTGAGGTATCATTTTTATCGGGAGACTTAGGGGGATGCTGGGTGGAAGGAAATTTGTGGCTCCTCTCAGATTCCAGAACTTTATGTCACCAAAATGTGAGGAAAACCTGTTTTTTTTGCCACTTTTTGAGGTTTGCAAAGGATTCTGGGTAACAGAACCTGGTCAGAGCCCCGCAAGTCACCCCATCTTGGATTCCCCTAGGTCTCTAGTTTTCAAAAATGCACAGGTTTGGTAGGTTTCCCTAGGTGCAGGCTGAGCTAGAGGCCAAAATGTACAGGCAGGCACTTTGCAAAAAACAGCTGTGTTTTCTGGCAAAAAATGGGATGTGTCCACGTTGTGTTTTGGGGCATTTCCTGTCGCGGGCGCTAGGCCTACCCACACAAGTGAGGTATCATTTTTATCGGGAGACTTGGGGGGACCCTGGGTGGAAGGAAATTTGTAGCCCCTCTCAGATTCCAGAACTTTCTGTCACCGAAATGTGAGGAAAACTTGTTTTTATAGCCACTTTTTGAGGTTTGCAAAGGATTCTGGGTAACAGAACCTGGTCAGAGCCCCGCAAGTCACCCCATCTTGGATTCCCCTAGGTCTCTAGTTTTAAAAAATGCACAGGTTTGGTAGGTTTCCCTAGGTGCCGGCTGAGCTAGAGGCCAAAATCTACAGGTAGGCACTTTGCAAAAAACACCTCTGTTTTCTTTCAAAATATTTGATGTGTCCACGTTGCGTTTTGGGGCATTTCCTGTCGCGGGCGCTAGGCCTACCCACACAAGTGAGGTATCATTTTTATCGGGAGACTGGGGGGGACGCTGGGTGGAAGGAAATTTGTGGCTCCTCTCAGAATCCAGAACTTTCTGTCACAGAAATGTGAGGAAAACTTGTTTTTTTAGCCACTTTTTGAGGTTTGCAAAGGATTCTGGGTAACAGAACCTGGTCAGAGCCCCGCAAGTCACCCCATCTTGGATTCCCCTAGGTCTCTAGTTTTCATAAATGCACAGGTTTGGTAGGTTTCCCTAGGTGCCGGCTGAGCTAGAGGCCAAAATGTACAGGCAGGCACTTTGCTAAAAACAGCTGTGTTTTCTGTCAAAAAATGGGATGTGTCCACGTTGTGTTTTGGGGCATTTCCTGTCGCGGGCGCTAGGCCTACCCACACAAGTGAGGTATCATTTTTATCGGGAGACTTGGGGGGACGCTGGGTGGATGGAAATTAGTGGCTCCTTTCAGATTCCAGAACTTTCTGTCACCGAAATGTGAGGAAAACTTGTTTTTATAGCCACTTTTTGAGGTTTGCAAAGGATTCTGGGTAACAGAACCTGGTCAGAGCCCCGCAAGTCACCCCATCTTGGATTCCCCTAGGTCTCTAGTTTTAAAAAATGCACAGGTTTGGTAGGTTTCCCTAGGTGCCGGCTGAGCTAGAGGCCAAAATCTACAGGTAGGCACTTTGCAAAAAACACCTCTGTTTTCTTTCCAAAAATTTGATGTGTCCACGTTGCGTTTTGGGGCATTTCCTGTCACGGGCGCTAGGCCTACCCACACAAGTGAGGTATCATTTTTATCGGGAGACTTGGGGGGACGCTGGGTGGAAGGATATTTGTGGCTCCTCTCAGATTCCAGAACTTTCTGTCACCAAAATGTGAGGAAAACCTGTTTTTTTTGCCACTTTTTGAGGTTTGCAAAGGATTCTGGGTAACAGAACCTGGTCAGAGCCCCGCAAGTCACCCCATCTTGGATTCCCTTAGGTCTCTAGTTTTCAAAAATGCACAGGTTTGGTAGGTTTCCCTAGGTGCCGGCTGAGGTAGAGGCCAAAATGTACAGGCAGGCACTTTGCAAAAAAAAGCTGTGTTTTCTGTCAAAAAATGGGATGTGTCCACTTTGTGTTTTGGGGCATTTCCTGTCGCGGGCGCTAGGCCTATCCACACAAGTGAGGTATCATTTTTATCGGGAGACTTGGGGGGACGCTGGGTGGATGGAAATTTGTGGCTCCTTTCAGATTCCAGAACTTTCTGTCACCGAAATGTGAGGAAAACTTGTTTTTATAGCCACTTTTTGAGGTTTGCAAAGGATTCTGGGTAACATAACCTGGTCAGAGCCCCGCAAGTCACCCCATCTTGGATTCCCCTAGGTCTCTAGTTTTAAAAAATGCACAGGTTTGGTAGGTTTCCCTGGGTGCCGGCTGAGCTAGCGGCCAAAATCTACAGGTAGGCACTTTGCAAAAAACACCTCTGTTTTCTTTCAAAATATTTGATGTATCCACGTTGCGTTTTGGGGCATTTCCTGTCACGGGCGCTAGGCCTACCCACACAAGTGAGATGTCATTTTTATCGGGAGACTTGGGGGGACGCTGGGTGGAAGGAAATTTGTGGCTCCTCTCAGATTCCAGAACTTTCTGTCACCGAAATGTGAGGAAAACTTGTTTTTTTAGCCACTTTTTGAGGTTTGCAAAGGATTCTGGGTAACAGAACCTGGTCAGAGCCCCGCAAGTCACCCCATCTTGGATTCCCCTAGGTCTCTAGTTTTAAAAAATGCACAGGTTTGGTAGGTTTCCCTAGGTGCCGGCTGAGCTAGAGGCCAAAATCTACAGGTAGGCACTTTGCAAAAAACACCTCTGTTTTCTTTCCAAAAATGTGATGTGTCCATGTTGCGTTTTGGGGCATTTCCTGTCGCGGGCGCTAGGCCTACCCACACAAGTGAGGTATCATTTTTATCGGGAGACTTGGGGGGACTCTGGGTGGAAGGAAATTTGTGGCTCCTTTCAGATTCCAGAACTTTCTGTCACCGAAATGTGAGGAAAACTTGTTTTTGTAGCCACTTTTTGAGGTTTGCAAAGCATTCTGGGTAACAGAACCTGGTCAGAGCCCCACAAGTCACCCCATCTTGGATTCCCCTAGGTCTCTAGTTTTAAAAAATGCACAGGTTTGGTAGTTTCTTAAGGTGCCGGCTGAGCTAGAGGCCAAAATCTACAGGTAGGCACTTTGCAAAAAACACCTCTGTTTTCTTTCCAAAAATTTGATGTGTCCACGTTGCGTTTTGGGGCATTTCCTGTCGCGGGCGCTAGGCCTACCCACACAAGTGAGGTATCATTTTTATCGGGAGACTTGGGGGGACGCTGGGTGGAAGGAAATTTGTGGCTCCTCTCAGATTCCAGAACTTTCTGTCATGGAAATGTGAGGAAAACTTGTTTATATAGCCACTTTTTGAGGTTTGCAAAGGATTCTGGGTAACAGAACCTGGTCAGAGCCCCGCAAGTCACCCCATCTTGGATTCCCCTAGGTCTCTAGTTTTCAAAAATGCACAGGTTTGGTAGGTTTCCCTAGGTGCCGGCTGAGCTAGAGGCCAAAATCTACAGATAGGCACTTTGCAAAAAACACCTCTGTTTTCTTTCCAAAAATTTGATGTGTCCACGTTGCGTTTTGGGGCATTTCCTGTCGCGGGCGCTAGGCCTACCCACACAAGTGAGGTATCATTTTTATTGGGAGACTTGGGGGGACACTGGGTGGAAGGAAATTTGTGGCTCCTCTCAGATTCCAGAACTTTCTGTCACCGAAATGTGAGGAAAACCTGTTTTATTGCCACTTTTTGAGGTTTGCAAAGGATTCTGGGTAACAGAACCTGGTCAGAGCCCCGCAAGTCACCCCATCTTGGATTCCCCTAGGTCTCTAGTTTTAAAAAATGCACAGGTTTGGTAGGTTTCCCTAGGTGCCGGCTGAGCTAGAGGCCAAAATCTACAGGTAGGCACTTTGCAAAAAACACCTCTGTTTTCTTTCAAAATATTTGATGTGTCCACGTTGCGTTTTGGGGCATTTCCTTTCGCGGGCGCTAGGCCTTCCCACACAAGTGAGGTATCATTTTTATCGGGAGACTTGGGGGGACGCTGGGTGGAAGGATATTTGTGGCTCCTCTCAGATTCCAGAACTTTCTGTCACCAAAATGTGAGGAAAACCTGTTTTTTTTGCCACTTTTTGAGGTTTGCAAAGGATTCTGGGTAACAGAACCTGGTCAGAGCCCCGCAAGTCACCCCATCTTGGATTCCCTTAGGTCTCTAGTTTTAAAAAATGCACAGGTTTGGTAGGTTTCCCTAGGTGCCGGCTGAGGTAGAGGCCAAAATGTACAGGCAGGCACTTTGCAAAAAACAGCTGTGTTTTCTGTCAAAAAATGGGATGTGTCCACGTTGTGTTTTGGGGCATTTCCTGTCGCGGGCGCTAGGCCTATCCACACAAGTGAGGTATCATTTTTATCGGGAGACTTGGGGGGACGCTGGGTGGATGGAAATTTGTGGCTCCTTTCAGATTCCAGAACTTTCTGTCACCGAAATGTGAGGAAAACTTGTTTTTATAGCCACTTTTTGAGGTTTGCAAAGGATTCTGGGTAACATAACCTGGTCAGAGCCCCGCAAGTCACCCCATCTTGGATTCCCCTAGGTCTCTAGTTTTAAAAAATGCACAGGTTTGGTAGGTTTCCCTGGGTGCCGGCTGAGCTAGCGGCCAAAATCTACAGGTAGGCACTTTGCAAAAAACACCTCTGTTTTCTTTCAAAATATTTGATGTATCCACGTTGCGTTTTGGGGCATTTCCTGTCACGGGCGCTAGGCCTACCCACACAAGTGAGATGTCATTTTTATCGGGAGACTTGGGGGGACGCTGGGTGGAAGGAAATTTGTGGCTCCTCTCAGATTCCAGAACTTTCTGTCACCGAAATGTGAGGAAAACTTGTTTTTTTAGCCACTTTTTGAGGTTTGCAAAGGATTCTGGGTAACAGAACCTGGTCAGAGCCCCGCAAGTCACCCCATCTTGGATTCCCCTAGGTCTCTAGTTTTAAAAAATGCACAGGTTTGGTAGGTTTCCCTAGGTGCCGGCTGAGCTAGAGGCCAAAATCTACAGGTAGGCACTTTGCAAAAAACACCTCTGTTTTCTTTCCAAAAATTTGATGTGTCCATGTTGCGTTTTGGGGCATTTCCTGTCGCGGGCGCTAGGCCTACCCACACAAGTGAGGTATCATTTTTATCGGGAGACTTGGGGGGACGCTGGGTGGAAGGAAATTTGTGGCTCCTTTCAGATTCCAGAACTTTCTGTCACCGAAATGTGAGGAAAACTTGTTTTTGTAGCCACTTTTTGAGGTTTGCAAAGCATTCTGGGTAACAGAACCTGGTCAGAGCCCCACAAGTCACCCCATCTTGGATTCCCCTAGGTCTCTAGTTTTAAAAAATGCACAGGTTTGGTAGTTTCTTAAGGTGCCGGCTGAGCTAGAGGCCAAAATCTACAGGTAGGCACTTTGCAAAAAACACCTCTGTTTTCTTTCCAAAAATTTGATGTGTCCACGTTGCGTTTTGGGGCATTTCCTGTCGCGGGCGCTAGGCCTACCCACACAAGTGAGGTATCATTTTTATCGGGAGACTTGGGGGGACGCTGGGTGGAAGGAAATTTGTGGCTCCTCTCAGATTCCAGAACTTTCTGTCATGGAAATGTGAGGAAAACTTGTTTATATAGCCACTTTTTGAGGTTTGCAAAGGATTCTGGGTAACAGAACCTGGTCAGAGCCCCGCAAGTCACCCCATCTTGGATTCCCCTAGGTCTCTAGTTTTCAAAAATGCACAGGTTTGGTAGGTTTCCCTAGGTGCCGGCTGAGCTAGAGGCCAAAATCTACAGATAGGCACTTTGCAAAAAACACCTCTGTTTTCTTTCCAAAAATTTGATGTGTCCACGTTGCGTTTTGGGGCATTTCCTGTCGCGGGCGCTAGGCCTACCCACACAAGTGAGGTATCATTTTTATTGGGAGACTTGGGGGGACACTGGGTGGAAGGAAATTTGTGGCTCCTCTCAGATTCCAGAACTTTCTGTCACCGAAATGTGAGGAAAACCTGTTTTATTGCCACTTTTTGAGGTTTGCAAAGGATTCTGGGTAACAGAACCTGGTCAGAGCCCCGCAAGTCACCCCATCTTGGATTCCCCTAGGTCTCTAGTTTTCAAAAATGCACAGGTTTGGTAGGTTTCCCTAGGTGCCGGCTGAGCTAGAGGCCAAAATCTACAGGTAGGCACTTTGCAAAAAACACCTCTGTTTTCTTTCAAAATATTTGATGTGTCCACGTTGCGTTTTGGGGCATTTCCTTTCACGGGCGCTAGGCCTTCCCACACAAGTGAGGTATCATTTTTATCGGGAGACTTGGGGGGACGCTGGGTGGAAGGAAATTTGTGGCTCCTCTCAGAATCCAGAACTTTCTGTCACCGAATTGTGAGGAAAACTTGTTTTTGTAGCCACTTTTTGAGGTTTGCAAAGGATTCTGGGTAACAGAACCTGGTCAGAGCCCCACAAGTCACCCCATCTTGGATTCCCCTAGGTCTCTAGTTTTCAAAAATGCACAGGTTTGGTAGGTTTCCCTAGGTGCCGGCTGAGCTAGAGGCCAAAATCTACAGGTAGGCACTTTGCAAAAAACACCTCTGTTTTCTTTCAAAATATTTGATGTGTCCACGTTGCGTTTTGGGGCATTTCCTTTCGCGGGCGCTAGGCCTTCCCATACAACTGAGGTATCATTTTTATCGGGAGACTTGGGGGGACGCTGGGTGGGAGGAAATTTGTGGCTCCTCTCAGAATCCAGAACTTTCTGTCACCGAAATGTGAGGAAAACTTGTTTTTTTAGCCACTTTTTGAGGTTTGCAAAGGATTCTGGGTAACAGAACCTGGTCAGAGCCCCGCAAGTCACCCCATCTTGGATTCCCCTCGGTCTCTAGTTTTCAAAAATGCACAGGTTTGGTAGGTTTCCCTAGGTGCCGGCTGAGCTAGAGGCCAAAATCTACAGGTAGGCACTTTGCAAAAAACACCTCTGTTTTCTTTCAAAATATTTGATGTGTCCACGTTGCGTTTTGGGGCATTTCCTGTTGCAGGCGCTAGGCCTACCCACACAAGTGAGGTATCATTTTTATTGGGAGACTTGGGGGGATGGTGGGTGGAAGGATATTTGTGGCTCCTCTCAGATTCCAGAACTTTCTGTCACCGAAATATGAGGAAAACCTGTTTTTTTTGCCACTTTTTGAGGTTTGCAAAGGATTCTGGGTAACAGAACCTGGTCAGAGCCCCGCAAGTCACCCCATCTTGGATTCCCCTAGGTCTCTAGTTTTCAAAAATGCACAGGTTTGGTAGGTTTCCCTAGGTGCCGGCTGAGCTAGAGGCCAAAATGTACAGGCAGGCACTTTGCAAAAAACAGCTGTGTTTTCTGTCAAAAAATGGGATGTGTCCACGTTGTGTTTTGGGGCATCTCCTGTCGCGGGCGCTAGGCCTACCCACACAAGTGAGGTATCATTTTTATCGAGAGACTTGGGGGGACGCTGGGTGGATGGAAATTTGTGGCTCCTCTCAGATTCCAGAACTTTCTGTCACCGAAATGTGAGGAAAACCTGTTTTTTTGCCACTTTTTGAGGTTTGCAAAGGATTCTGGGTAACGGAACCTGGTCAGAGCCCCGCAAGTCACCCCATCTTGGATTCCCCTAGGTCTCTAGTTTTCAAAAATGCACAGGTTTGGTAGGTTTCCCTAGGTGCCGGCTGAGCTAGATGCCAAAATCTACAGGTAGGCACTTTGCAAAAAACACCTCTGTTTTCTTTCCAAAAATGTTATGTGTCCACGTTGCGTTTTGGGGCATTTCCTGTCGCGGGCGCTAGGCCTACCCACACAAGTGAGGTATCATTTTTATCGGGAGACTTGGGGGGACGCTGGGTGGAAGGAAATTTGTGGCTCCTCTCAGATTCCAGAACTTTCTGTCACCGAAATGTGAGGAAAACTTGTTTTTGTAGCCACTTTTTGAGGTTTGCAAAGGATTCTGGGTAACAGAACCTGGTCAGAGCCCCGCAAGTCACCCCATCTTGGATTCCCCTAGGTCTCTAGTTTTAAAAAATGCACAGGTTTGGTAGGTTTCCCTAGGTGCCGGCTGAGCTAGAGGCCAAAATCTACAGGTAGGCACTTTGCAAAAAACACCTCTGTTTTCTTTCAAAATATTTGATGTGTCCACGTTGCGTTTTGGGGCATTTCCTGTCGCGGGCGCTAGGCCTACCCACACAAGTGAGGTATCATTTTTATCGGGAGACTGGGGGGGACGCTGGGTGGAAGGAAATTTGTGGCTCCTCTCAGAATCCAGAACTTTCTGTCACAGAAATGTGAGGAAAACTTGTTTTTTTAGCCACTTTTTGAGGTTTGCAAAGGATTCTGGGTAACAGAACCTGGTCAGAGCCCCGCAAGTCACCCCATCTTGGATTCCCCTAGGTCTCTAGTTTTCAAAAATGCACAGGTTTGGTAGGTTTCCCTAGGTGCCGGCTGAGCTAGAGGCCAAAATGTACAGGCAGGCACTTTGCTAAAAACAGCTGTGTTTTCTGTCAAAAAATGGGATGTGTCCACGTTGTGTTTTGGGGCATTTCCTGTCGCGGGCGCTAGGCCTACCCACACAAGTGAGGTATCATTTTTATCGGGAGACTTGGGGGGACGCTGGGTGGATGGAAATTAGTGGCTCCTTTCAGATTCCAGAACTTTCTGTCACCGAAATGTGAGGAAAACTTGTTTTTATAGCCACTTTTTGAGGTTTGCAAAGGATTCTGGGTAACAGAACCTGGTCAGAGCCCCGCAAGTCACCCCATCTTGGATTCCCCTAGGTCTCTAGTTTTAAAAAATGCACAGGTTTGGTAGGTTTCCCTAGGTGCCGGCTGAGCTAGAGGCCAAAATCTACAGGTAGGCACTTTGCAAAAAACACCTCTGTTTTCTTTCCAAAAATTTGATGTGTCCACGTTGCGTTTTGGGGCATTTCCTGTCGCGGGCGCTAGGCCTACCCACACAAGTGAGGTATCATTTTTATCGGGAGACTTGGGGGGACGCTGGGTGGAAGGATATTTGTGGCTCCTCTCAGATTCCAGAACTTTCTGTCACCAAAATGTGAGGAAAACCTGTTTTTTTTGCCACTTTTTGAGGTTTGCAAAGGATTCTGGGTAACAGAACCTGGTCAGAGCCCCGCAAGTCACCCCATCTTGGATTCCCCTAGGTCTCTAGTTTTCAAAAATGCACAGGTTTGGTAGGTTTCCCTAGGTGCCGGCTGAGGTAGAGGCCAAAATGTACAGGCAGGCACTTTGCAAAAAACAGCTGTGTTTTCTGTCAAAAAATGGGATGTGTCCACGTTGTGTTTTGGGGCATTTCCTGTCGCGGGCGCTAGGCCTATCCACACAAGTGAGGTATCATTTTTATCGGGAGACTTGGGGGGACGCTGGGTGGATGGAAATTTGTGGCTCCTTTCAGATTCCAGAACTTTCTGTCACCGAAATGTGAGGAAAACTTGTTTTTATAGCCACTTTTTGAGGTTTGCAAAGGATTCTGGGTAACATAACCTGGTCAGAGCCCCGCAAGTCACCCCATCTTGGATTCCCCTAGGTCTCTAGTTTTAAAAAATGCACAGGTTTGGTAGGTTTCCCTGGGTGCCGGCTGAGCTAGCGGCCAAAATCTACAGGTAGGCACTTTGCAAAAAACACCTCTGTTTTCTTTCAAAATATTAGATGTATCCACGTTGCGTTTTGGGGCATTTCCTGTCACGGGCGCTAGGCCTACCCACACAAGTGAGATGTCATTTTTATCGGGAGACTTGGGGGGACGCTGGGTGGAAGGAAATTTGTGGCTCCTCTCAGATTCCAGAACTTTCTGTCACCGAAATGTGAGGAAAACTTGTTTTTTTAGCCACTTTTTGAGGTTTGCAAAGGATTCTGGGTAACAGAACCTGGTCAGAGCCCCGCAAGTCACCCCATCTTGGATTCCCCTAGGTCTCTAGTTTTAAAAAATGCACAGGTTTGGTAGGTTTCCCTAGGTGCCGGCTGAGCTAGAGGCCAAAATCTACAGGTAGGCACTTTGCAAAAAACACCTCTGTTTTCTTTCCAAAAATTTGATGTGTCCATGTTGCGTTTTGGGGCATTTCCTGTCGCGGGCGCTAGGCCTACCCACACAAGTGAGGTATCATTTTTATCGGGAGACTTGGGGGGACGCTGGGTGGAAGGAAATTTGTGGCTCCTTTCAGATTCCAGAACTTTCTGTCACCGAAATGTGAGGAAAACTTGTTTTTGTAGCCACTTTTTGAGGTTTGCAAAGCATTCTGGGTAACAGAACCTGGTCAGAGCCCCACAAGTCACCCCATCTTGGATTCCCCTAGGTCTCTAGTTTTAAAAAATGCACAGGTTTGGTAGTTTCTTAAGGTGCCGGCTGAGCTAGAGGCCAAAATCTACAGGTAGGCACTTTGCAAAAAACACCTCTGTTTTCTTTCCAAAAATTTGATGTGTCCACGTTGCGTTTTGGGGCATTTCCTGTCGCGGGCGCTAGGCCTACCCACACAAGTGAGGTATCATTTTTATCGGGAGACTTGGGGGGACGCTGGGTGGAAGGAAATTTGTGGCTCCTCTCAGATTCCAGAACTTTCTGTCATGGAAATGTGAGGAAAACTTGTTTATATAGCCACTTTTTGAGGTTTGCAAAGGATTCTGGGTAACAGAACCTGGTCAGAGCCCCGCAAGTCACCCCATCTTGGATTCCCCTAGGTCTCTAGTTTTCAAAAATGCACAGGTTTGGTAGGTTTCCCTAGGTGCCGGCTGAGCTAGAGGCCAAAATCTACAGATAGGCACTTTGCAAAAAACACCTCTGTTTTCTTTCCAAAAATTTGATGTGTCCACGTTGCGTTTTGGGGCATTTCCTGTCGCGGGCGCTAGGCCTACCCACACAAGTGAGGTATCATTTTTATTGGGAGACTTGGGGGGACACTGGGTGGAAAGAAATTTGTGGCTCCTCTCAGATTCCAGAACTTTCTGTCACCGAAATGTGAGGAAAACCTGTTTTATTGCCACTTTTTGAGGTTTGCAAAGGATTCTGGGTAACAGAACCTGGTCAGAGCCCCGCAAGTCACCCCATCTTGGATTCCCCTAGGTCTCTAGTTTTCAAAAATGCACAGGTTTGGTAGGTTTCCCTAGGTGCCGGCTGAGCTAGAGGCCAAAATCTACAGGTAGGCACTTTGCAAAAAACACCTCTGTTTTCTTTCAAAATATTTGATGTGTCAACGTTGCGTTTTGGGGCATTTCCTTTCGCGGGCGCTAGGCCTTCCCACACAAGTGAGGTATCATTTTTATCGGGAGACTTGGGGGGACGCTGGGTGGAAGGAAATTTGTGGCTCCTCTCAGAATCCAGAACTTTCTGTCACCGAATTGTGAGGAAAACTTGTTTTTGTAGCCACTTTTTGAGGTTTGCAAAGGATTCTGGGTAACAGAACCTGGTCAGAGCCCCACAAGTCACCCCATCTTGGATTCCCCTAGGTCTCTAGTTTTCAAAAATGCACAGGTTTGGTAGGTTTCCCTAGGTGCCGGCTGAGCTAGAGGCCAAAATCTACAGGTAGGCACTTTGCAAAAAACACCTCTGTTTTCTTTCAAAATATTTGATGTGTCCACGTTGCGTTTTGGGGCATTTCCTTTCGCGGGCGCTAGGCCTTCCCATACAACTGAGGTATCATTTTTATCGGGAGACTTGGGGGGACGCTGGGTGGGAGGAAATTTGTGGCTCCTCTCAGAATCCAGAACTTTCTGTCACCGAAATGTGAGGAAAACTTGTTTTTTTAGCCACTTTTTGAGGTTTGCAAAGGATTCTGGGTAACAGAACCTGGTCAGAGCCCCGTAAGTCACCCCATCTTGGATTCCCCTAGGTCTCTAGTTTTCAAAAATGCACAGGTTTGGTAGGTTTCCCTAGGTGCCGGCTGAGCTAGAGGCCAAAATCTACAGGTAGGCACTTTGCAAAAAACACCTCTGTTTTCTTTCAAAATATTTGATGTGTCCACGTTGCATTTTGGGGCATTTCCTGTTGCAGGCGCTAGGCCTACCCACACAAGTGAGGTATCATTTTTATCGGGAGACTTGGGGGGATGGTGGGTGGAAGGATATTTGTGGCTCCTCTCAGATTCCAGAACTTTCTGTCACCGAAATATGAGGAAAACCTGTTTTTTTTGCCACTTTTTGAGGTTTGCAAAGGATTCTGGGTAACAGAACCTGGTCAGAGCCCCGCAAGTCACCCCATCTTGGATTCCCCTAGGTCTCTAGTTTTCAAAAATGCACAGGTTTGGTAGGTTTCCCTAGGTGCCGGCTGAGCTAGAGGCCAAAATGTACAGGCAGGCACTTTGCAAAAAACAGCTGTGTTTTCTGTCAAAAAATGGGATGTGTCCACGTTGTGTTTTAGGGCATCTCCTGTCGCGGGCGCTAGGCCTACCCACACAAGTGAGGTATCATTTTTATCGAGAGACTTGGGGGGACGCTGGGTGGATGGAAATTTGTGGCTCCTCTCAGATTCCAGAACTTTCTGTCACCGAAATGTGAGGAAAACCTGTTTTTTTGCCACTTTTTGAGGTTTGCAAAGGATTCTGGGTAACGGAACCTGGTCAGAGCCCCGCAAGTCACCCCATCTTGGATTCCCCTAGGTCTCTAGTTTTCAAAAATGCACAGGTTTGGTAGGTTTCCCTAGGTGCCGGCTGAGCTAGATGCCAAAATCTACAGGTAGGCACTTTGCAAAAAACACCTCTGTTTTCTTTCCAAAAATGTTATGTGTCCACGTTGCGTTTTGGGGCATTTCCTGTCGCGGGCGCTAGGCCTACCCACACAAGTGAGGTATCATTTTTATCGGGAGACTTGGGGGGACGCTGGGTGGAAGGAAATTTGTGGCTCCTCTCAGATTCCAGAACTTTCTGTCACCGAAATGTGAGGAAAACTTGTTTTTGTAGCCACTTTTTGAGGTTTGCAAAGGATTCTGGGTAACAGAACCTGGTCAGAGCCCCGCAAGTCACCCCATCTTGGATTCCCCTAGGTCTCTAGTTTTCAAAAATGCACAGGTTTGGTAGGTTTCCCTAGGTGCCGGCTGAGCTAGAGGCCAAAATCTACAGGTAGGCACTTTGCAAAAAACACCTCTGTTTTCTTTCCAAAAATTTGATGTGTCCACGTTGCGTTTTGGGGCATTTCCTGTCGCGGGCGCTAGGCCTACCCACACAAGTGAGGTATCATTTTTATCGGGAGACTTGGGGGGACGCTGGGTGGAAGGAAATTTGTAGCCCCTCTCAGATTCCAGAACTTTCTGTCACCGAAATGTGAGGAAAACCTGTTTTTTTTGCCACTTTTTGAGGTTTGCAAAGGATTCTGGGTAACAGAACCTGGTCAGAGCCCCGCAAGTCACCCCATCTTGGATTCCCCTAGGTCTCTAGTTTTCAAAAATGCACAGGTTTGGTAGGTTTCCCTAGGTGCCGGCTGAGCAAGAGGCCAAAATGTACAGGCAGGCACTTTGCAAAAAACAGCTGTGTTTCCTGTCAAAAAATGGGATGTGTCCACGTTGCGTTTTGGGGCATTTCCTTTCGCGGGCGCTAGGCCTTCCCATACAACTGAGGTATCATTTTTATCGGGAGACTTGGGGGGACGCTGGGTGGGAGGAAATTTGTGGCTCCTCTCAGAATCCAGAACTTTCTGTCACCGAAATGTGAGGAAAACTTGTTTTTTTAGCCACTTTTTGAGGTTTGCAAAGGATTCTGGGTAACAGAACCTGGTCAGAGCCCCGCAAGTCACCCCATCTTGGATTCCCCTAGGTCTCTAGTTTTCAAAAATGCACAGGTTTGGTAGGTTTCCCTAGGTGCCGGCTGAGCTAGAGGCCAAAATCTACAGGTAGGCACTTTGCAAAAAACACCTCTGTTTTCTTTCAAAATATTTGATGTGTCCACGTTGCATTTTGGGGCATTTCCTGTTGCAGGCGCTAGGCCTACCCACACAAGTGAGGTATCATTTTTATCGGGAGACTTGGGGGGATGGTGGGTGGAAGGATATTTGTGGCTCCTCTCAGATTCCAGAACTTTCTGTCACCGAAATATGAGGAAAACCTGTTTTTTTTGCCACTTTTTGAGGTTTTCAAAGGATTCTGGGTAACAGAACCTGGTCAGAGCCCCGCAAGTCACCCCATCTTGGATTCCCCTAGGTCTCTAGTTTTCAAAAATGCACAGGTTTGGTAGGTTTCCCTAGGTGCCGGCTGAGCTAGAGGCCAAAATGTACAGGCAGGCACTTTGCAAAAAACAGCTGTGTTTTCTGTCAAAAAATGGGATGTGTCCACGTTGTGTTTTAGGGCATCTCCTGTCGCGGGCGCTAGGCCTACCCACACAAGTGAGGTATCATTTTTATCGAGAGACTTGGGGGGACGCTGGGTGGATGGAAATTTGTGGCTCCTCTCAGATTCCAGAACTTTCTGTCACCGAAATGTGAGGAAAACCTGTTTTTTTGCCACTTTTTGAGGTTTGCAAAGGATTCTGGGTAACGGAACCTGGTCAGAGCCCCGCAAGTCACCCCATCTTGGATTCCCCTAGGTCTCTAGTTTTCAAAAATGCACAGGTTTGGTAGGTTTCCCTAGGTGCCGGCTGAGCTAGATGCCAAAATCTACAGGTAGGCACTTTGCAAAAAACACCTCTGTTTTCTTTCCAAAAATGTTATGTGTCCACGTTGCGTTTTGGGGCATTTCCTGTCGCGGGCGCTAGGCCTACCCACACAAGTGAGGTATCATTTTTATCGGGAGACTTGGGGGGACGCTGGGTGGAAGGAAATTTGTGGCTCCTCTCAGATTCCAGAACTTTCTGTCACCGAAATGTGAGGAAAACTTGTTTTTGTAGCCACTTTTTGAGGTTTGCAAAGGATTCTGGGTAACAGAACCTGGTCAGAGCCCCGCAAGTCACCCCATCTTGGATTCCCCTAGGTCTCTAGTTTTAAAAAATGCACAGGTTTGGTAGGTTTCCCTAGGTGCCGGCTGAGCTAGAGGCCAAAATCTACAGGTAGGCACTTTGCAAAAAACACCTCTGTTTTCTTTCCAAAAATTTGATGTGTCCACGTTGCGTTTTGGGGCATTTCCTGTCGCGGGCGCTAGGCCTACCCACACAAGTGAGGTATCATTTTTATCGGGAGACTTGGGGGGACGCTGGGTGGAAGGAAATTTGTAGCCCCTCTCAGATTCCAGAACTTTCTGTCACCGAAATGTGAGGAAAACCTGTTTTTTTTGCCACTTTTTGAGGTTTGCAAAGGATTCTGGGTAACAGAACCTGGTCAGAGCCCCGCAAGTCACCCCATCTTGGATTCCCCTAGGTCTCTAGTTTTCAAAAATGCACAGGTTTGGTAGGTTTCCCTAGGTGCCGGCTGAGCAAGAGGCCAAAATGTACAGGCAGGCACTTTGCAAAAAACAGCTGTGTTTCCTGTCAAAAAATGGGATGTGTCCACGTTGTGTTTTGGGGCATTTCCTGTCGCGGGCGCTAGGCCTACCCACACAAGTGAGGTATCATTTTTATCGGGAGACTTGGGGGGACGCTGGGTGGAAGGAAATTTGTAGCCACTCTCAGATTCCAGAACTTTCTGTCACCGAAATGTGAGGAAAACTGGTTTTTATAGCCACTTTTTGAGGTTTGCAAAGGATTCTGGGTAACAGAACCTGGTCAGAGCCCCGCAAGTCACCCCATCTTGGATTCCCCTAGGTCTCTAGTTTTAAAAAATGCACAGGTTTGGTAGGTTTCCCTAGGTGCCGGCTGAGCTAGAGGCCAAAATCTACAGGTAGGCACTTTGCAAAAAACACCTCTGTTTTCTTTCAAAATATTTGATGTGTCCACGTTGCGTTTTGGGGCATTTCCTGTCGCGGGCGCTAGGCCTACCCACACAAGTGAGGTATCATTTTTATCGCTAGACTTGGGGGGACGCTGGGTGGAAGGAAATTTGTGGCTCCTCTCAGAATCCAGAACTTTCTGTCACCGAAATGTGAGGAAAACTTGTTTTTTTAGCCACTTTTTGAGGTTTGCAAAGGATTCTGGGACACAGAACCTGGTCAGAGCCCCGCAAGTCACCCCATCTTGGATTCCCCTAGGTCTCTAGTTTTAAAAAATGCACAGGTTTGGTAGGTTTCCCTAGGTGCCGGCTGAGCTAGAGGCCAAAATCTACAGGTAGGCACTTTGCAAAAAACACCTCTGTTTTCTTTCCAAAAATTTGATGTGTCCACGTTGCGTTTTGGGGCATTTCCTGTCGCGGGCGCTAGGCCTACCCACACAAGTGAGGTATCATTTTTATTGGGAGACTTGGGAGGACGCTGGGTGGAAGGATATTTGTGGCTCCTCTCAGATTCCAGAACTTTCTGTCACCGAAATGTGAGGAAAACCTGTTTTTTTGCCACTTTTTGAGGTTTGCAAAGGATTCTGGGTAACGGAACCTGGTCAGAGCCCCGCAAGTCACCCCATCTTGGATTCCCCTAGGTCTCTAGTTTTCAAAAATGCACAGGTTTGGTAGGTTTCCCTAGGTGCCGGCTGAGCTAGAGGCCAAAATCTACAGGTAGGCACTTTGCAAAAAACACCTCTGTTTTCTTTCCAAAAATGTTATGTGTCCACGTTGCGTTTTGGGGAATTTCCTGTCGCGGGCGCTAGGCCTACCCACACAAGTGAGGTATCATTTTTATCGGGAGACTTGGGGGGACGCTGGGTGGAAGGAAATTTGTGGCTCCTCTCAGATTCCAGAACTTTCTGTCACCGAAATGTGAGGAAAACTTGTTTTTGTAGCCACTTTTTGAGGTTTGCAAAGGATTCTGGGTAACAGAACCTGGTCAGAGCCCCGCAAGTCACCCCATCTTGGATTCCCCTAGGTCTCTAGTTTTAAAAAATGCACAGGTTTGGTAGGTTTCCCTAGGTGCCGGCTGAGCTAGAGGCCAAAATCTACAGGTAGGCACTTTGCAAAAAACACCTCTGTTTTCTTTCCAAAAATTTGATGTGTCCACGTTGCGTTTTGGGGCATTTCCTGTCGCGGGCGCTAGGCCTACCCACACAAGTGAGGTATCATTTTTATCGGGAGACTTGGGGGGACGCTGGGTGGAAGGAAATTTGTAGCCCCTCTCAGATTCCAGAACTTTCTGTCACCGAAATGTGAGGAAAACCTGTTTTTTTTGCCACTTTTTGAGGTTTGCAAAGGATTCTGGGTAACAGAACCTGGTCAGAGCCCCGCAAGTCACCCCATCTTGGATTCCCCTAGGTCTCTAGTTTTCAAGAATGCACAGGTTTGGTAGGTTTCCCTAGGTGCCGGCTGAGCTAGAGGCCAAAATCTACAGGTAGGCACCTTGCAAAAAACACCTCTGTTTTCTTTCCAAAAATTTGATGTGTCCACGTTGCGTTTTGGGGCGTTCGCTGTCGCGGCCGCTAGGCCTACCCACACAAGTGAGGTATCACTTTTATCGGGAGACTTGGGGGGATGCTGGGTGGAAGGAAATTTGTGGCTCCTCTCAGATTCCAGAACTTTCTGTCACCAAAATGTGAGGAAAACCTGTTTTTTTTGCCACTTTTTGAGGTTTGCAAAGGATTCTGGGTAACAGAACCTGGTCAGAGCCCCGCAAGTCACCCCATCTTGGATTCCCCTAGGTCTCTAGTTTTCAAGAATGCACAGGTTTGGTAGGTTTCCCTAGGTGCCGGCTGAGCTAGAGGCCAAAATCTACAGGTAGGCACCTTGCAAAAAACACCTCTGTTTTCTTTCCAAAAATTTGATGTGTCCACTTTGCGTTTTGGGGCATTTGCTGTTGCGGCCGCTAGGCCTACCCACACAAGTGAGGTATCACTTTTATCGAGAGACTTGGGGGGATGCTGGGTGGAAGGAAATTTGTGGCTCCTCTCAGATTCCAGAACTTTCTGTCACCAAAATGTGAGGAAAACCTGTTTTTTTTGCCACTTTTTGAGGTTTGCAAAGGATTCTGGGTAACAGAATCTGGTCAGAGCCCCGCAAGTCACCCCATCTTGGATTCCCCTAGGTCTCTAGTTTTCAAAAATGCACAGGTTTGGTAGGTTTCCCTAGGTGCCGGCTGAGCTAGAGGCCAAAATGTGCAGGCAGGAACTTTGCAAAAAACAGCTGTGTTTTCTGTCAAAAAATGGGATGTGTCCACGTTGTGTTTTGGGGCATTTCCTGTCGCGGGCGCTAGGCCTACCCACACAAGTGAGGTATCATTTTTATCGGGAGACTTGGGGGGATGCTGGGTGGAAGGAAATTTGTAGCCCCTCTCAGATTCCAAAACTTTCTGTCACCGAAATGTGAGGAAAACTTGTTTTTATAGCCACTTTTGAGGTTTGCAAAGGATTCTGGGTAACAGAACCTGGTCAGAGCCCCGCAAGTCACCCCATCTTGGATTCCCCTAGGTCTCTAGTTTTCAAGAATGCACAGGTTTGGTAGGTTTCCCTAGGTGCCGGCTGAGCTAGAGGCCAAAATCTACAGGTAGGCACCTTGCAAAAAACACCTCTGTTTTCTTTCCAAAAATTTGATGTGTCCACTTTGCGTTTTGGGGCATTTGCTGTTGCGGCCGCTAGGCCTACCCACACAAGTGAGGTATCACTTTTATCGAGAGACTTGGGGGGATGCTGGGTGGAAGGAAATTTGTGGCTCCTCTCAGATTCCAGAACTTTCTGTCACCAAAATGTGAGGAAAACCTGTTTTTTTTGCCACTTTTTGAGGTTTGCAAAGGATTCTGGGTAACAGAATCTGGTCAGAGCCCCGCAAGTCACCCCATCTTGGATTCCCCTAGGTCTCTAGTTTTCAAAAATGCACAGGTTTGGTAGGTTTCCCTAGGTGCCGGCTGAGCTAGAGGCCAAAATGTGCAGGCAGGAACTTTGCAAAAAACAGCTGTGTTTTCTGTCAAAAAATGGGATGTGTCCACGTTGTGTTTTGGGGCATTTCCTGTCGCGGGCGCTAGGCCTACCCACACAAGTGAGGTATCATTTTTATCGGGAGACTTGGGGGGATGCTGGGTGGAAGGAAATTTGTAGCCCCTCTCAGATTCCAGAACTTTCTGTCACCGAAATGTGAGGAAAACTTGTTTTTATAGCCACTTTTGAGGTTTGCAAAGGATTCTGGGTAACAGAACCTGGTCAGAGCCCCGCAAGTCACCCCATCTTGGATTCCCCTAGGTCTCTAGTTTTCAAAAATGCACAGGTTTGGTACGTTTCCCTAGGTGCCGGCTGAGCTAGAGGCCAAAATCTACAGGTAGGCACTTTGCAAAAAACACCTCTGTTTTCTTTCAAAATATTTGATGTGTCCACGTTGCGTTTTGGGGCATTTCCTGTCGCGGGCGCTAGGCCTACCCACACAAGTGAGGTATCATTTTTATCGGGAGACTTGGGGGGACGCTGGGTGGAAGGAAATTTGTGGCTCCTCTCAGATTCCAGAACTTTCTGTCACCGAAATGTGAGGAAAACTTGTTTTTTTAGCCACTTTTTGAGGTTTGCAAAGGATTCTGGGTAACGGAACCTGGTCAGAGCCCCGCAAGTCACCCCATCTTGGATTCCCCTAGGTCTCTAGTTTTCAAAAATGCACAGGTTTGGTAGGTTTCCCTAGGTGCCGGCTGAGCTAGAGGCCAAAATCTACAGGTAGGCACTTTGCAAAAAACACCTCTGTTTTCTTTCCAAAAATTTGATGTGTCCACGTTGCGTTTTGGTGCATTTTGTGTCGCGGCCGCTAGGCCTACCCACACAAGTGAGGGATCATTTTTATCGGGAGACTTGGGGGGACGCTGGGTGGAAGGAAATTTGTGGCTCCTCTCAGATTCCAGAACTTTCTGTCACCGAAATGTGAGGAAAACTTGTTTTTATAGACACTTTTTGAGGTTTGCAAAGGATTCTGGGTAACAGAACCTGGTCAGAGCCCCGCAAGTCACCCCATCTTGGATTCCCCTAGGTCTCTAGTTTTCAAGAATGCACAGGTTTGGTAGGTTTCCCTAGGTGCCGGATGAGCTAGAGGCCAAAATCTACAGGTAGGCACCTTGCAAAAAACACCTCTGTTTTCTTTCCAAAAATTTTATGTGTCCACGTTGCGTTTTGGGGCATTTCCTGTCGCGGGCGCTAGGCCTACCCACACAAGTGAGGTATCATTTTTATCGGGAGACTTAGGGGGATGCTGGGTGGAAGGAAATTTGTGGCTCCTCTCAGATTCCAGAACTTTATGTCACCAAAATGTGAGGAAAACCTGTTTTTTTTGCCACTTTTTGAGGTTTGCAAAGGATTCTGGGTAACAGAACCTGGTCAGAGCCCCGCAAGTCACCCCATCTTGGATTCCCCTAGGTCTCTAGTTTTCAAAAATGCACAGGTTTGGTAGGTTTCCCTAGGTGCAGGCTGAGCTAGAGGCCAAAATGTACAGGCAGGCATTTTGCAAAAAACAGCTGTGTTTTCTGTCAAAAAATGGGATGTGTCCACGTTGTGTTTTGGGGCATTTCCTGTCGCGGGCGCTAGGCCTACCCACACAAGTGAGGTATCATTTTTATCGGGAGACTTGGGGGGACCCTGGGTGGAAGGAAATTTGTAGCCCCTCTCAGATTCCAGAACTTTCTGTCACCGAAATGTGAGGAAAACTTGTTTTTATAGCCACTTTTTGAGGTTTGAAAAGGATTCTGGGTAACAGAACCTGGTCAGAGCCCCGCAAGTCACCCCATCTTGGATTCCCCTAGGTCTCTAGTTTTAAAAAATGCACAGGTTTGGTAGGTTTCCCTAGGTGCCGGCTGAGCTAGAGGCCAAAATCTACAGGTAGGCACTTTGCAAAAAACACCTCTGTTTTCTTTCAAAATATTTGATGTGTCCACGTTGCATTTTGGGGCATTTCCTGTCGCGGGCGCTAGGCCTACCCACACAAGTGAGGTATCATTTTTATCGGGAGACTGGGGGGGACGCTGGGTGGAAGGAAATTTGTGGCTCCTCTCAGAATCCAGAACTTTCTGTCACAGAAATGTGAGGAAAACTTGTTTTTTTAGCCACTTTTTGAGGTTTGCAAAGGATTCTGGGTAACAGAACCTGGTCAGAGCCCCGCAAGTCACCCCATCTTGGATTCCCCTAGGTTTCTAGTTTTCAAAAATGCACAGGTTTGGTAGGTTTCCCTAGGTGCCGGCTGAGCTAGAGGCCAAAATGTACAGGCAGGCACTTTGCTAAAAACAGCTGTGTTTTCTGTCAAAAAATGGGATGTGTCCACGTTGTGTTTTGGGGCATTTCCTGTCGCGGGCGCTAGGCCTACCCACACAAGTGAGGTATCATTTTTATCGGGAGACTTGGGGGGACGCTGGGTGGATGGAAATTTGTGGCTCCTTTCAGATTCCAGAACTTTCTGTCACCGAAATGTGAGGAAAACTTGTTTTTATAGCCACTTTTTGAGGTTTGCAAAGGATTCTGGGTAACAGAACCTGGTCAGAGCCCCGCAAGTCACCCCATCTTGGATTCCCCTAGGTCTCTAGTTTTCAAAAATGCACAGGTTTGGTAGGTTTCCCTAGGTGCCGGCTGAGCTAGAGGCCAAAATCTACAGGTAGGCACTTTGCAAAAAACACCTCTGTTTTCTTTCCAAAAATTTGATGTGTCCACATTGCGTTTTGGGGCATTTCCTGTCGCGGGCGCTAGGCCTACCCACACAAGTGAGGTATCATTTTTATCGGGAGACTTGGGGGGACGCTGGGTGGAAGGATATTTGTGGCTCCTCTCAGATTCCAGAACTTTCTGTCACCAAAATATGAGGAAAACCTGTTTTTTTTTGCCACTTTTTGAGGTTTGCAAAGGATTCTGGGTAACAGAACCTGGTCAGAGCCCCGCAAGTCACCCCATCTTGGATTCCCCTAGGTCTCTAGTTTTCAAAAATGCACAGGTTTGGTAGGTTTCCCTAGGTGCCGGCTGAGGTAGAGGCCAAAATGTACAGGCAGGCACTTTGCAAAAAACAGCTGTGTTTTCTGTCAAAAAATGGGATGTGTCCACGTTGTGTTTTGGGGCATTTCCTGTCGCGGGCGCTAGGCCTATCCACACAAGTGAGGTATCATTTTTATCGGGAGACTTGGGGGGACGCTGGGTGGATGGAAATTTGTGGCTCCTTTCAGATTCCAGAACTTTCTGTCACCGAAATGTGAGGAAAACTTGTTTTTATAGCCACTTTTTGAGGTTTGCAAAGGATTCTGGGTAACATAACCTGGTCAGAGCCCCGCAAGTCACCCCATCTTGGATTCCCCTAGGTCTCTAGTTTTAAAAAATGCACAGGTTTGGTAGGTTTCCCTGGGTGCCGGCTTAGCTAGCGGCCAAAATCTACAGGTAGGCACTTTGCAAAAACACCTCTGTTTTCTTTCAAAATATTTGATGTATCCACGTTGCGTTTTGGGGCATTTCCTGTCACGGGCGCTAGGCCTACCCACACAAGTGAGATGTCATTTTTCTCGGGAGACTTGGGGGGACGCTGGGTGGAAGGAAATTTGTGGCTCCTCTCAGATTCCAGAACTTTCTGTCACCGAAATGTGAGGAAAACTTGTTTTTTTAGCCACTTTTTGAGGTTTGCAAAGGATTCTGGGTAACAGAACCTTGTCAGAGCCCCGCAAGTCACCCCATCTTGGATTCCCCTAGGTCTCTAGTTTTAAAAAATGCACAGGTTTGGTAGGTTTCCCTAGGTGCCGGCTGAGCTAGAGGCCAAAATCTACAGGTAGGCACTTTGCAAAAAACACCTCTGTTTTCTTTCCAAAAATTTGATGTGTCCATGTTGCGTTTTGGGGCATTTCCTGTCGCGGGCGCTAGGCCTACCCACACAAGTGAGGTATCATTTTTATCGGGAGACTTGGGGGGACGCTGGGTGGAAGGAAATTTGTGGCTCCTTTCAGATTCCAGAACTTTCTGTCACCGAAATGTGAGGAAAACTTGTTTTTGTAGCCACTTTTTGAGGTTTGCAAAGCATTCTGGGTAACAGAACCTGGTCAGAGCCCCACAAGTCACCCCATCTTGGATTCCCCTAGGTCTCTAGTTTTAAAAAATGCACAGGTTTGGTAGTTTCTTAAGGTGCCGGCTGAGCTAGAGGCCAAAATCTACAGGTAGGCACTTTGCAAAAAACACCTCTGTTTTCTTTCCAAAAATTTGATGTGTCCACGTTGCGTTTTGGGGCATTTCCTGTCGCGGGCGCTAGGCCTACCCACACAAGTGAGGTATCATTTTTATCGGGAGACTTGGGGGGACGCTGGGTGGAAGGAAATTTGTGGCTCCTCTCAGATTCCAGAACTTTCTGTCATGGAAATTTGAGGAAAACTTGTTTATATAGCCACTTTTTGAGGTTTGCAAAGGATTCTGGGTAACAGAACCTGGTCAGAGCCCCGCAAGTCACCCCATCTTGGATTCCCCTAGGTCTCTAGTTTTCAAAAATGCACAGGTTTGGTAGGTTTCCCTAGGTGCCGGCTGAGCTAGAGGCCAAAATCTAAAGATAGGCACTTTGCAAAAAACACCTCTGTTTTCTTTCCAAAAATTTGATGTGTCCACGTTGCGTTTTGGGGCATTTCCTGTCGCGGGCGCTAGGCCTACCCACACAAGTGAGGTATCATTTTTATTGGGAGACTTGGGGGGACACTGGGTGGAAGGAAATTTGTGGCTCCTCTCAGATTCCAGAACTTTCTGTCACCGAAATGTGAGGAAAACCTGTTTTATTGCCACTTTTTGAGGTTTGCAAAGGATTCTGGGTAACAGAACCTGGTCAGAGCCCCGCAAGTCACCCCATCTTGGATTCCCCTAGGTCTCTAGTTTTCAAAAATGCACAGGTTTGGTAGGTTTCCCTAGGTGCCGGCTGAGCTAGAGGCCAAAATCTACAGGTAGGCACTTTGCAAAAAACACCTCTGTTTTCTTTCAAAATATTTGATGTGTCCACGTTGCGTTTTGGGGCATTTCCTTTCGCGGGCGCTAGGCCTTCCCACACAAGTGAGGTATCATTTTTATCGGGAGACTTGGGGGGACGCTGGGTGGAAGGAAATTTGTGGCTCCTCTCAGAATCCAGAACTTTCTGTCACCGAATTGTGAGGAAAACTTGTTTTTGTAGCCACTTTTTGAGGTTTGCAAAGGATTCTGGGTAACAGAACCTGGTCAGAGCCCCACAAGTCACCCCATCTTGGATTCCCCTAGGTCTCTAGTTTTCAAAAATGCACAGGTTTGGTAGGTTTCCCTAGGTGCCGGCTGAGCTAGAGGCCAAAATCTACAGGTAGGCACTTTGCAAAAAACACCTCTGTTTTCTTTCAAAATATTTGATGTGTCCACGTTGCGTTTTGGGGCATTTCCTTTCGCGGGCGCTAGGCCTTCCCACACAACTGAGGTATCATTTTTATCGGGAGACTTGGGGGGACGCTGGGTGGGAGGAAATTTGTGGCTCCTTTCAGAATCCAGAACTTTCTGTCACCGAAATGTGAGGAAAACTTGTTTTTTTAGCCACTTTTTGAGGTTTGCAAAGGATTCTGGGTAACAGAACCTGGTCAGAGCCCCGCAAGTCACCCCATCTTGGATTCCCCTAGGTCTCTAGTTTTCAAAAATGCACAGGTTTGGTAGGTTTCCCTAGGTGCCGGCTGAGCTAGAGGCCAAAATCTACAGGTAGGCACTTTGCAAAAAACACCTCTGTTTTCTTTCAAAATATTTGATGTGTCCACGTTGCGTTTTGGGGCATTTCCTGTTGCAGGCGCTAGGCCTACCCACACAAGTGAGGTATCATTTTTATCGGGAGACTTGGGGGGATGGTGGGTGGAAGGATATTTGTGGCTCCTCTCAGATTCCAGAACTTTCTGTCACCGAAATATGAGGAAAACCTGTTTTTTTTGCCACTTTTTGAGGTTTGCAAAGGATTCTGGGTAACAGAACCTGGTCAGAGCCCCGCAAGTCACCCCATCTTGGATTCCCCTAGGTCTCTAGTTTTCAAAAATGCACAGGTTTGGTAGGTTTCCCTAGGTGCCGGCTGAGCTAGAGGCCAAAATGTACAGGCAGGCACTTTGCAAAAAACAGCTGTGTTTTCTGTCAAAAAATGGGATGTGTCCACGTTGTGTTTTGGGGCATCTCCTGTCGCGGGCGCTAGGCCTACCCACACAAGTGAGGTATCATTTTTATCGAGAGACTTGGGGGGACGCTGGGTGGATGGAAATTTGTGGCTCCTCTCAGATTCCAGAACTTTCTGTCACCGAAATGTGAGGAAAACCTGTTTTTTTGCCACTTTTTGAGGTTTGCAAAGGATTCTGGGTAACGGAACCTGGTCAGAGCCCCGCAAGTCACCCCATCTTGGATTCCCCTAGGTCTCTAGTTTTCAAAAATGCACAGGTTTGGTAGGTTTCCCTAGGTGCCGGCTGAGCTAGAGGCCAAAATCTACAGGTAGGCACTTTGCAAAAAACACCTCTGTTTTCTTTCCAAAAATGTTATGTGTCCACGTTGCGTTTTGGGGCATTTCCTGTCGCGGGCGCTAGGCCTACCCACACAAGTGAGGTATCATTTTTATCGGGAGACTTGGGGGGACGCTGGGTGGAAGGAAATTTGTGGCTCCTCTCAGATTCCAGAACTTTCTGTCACCGAAATGTGAGGAAAACTTGTTTTTGTAGCCACTTTTTGAGGTTTGCAAAGGATTCTGGGTAACAGAACCTGGTCAGAGCCCCGCAAGTCACCCCATCTTGGATTCCCCTAGGTCTCTAGTTTTAAAAAATGCACAGGTTTGGTAGGTTTCCCTAGGTGCCGGCTGAGCTAGAGGCCAAAATGTACAGGCAGGCACTTTGCTAAAAACAGCTGTGTTTTCTGTCAAAAAATGGGATGTGTCCACGTTGTGTTTTGGGGCATTTCCTGTCGCGGGCGCTAGGCCTACCCACACAAGTGAGGTATCATTTTTATCGGGAGACTTGGGGGGACGCTGGGTGGATGGAAATTTGTGGCTCCTTTCAGATTCCAGAACTTTCTGTCACCGAAATGTGAGGAAAACTTGTTTTTATAGCCACTTTTTGAGGTTTGCAAAGGATTCTGGGTAACAGAACCTGGTCAGAGCCCCGCAAGTCACCCCATCTTGGATTCCCCTAGGTCTCTAGTTTTCAAAAATGCACAGGTTTGGTAGGTTTCCCTAGGTGCCGGCTGAGCTAGAGGCCAAAATCTACAGGTAGGCACTTTGCAAAAAACACCTCTGTTTTCTTTCCAAAAATTTGATGTGTCCACATTGCGTTTTGGGGCATTTCCTGTCGCGGGCGCTAGGCCTACCCACACAAGTGAGGTATCATTTTTATCAGGAGACTTGGGGGGACGCTGGGTGGAAGGATATTTGTGGCTCCTCTCAGATTCCAGAACTTTCTGTCACCAAAATGTGAGGAAAACCTGTTTTTTTTGCCACTTTTTGAGGTTTGCAAAGGATTCTGGGTAACAGAACCTGGTCAGAGCCCTGCAAGTCACCCCATCTTGGATTCCCCTAGGTCTCTAGTTTTCAAAAATGCACAGGTTTGGTAGGTTTCCCTAGGTGCCGGCTGAGGTAGAGGCCAAAATGTACAGGCAGGCACTTTGCAAAAAACAGCTGTGTTTTCTGTCAAAAAATGGGATGTGTCCACGTTGTGTTTTGGGGCATTTCCTGTCGCGGGCGCTAGGCCTATCCACACAAGTGAGGTATCATTTTTATCGGGAGACTTGGGGGGACGCTGGGTGGATGGAAATTTGTGGCTCCTTTCAGATTCCAGAACTTTCTGTCACCGAAATGTGAGGAAAACTTGTTTTTATAGCCACTTTTTGAGGTTTGCAAAGGATTCTGGGTAACATAACCTGGTCAGAGCCCCGCAAGTCACCCCATCTTGGATTCCCCTAGGTCTCTAGTTTTAAAAAATGCACAGGTTTGGTAGGTTTCCCTGGGTGCCGGCTGAGCTAGCGGCCAAAATCTACAGGTAGGCACTTTGCAAAAAACACCTCTGTTTTCTTTCAAAATATTTGATGTATCCACGTTGCGTTTTGGGGCATTTCCTGTCACGGGCGCTAGGCCTACCCACACAAGTGAGATGTCATTTTTATCGGGAGACTTGGGGGGACGCTGGGTGGAAGGAAATTTGTGGCTCCTCTCAGATTCCAGAACTTTCTGTCACCGAAATGTGAGGAAAACTTGTTTTTTTAGCCACTTTTTGAGGTTTGCAAAGGATTCTGGGTAACAGAACCTTGTCAGAGCCCCGCAAGTCACCCCATCTTGGATTCCCCTAGGTCTCTAGTTTTAAAAAATGCACAGGTTTGGTAGGTTTCCCTAGGTGCCGGCTGAGCTAGAGGCCAAAATCTACAGGTAGGCACTTTGCAAAAAACACCTCTGTTTTCTTTCCAAAAATTTGATGTGTCCATGTTGCGTTTTGGGGCATTTCCTGTCGCGGGCGCTAGGCCTACCCACACAAGTGAGGTATCATTTTTATCGGGAGACTTGGGGGGACGCTGGGTGGAAGGAAATTTGTGGCTCCTTTCAGATTCCAGAACTTTCTGTCACCGAAATGTGAGGAAAACTTGTTTTTGTAGCCACTTTTTGAGGTTTGCAAAGCATTCTGGGTAACAGAACCTGGTCAGAGCCCCACAAGTCACCCCATCTTGGATTCCCCTAGGTCTCTAGTTTTAAAAAATGCACAGGTTTGGTAGTTTCTTAAGGTGCCGGCTGAGCTAGAGGCCAAAATCTACAGGTAGGCACTTTGCAAAAAACACCTCTGTTTTCTTTCCAAAAATTTGATGTGTCCACGTTGCGTTTTGGGGCATTTCCTGTCGCGGGCGCTAGGCCTACCCACACAAGTGAGGTATCATTTTTATCGGGAGACTTGGGGGGACGCTGGGTGGAAGGAAATTTGTGGCTCCTCTCAGATTCCAGAACTTTCTGTCATGGAAATTTGAGGAAAACTTGTTTATATAGCCACTTTTTGAGGTTTGCAAAGGATTCTGGGTAACAGAACCTGGTCAGAGCCCGCAAGTCACCCCATCTTGGATTCCCTTAGGTCTCTAGTTTTCAAAAATGCACAGGTTTGGTAGGTTTCCCTAGGTGCCGGCTGAGCTAGAGGCCAAAATCTACAGATAGGCACTTTGCAAAAAACACCTCTGTTTTCTTTCCAAAAATTTGATGTGTCCACGTTGCGTTTTGGGGCATTTCCTGTCGCGGGCGCTAGGCCTACCCACACAAGTGAGGTATCATTTTTATTGGGAGACTTGGGGGGACACTGGGTGGAAGGAAATTTGTGGCTCCTCTCAGATTCCAGAACTTTCTGTCACCGAAATGTGAGGAAAACCTGTTTTATTGCCACTTTTTGAGGTTTGCAAAGGATTCTGGGTAACAGAACCTGGTCAGAGCCCCGCAAGTCACCCCATCTTGGATTCCCCTAGGTCTCTAGTTTTCAAAAATGCACAGGTTTGGTAGGTTTCCCTAGGTGCCGGCTGAGCTAGAGGCCAAAATCTACAGGTAGGCACTTTGCAAAAAACACCTCTGTTTTCTTTCAAAATATTTATTGTGTCCACGTTGCGTTTTGGGGCATTTCCTTTCGCGGGCGCTAGGCCTTCCCACACAACTGAGGTATCATTTTTATCGGGAGACTTGGGGGGACGCTGGGTGGGAGGAAATTTGTGGCTCCTCTCAGAATCCAGAACTTTCTGTCACCGAAATGTGAGGAAAACTTGTTTTTTTAGCCACTTTTTGAGGTTTGCAAAGGATTCTGGGTAACAGAACCTGGTCAGAGCCCCGCAAGTCACCCCATCTTGGATTCCCCTAGGTCTCTAGTTTTCAAAAATGCACAGGTTTGGTAGGTTTCCCTAGGTGCCGGCTGAGCTAGAGGCCAAAATCTACAGGTAGGCACTTTGCAAAAAACACCTCTGTTTTCTTTCAAAATATTTGATGTGTCCACGTTGCGTTTTGGGGCATTTCCTGTTGCAGGCGCTAGGCCTACCCACACAAGTGAGGTATCATTTTTATCGGGAGACTTGGGGGGATGGTGGGTGGAAGGATATTTGTGGCTCCTCTCAGATTCCAGAACTTTCTGTCACCGAAATATGAGGAAAACCTGTTTTTTTTGCCACTTTTTGAGGTTTGCAAAGGATTCTGGGTAACAGAACCTGGTCAGAGCCCCGCAAGTCACCCCATCTTGGATTCCCCTAGGTCTCTAGTTTTCAAAAATGCACAGGTTTGGTAGGTTTCCCTAGGTGCCGGCTGAGCTAGAGGCCAAAATGTACAGGCAGGCACTTTGCAAAAAACAGCTGTGTTTTCTGTCAAAAAATGGGATGTGTCCACGTTGTGTTTTGGGGCATCTCCTGTCGCGGGCGCTAGGCCTACCCACACAAGTGAGGTATCATTTTTATCGAGAGACTTGGGGGGACGCTGGGTGGATGGAAATTTGTGGCTCCTCTCAGATTCCAGAACTTTCTGTCACCGAAATGTGAGGAAAACCTGTTTTTTTGCCACTTTTTGAGGTTTGCAAAGGATTCTGGGTAACGGAACCTGGTCAGAGCCCCGCAAGTCACCCCATCTTGGATTCCCCTAGGTCTCTAGTTTTCAAAAATGCACAGGTTTGGTAGGTTTCCCTAGGTGCCGGCTGAGCTAGAGGCCAAAATCTACAGGTAGGCACTTTGCAAAAAACACCTCTGTTTTCTTTCCAAAAATGTTATGTGTCCACGTTGCGTTTTGGGGCATTTCCTGTCGCGGGCGCTAGGCCTACCCACACAAGTGAGGTATCATTTTTATCGGGTAGACTTGGGGGGACGCTGGGTGGAAGGAAATTTGTGATCCTCTCAGATTCCAGAACTTTCTGTCACCGAAATGTGAGGAAAACTTGTTTTTGTAGCCACTTTTTGAGGTTTGCAAAGGATTCTGGGTAACAGAACCTGGTCAGAGCCCCGCAAGTCACCCCATCTTGGATTCCCCTAGGTCTCTAGTTTTAAAAAATGCACAGGTTTGGTAGGTTTCCCTAGGTGCCGGCTGAGCTAGAGGCCAAAATCTACAGGTAGGCACTTTGCAAAAAACACCTCTGTTTTCTTTCCAAAAATTTGATGTGTCCACGTTGCGTTTTGGGGCATTTCCTGTCGCGGGCGCTAGGCCTACCCACACAAGTGAGGTATCATTTTTATCGGGAGACTTGGGGGGACGCTGGGTGGAAGGAAATTTGTAGCCCCTCTCAGATTCCAGAACTTTCTGTCACCGAAATGTGAGGAAAACCTGTTTTTTTTGCCACTTTTTGAGGTTTGCAAAGGATTCTGGGTAACAGAACCTGGTCAGAGCCCCGCAAGTCACCCCATCTTGGATTCCCCTAGGTCTCTAGTTTTCAAAAATGCACAGGTTTGGTAGGTTTCCCTAGGTGCCGGCTGAGCAAGAGGCCAAAATGTACAGGCAGGCACTTTGCAAAAAACAGCTGTGTTTTCTGTCAAAAAATGGGATGTGTCCACGTTGTGTTTTGGGGCATTTCCTGTCGCGGGCGCTAGGCCTACCCACACAAGTGAGGTATCATTTTTATCGGGAGACTTGGGGGGACGCTGGGTGGAAGGAAATTTGTAGCCCCTCTCAGATTCCAGAACTTTCTATCACCGAAATGTGAGGAAAACTTGTTTTTATAGCCACTTTTTGAGGTTTGCAAAGGATTCTGGGTAACAGAACCTGGTCAGAGCCCCGCAAGTCACCCCATCTTGGATTCCCCTAGGTCTCTAGTTTTAAAAAATGCACAGGTTTGGTAGGTTTCCCTAGGTGCCGGCTGAGCTAGAGGCCAAAATCTACAGGTAGGCACTTTGCAAAAAACACCTCTGTTTTCTTTCAAAATATTTGATGTGTCCACGTTGCGTTTTGGGGCATTTCCTGTCGCGGGCGCTAGGCCTACCCACACAAGTGAGGTATCATTTTTATCGCTAGACTTGGGGGGACGCTGGGTGGAAGGAAATTTGTGGCTCCTCTCAGAATCCAGAACTTTCTGTCACCGAAATGTGAGGAAAACTTGTTTTTTTAGCCACTTTTTGAGGTTTGCAAAGGATTCTGGGACACAGAACCTGGTCAGAGCCCCGCAAGTCACCCCATCTTGGATTCCCCTAGGTCTCTAGTTTTCAAAAATGCACAGGTTTGGTAGGTTTCCCTAGGTGCCGGCTGAGCTAGAGGACAAAATCTACAGGTAGGCACTTTGCAAAAAACACCTCTGTTTTCTTTCCAAAAATTTGATGTGTCCACGTTGCGTTTTGGGGCATTTCCTGTCGCGGGCGCTAGGCCTACCCACACAAGTGAGGTATCATTTTTATTGGGAGACTTGGGAGGACGCTGGGTGGAAGGATATTTGTGGCTCCTCTCAGATTCCAGAACTTTCTGTCACCGAAATGTGAGGAAAACCTGTTTTTTTGCCACTTTTTGAGGTTTGCAAAGGATTCTGGGTAACGGAACCTGGTCAGAGCCCCGCAAGTCACCCCATCTTGGATTCCCCTAGGTCTCTAGTTTTCAAAAATGCACAGGTTTGGTAGGTTTCCCTAGGTGCCGGCTGAGCTAGAGGCCAAAATCTACAGGTAGGCACTTTGCAAAAACACCTCTGTTTTCTTTCCAAAAATGTTATGTGTCCACGTTGCGTTTCGGGGCATTTCCTGTCGCGGGCGCCAGGCCTACCCACACAAGTGAGGTATCATTTTTATCGGGAGACTTGGGGGGACGCTGGTGGAAGGAAATTTGTGGCTCCTCTCAGATTCCAGAACTTTCTGTCACCGAAATGTGAGGAAAACTTGTTTTTGTAGCCACTTTTTGAGGTTTGCAAAGGATTCTGGGTAACAGAACCTGGTCAGAGCCCCGCAAGTCACCCCATCTTGGATTCCCCTAGGTCTCTAGTTTAAAAAATGCACAGGTTTGGTAGGTTTCCCTAGGTGCCGGCTGAGCTAGAGGCCAAAATCTACAGGTAGGCACTTTGCAAAAAACACCTCTGTTTTCTTTCCAAAAATTTGATGTGTCCACGTTGCGTTTTGGGGCATTTCCTGTCGCGGGCGCTAGGCCTACCCACACAAGTGAGGTATCATTTTTATCGCAAGACTTGGGGGGACGCTGGGTGGAAGGAAATTTGTGGCTCCTCTCAGATTCCAGAACTTTCTGTCACCGAAATGTGAGGAAAACCTGTTTTTTTTGCCACTTTTTGAGGTTTGCAAAGGATTCTGGGTAACAGAACCTGGTCAGAGCCCCGCAAGTCACCCCATCTTGGATTCCCCTAGGTCTCTAGTTTTCAAAAATGCACAGGTTTGGTAGGTTTCCCTTGGTGCCGGCTGAGCTAGAGGCCAAAATGTACAGGCAGGCACTTTGCAAAAAACAGCTGTGTTTTCTGTAAAAAAATGGGATGTGTCCACGTTGTGTTTTGGGGCATTTCCTGTCGCGGGCGCTAGGCCTACCCACACAAGTGAGGTATCATTTTTATCGAGAGACTTGGGGGGACGCTGGGTGGATGGAAATTTGTGGCTCCTTTCAGATTCCAGAACTTTCTGTCACCGAAATGTGAGGAAAACTTGTTTTTATAGCCACTTTTGAGGTTTGCAAAGGATTCTGGGTAACAGAACCTGGTCAGAGCCCCGCAAGTCACCCCATCTTGGATTCCCCTAGGTCTCTAGTTTTCAAAAATGCACAGGTTTGGTAGGTTTCCCTAGGTGCCGGCTGAGCTAGAGGCCAAAATCTACAGGTAGGCACTTTGCAAAAAACAGCTGTGTTTTCTGTCAAAAAATGGGATGTGTCCACGTTGTGTTTTGGGGCATTTCCTGTCGCGGGCGCTAGGCCTACCCACACAAGTGAGGTATCATTTTTATCGGGAGACTTTGAGGGATGCTGGGTGGAAGGAAATTTGTGGCTCCTCTCAGATTCCAGAACTTTCTGTCACCAAAATGTGAGGAAAACCTGTTTTTTTTTGCCACTTTTTGAGGTTTGCAAAGGATTCTGGGTAACAGAACCTGGTCAGAGCCCCGCAAGTCACCCCATCTTGGATTCCCCTAGGTCTCTAGTTTTCAAGAATGCACAGGTTTGGTAGGTTTCCCTAGGTGCCGGCTGAGCTAGAGGCCAAAATCTACAGGTAGGCACCTTGCAAAAAACACCTCTGTTTTCTTTCCAAAAATTTGATGTGTCCACGTTGCGTTTTGGGGCATTTGCTGTCGCGGCCGCTAGGCCTACCCACACAAGTGAGGTATCACTTTTATCGGGAGACTTGGGGGGATGCTGGGTGGAAGGAAATTTGTGGCTCCTCTCAGATTCCAGAACTTTCTGTCACCAAAATGTGAGGAAAACCTGTTTTTTTTGCCACTTTTTGAGGTTTGCAAAGGATTCTGGGTAACAGAACCTGGTCAGAGCCCCGCAAGTCACCCCATCTTGGATTCCCCTAGGTCTCTAGTTTTCAAGAATGCACAGGTTTGGTAGGTTTCCCTAGGTGCCGGCTGAGCTAGAGGCCAAAATCTACAGGTAGGCACCTTGCAAAAAACACCTCTGTTTTCTTTCCAAAAATTTGATGTGTCCACTTTGCGTTTTGGGGTATTCGCTGTCGCGGCCGCTAGGCCTACCCACACAAGTGAGGTATCACTTTTATCGGGAGACTTGGGGGGGATGCTGGGTGGAAGGAAATTTGTGGCTCCTCTCAGATTCCAGAACTTTCTGTCACCAAAATGTGAGGAAAACTTGTTTTTATAGCCACTTTTGAGGTTTGCAAAGGATTCTGGGTAACAGAACCTGGTCAGAGCCCCGCAAGTCACCCCATCTTGGATTCCCCTAGGTCTCTAGTTTTCAAAAATGCACAGGTTTGGTAGGTTTCCCTAGGTGCCGGCTGAGCTAGAGGCCAAAATGTGCAGGCAGGAACTTTGCAAAAAACAGCTGTGTTTTCTGTCAAAAAATGGGATGTGTCCACGTTGTGTTTTGGGGCATTTCCTGTCGCGGGCGCTAGGCCTACCCACACAAGTGAGGTATCATTTTTATCGGGAGACTTGGGGGGATGCTGGGTGGAAGGAAATTTGTAGCCCCTCTCAGATTCCAGAACTTTCTGTCACCGAAATGTGAGGAAAACTTGTTTTTATAGCCACTTTTGAGGTTTGCAAAGGATTCTGGGTAACAGAACCTGGTCAGAGCCCCGCAAGTCACCCCATCTTGGATTCCCCTAGGTCTCTAGTTTTAAAAAATGCACAGGTTTGGTAGGTTTCCCTAGGTGCCGGCTGAGCTAGAGGCCAAAATCTACAGGTAGGCACTTTGCAAAAAACACCTCTGTTTTCTTTCAAAATATTTGATGTGTCCACGTTGCGTTTTGGGGCATTTCCTGTCGCGGGCGCTAGGCCTACCCACACAAGTGAGGTATCATTTTTATCGGGAGACTTGGGGGGACGCTGGGTGGAAGGAAATTTGTGGCTCCTCTCAGATTCCAGAACTTTCTGTCACCGAAATGTGAGGAAAACTTGTTTTTTTAGCCACTTTTTGAGGTTTGCAAAGGATTCTGGGTAACAGAACCTGGTCAGAGCCCCGCAAGTCACCCCATCTTGGATTCCCCTAGGTCTCTAGTTTTCAAAAATGCACAGGTTTGGTAGGTTTCCCTAGGTGCCGGCTGAGCTAGAGGCCAAAATCTACAGGTAGGCACTTTGCAAAAAACACCTCTGTTTTCTTTCCAAAAATTTGATGTGTCCACGTTGCGTTTTGGTGCATTTTCTGTCGCGGCCGCTAGGCCTACCCACACAAGTGAGGGATCATTTTTATCGGGAGACTTGGGGGGACGCTGGGTGGAAGGAAATTTGTGGCTCCTCTCAGATTCCAGAACTTTCTGTCACCGAAATGTGAGGAAAACTTGTTTTTATAGCCACTTTTTGAGGTTTGCAAAGGATTCTGGGTAACAGAACCTGGTCAGAGCCCCGCAAGTCACCCCATCTTGGATTCCCCTAGGTCTCTAGTTTTCAAGAATGCACAGGTTTGGTAGGTTTCCCTAGGTGCCGGATGAGCTAGAGGCCAAAATCTACAGGTAGGCACCTTGCAAAAAACACCTCTGTTTTCTTTCCAAAAATTTTATGTGTCCACGTTGCGTTTTGGGGCATTTCCTGTCGCGGGCGCTAGGCCTACCCACACAAGTGAGGTATCATTTTTATCGGGAGACTTAGGGGGATGCTGGGTGGAAGGAAATTTGTGGCTCCTCTCAGATTCCAGAACTTTATGTCACCAAAATGTGAGGAAAACCTGTTTTTTTTGCCACTTTTTGAGGTTTGCAAAGGATTCTGGGTAACAGAACCTGGTCAGAGCCCCGCAAGTCACCCCATCTTGGATTCCCCTAGGTCTCTAGTTTTCAAAAATGCACAGGTTTGGTAGGTTTCCCTAGGTGCAGGCTGAGCTAGAGGCCAAAATGTACAGGCAGGCACTTTGCAAAAAACAGCTGTGTTTTCTGTCAAAAAATGGGATGTGTCCACGTTGTGTTTTGGGGCATTTCCTGTCGCGGGCGCTAGGCCTACCCACACAAGTGAGGTATCATTTTTATCGGGAGACTTGGGGGGACCCTGGGTGGAAGGAAATTTGTAGCCCCTCTCAGATTCCAGAACTTTCTGTCACCGAAATGTGAGGAAAACTTGTTTTTATAGCCACTTTTTGAGGTTTGCAAAGGATTCTGGGTAACAGAACCTGGTCAGAGCCCCGCAAGTCACCCCATCTTGGATTCCCCTAGGTCTCTAGTTTTCAAAAATGCACAGGTTTTGTAGGTTTCCCTAGGTGCCGGCTGAGCTAGAGGCCAAAATCTACAGGTAGGCACTTTGCAAAAAACACCTCTGTTTTCTTTCCAAAAATTTGATGTGTCCACGTTGCGTTTTGGGGCATTTCCTGTCGCGGGCGCTAGGCCTACCCACACAAGTGAGGTATCATTTTTATCGGGAGACTTGGGGGGACGCTGGGTGGAAGGATATTTGTGGCTCCTCTCAGATTCCAGAACTTTCTGTCACCAAAATGTGAGGAAAACCTGTTTTTTTTGCCACTTTTTGAGGTTTGCAAAGGATTCTGGGTAACAGAACCTGGTCAGAGCCCCGCAAGTCACCCCATCTTGGATTCCCCTAGGTCTCTAGTTTTCAAAAATGCACAGGTTTGGTAGGTTTCCCTAGGTGCCGGCTGAGGTAGAGGCCAAAATGTACAGGCAGGCACTTTGCAAAAAACAGCTGTGTTTTCTGTCAAAAAATGGGATGTGTCCACGTTGTGTTTTGGGGCATTTCCTGTCGTGGGCGCTAGGCCTATCCACACAAGTGAGGTATCATTTTTATCGGGAGACTTGGGGGGACGCTGGGTGGATGGAAATTTGTGGCTCCTTTCAGATTCCAGAACTTTCTGTCACCGAAATGTGAGGAAAACTTGTTTTTATAGCCACTTTTTGAGGTTTGCAAAGGATTCTGGGTAACAGAACCTGGTCAGAGCCCCGCAAGTCACCCCATCTTGGATTCCCCTAGGTCTCTAGTTTTAAAAAATGCACAGGTTTGGTAGGTTTCCCTGGGTGCCGGCTGAGCGAGAGGCCAAAACCTACAGGTAGGCACTTTGCAAAAAACACCTCTGTTTTCTTTCAAAATATTTGATGTATCCACGTTGCGTTTTGGGGCATTTCCTGTCACGGGCGCTAGGCCTACCCACACAAGTGAGATGTCATTTTTATCGGGAGACTTGGGGGGACGCTGGGTGGAAGGAAATTTGTGGCCCCTCTCAGATTCCAGAACTTTCTGTCACCGAAATGTGAGGAAAACTTGTTTTTATAGCCACTTTTTGAGGTTTGCAAAGGATTCTGGGTAACAGAACCTGGTCAGAGCCCCGCAAGTCACCCCATCTTGGATTCCCCTAGGTCTCTAGTTTTCAAAAATGCACAGGTTTGGTAGGTTTCCCTAGGTGCCGGCTGAGCTAGAGGCCAAAATCTACAGGTAGGCACTTTGCAAAAAACACCTCTGTTTTCTTTCCAAAAATTTGATGTGTCCACGTTGCGTTTTGGGGCATTTCCTGTCGCGGGCGCTAGGCCTACCCACACAAGTGAGGTATCATTTTTATCGGGAGACTTGGGGGGACGCTGGGTGGAAGGATATTTGTGGCTCCTCTCAGATTCCAGAACTTTCTGTCACCAAAATGTGAGGAAAACCTGTTTTTTTTGCCACTTTTTGAGGTTTGCAAAGGATTCTGGGTAACAGAACCTGGTCAGAGCCCCGCAAGTCACCCCATCTTGGATTCCCCTAGGTCTCTAGTTTTCAAAAATGCACAGGTTTGGTAGGTTTCCCTAGGTGCCGGCTGAGGTAGAGGCCAAAATGTACAGGCAGGCACTTTGCAAAAAACAGCTGTGTTTTCTGTCAAAAAATGGGATGTGTCCACGTTGTGTTTTGGGGCATTTCCTGTCGTGGGCGCTAGGCCTATCCACACAAGTGAGGTATCATTTTTATCGGGAGACTTGGGGGGACGCTGGGTGGATGGAAATTTGTGGCTCCTTTCAGATTCCAGAACTTTCTGTCACCGAAATGTGAGGAAAACTTGTTTTTATAGCCACTTTTTGAGGTTTGCAAAGGATTCTGGGTAACAGAACCTGGTCAGAGCCCCGCAAGTCACCCCATCTTGGATTCCCCTAGGTCTCTAGTTTTAAAAAATGCACAGGTTTGGTAGGTTTCCCTGGGTGCCGGCTGAGCGAGAGGCCAAAACCTACAGGTAGGCACTTTGCAAAAAACACCTCTGTTTTCTTTCAAAATATTTGATGTATCCACGTTGCGTTTTGGGGCATTTCCTGTCACGGGCGCTAGGCCTACCCACACAAGTGAGATGTCATTTTTATCGGGAGACTTGGGGGGACGCTGGGTGGAAGGAAATTTGTGGCTCCTCTCAGATTCCAGAACTTTCTGTCACCGAAATGTGAGGAAAACTTGTTTTTTTAGCCACTTTTTGAGGTTTGCAAAGGATTCTGGGTAACAGAACCTGGTTAGAGCCCCGCAAGTCACCCCATCTTGGATTCCCCTAGGTCTCTAGTTTTAAAAAATGCACAGGTTTGGTAGGTTTCCCTAGGTGCCGGCTGAGCTAGAGGCCAAAATCTACAGGTAGGCACTTTGCAAAAAACACCTCTGTTTTCTTTCCAAAAATTTGATGTGTCCATGTTGCGTTTTGGGGCATTTCCTGTCGCGGGCGCTAGGCCTACCCACACAAGTGAGGTATCATTTTTATCGGGAGACTTGGGGGGACGCTGGGTGGAAGGAAATTTGTGGCTCCTTTCAGATTCCAGAACTTTCTGTCACCGAAATGTGAGGAAAACTTGTTTTTATAGCCACTTTTTGAGGTTTGCAAAGGATTCTGGGTAACAGAACCTGGTCAGAGCCCCGCAAGTCACCCCATCTTGGATTCCCCTAGGTCTCTAGTTTTCAAAAATGCACAGGTTTGGTAGGTTTCCCTAGGTGCCGGCTGAGCTAGAGGCCAAAATCTACAGGTAGGCACTTTGCAAAAAACACCTCTGTTTTCTTTCAAAATATTTGATGTGTCCACGTTGCGTTTTGGGGCAATTCCTGTCACGGGCGCTAGGCCTACCCACACAAGTGAGATGTCCTTTTTATCGGGAGACTTGGGGGGACGCTGGGTGGAAGGAAATTTGTGGCTCCTCTCAGATTCCAGAACTTTCTGTCACCGAAATGTGAGGAAAAGTTGTTTTTTTAGCCACTTTTTGAGGTTTGCAAAGGATTCTGGGTAACAGAACCTGGTCAGAGCCCCGCAAGTCACCCCATCTTGGATTCCCCTAGGTCTCTAGTTTTCAAAAATGCACAGGTTTGGTAGGTTTCCCTAGGTGCCGGCTGAGCTAGAGGCCAAAATCTACAGGTAGGCACTTTGCAAAAAACAGCTGTGTTTTCTGTCAAAAAATGGGATGTGTCCACGTTGTGTTTTGGGGCATTTCCTGTCGCGGGCGCTAGGCCTACCCACACAAGTGAGGTATCATTTTTATCGGGAGACTTTGGGGGATGCTGGGTGGAAGGAAATTTGTGGCTCCTCTCAGATTCCAGAACTTTCTGTCACCAGACTGTGAGGAAAACCTGTTTTTTTTGCCACTTTTTGAGGTTTGCAAAGGATTCTGGGTAACAGAACCTGGTCAGAGCCCCGCAAGTCACCCCATCTTGGATTCCCCTAGGTCTCTAGTTTTCAAGAATGCACAGGTTTGGTAGGTTTCCCTAGGTGCCGGCTGAGCTAGAGGCCAAAATCTACAGGTAGGCACCTTGCAAAAAACACCTCTGTTTTCTTTCCAAAAATTTGATGTGTCCACGTTGCGTTTTGGGGCATTTGCTGTCGCGGCCGCTAGGCCTACCCACACAAGTGAGGTATCACTTTTATCGGGAGACTTGGGGGGATGCTGGGTGGAAGGAAATTTGTGGCTCCTCTCAGATTCCAGAACTTTCTGTCACCAAAATGTGAGGAAAACCTGTTTTTTTTGCCACTTTTTGAGGTTTGCAAAGGATTCTGGGTAACAGAACCTGGTCAGAGCCCCGCAAGTCACCCCATCTTGGATTCCCCTAGGTCTCTAGTTTTCAAAAATGCACAGGTTTGGTAGGTTTCCCTAGGTGCCGGCTGAGCTAGAGGCCAAAATCTACAGGTAGGCACTTTGCAAAAAACACCTCTGTTTTCTTTCAAAATATTTGATGTATCCACGTTGCGTTTTGGGGCATTTCCTGTCACGGGCGCTAGGCCTACCCACACAAGTGAGATGTCATTTTTATCGGGAGACTTGGGGGGACGCTGGGTGGAAGGAAATTTGTGGCTCCTCTCAGATTCCAGAACTTTCTGTCACCGAAATGTGAGGAAAACTTGTTTTTTTAGCCACTTTTTGAGGTTTGCAAAGGATTCTGGGTAACAGAACCTGGTCAGAGCCCCGCAAGTCACCCCATCTTGGATTCCCCTAGGTCTCTAGTTTTAAAAAATGCACAGGTTTGGTGGTTTCCCTAGGTGCCGGCTGAGCTAGAGGCCAAAATCTACAGGTAGGCACTTTGCAAAAAACACCTCTGTTTTCTTTCCAAAAATTTGATGTGTCCATGTTGCGTTTTGGGGCATTTCCTGTCGCGGGCGCTAGGCCTACCCACACAAGTGAGGTATCATTTTTATCGGGAGACTTGGGGGGACGCTGGGTGGAAGGAAATTTGTGGCTCCTTTCAGATTCCAGAACTTTCTGTCACCGAAATGTGAGGAAAACTTGTTTTTATAGCCACTTTTTGAGGTTTGCAAAGGATTCTGGGTAACAGAACCTGGTCAGAGCCCCGCAAGTCACCTCATCTTGGATTCCCCTAGGTCTCTAGTTTTCAAAAATGCACAGGTTTGGTAGGTTTCCCTAGGTGCCGGCTGAGCTAGAGGCCAAAATCTACAGGTAGGCACTTTGCAAAAAACACCTCTGTTTTGTTTCAAAATATTTGATGTGTCCACGTTGCGTTTTGGGGCATTTCCTGTCACGGGCGCTAGGCCTACCCACACAAGTGAGATGTCCTTTTTATCGGGAGACTTGGGGGGACGCTGGGTGGAAGGAAATTTGTGGCTCCTCTCAGATTCCAGAACTTTCTGTCACCGAAATGTGAGGAAAAGTTGTTTTTTTAGCCACTTTTTGAGGTTTGCAAAGGATTCTGGGTAACAGAACCTGGTCAGAGCCCCGCAAGTCACCCCATCTTGGATTCCCCTAGGTCTCTAGTTTTCAAAAATGCACAGGTTTGGTAGGTTTCCCTAGGTGCCGGCTGAGCTAGAGGCCAAAATCTACAGGTAGGCACTTTGCAAAAAACAGCTGTGTTTTCTGTCAAAAAATGGGATGTGTCCACGTTGTGTTTTGGGGCATTTCCTGTCGCGGGCGCTAGGCCTACCCACACAAGTGAGGTATCATTTTTATCGGGAGACTTTGGGGGATGCTGGGTGGAAGGAAATTTGTGGCTCCTCTCAGATTCCAGAACTTTCTGTCACCAAAATGTGAGGAAAACCTGTTTTTTTTGCCACTTTTTGAGGTTTGCAAAGGATTCTGGGTAACAGAACCTGGTCAGAGCCCCGCAAGTCACCCCATCTTGGATTCCCCTAGGTCTCTAGTTTTCAAGAATGCACAGGTTTGGTAGGTTTCCCTAGGTGCCGGCTGAGCTAGAGGCCAAAATCTACAGGTAGGCACCTTGCAAAAAACACCTCTGTTTTCTTTCCAAAAATTTGATGTGTCCATGTTGCGTTTTGGGGCATTTGCTGTCGCGGCCGCTAGGCCTACCCACACAAGTGAGGTATCACTTTTATCGGGAGACTTGGGGGGATGCTGGGTGGAAGGAAATTTGTGGCTCCTCTCAGATTCCAGAACTTTCTGTCACCAAAATGTGAGGAAAACCTGTTTTTTTTGCCACTTTTTGAGGTTTGCAAAGGATTCTGGGTAACAGAACCTGGTCAGAGCCCCGCAAGTCACCCCATCTTGGATTCCCCTAGGTCTCTAGTTTTCAAGAATGCACAGGTTTGGTAGGTTTCCCTAGGTGCCGGCTGAGCTAGAGGCCAAAATCTACAAGTAGGCACCTTGCAAAAAACACCTCTGTTTTCTTTCAAAATATTTGATGTATCCACGTTGCGTTTTGGGGCATTTCCTGTCACGGGCGCTAGGCCTACCCACACAAGTGAGATGTCATTTTTATCGGGAGACTTGGGGGGATGCTGGGTGGAAGGAAATGTGTGGCTCCTCTCAGATTCCAGAACTTTCTGTCACCGAAATGTGAGGAAAACTTGTTTTTTTAGCCACTTTTTGAGGTTTGCAAAGGATTCTGGGTAACAGAACCTGGTCAGAGCCCCGCAAGTCACCCCATCTTGGATTCCCCTAGGTCTCTAGTTTTAAAATATGCACAGGTTTGGTAGGTTTCCCTAGGTGCCGGCTGAGCTAGAGGCCAAAATCTACAGGTAGGCACTTTGCAAAAAATACCTCTGTTTTCTTTCCAAAAATTTGATGTGTCCATGTTGCGTTTTGGGGCATTTCCTGTCGCGGGCGCTAGGCCTACCCACACAAGTGAGGTATCATTTTTATCGGGAGACTTGGGGGGACGCTGGGTGGAAGGAAATGTGTGGCTCCTTTCAGATTCCAGAACTTTCTGTCACCGAAATGTGAGGAAAACTTGTTTTTATAGCCACTTTTTGAGGTTTGCAAAGGATTATGGGTAACAGAACCTGGTCAGAGCCCCGCAAGTCACCCCATCTTGGATTCCCCTAGGTCTCTAGTTTTCAAAAATGCACAGGTTTGGTAGGTTTCCCTAGGTGCCGGCTGAGCTAGAGGCCAAAATCTACAGGTAGGCACTTTGCAAAAAACACCTCTGTTTTCTTTCAAAATATTTGATGTGTCCACGTTGCGTTTTGGGCATTTCCTGTCACGGGCGCTAGGCCTACCCACACAAGTGAGATGTCCTTTTTATCGGGAGACTTGGGGGGACGCTGGGTGGAAGGAAATTTGTGGCTCCTCTCAGATTCCAGAACTTTCTGTCACCGAAATGTGAGGAAAAGTTGTTTTTTTAGCCACTTTTTGAGGTTTGCAAAGGATTCTGGGTAACAGAACCTGGTCAGAGCCCCGCAAGTCACCCCATCTTGGATTCCCCTAGGTCTCTAGTTTTCAAAAATGCACAGGTTTGGTAGGTTTCCCTAGGTGCCGGCTGAGCTAGAGGCCAAAATCTACAGGTAGGCACTTTGCAAAAAACAGCTGTGTTTTCTGTCAAAAAATGGGATGTGTCCACGTTGTGTTTTGGGGCATTTCCTGTCGCGGGCGCTAGGCCTACCCACACAAGTGAGGTATCATTTTTATCGGGAGACTTTGGGGGATGCTGGGTGGAAGGAAATTTGTGGCTCCTCTCAGATTCCAGAACTTTCTGTCACCAAAATGTGAGGAAAACCTGTTTTTTTGCCACTTTTTGAGGTTTGCAAAGGATTCTGGGTAACAGAACCTGGTCAGAGCCCCGCAAGTCACCCCATCTTGGATTCCCCTAGGTCTCTAGTTTTCAAGAATGCACAGGTTTGGTAGGTTTCCCTAGGTGCCGGCTGAGCTAGAGGCCAAAATCTACAGGTAGGCACCTTGCAAAAAACACCTCTGTTTTCTTTCCAAAAATTTGATGTGTCCACGTTGCGTTTTGGGGCATTTGCTGTCGCGGCCGCTAGGCCTACCCACACAAGTGAGGTATCACTTTTATCGGGAGACTTGGGGGGATGCTGGGTGGAAGGAAATTTGTGGCTCCTCTCAGATTCCAGAACTTTCTGTCACCAAAATGTGAGGAAAACCTGTTTTTTTTGCCACTTTTTGAGGTTTGCAAAGGATTCTGGGTAACAGAACCTGGTCAGAGCCCCGCAAGTCACCCCATCTTGGATTCCCCTAGGTCTCTAGTTTTCAAGAATGCACAGGTTTGGTAGGTTTCCCTAGGTGCCGGCTGAGCTAGAGTCCAAAATCTACAGGTAGGCACCTTGCAAAAAACACCTCTGTTTTCTTTCCAAAAATTTGATGTGTCCACGTTGCGTTTTGGGGCATTTGCTGTCGCGGCCGCTAGGCCTACCCACACAAGTGAGGTATCACTTTTATCGGGAGACTTGGGGGGATGCTGGGTGGAAGGAAATTTGTGGCTCCTCTCAGATTCCAGAACTTTCTGTCACCAAAATGTGAGGAAAACCTGTTTTTTTTGCCACTTTTTGAGGTTTGCAAAGGATTCTGGGTAACAGAACCTGGTCAGAGCCCCGCAAGTCACCCCATCTTGGATTCCCCTAGGTCTCTAGTTTTCAAAAATGCACAGGTTTGGTAGGTTTCCCTAGGTGCCGGCTGAGCTAGAGGCCAAAATGTGCTCGCAGGAACTTTGCAAAAAACAGCTGTGTTTTCTGTCAAAAAATGGGATGTGTCCACGTTGTGTTTTGGGGCATTTCCTGTTGCGGGCGCTAGGCCTACCCACACAAGTGAAGTATCATTTTTATCGGGAGACTTGGGGGGATGCTGGGTGGAAGGAAATTTGTAGCCCCTCTCAGATTCCAGAACTTTCTGTCACCGAAATGTGAGGAAAACTTGTTTTTATAGCCACTTTTGAGGTTTGCAAAGGATTCTGGGTAACAGAACCTGGTCAGAGCCCCGCAAGTCACCCCATCTTGGATTCCCCTAGGTCTCTAGTTTTAAAAAATGCACAGGTTTGGTAGGTTTCCCTAGGTGCCGGCTGAGCTAGAGGCCAAAATCTACAGGTAGGCACTTTGCAAAAAACACCTCTGTTTTCTTTCAAAATATTTGATGTGTCCACGTTGCGTTTTGGGGCATTTCCTGTCGCGGGCGCTAGGCCTACCCACACAAGTGAGGTATCATTTTTATCGGGAGACTTGGGGGGACGCTGGGTGGAAGGAAATTTGTGGCTCCTCTCAGATTCCAGAACTTTCTGTCACCGAAATGTGAGGAAAACTTGTTTTTTTAGCCACTTTTTGAGGTTTGCAAAGGATTCTGGGTAACGGAACCTGGTCAGAGCCCCGCAAGTCACCCCATCTTGGATTCCCCTAGGTCTCTAGTTTTCAAAAATGCACAGGTATGGTCGGTTTCCCTAGGTGCCCGCTGAGCTAGAGGCCAAAATCTACAGGTAGGCACTTTGCAAAAAACACCTCTGTTTTCTTTCCAAAAATTTGATGTGTCCACGTTGCGTTTTGGTGCATTTTCTGTCGCGGCCGCTAGGCCTACCCACACAAGTGAGGGATCATTTTTATCGGGAGACTTGGGGGGACGCTGGGTGGAAGGAAATTTGTGGCTCCTCTCAGATTCCAGAACTTTCTGTCACCGAAATGTGAGGAAAACTTGTTTTTATAGCCACTTTTTGAGGTTTGCAAAGGATTCTGGGTAACAGAACCTGGTCAGAGCCCCGCAAGTCACCCCATCTTGGATTCCCCTAGGTCTCTAGTTTTCAAGAATGCACAGGTTTGGTAGGTTTCCCTAGGTGCCGGCTGAGCTAGAGGCCAAAATCTACAGGTAGGCACCTTGCAAAAAACACCTCTGTTTTCTTTCCAAAAATGTTATGTGTCCACGTTGCGTTTTGGGGCATTTCCTGTCGCGGGCGCTAGGCCTACCCACACAAGTGAGGTATCATTTTTATCGGGAGACTTAGGGGGATGCTGGGTGGAAGGAAATTTGTGGCTCCTCTCAGATTCCAGAACTTTATGTCACCAAAATGTGAGGAAAACCTGTTTTTTTTGCCACTTTTTGAGGTTTGCAAAGGATTCTGGGTAACAGAACCTGGTCAGAGCCCCGCAAGTCACCCCATCTTGGATTCCCCTAGGTCTCTAGTTTTCAAAAATGCACAGGTTTGGTATGTTTCCCTAGGTGCCGGCTGAGCTAGAGTCCAAAATCTACAGGTAGGCACCTTGCAAAAAACACCTCTGTTTTCTTTCCAAAAATTTGATGTGTCCACGTTGCGTTTTGGGGCATTTGCTGTCGCGGCCGCTAGGCCTACCCACACAAGTGAGGTATCACTTTTATCGGGAGACTTGGGGGGATGCTGGGTGGAAGGAAATTTGTGGCTCCTCTCAGATTCCAGAACTTTCTGTCACCAAAATGTGAGGAAAACCTGTTTTTTTTTGCCACTTTTTGAGGTTTGCAAAGGATTCTGGGTAACAGAACCTGGTCAGAGCCCCGCAAGTCACCCCATCTTGGATTCCCCTAGGTCTCTAGTTTTCAAAAATGCACAGGTTTGGTAGGTTTCCCTAGGTGCCGGCTGAGCTAGAGGCCAAAATGTGCTCGCAGGAACTTTGCAAAAAACAGCTGTGTTTTCTGTCAAAAAATGGGATGTGTCCACGTTGTGTTTTGGGGCATTTCCTGTTGCGGGCGCTAGGCCTACCCACACAAGTGAAGTATCATTTTTATCGGGAGACTTGGGGGGATGCTGGGTGGAAGGAAATTTGTAGCCCCTCTCAGATTCCAGAACTTTCTGTCACCGAAATGTGAGGAAAACTTGTTTTTATAGCCACTTTTGAGGTTTGCAAAGGATTCTGGGTAACAGAACCTGGTCAGAGCCCCGCAAGTCACCCCATCTTGGATTCCCCTAGGTCTCTAGTTTTAAAAAATGCACAGGTTTGGTAGGTTTCCCTAGGTGCCGGCTGAGCTAGAGGCCAAAATCTACAGGTAGGCACTTTGCAAAAAACACCTCTGTTTTCTTTCAAAATATTTGATGTGTCCACGTTGCGTTTTGGGGCATTTCCTGTCGCGGGCGCTAGGCCTACCCACACAAGTGAGGTATCATTTTTATCGGGAGACTTGGGGGGACGCTGGGTGGAAGGAAATTTGTGGCTCCTCTCAGATTCCAGAACTTTCTGTCACCGAAATGTGAGGAAAACTTGTTTTTTTAGCCACTTTTTGAGGTTTGCAAAGGATTCTGGGTAACGGAACCTGGTCAGAGCCCCGCAAGTCACCCCATCTTGGATTCCCCTAGGTCTCTAGTTTTCAAAAATGCACAGGTATGGTCGGTTTCCCTAGGTGCCCGCTGAGCTAGAGGCCAAAATCTACAGGTAGGCACTTTGCAAAAAACACCTCTGTTTTCTTTCCAAAAATTTGATGTGTCCACGTTGCGTTTTGGTGCATTTTCTGTCGCGGCCGCTAGGCCTACCCACACAAGTGAGGGATCATTTTTATCGGGAGACTTGGGGGGACGCTGGGTGGAAGGAAATTTGTGGCTCCTCTCAGATTCCAGAACTTTCTGTCACCGAAATGTGAGGAAAACTTGTTTTTATAGCCACTTTTTGAGGTTTGCAAAGGATTCTGGGTAACAGAACCTGGTCAGAGCCCCGCAAGTCACCCCATCTTGGATTCCCCTAGGTCTCTAGTTTTCAAGAATGCACAGGTTTGGTAGGTTTCCCTAGGTGCCGGCTGAGCTAGAGGCCAAAATCTACAGGTAGGCACCTTGCAAAAAACACCTCTGTTTTCTTTCCAAAAATGTTATGTGTCCACGTTGCGTTTTGGGGCATTTCCTGTCGCGGGCGCTAGGCCTACCCACACAAGTGAGGTATCATTTTTATCGGGAGACTTAGGGGGATGCTGGGTGGAAGGAAATTTGTGGCTCCTCTCAGATTCCAGAACTTTATGTCACCAAAATGTGAGGAAAACCTGTTTTTTTTTGCCACTTTTTGAGGTTTGCAAAGGATTCTGGGTAACAGAACCTGGTCAGAGCCCCGCAAGTCACCCCATCTTGGATTCCCCTAGGTCTCTAGTTTTCAAAAATGCACAGGTTTGGTATGTTTCCCTAGGTGCAGGCTGAGCTAGAGGCCAAAATGTACAGGCAGGCACTTTGCAAAAAACAGCTGTGTTTTCTGTCAAAAAATGGGATGTGTCCACGTTGTGTTTTGGGGCATTTCCTGTCGCGGGCGCTAGGCCTACCCACACAAGTGAGGTATCATTTTTATCGGGAGACTTGGGGGGACCCTGGGTGGAAGGAAATTTGTAGCCCCTCTCAGATTCCAGAACTTTCTGTCACCGAAATGTGAGGAAAACTTGTTTTTATAGCCACTTTTTGAGGTTTGCAAAGGATTCTGGGTAACAGAACCTGGTTAGAGCCCCGCAAGTCACCCCATCTTGGATTCCCCTAGGTCTCTAGTTTTAAAAAATGCACAGGTTTGGTAGGTTTCCCTAGGTGCCGGCTGAGCTAGAGGCCAAAATCTACAGGTAGGCACTTTGCAAAAAACACCTCTGTTTTCTTTCAAAATATTTGATGTGTCCACGTTGCGTTTTGGGGCCTTTCCTGTCGCGGGCTCTAGGCCTACCCACACAAGTGAGGTATCATTTTTATCGGGAGACTGGGTGGGACGCTGGGTGGAAGGAAATTTGTGGCTCCTCTCAGAATCCAGAACTTTCTGTCACAGAAATGTGAGGAAAACTTGTTTTTTTAGCCACTTTTTGAGGTTTGCAAAGGATTCTGGGTAACAGAACCTGGTCAGAGCCCCGCAAGTCACCCCATCTTGGATTCCCCTAGGTCTCTAGTTTTCAAAAATGCACAGGTTTGGTAGGTTTCCCTAGGTGCCGGCTGAGCTAGAGGCCAAAATGTACAGGCAGGCACTTTGCTAAAAACAGCTGTGTTTTCTGTCAAAAAATGGGATGTGTCCACGTTGTGTTTTGGGGCATTTCCTGTCGCGGGCGCTAGGCCTACCCACACAAGTGAGGTATCATTTTTATCGGGAGACTTGGGGGGACGCTGGGTGGATGGAAATTTGTGGCTCCTTTCAGATTCCAGAACTTTCTGTCACCGAAATGTGAGGAAAACTTGTTTTTATAGCCACTTTTTGAGGTTTGCAAAGGATTCTGGGTAACAGAACCTGGTCAGAGCCCCGCAAGTCACCCCATCTTGGATTCCCCTAGGTCTCTAGTTTTCAAAAATGCACAGGTTTGGTAGGTTTCCCTAGGTGCCGGCTGAGCTAGAGGCCAAAATCTACAGGTAGGCACTTTGCAAAAAACACCTCTGTTTTCTTTCCAAAAATTTGATGTGTCCACGTTGCGTTTTGGGGCATTTCCTGTCGCGGGCGCTAGGCCTACCCACACAAGTGAGGTATCATTTTTATCGGGAGACTTGGGGGGACGCTGGGTGGAAGGATATTTGTGGCTCCTCTCAGATTCCAGAACTTTCTGTCACCAAAATGTGAGGAAAACCTGTTTTTTTAGCCACTTTTTGAGGTTTGCAAAGGATTCTGGGTAACAGAACCTGGTCAGAGCCCCGCAAGTCACCCCATCTTGGATTCCCCTAGGTCTCTAGTTTTCAAAAATGCACAGGTTTGGTAGGTTTCCCTAGGTGCCGGCTGAGGTAGAGGCCAAAATGTACAGGCAGGCACTTTGCAAAAAACAGCTGTGTTTTCTGTCAAAAAATGGGATGTGTCCACGTTGTGTTTTGGGGCATTTCCTGTCGCGGGCGCTAGGCCTATCCACACAAGTGAGGTATCATTTTTATTGGGAGACTTGGGGGGACGCTGGGTGGATGGAAATTTGTGGCTCCTTTCAGATTCCAGAACTTTCTGTCACCGAAATGTGAGGAAAACTTGTTTTTATAGCCACTTTTTGAGGTTTTCCAAGGATTCTGGGTAACAGAACCTGGTCAGAGCCCCGCAAGTCACCCCATCTTGGATTCCCCTAGGTCTCTAGTTTTAAAAAATGCACAGGTTTGGTAGGTTTCCCTAGGTGCCGGCTGAGCTAGAGGCCAAAATCTACAGGTAGGCACTTTGCAAAAAACACCTCTGTTTTCTTTCAAAATATTTGATGTATCCACGTTGCGTTTTGGGGCATTTCCTGTCACGGGCGCTAGGCCTACCCACACAAGTGAGATGTCATTTTTATCGGGAGACTTGGGGGGACGCTGGGTGGAAGGAAATTTGTGGCTCCTCTCAGATTCCAGAACTTTCTGTCACCGAAATGTGAGGAAAACTTGTTTTTTTAGCCACTTTTTGAGGTTTGCAAAGGATTCTGGGTCACAGAACCTGGTCAGAGCCCCGCAAGTCACCCCATCTTGGATTCCCCTAGGTCTCTAGTTTTCAAAAATGCACAGGTTTGGTAGGTTTCCCTAGGTGCCGGCTGAGCTAGAGGCCAAAATCTACAGGTAGGCACTTTGCAAAAAACACCTCTGTTTTCATTGCAAAAATTTGATGTGTCCATGTTGTGTTTTGGGGCATTTCCTGTCGCGGGCGCTAGGCCTACCCACACAAGTGAGGTATCATTTTTATCGGGAGACTTGGGGGGACGCTGGGTGGAAGGAAATTTGTGGCTCCTCTCAGATTCCAGAACTTTCTGTCACCGAAATGTGAGGAAAACCTGTTTTTTTGCCACTTTTTGAGGTTTGCAAAGGATTCTGGGTAACAGAACCTGGTCAGAGCCCCGCAAGTCACCCCATCTTGGATTCACCTAGGTCTCTAGTGTTAAAAAATGCACAGGTTTGGTAGGTTTCCCTAGGTGCCGGCTGAGCTAGAGGACAAAATCTACAGGTAGGCACTTTGCAGAAAACACCTCTGTTTTCTTTCAAAATATTTGATGTGTCCACGTTGCGTTTTGGGGCATTTCCTGTCGCGGGCGCTAGGCCTACTCACACAAGTGAGGTATCATTTTTATCGGGAGACTTAGGGGGACGCTGGGTGGAAGGAAATTTGTGGCTCCTCTCAGAATCCAGAACTTTCTGTCACCGAAATGTGAGGAAAACTTGTTTTTGTAGCCACTTTTTGAGGTTTGCAAAGCAATCTGGGTAACAGAACCTGGTCAGAGCCCCACAAGTCACCCCATCTTGGATTCCCCTAGGTCTCTAGTTTTAAAAAATGCACAGGTTTGGTAGTTTCTTAAGGTGCCGGCTGAGCTAGAGGCCAAAATCTACAGGTAGGCACTTTGCAAAAAACACCTCTGTTTTCTTTCCAAAAATTTGATGTGTCCACGTTGCGTTTTGGGGCATTTCCTGTCGCGGGCGCTAGGCCTACCCACACAAGTGAGGTATCATTTTTATCGGGAGACTTGGGGGGACGCTGGGTGGAAGGAAATTTGTGGCTCCTCTCAGATTCCAGAACTTTCTGTCATGGAAATGTGAGGAAAACTTGTTTTTATAGCCACTTTTTGAGGTTTGCAAAGGATTCTGGGTAACAGAACCTGGTCAGAGCCCCGCAAGTCACCCCATCTTGGATTCCCCTAGGTCTCTAGTTTTCAAAAATGCACAGGTTTGGTAGGTTTCCCTAGGTGCCGGCTGAAGTAGAGGCCAAAATCTACATATAGGCACTTTGCAAAAAACACCTCTGTTTTCTTTCCAAAAATTTGATGTGTCCACGTTGCGTTTTGGGGCATTTCCTGTCGCGGGCGCTAGGCCTACCCACACAAGTGAGGTATCATTTTTATTGGGAGACTTGGGGGGACACTGGGTGGAAGGAAATTTGTGGCTCCTCTCAGATTCCAGAACTTTCTGTCACCGAAATGTGAGGAAAACCTGTTTTATTGCCACTTTTTGAGGTTTGCAAAGGATTCTGGGTAACAGAACCTGGTCAGAGCCCCGCAAGTCACCCCATCTTGGATTCCCCTAGGTGTCTAGTTTTCAAAAATGCACAGGTTTGGTAGGTTTCCCTAGGTGCCGGCTGAGCTAGAGGCCAAAATCTACAGGTAGGCACTTTGCAAAAAACACCTCTGTTTTCTTTCAAAATATTTGATGTGTCCACGTTGCGTTTTGGGGCATTTCCTTTCGCGGGCGCTAGGCCTTCCCACACAAGTGAGGTATCATTTTTATCGGGAGACTTGGGGGGACGCTGGGTGGAAGGAAATTTGTGGCTCCTCTCAGAATCCAGAACTTTCTGTCACCGAATTGTGAGGAAAACTTGTTTTTGTAGCCACTTTTTGAGGTTTGCAAAGGATTCTGGGTAACAGAACCTGGTCAGAGCCCCACAAGTCACCCCATCTTGGATTCCCCTAGGTCTCTAGTTTTCAAAAATGCACAGGTTTGGTAAGTTTCCCTAGGTGCCGGCTGAGCTAGAGGCCAAAATCTACAAGTAGGCACTTTGCAAAAAACAACTCTGTTTTCTTTCCAAAAATTTGATGTGTCCACGTTGCGTTTTGGGGCATTTCCTGTCGCGGGCGCTAGGCCTACCCACACAAGTGAGGTATCATTTTTATCGGGAGACTTGGGGGGACGCTGGGTGGAAGGAAATTTGTGGCTCCTCTCAGATTCCAGAACTTTCTGTCACCGAAATGTGAGGAAAACTTGTTTTTATAGCCACTTTTTGAGGTTTGCAAAGGATTCTGGGTAACAGAACCTGGTCAGAGCCCCGCAAGTCACCCCATCTTGGATTCCCCTAGGTCTCTAGTTTTCAAAAATGCACAGGTTTGGTAGGTTTCCCTAGGTGCCGGCTGAGCTAGAGGCCAAAATCTACAGGTAGGCACTTTGCAAAAAACACCTCTGTTTTCTTTCCAAAAATTTGATGTGTCCACGTTGAGTTTTGGGGCATTTCCTGTCGCGGGCGCTAGGCCTACCCACACAAGTGAGGTATCATTTTTATCGGGAGACTTGGGGGGACGCTGGGTGGAAGGATATTTGTGGCTCCTCTCAGATTCCAGAACTTTCTGTCACCAAAATGTGAGGAAAACCTGTTTTTTTTGCCACTTTTTGAGGTTTGCAAAGGATTCTGGGTAACAGAACCTGGTCAGAGCCCCGCAAGTCACCCCATCTTGGATTCCCCTAGGTCTCTAGTTTTCAAAAATGCACAGGTTTGGTAGGTTTCCCTAGGTGCCGGCTGAGGTAGAGGCCAAAATGTACAGGCAGGCACTTTGCAAAAAACAGCTGTGTTTTCTGTCAAAAAATGGGATGTGTCCACGTTGTGTTTTGGGGCATTTCCTGTCGCGGGCGCTAGGCCTATCCACACAAGTGAGGTATCATTTTTATCGGGAGACTTGGGGGGATGCTGGGTGGATGGAAATTTGTGGCTCCTTTCAGATTCCAGAACTTTCTGTCACCGAAATGTGAGGAAAACTTGTTTTTATAGCCACTTTTTGAGGTTTGCAAAGGATTCTGGGTAACAGAACCTGGTCAGAGCCCCACAAGTCACCCCATCTTGGATTCCCCTAGGTCTCTAGTTTTCAAAAATGCACAGGTTTGGTAAGTTTCCCTAGGTGCCGGCTGAGCTAGAGGCCAAAATCTACAAGTAGGCACTTTGCAAAAAACAACTCTGTTTTCTTTCCAAAAATTTGATGTGTCCACGTTGCGTTTTGGGGCATTTCCTGTCGCGGGCGCTAGGCCTACCCACACAAGTGAGGTATCATTTTTATCGGGAGACTTGGGGGGACGCTGGGTGGAAGGAAATTTGTGGCTCCTCTCAGATTCCAGAACTTTCTGTCACCGAAATGTGAGGAAAACTTGTTTTTATAGCCACTTTTTGAGGTTTGCAAAGGATTCTGGGTAACAGAACCTGGTCAGAGCCCCGCAAGTCACCCCATCTTGGATTCCCCTAGGTCTCTAGTTTTCAAAAATGCACAGGTTTGGTAGGTTTCCCTAGGTGCCGGCTGAGCTAGAGGCCAAAATCTACAGGTAGGCACTTTGCAAAAAACACCTCTGTTTTCTTTCCAAAAATTTGATGTGTCCACGTTGAGTTTTGGGGCATTTCCTGTCGCGGGCGCTAGGCCTACCCACACAAGTGAGGTATCATTTTTATCGGGAGACTTGGGGGGACGCTGGGTGGAAGGATATTTGTGGCTCCTCTCAGATTCCAGAACTTTCTGTCACCAAAATGTGAGGAAAACCTGTTTTTTTTGCCACTTTTTGAGGTTTGCAAAGGATTCTGGGTAACAGAACCTGGTCAGAGCCCCGCAAGTCACCCCATCTTGGATTCCCCTAGGTCTCTAGTTTTCAAAAATGCACAGGTTTGGTAGGTTTCCCTAGGTGCCGGCTGAGGTAGAGGCCAAAATGTACAGGCAGGCACTTTGCAAAAAACAGCTGTGTTTTCTGTCAAAAAATGGGATGTGTCCACGTTGTGTTTTGGGGCATTTCCTGTCGCGGGCGCTAGGCCTATCCACACAAGTGAGGTATCATTTTTATCGGGAGACTTGGGGGGATGCTGGGTGGATGGAAATTTGTGGCTCCTTTCAGATTCCAGAACTTTCTGTCACCGAAATGTGAGGAAAACTTGTTTTTATAGCCACTTTTTGAGGTTTGCAAAGGATTCTGGGTAACAGAACCTGGTCAGAGCCCCGCAAGTCACCCCATCTTGGATTCCCCTAGGTCTCTAGTTTTAAAAAATGGACAGGTTTGGTAGGTTTCCCTGGGTGTCGGCTGAGCTAGAGGCCAAAATCTACAGGTAGGCACTTTGCAAAAAACACCTCTGTTTTCTTTCAAAATATTTGATGTATCCACGTTGCGTTTTGGGGCATTTCCTGTCACGGGCGCTAGGCCTACCCACACAAGTGAGATGTCATTTTTATCGGGAGACTTGGGGGGACGCTGGGTGGAAGGAAATTTGTGGCTCCTCTCAGATTCCAGAACTTTCTGTCACCGAAATGTGAGGAAAACTTGTTTTTTTAGCCACTTTTTGAGGTTTGCAAAGGATTCTGGGTAACAGAACCTGGTCAGAGCCCCGCAAGTCACCCCATCTTGGATTCCCCTAGGTCTCTAGTTTTCAAAAATGCACAGGTTTGGTAGGTTTCCCTAGGTGCCGGCTGAGCTAGAGGCCAAAATCTACAGGTAGGCACTTTGCAAAAAACACCTCTGTTTTCTTTCCAAAAATTTGATGTGTCCATGTTGCGTTTTGGGGCATTTCCTGTCGCGGGCGCTAGGCCTACCCACACAAGTGAGGTATCATTTTTATCGGGAGACTTGGGGGGACGCTGGGTGGAAGGAAATTTGTGGCTCCTCTCAGATTCCAGAACTTTCTGTCACCGAAATGTGAGGAAAACCTGTTTTTTTGCCACTTTTTGAGTTTTGCAAAGGATTCTGGGTAACAGAACCTGGTCAGAGCCCCGCAAGTCACCCCATCTTGGATTCACCTAGGTCTCTAGTGTTCAAAAATGCACAGGTTTGGTAGGTTTCCCTAGGTGCCGGCTGAGCTAGAGGACAAAATCTACAGGTAGGCACTTTGCAAAAAACACCTCTGTTTTCTTTCAAAATATTTGATGTGTCCACGTTGCGTTTTGGGGCATTTCCTGTCGCGGGCGCTAGGCCTACTCACACAAGTGAGGTATCATTTTTATCGGGAGACTTGGGGGGACGCTGGGTGGAAGGAAATTTGTGGCTCCTCTCAGAATCCAGAACTTTCTGTCACCGAAATGTGAGGAAAACTTGTTTTTGTAGCCACTTTTTGAGGTTTGCAAAGCAATCTGGGTAACAGAACCTGGTCAGAGCCCCACAAGTCACCCCATCTTGGATTCCCCTAGGTCTCTAGTTTTAAAAAATGCACAGGTTTGGTAGTTTCTTAAGGTGCCGGCTGAGCTAGAGGCCAAAATCTACAGGTAGGCACTTTGCAAAAAACACCTCTGTTTTCTTTCCAAAAATTTGATGTGTCCACGTTGCGTTTTGGGGCATTTCCTGTCGCGGGCGCTAGGCCTACCCACACAAGTGAGGTATCATTTTTATCGGGAGACTTGGGGGGACGCTGGGTGGAAGGAAATTTGTGGCTCCTCTCAGATTCCAGAACTTTCTGTCATGGAAATGTGAGGAAAACATGTTTTTATAGCCACTTTTTGAGGTTTGCAAAGGATTCTGGGTAACAGAACCTGGTCAGAGCCCCGCAAGTCACCCCATCTTGGATTCCCCTAGGTCTCTAGTTTTCAAAAATGCACAGGTTTGGTAGGTTTCCCTAGGTGCCGGCTGAGCTAGAGGCCAAAATCTACAGATAGGCACTTTGCAAAAAACACCTCTGTTTTCTTTCCAAAAATTTGATGTGTCCACGTTGCGTTTTGGGGCATTTCCTGTCGCGGGCGCTAGGCCTACCCACACAAGTGAGGTATCATTTTTATTGGGAGACTTGGGGGGACACTGGGTGGAAGGAAATTTGTGGCTCCTCTCAGATTCCAGAACTTTCTGTCACCGAAATGTGAGGAAAACCTGTTTTATTGCCACTTTTTGAGGTTTGCAAAGGATTCTGGGTAACAGAACCTGGTCAGAGCCCCGCAAGTCACCCCATCTTGGATTCCCCTAGGTCTCTAGTTTTCAAAAATGCACAGGTTTGGTAGGTTTCCCTAGGTGCCGGCTGAGCTAGAGGCCAAAATCTACAGGTAGGCACTTTGCAAAAAACACCTCTGTTTTCTTTCAAAATATTTGATGTGTCCACGTTGCGTTTTGGGGCATTTCCTTTCGTGGGCGCTAGGCCTTCCCACACAAGTGAGGTATCATTTTTATCGGGAGACTTGGGGGGACGCTGGGTGGAAGGAAATTTGTGGCTCCTCTCAGAATCCAGAACTTTCTGTCACATGAATTGTGAGGAAAACTTGTTTTTGTAGCCACTTTTTGAGGTTTGCAAAGGATTCTGGGTAACAGAACCTGGTCAGAGCCCCACAAGTCACCCCATCTTGGATTCCCCTAGGTCTCTAGTTTTCAAAAATGCACAGGTTTGGTAAGTTTCCCTAGGTGCCGGCTGAGCTAGAGGCCAAAATCTACAAGTAGGCACTTTGCAAAAAACACCTCTGTTTTCTTTCCAAAAATTTGATGTGTCCACGTTGCGTTTTGGGGCATTTCCTGTCGCGGGCGCTAGGCCTACCCACACAAGTGAGGTATCATTTTTATCGGGAGACTTGGGGGGACGCTGGGTGGAAGGAAATTTGTGGCTCCTCTCAGATTCCAGAACTTTCTGTCACCGAAATGTGAGGAAAACTTGTTTTTATAGCCACTTTTTGAGGTTTGCAAAGGATTCTGGGTAACAGAACCTGGTCAGAGCCCCGCAAGTCACCCCATCTTGGATTCCCCTAGGTCTCTAGTTTTCAAAAATGCACAGGTTTGGTAGGTTTCCCTAGGTGCCGGGTGAGCTAGAGGCCAAAATCTACAGGTAGGCACTTTGCAAAAAACACCTCTGTTTTCTTTCAAAATATTTGATGTGTCCACGTTGCGTTTTGGGGCATTTCCTTTCGCGGGCGCTAGGCCTTCCCACACAAGTGAGGTATCATTTTTATCGGGAGACTTGGGGGGACGCTGGGTGGAAGGAAATTTGTGGCTCCTCTCAGAATCCAGAACTTTCTGTCACCGAATTGTGAGGAAAACTTGTTTTTGTAGCCAAGTTTTGAGGTTTGCAAAGGATTCTGGGTAACAGAACCTGGTCAGAGCCCCACAAGTCACCCCATCTTGGATTCCCCTAGGTCTCTAGTTTTCAAAAATGCACAGGTTTGGTAGGTTTCCCTAGGTGCCGGCTGAGATAGAGGCCAAAATCTACAAGTAGGCACTTTGCAAAAAACACCTCTGTTTTCTTTCCAAAAATTTGATGTGTCCACGTTGCGTTTTGGGGCATTTCCTGTCGCGGGCGCTAGGCCTACCCACACAAGTGAGGTATCATTTTTATCGGGAGACTTGGGGGGACGCTGGGTGGAAGGAAATTTGTGGCTCCTCTCAGATTCCAGAACTTTCTGTCACCGAAATGTGAGGAAAACTTGTTTTTATTGCCACTTTTTGAGGTTTGCAAAGGATTCTGGGTAACAGAACCTGGTCAGAGCCCCGCAAGTCACCCCATCTTGGATTCCCCTAGGTCTCTAGTTTTCAAGAATGCACAGGTTTGGTAGGTTTCCCTAGGTGCCGGCTGAGCTAGAGGCCAAAATCTACAGGTAGGCACTTTGCAAAAAACACCTCTGTTTTCTTTCCAAAAATTTGATGTGTCCACGTTGCGTTTTGGGGCATTTCCTGTCGCGGGCGCTAGGCCTACCCACACAAGTGAGGTATCATTTTTATCGGGAGACTTGGGGGGATGCTGGGTGGAAGGACATTTGTGGCCCCTCTCAGATTCCAGAACTTTCTGTCACCAAAATGTGAGGAAAACCTGTTTTTTTTGCCACTTTTTGAGGTTTGCAAAGGATTCTGGGTAACAGAACCTGGTCAGAGCCCCGCAACTCACCCCATCTTGGATTACCTTAGGTCTCTTGTTTTCAAAAATGCACAGGTTTGGTAGGTTTCCCTAGGTGCCGGCTGAGCTAGAGGCCAAAATCTACAGGTAGGCACCTTGCAAAAAACACCTCTGTTTTCTTTCCAAAAATTTGATGTGTCCACGTTGCGTTTTGGGGCATTTGCTGTCGCGGCCGCTAGGCCTACCCACACAAGTGAGGTATCACTTTTATCGGGAGACTTGGGGGGATGCTGGGTGGAAGGAAATTTGTGGCTCCTCTCAGATTCCAGAACTTTCTGTCACCAAAATGTGAGGAAAACCTGTTTTTTTTGCCACTTTTTGAGGTTTGCAAAGGATTCTGGGTAACAGAACCTGGTCAGAGCCCCGCAAGTCACCCCATCTTGGATTCCCCTAGGTCTCTAGTTTTCAAGAATGCACAGGTTTGGTAGGTTTCCCTAGGTGCCGGCTGAGCTAGAGGCCAAAATCTACAGGTAGGCACCTTGCAAAAAACACCTCTGTTTTCTTTCCAAAAATTTGATGTGTCCACGTTGCGTTTTGGGGCATTTGCTGTCGCGGCCGCTAGGCCTACCCACACAAGTGAGGTATCACTTTTATCGGGAGACTTGGGGGGATGCTGGGTGGAAGGAAATTTGTGGCTCCTCTCAGATTCCAGAACTTTCTGTCACCAAAATGTGAGGAAAACCTGTTTTTTTTGCCACTTTTTGAGGTTTGCAAAGGATTCTGGGTAACAGAACCTGGTCAGAGCCCCGCAAGTCACCCCATCTTGGATTCCCCTAGGTCTCTAGTTTTCAAAAATGCACAGGTTTGGTAGGTTTCCCTAGGTGCCGGCTGAGCTAGAGGCCAAAATGTGCAGGCAGGAACTTTGCAAAAAACAGCTGTGTTTTCTGTCAAAAAATGGGATGTGTCCACGTTGTGTTTTGGGGCATTTCCTGTCGCGGGCGCTAGGCCTACCCACACAAGTGAGGTATCATTTTTATCGGGAGACTTGGGGGGATGCTGGGTGGAAGGAAATTTGTAGCCCCTCTCAGATTCCAGAACTTTCTGTCACCGAAATGTGAGGAAAACTTGTTTTTATAGCCACTTTTGAGGTTTGCAAAGGATTCTGGGTAACAGAACCTGGTCAGAGCCCCGCAAGTCACCCCATCTTGGATTCCCCTAGGTCTCTAGTTTTAAAAAATGCACAGGTTTGGTAGGTTTCCCTAGGTGCCGGCTGAGCTAGAGGCCAAAATCTACAGGTAGGCACTTTGCAAAAAACACCTCTGTTTTCTTTCAAAATATTTGATGTGTCCACGTTGCGTTTTGGGGCATTTCCTGTCGCAGGCGCTAGGCCTACCCACACAAGTGAGGTATCATTTTTATCGGGAGACTTGGGGGGACGCTGGGTGGAAGGAAATTTGTGGCTCCTCTCAGATTCCAGAACTTTCTGTCACCGAAATGTGAGGAAAACTTGTTTTTTTAGCCACTTTTTGAGGTTTGCAAAGGATTCTGGGTAACGGAACCTGGTCAGAGCCCCGCAAGTCACCCCATCTTGGATTCCCCTAGGTCTCTAGTTTTCAAAAATGCACAGGTTTGGTAGGTTTCCCTAGGTGCCGGCTGAGCTAGAGGCCAAAATCTACAGGTAGACACTTTGCAAAAAACACCTCTGTTTTCTTTCCAAAAATTTGATGTGTCCACGTTGCGCTTTGGTGCATATTCTGTCGCGGCCGCTAGGCCTACCCACACAAGTGAGGGATCATTTTCATCGTGAGACTTGGGGGGACGCTGGGTGATAGGAAATTTGTGGCTCCTCTCAGATTCCAGAACTTTCTGTCACCGAAATGTGAGGAAAACTTGTTTTTATAGCCACTTTTTGAGGTTTGCAAAGGATTCTGGGTAACAGAACCTGGTCAGAGCCCCGCAAGTCACCCCATCTTGGATTCCCCTAGGTCTCTAGTTTTCAAGAATGCACAGGTTTGGTAGGTTTCCCTAGGTGCCGGCTGAGCTAGAGGCCAAAATCTACAGGTAGGCACCTTGCAAAAAACACCTCTGTTTTCTTTCCAAAAATGTTATGTGTCCACGTTGCGTTTTGGGGCATTTCCTGTCGCGGGCGCTAGGCCTACCCACACAAGTGAGGTATCATTTTTATCGGGAGACTTAGGGGGATGCTGGGTGGAAGGAAATTTGTGGCTCCTCTCAGATTCCAGAACTTTATGTCACCAAAATGTGAGGAAAACCTGTTTTTTTTGCCACTTTTTGAGGTTTGCAAAGGATTCTGGGTAACAGAACCTGGTCAGAGCCCCGCAAGTCACCCCATCTTGGATTCCCCTAGGTCTCTAGTTTTCAAAAATGCACAGGTTTGGTAGGTTTCCCTAGGTGCAGGCTGAGCTAGAGGCCAAAATGTACAGGCAGGCACTTTGCAAAAAACAGCTGTGTTTTCTGTCAAAAAATGGGATGTGTCCACGTTGTGTTTTGGGGCATTTCCTGTCGCGGGCGCTAGGCCTACCCACACAAGTGAGGTATCATTTTTATCGGGAGACTTGGGGGGACCCTGGGTGGAAGGAAATTTGTAGCCCCTCTCAGATTCCAGAACTTTCTGTCACCGAAATGTGAGGAAAACTTGTTTTTATAGCCACTTTTTGAGGTTTGCAAAGGATTCTGGGTAACAGAACCTGGTCAGAGCCCCGCAAGTCACCCCATCTTGGATTCCCCTAGGTCTCTAGTTTTAAAAAATGCACAGGTTTGGTAGGTTTCCCTAGGTGCCGGCTGAGCTAGAGGCCAAAATCTACAGGTAGGCACTTTGCAAAAAACACCTCTGTTTTCTTTCAAAATATTTGATGTGTCCACGTTGCGTTTTGGGGCATTTCCTGTCGCGGGCGCTAGGCCTACCCACACAAGTGAGGTATCATTTTTATCGGGAGACTGGGGGGGACGCTGGGTGGAAGGAAATTTGTGGCTCCTCTCAGAATCCAGAACTTTCTGTCACAGAAATGTGAGGAAAACTTGTTTTTTTAGCCACTTTTTGACGTTTGCAAAGGATTCTGGGTAACAGAACCTGGTCAGAGCCCCGCAAGTCACCCCATCTTGGATTCCCCTAGGTCTCTAGTTTTCAAAAATGCACAGGTTTGGTAGGTTTCCCTAGGTGCCGGCTGAGCTAGAGGCCAAAATGTACAGGCAGGCACTTTGCTAAAAACAGCTGTGTTTTCTGTCAAAAAATGGGATGTGTCCACGTTGTGTTTTGGGGCATTTCCTGTCGCGGGCGCTAGGCCTACCCACACAAGTGAGGTATCATTTTTATCGGGAGACTTGGGGGACGCTGGGTGGATGGAAATTTGTGGCTCCTTTCAGATTCCAGAACTTTCTGTCACCGAAATGTGAGGAAAACTTGTTTTTATAGCCACTTTTTGAGGTTTGCAAAGGATTCTGGGTAACAGAACCTGGTCAGAGCCCCGCAAGTCACCCCATCTTGGATTGCCCTAGGTCTCTAGTTTTCAAAAATGCACAGGTTTGGTAGGTTTCCCTAGGTGCCGGCTGAGCTAGAGGCCAAAATCTACAGGTAGGCACTTTGCAAAAAACACCTCTGTTTTCTTTCCAAAAATTTGATGTGTCCACGTTGCGTTTTGGGGCATTTCCTGTCGCGGGCGCTAGGCCTACCCACACAAGTGAGGTATCATTTTTATCGGGAGACTTGGGGGGACGCTGGGTGGAAGGATATTTGTGGCTCCTCTCAGATTCCAGAACTTTCTGTCACCAAAATGTGAGGAAAACCTGTTTTTTTTACCACTTTTTGAGGTTTGCAAAGGATTCTGGGTAACAGAACCTGGTCAGAGCCCCGCAAGTCACCCCATCTTGGATTCCCCTAGGTCTCTAGTTTTCAAAAATGCACAGGTTTGGTAGGTTTCCCTAGGTGCCGGCTGAGGTAGAGGCCAAAATGTACAGGCAGGCACTTTGCAAAAAACAGCTGTGTTTTCTGTCAAAAAATGGGATGTGTCCACGTTGTGTTTTGGGGCATTTCCTGTCGCGGGCGCTAGGCCTATCCACACAAGTGAGGTATCATTTTTATCAGGAGACTTGGGGGGACGCTGGGTGGATGGAAATTTGTGGCTCCTTTCAGATTCCAGAACTTTCTGTCACCGAAATGTGAGGAAAACTTGTTTTTATAGCCACTTTTTGAGGTTTGCAAAGGATTCTGGGTAACAGAACCTGGTCAGAGCCCCGCAAGTCACCCCACCTTGGATTCCCCTAGGTCTCTAGTTTTAAAAAATGCACAGGTTTGGTAGGTTTCCCTAGGTGCCGGCTGAGCTAGAGGCCAAAATCTACAGGTAGGCACTTTGCAAAAAACACCTCTGTTTTCTTTCCAAAAATTTGATGTGTCCACGTTGCGTTTTGGGGCATTTCCTGTCGCGGGCGCTAGGCCTACCCACACAAGTGAGGTATCATTTTTATTGGGAGACTTGGAGGGACACTGGGTGGAAGGAAATTTGTGGCTCCTCTCAGATTCCAGAACTTTCTGTCACCGAAATGTGAGGAAAACCTGTTTTATTGCCACTTTTTGAGGTTTGCAAAGGATTCTGGGTAACAGAACCTGGTCAGAGCCCCGCAAGTCACCCCATCTTGGATTCCCCTAGGTCTCTAGTTTTCAAAAATGCACAGGTTTGGTAGGTTTCCCTAGGTGCCGGCTGAGCTAGAGGCCAAAATCTACAGGTAGGCACTTTGCAAAAAACACCTCTGTTTTCTTTCAAAATATTTGATGTGTCCACGTTGCGTTTTGGGGCATTTCCTTTCGCGGGCGCTAGGCCTTCCCACACAAGTGAGGTATCATTTTTATCGGGAGACTTGGGGGGACGCTGGGTGGAAGGAAATTTGTGGCTCCTCTCAGAATCCAGAACTTTCTGTCACCGAATTGTGAGGAAAACTTGTTTTTGTAGCCACTTTTTGAGGTTTGCAAAGGATTCTGGGTAACAGAACCTGGTCAGAGCCCCACAAGTCACCCCATCTTGGATTCCCCAAGGTCTCTAGTTTTCAAAAATGCACAGGTTTGGTAAGTTTCCCTAGGTGCCGGCTGAGCTAGAGGCCAAAATCTACAAGTAGGCACTTTGCAAAAAACACCTCTGTTTTCTTTCCAAAAATTTGATGTGTCCACGTTGCGTTTTGGGGCATTTCCTGTCGCGGGCGCTAGGCCTACCCACACAAGTGAGGTATCATTTTTATCGGGAGACTTGGGGGGACGCTGGGTGGAAGGAAATTTGTGGCTCCTCTCAGATTCCAGAACTTTCTGTCACCGAAATGTGAGGAAAACTTGTTTTTATAGCCACTTTTTGAGGTTTGCAAAGGATTCTGGGTAACAGAACCTGGTCAGAGCCCCGCAAGTCACCCCATCTTGGATTCCCCTAGGTCTCTAGTTTTCAAAAATGCACAGGTTTGGTAGGTTTCCCTAGGTGCCGGCTTAGCTAGAGGCCAAAATCTACAGGTAGGCACTTTGCAAAAAACACCTCTGTTTTCTTTCAAAATATTTGATGTGTCCACGTTGCGTTTTGGGGCATTTCCTTTCGCGGGCGCTAGGCCTTCCCACACAAGTGAGGTATCATTTTTATCGGGAGACTTGGGGGGACGCTGGGTGGAAGGAAATTTGTGGCTCCTCTCAGAATCCAGAACTTTCTGTCACCGAATTGTGAGGAAAACTTGTTTTTGTAGCCAAGTTTTGAGGTTTGCAAAGGATTCTGGGTAACAGAACCTGGTCAGAGCCCCACAAGTCACCCCATCTTGGATTCCCCTAGGTCTCTAGTTTTCAAAAATGCACAGGTTTGGTAGGTTTCCCTAGGTGCCGGCTGAGCTAGAGGCCAAAATCTACAAGTAGGCACTTTGCAAAAAACACCTCTGTTTTCTTTCCAAAAATTTGATGTGTCCACGTTGCGTTTTGGGGCATTTCCTGTCGCGGGCGCTAGGCCTACCCACACAAGTGAGGTATCATTTTTATCGGGAGACTTGGGGGGACGCTGGGTGGAAGGAAATTTGTGGCTCCTCTCAGATTCCAGAACTTTCTGTCACCGAAATGTGAGGAAAACTTGTTTTTATTGCCACTTTTTGAGGTTTGCAAAGGATTCTGGGTAACAGAACCTGGTCAGAGCCCCGCAAGTCACACCATCTTGGATTCCCCTAGGTCTCTAGTTTTCAAGAATGCACAGGTTTGGTAGGTTTCCCTAGGTGCCGGCTGAGCTAGAGGCCAAAATCTACAGGTAGGCACTTTGCAAAAAACACCTCTGTTTTCTTTCCAAAAATTTGATGTGTCCACGTTGCGTTTTGGGGCATTTCCTGTCGCGGGCGCTAGGCCTACCCACACAAGTGAGGTATCATTTTTATCGGGAGACTTGGGGGGATGCTGGGTGGAAGGACATTTGTGGCCCCTCTCAGATTCCAGAACTTTCTGTCACCAAAATGTGAGGAAAACCTGTTTTTTTTGCCACTTTTTGAGGTTTGCAAAGGATTCTGGGTAACAGAACCTGGTCAGAGCCCCGCAACTCACCCCATCTTGGATTACCTTAGGTCTCTTGTTTTAAAAAATGCACAGGTTTTGTAGGTTTCCCTAGGTGCCGGCTGAGCTAGAGGCCAAAATCTACAGGTAGGCACCTTGCAAAAAACACCTCTGTTTTCTTTCCAAAAATTTGATGTGTCCACGTTGCGTTTTGGGGCACTTGCTGTCGCGGCCGCTAGGCCTACCCACACAAGTGAGGTATCACTTTTATCGGGAGACTTGGGGGGATGCTGGGTGGAAGGAAATTTGTGGCTCCTCTCAGATTCCAGAACTTTCTGTCACCAAAATGTGAGGAAAACCAGTTTTTTTTGCCACTTTTTGAGGTTTGCAAAGGATTCTGGGTAACAGAACCTGGTCAGAGCCCCGCAAGTCACCCCATCTTGGATTCCCCTAGGTCTCTAGTTTTCAAGAATGCACAGGTTTGGTAGGTTTCCCTAGGTGCCGGCTGAGCTAGAGGCCAAAATCTACAGGTAGGCACCTTGCAAAAAACACCTCTGTTTTCTTTCCAAAAATTTGATGTGTCCACGTTGCGTTTTGGGGCACTTGCTGTCGCGGCCGCTAGGCCTACCCACACAAGTGAGGTATCACTTTTATCGGGAGACTTGGGGGGATGCTGGGTGGAAGGAAATTTGTGGCTCCTCTCAGATTCCAGAACTTTCTGTCACCAAAATGTGAGGAAAACCTGTTTTTTTTGCCACTTTTTGAGGTTTGCAAAGGATTCTGGGTAACAGAACCTGGTCAGAGCCCCGCAAGTCACCCCATCTTGGATTCCCCTAGGTCTCTAGTTTTCAAAAATGCACAGGTTTGGTAGGTTTCCCTAGGTGCCGGCTGAGCTAGAGGCCAAAATGTGCAGGCAGGAACTTTGCAAAAAACAGCTGTGTTTTCTGTCAAAAAATGGGATGTGTCCACGTTGTGTTTTGGGGCATTTCCTGTCGCGGGCGCTAGGCCTACCCACACAAGTGAGGTATCATTTTTATCGGGAGACTTGGGGGGATGCTGGGTGGAAGGAAATTTGTAGCCCCTCTCAGATTCCAGAACTTTCTGTCACCGAAATGTGAGGAAAACTTGTTTTTATAGCCACTTTTGAGGTTTGCAAAGGATTCTGGGTAACAGAACCTGGTCAGAGCCCTGCAAGTCACCCCATCTTGGATTCCCCTAGGTCTCTAGTTTTAAAAAATGCACAGGTTTGGTAGGTTTCCCTAGGTGCCGGCTGAGCTAGAGGCCAAAATCTACAGGTAGGCACTTTGCAAAAAACACCTCTGTTTTCTTTCAAAATATTTGATGTGTCCACGTTGCGTTTTGGGGCATTTCCTGTCGCGGGCGCTAGGCCTACCCACACAAGTGAGGTATCATTTTTATCGGGAGATTTGGGGGGACGCTGGGTGGAAGGAAATTTGTGGCTCCTCTCAGATTCCAGAACTTTCCGTCACCGAAATGTGAGGAAAACTTGTTTTTTTAGCCACTTTTTGAGGTTTGCAAAGGATTCTGGGTAACGGAACCTGGTCAGAGCCCCGCAAGTCACCCCATCTTGGATTCCCCTAGGTCTCTAGTTTTAAAAAATGCACAGGTTTGGTAGGTTTCCCTAGGTGCCGGCTGAGCTAGAGGCCAAAATCTACAGGTAGGCACTTTGCAAAAAACACCTCTGTTTTCTTTCCAAAAATTTGATGTGTCCACGTTGCGTTTTGGTGCATTTTCTGTCGCGGCCGCTAGGCCTACCCACACAAGTGAGGGATCATTTTTATCGGGAGACTTGGGGGGACGCTGGGTGGAAGGAAATTTGTGGCTCCTCTCAGATTCCAGAACTTTATGTCACCAAAATGTGAGGAAAACCTGTTTTTTTTGCCACTTTTTGAGGTTTGCAAAGGATTCTGGGTAACAGAACCTGGTCAGAGCCCCGCAAGTCACCCCATCTTGGATTCCCCTAGGTCTCTAGTTTTCAAAAATGCACAGGTTTGGTAGGTTTCCCTAGGTGCAGGCTGAGCTAGAGGCCAAAATGTACAGGCAGGGCACTTTGCAAAAAACAGCTGTGTTTTTCTGTCAAAAAATGGGATGTGTCCACGTTGAGTTTTGGGGCATTTCCTGTCGCGGGGCGCTAGGCCTACCCCACACAAGTGAAGGTATCATTTTTATCGGGAGACTTGGGGGGACCCTGGGTGGAAGGAAATTTGTAGCCCCCTCTCAGATTCCAGAACTTTCTGTCACCGAAATGTGAGGAAAACTTGTTTTTATAGCCACTTTTTGAGGTTTGCAAAGGATTCTGGGTAACAGAACCTGGTCAGAGCCCCGCAAGTCACCCCATCCTTGGATTCCCCTAGGGTCTCTAGTTTTAAAAAATGCACAGGTTTTGGTAGGTTTCCCTAGGTGCCCGGCTGAGCTAGAGGCCAAAATCTACAGGTAGGCACTTTTGCAAAAAACACCTCTGTTTTCTTTCAAAATATTTGATGTGTCCACGTTGCGTTTTGGGGCATTTCCTGTCGCGGGCGCTAGGCCTACCCACACAAGTGAGGTATCATTTTTATCGGGAGACTGGGGGGGACGCTGGGTGGAAAGAAATTTGTGGCTCCTCTCAGAATCCAGAACTTTCTGTCACAGAAATGTGAGGAAAACTTGTTTTTTTAGCCACTTTTTGAGGTTTGCAAAGGATTCTGGGTAACAGAACCTGGTCAGAGCCCCGCAAGTCACCCCATCTTGGATTCCCCTAGGTCTCTAGTTTTTCAAAAATGCACAGGTTTGGTAGGTTTCCCTAGGTGCCGGCTGAGCTAGAGGCCAAAATGTACAGGCAGGCACTTTGCTAAAAACAGCTGTGTTTTCTGTCAAAAAATGGGATGTGTCCCACATTGTGTTTTGGGGCATTTCCTGTCGCGGGCGCTAGGCCTACCCACACAAGTGAGGTATCATTTTTATCGGGAGACTTGGGGGGGACGCTGGGTGGATGGAAATTTGTGGCTCCTTTCAGATTCCAGAACTTTCTGTCACCGAAATGTGAGGAAAACTTGTTTTTATAGCCACTTTTTGAGGTTTGCAAAGGATTCTGGGTAACAGAACCTGGTCAGAGCCCCGCAAGTCACCCCATCTTGGATTCCCCTAGGTCTCTAGTTTTCAAAAATGCACAGGTTTGGTAGGTTTCCCTAGGTACCCGGCCTGAGCTAGAGGCCAAAATCTACAGGTAGGCACTTTGCAAAAAAACACCTCTGTTTTCTTTCCAAAAATTTGATGTGTCCACGTTGCGTTTTGGGGCATTTCCTGTCGCGGGCGCTAGGCCTACCCACACAAGTGAGGTATCATTTTTATCGGGAGACTTGGGGGGACGCTGGGTGGAAGGATATTTGTGGCTCCTCTCAGATTCCAGAACTTTCTGTCACCAAAATGTGAGGAAAAACCTGTTTTTTTTTGCCACTTTTTGAGGTTTGCAAAGGATTCTGGGTAACAGAACCTGGTCAGAGCCCCGCAAGTCACCCCATCTTGGATTCCCCTAGGTCTCTAGTTTTCAAAAATGCACAGGTTTGGTAGGTTTCCCTAGGTGCCGGCTGAGGTAGAGGCCAAAATGTACAGGCAGGCACTTTGCAAAAAACAGCTGTGTTTTCTGTCAAAAAATGGGATGTGTCCACGTTGTGTTTTGGGGCATTTCCTGTCGCGGGCGCTAGGCCTATCCACACAAGTGAGGTATCATTTTTATCGGGAGACTTGGGGGGACGCTGGGTGGATGGAAATTTGTGGCTCCTTTCAGATTCCAGAACTTTCTGTCACCCGAAATGTGAGGAAAACTTGTTTTTATAGCCACTTTTTGAGGTTTGCAAAGGATTCTGGGTAACAGAACCTGGTCAGAGCCCCGCAAGTCACCCCATCTTGGATTCCCCTAGGTCTCTAGTTTTAAAAAAATGCACAGGTTTGGTAGGTTTCCCTGGGTGCCGGCTGAGCTAGAGGCCAAATCTACAGGTAGGCACTTTGCAAAAAAACACCTCTGTTTTCTTTCAAAATATTTGATGTATCCACGTTGCGTTTTGGGGCATTTCCTGTCACGGGGCGCTAGGCCCTACCCACACAAGTGAGATGTCATTTTTATCGGGAGACTTGGGGGGACGCTGGGTGGAAGGAAATTTGTGGCTCCTCTCAGATTCCAGAACTTTTCTGTCACCGAAATGTGAGGAAAACTTGTTTTTTTAGCCACTTTTTGAGGTTTGCAAAGGATTCTGGGTAACAGAACATGGTCAGAGCCCCGCAAGTCACCCCATCTTGGATTCCCCTAGGTCTCTAGTTTTCAAAAATGCACAGGTTTGGTAGGTTTCCCTAGGTGCCGGCTGAGCTAGAGGCCAAAATCTACAGGTAGGCACTTTGCAAAAAACACCTCTGTTTTCTTTCCAAAAAATTTGATGTGTCCATGTTGCGTTTTGGGGCATTTCCTGTCGCGGGCGCTAGGCCTACCCACACAAGTGAGGTATCATTTTTATCGGGAGACTTGGGGGGACGCTGGGTGGAAGGAAATTTGTGGCTCCTCTCAGATTCCAGAACTTTCTGTCACCGAAATGTGAGGAAAACCTGTTTTTTTGCCACTTTTTGATGTTTGCAAAGGATTCTGGGTAACAGAACCTGGTCAGAGCCCCGCAAGTCACCCCATCTTGGATTCACCTAGGTCTCTAGTGTTCAAAAATGCACAGGTTTGGTAGGTTTCCCCTAGGTGCCCGGCTGAGCTAGAGGACAAAATCTACAGGTAGGCACTTTGCAAAAAACACCTCTGTTTTCTTTCAAAATATTTGATGTGTCCACGTTGCGTTTTGGGGCATTTCCTGTCGCGGGCGCTAGGCCTACTCACACAAGTGAGGTATCATTTTTATCGGGAGACTTGGGGGGACGCTGGGTGGAAGGAAATTTGTGGCTCCTCTCTGAATCCAGAACTTTCTGTCACCGAAATGTGAGGAAAACTTGTTTTTGTAGCCACTTTTTGAGGTTTGCAAAGCAATCTGGGTAACAGAACCTGGTCAGAGCCCCACAAGTCACCCCATCTTGGATTCCCCTAGGTCTCTAGTTTTAAAAAATGCACAGGTTTGGTAGTTTCTTAAGGTGCCGGCTGAGCTAGAGGCCAAAATCTACAGGTAGGCACCTTGCAAAAAACACCTCTGTTTTCTTTCCAAAAATGTTATGTGTCCACGTTGCGTTTTTGGGGCATTTTCCTGTCGCAGGCGCTAGGCCTACCCACACAAGTGAGGTATCATTTTTATCGGGAGTCTTAGGGGGGATGCTGGGTGGAAGGAAATTTGTGGCTCCTCTCAGATTCCAGAACTTTATGTCACCAAAATGTGAGGAAAACCTGTTTTTTTTGCCACTTTTTGAGGTTTGCAAAGGATTCTGGGTAAAAGAACCTGGTCAGAGCCCCGCAAGTCACCCCATCTTGGATTCCCCTAGGTCTCTAGTTTTCAAAAATGCACAGGTTTGGTAGGTTTCCCTAGGTACAGGCTGAGCTAGAGGCCAAAATGTACAGGCAGGCACTTTGCAAAAAACAGCTGTGTTTTCTGTCAAAAAATGGGATGTGTCCACGGGCGCTAGGCCTACCCACACAAGTGAGGTATCATTTTTATCGGGAGACTTGGGGGGACCCTGGGTGGAAGGAAATTTGTAGCCCCTCTCAGATTCCAGAACTTTCTGTCACCGAAATGTGAGGAAAACTTGTTTTTATATCCACTTTTTGAGGTTTGCAAAGGATTCTGGGTAACAGAACCTGGTCAGAGCCCCGCAAGTCACCCCATCTTGGATTCCCCTAGGTCTCTAGTTTTAAAAAATGCACAGGTTTGGTAGGTTTCCCTAGGTGCCGGCTGAGCTAGAGGCCAAAATCTACAGGTAGGCACTTTGCAAAAAACACCTCTGTTTTCTTTCAAAATATTTGATGTGTCCACGTTGCGTTTTGGGGCATTTCCTGTCGCGGGCGCTAGGCCTACCCACACAAGTGAGGTATCATTTTTATCGGGAGACTGGGGGGGACGCTGGGTGGAAGGAAATTTGTGGCTCCTCTCAGAATCCAGAACTTTCTGTCACAGAAATGTGAGGAAAACTTGGTTTTTTTAGCCACTTTTTGAGGTTTGCAAAGGATTCTGGGTAACAGAACCTGGTCAGAGCCCCGCAAGTCACCCCATCTTGGATTCCCCTAGGTCTCTAGTTTTCAAAAATGCACAGGTTTGGTAGGTTTCCCTAGGTGCCGGCTGAGCTAGAGGCCAAAATGTACAGGCAGGCACTTTGCTAAAAACAGCTGTGTTTTCTGTCAAAAAATGGGATGTGTCCACGTTGTGTTTTGGGGCATTTCCTGTCGCGGGCGCTAGGCCTACCCACACAAGTGAGGTATCATTTTTATCGGGAGACTTGGGGGGACGCTGGGTGGATGGAAATTTGTGGCTCCTTTCAGAGTCCAGAACTTTCTGTCACCGAAATGTGAGGAAAACTTGTTTTTATAGCCACTTTTTGAGGTTTGCAAAGGATTCTGGGTAACAGAACCTGGTCAGAGCCCCGCAAGTCACCCCATCTTGGATTCCCCTAGGTCTCTAGTTTTCAAAAATGCACAGGTTTGGTAGGTTTCCCTAGGTGCCGGCTGAGCTAGAGGCCAAAATCTACAGGTAGGCACTTTGCAAAAAACACCTCTGTTTTCTTTCCAAAAATTTGAAGTGTCCACGTTGCGTTTTGGGGCATTTCCTGTCGCGGGCGCTAGGCCTACCCACACAAGTGAGGTATCATTTTTATCGGGAGACTTGGGGGGACGCTGGGTGGAAGGATATTTGTGGCTCCTCTCAGATTCCAGAACTTTCTGTCACCAAAATGTGAGGAAAACCTGTTTTTTTTGCCACTTTTTGAGGTTTGCAAAGGATTCTGGGTAACAGAACCTGGTCAGAGCCCCGCAAGTCACCCCATCTTGGATTCCCCTAGGTCTCTAGTTTTCAAAAATGCACAGGTTTGGTAGGTTTCCCTAGGTGCCGGCTGAGGTAGAGGCCAAAATGTACAGGCAGGCACTTTGCAAAAAACAGCTGTGTTTTCTGTCAAAAAATGGGATGTGTCCACGTTGTGTTTTGGGGCATTTCCTGTCGCGGGCGCTAGGCCTATCCACACAAGTGAGGTATCATTTTTATCGGGAGACTTGGGGGGAAGCTGGGTGGATGGAAATTTGTGGCTCCTTTCAGATTCCAGAACTTTCTGTCACCGAAATGTGAGGAAAACTTGTTTTTATAGCCACTTTTTGAGGTTTGCAAAGGATTCTGGGTAACAGAACCTGGTCAGAGCCCCGCAAGTCACCCCATCTTGGATTCCCCTAGGTCTCTAGTTTTCAAAAATACACAGGTTTGGTAGGTTTCCCTAGGTGCCGGCTGAGCTAGAGGCCAAAATCTACAGGTAGGCACTTTGCAAAAAACACCTCTGTTTTCTTTCAAAATATTTGATGTATCCACGTTGCGTTTTGGGGCATTTCCTGTCACGGGCGCTATGCCTACCCACACAAGTGAGATGTCATTTTTATCGGGAGACTTGGGGGGACGCTGGGTGGAAGGAAATTTGTGGCTCCTCTCAGATTCCAGAACTTTCTGTCACCGAAATGTGAGGAAAACTTGTTTTTTTAGCCACTTTTTGAGGTTTGCAAAGGATTCTGGGTAACAGAACCTGGTCAGAGCCCCGCAAGTCACCCCATCTTGGATTCCCCTAGGTCTCTAGTTTTCAAAAATGCACAGGTTTGGTAGGTTTCCCTAGGTGCCGGCTGAGCTAGAAGCCAAAATCTACAGGTAGGCACTTTGCAAAAAACACCTCTGTTTTCTTTCCAAAAATTTGATGTGTCCATGTTGCGTTTTGGGGCATTTCCTGTCGCGGGCGCTAGGCCTATCCACACAAGTGAGGTATCATTTTTATCGGGAGACTTGGGGGGAAGCTGGGTGGATGGAAATTTGTGGCTCCTTTCAGATTCCAGAACTTTCTGTCACCGAAATGTGAGGAAAACTTGTTTTTATAGCCACTTTTTGAGGTTTGCAAAGGATTCTGGGTAACAGAACCTGGTCAGAGCCCCGCAAGTCACCCCATCTTGGATTCCGCTAGGTCTCTAGTTTTCAAAAATGCACAGGTTTGGTAGGTTTCCCTAGGTGCCGGCTGAGCTAGAGGCCAAAATCTACAGGTAGGCACTTTGCAAAAAACACCTCTGTTTTCTTTCAAAATATTTGATGTATCCACGTTGCGTTTTGGGGCATTTCCTGTCACGGGCGCTAGGCCTACCCACACAAGTGAGATGTCATTTTTATCGGGAGACTTGGGGGGACGCTGGGTGGAAGGAAATTTGTGGCTCCTCTCAGATTCCAGAACTTTCTGTCACCGAAATGTGAGGAAAACTTGTTTTTTTAGCCACTTTTTGAGGTTTGCAAAGGATTCTGGGTAACAGAACCTGGTCAGAGCCCCGCAAGTCACCCCATCTTGGATTCCCCTAGGTCTCTAGTTTTCAAAAATGCACAGGTTTGGTAGGTTTCCCTAGGTGCCGGCTGAGCTAGAAGCCAAAATCTACAGGTAGGCACTTTGCAAAAAACACCTCTGTTTTCTTTCCAAAAATTTTATGTGTCCATGTTGCGTTTTGGGGCATTTCCTGTCGCGGGCGCTAGGCCTACCCACACAAGTGAGGTATCATTTTTATCGGGAGACTTGGGGGGACACTGGGTGGAAGGAAATTTGTGGCTCCTCTCAGATTCCAGAACTTTCTGTCACCGAAATGTGAGGAAAACCTGTTTTTTTGCCACTTTTTGAGGTTTGCAAAGGATTCTGGGTAACAGAACCTGGTCAGAGCCCCGCAAGTCACCCCATCTTGGATTCACCTAGGTCTCTAGTGTTCAAAAATGCACAGGTTTGGTAGGTTTCCCTAGGTGCCGGCTGAGCTAGAGGACAAAATCTACAGGTAGGCACTTTGCAAAAAACACCTCTGTTTTCTTTCAAAATATTTGATGTGTCCACGTTGCGTTTTGGGGCATTTCCTGTCGCGGGCGCTAGGCCTACTCACACAAGTGAGGTATCATTTTTATCGGGAGACTTGGGGGGACGCTGGGTGGAAGGAAATTTGTGGCTCCTCTCAGAATCCAGAACTTTCTGTCACCGAAATGTGAGGAAAACTTTTTTTTGAAGCCACTTTTTGAGGTTTGCAAAGCAATCTGGGTAACAGAACCTGGTCAGAGCCCCACAAGTCACCCCATCTTGGATTCCCCTAGGTCTCTAGTTTTAAAAAATGCACAGGTTTGGTAGTTTCTTAAGGTGCCGGCTGAGCTAGAGGCCAAAATCTACAGGTAGGCACTTTGCAAAAAACACCTCTGTTTTCTTTCCAAAAATTTGATGTGTCCACGTTGCGTTTTGGGGCATTTCCTGTCGCGGGCGCTAGGCCTACCCACACAAGTGAGGTATCATTTTTATCGGGAGACTTGGGGGGACGCTGGGTGGAAGGAAATTTGTGGCTCCTCTCAGATTCCAGAACTTTCTGTCATGGAAATGTGAGGAAAACTTGTTTTTATAGCCACTTTTTGAGGTTTGCAAAGGATTCTGGGTAACAGAACCTGGTCAGAGCCCCGCAAGTCACCCCATCTTGGATTCCCCTAGGTCTCTAGTTTTCAAAAATGCACAGGTTTGGTAAGTTTCCCTAGGTGCCGGCTGAGCTAGAGGCCAAAATCTACAAGTAGGCACTTTGCAAAAAACACCTCTGTTTTCTTTCCAAAAATTTGATGTGTCCACGTTGCGTTTTGGGGCATTTCCTGTCGCGGGCGCTAGGCCTACCCACACAAGTGAGGTATAATTTTTATCTGGAGACTTGGGGGGACGCTGGGTGGAAGGAAATTTGTGGCTCCTCTCAGATTCCAGAACTTTCTGTCACCGAAATGTGAGGAAAACTTGTTTTTATAGCCACTTTTTGAGGTTTGCAAAGGATTCTGGGTAACAGAACCTGGTCAGAGCCCCGCAAGTCACCCCATCTTGGATTCCCCTAGGTCTCTAGTTTTCAAAAATGCACAGGTTTGGTAGGTTTCCCTAGGTGCCGGCTGAGCTAGAGGCCAAAATCTACAGGTAGGCACTTTGCAAAAAACACCTCTGTTTTCTTTCAAAATATTTGATGTGTCCACGTTGCGTTTTGGGGCATTTCCTTTCGCGGGCGCTAGGCCTTCCCACACAAGTGAGGTATCATTTTTATCGGGAGACTTGGGGGGACGCTGGGTGGAAGGAAATTTGTGGCTCCTCTCAGAATCCAGAACTTTCTGTCACCGAATTGTGAGGAAAACTTGTTTTTGTAGCCAAGTTTTGAGGTTTGCAAAGGATTCTGGGTAACAGAACCTGGTCAGAGCCCCACAAGTCACCCCATCTTGGATTCCCCTAGGTCTCTAGTTTTCAAAAATGCACAGGTTTGGTAGGTTTCCCTAGGTGCCGGCTGAGCTAGAGGCCAAAATCTACAAGTAGGCACTTTGCAAAAAACACCTCTGTTTTCTTTCCAAAAATTTGATGTGTCCACGTTGCGTTTTGGGGCATTTCCTGTCGCGGGCGCTAGGCCTACCCACACAAGTGAGGTATCATTTTTATCGGGAGACTTGGGGGGACGCTGGGTGGATGGAAATTTGTGGCTCCTCTCAGATTCCAGAACTTTCTGTCACCGAAATGTGAGGAAAACTTGTTTTTATTGCCACTTTTTGAGGTTTGCAAAGGATTCTGGGTAACAGAACCTGGTCAGAGCCCCGCAAGTCACACCATCTTGGATTCCCCTAGGTCTCTAGTTTTCAAGAATGCACAGGTTTGGTAGGTTTCCCTAGGTGCCGGCTGAGTTAGAGGCCAAAATCTACAGGTAGGCACTTTGCAAAAAACACCTCTGTTTTCTTTCCAAAAATTTGATGTGTCCACGTTGCGTTTTGGGGCATTTCCTGTCGCGGGCGCTAGGCCTACCCACACAAGTGAGGTATCATTTTTATTGGGAGACTTAGGGGGATGCTGGGTGGAAGGAAATTTGTGGCTCCTCTCAGATTCCAGAACTTTCTGTCACCAAAATGTGAGGAAAACCTTTTTTTTGCCACTTTTTGAGGTTTGCAAAGGATTCTGGGTAACAGAACCTGGTCAGAGCCCCGCAAGTCACCCCATCTTGGATTCCCCTAGGTCTCTAGTTTTCAGAAATGCACAGGTTTGGTAGGTTTCCCTAGGTGCCGGCTGAGCTAGAGGCCAAAATGTACAGGCAGGCACTTTGCAAAAAACAGCTGTGTTTTCTGTCAAAAAATGGGATGTGTCCACGTTGTGTTTTGGGGCATTTCCTGTCGCGGGCGCTAGGCCTACCCACACAAGTGAGGTATCATTTTTATCGGGAGACTTGGGGGGACGCTGGGTGGAAGGAAATTTGTAGCCCCTCTCAGATTCCAGAACTTTCTGTCACCGAAATGTGAGGAAAACTTGTTTTTATAGCCACTTTTTGAGGTTTGCAAAGGATTCTGGGTAACAGAACCTGGTCAGAGCCCCGCAAGTCACCCCATCTCGGATTCCCCTAGGTCTCTAGTTTTCAAAAATGCACAGGTTTGGTAGGTTTCCCTAGGTGCCGGCTGAGCTAGAGGCCAAAATCTACAGGTAGGCACTTTGCAAAAAACACCTCTGTTTTCTTTCAAAATATTTGATGTGTCCACGTTGCGTTTTGGGGCATTTCCTGTCGCGGGCGCTAGGCCTACCCATACAAGTGAGGTATCATTTTTATCGGGAGACTTGGGGGGACGCTGGGTGGAAGGAAATTTGTGGCTCCTCTCAGAATCCAGAACTTTCTGTCACCGAAATGTGAGGAAAACTTGTTTTTTTAGCCACTTTTTGAGGTTTGCAAAGGATTCTGGGTAACAGAACCTGGTCAGAGCCCCGCAAGTCACCCCATCTTGGATTCCCCTAGGTCTCTAGTTTTAAAAAATGCACAGGTTTGGTAGGTTTCCCTAGGTGCCGGCTGAGCTAGAGGCCAAAATCTACAGGTAGGCACTTTCCAAAAAACACCTCTGTTTTCTTTCCAAAAATTTGATGTGTCCCCGTTGCGTTTTGGGGCATTTCCTGTCACGGGCGCTAGGCCTACCCACACAAGTGAGGTATCATTTTTATCGGGAGACTTGGGGGGACGCTGGGTGGAAGGATATTTGTGGCTCCTCTCAGATTCCAGAACTTTCTGTCACCGAAATGTGAGGAAAACCTGTTTTTTTTTGCCACTTTTTGAGGTTTGCAAAGGATTCTGGGTAACAGAACCTGGTCAGAGCCCCGCAAGTCACCCCATCTTGGATTCCCCTAGGTCTCTAGTTTTCAAAAATGCACAGGTTTGGTAGGTTTCCCTAGGTGCCGGCTGAGCTAGAGGCCAAAATGTACAGGCAGGCACTTTGCAAAAAACAACTGTGTTTTCTGTCAAAAAATGGGATGTGTCCACGTTGTGTTTTGGGGCATTTCCTGTCGCGGGCGCTAGGCCTACCCACACAAGTGAGGTATCATTTTTATCGGGAGACTTGGGGGGACGCTGGGTGGATGGAAATTTGTGGCTCCTTTCAGATTCCAGAACTTTCTGTCACCGAAATGTGAGGAAAACTTGTTTTTATAGCCACTTTTTGAGGTTTGCAAAGGATTCTGGGTAACAGAACCTGGTCAGAGCCCCGCAAGTCACCCCATCTTGGATTCCCCTAGGTCTCTAGTTTTCACAAATGCACAGGTTTGGTAGGTTTCCCTAGGTGCCGGCTGAGCTAGAGGCCAAAATCTACAGGTAGGCACTTTGCAAAAAACACCTCTGTTTTCTTTCAAAATATTTGATGTGTCCACGTTGCGTTTTGGGGCATTTCCTGTCACGGGCGCTAGGCCTACCCACAGAAGTGAGATGTCATTTTTATCGGGAGACTTGGGGGGACGCTGGGTGGAAGGAAATTTGTGGCTCCTCTCAGATTCCAGAACTTTCTGTCACCGAAATGTGAGGAAAACTTGTTTTTTTAGCCACTTTTTAAGGTTTGCAAAGGATTCTGGGTAACAGAACCTGGTCAGAGCCCCGCAAGTCACCCCATCTTGGATTCCCCTACGTCTCTAGTTTTAAAAAATGCACAGGTTTGGTAGGTTTCCCTAGGTGCCGGCTGAGCTAGAGGCCAAAATCTACAGGTAGGCACTTTGCAAAAAACACCTCTGTTTTCTTTCCAAAAATTTGATGTGTCCAAGTTGCGTTTTGGGGCATTTCCTGTCGCGGGCGCTAGGCCTACCCACACAAGTGAGGTATCATTTTGATCGAGAGACTTGGTGGGACGCTGGGTGGAAGGAAATTTGTGGCTCCTCTCAGATTCCAGAACTTTCTGTCACCGAAATGTGAGGAAAACCTGTTTTTTTGCCACTTTTTGAGGTTTGCAAAGGATTCTGGGTAACAGAACCTTGTCAGAGCCCCGCAAGTCACCCCATCTTGGATTCCCCTAGGTCTCTAGTTTTCAAAAATGCACAGGTTTGGTAGGTTTCCCTAGGTGCCGGCTGAGCTAGAGGCCAAAATCTACAGGTAGGCACTTTGCAAAAAACACCTCTGTTTTCTTTCCAAAAATTTGATGTGTCCACGTTGCGTTTTGGGGCATTTGCTGTCGCGGGCGCTAGGCCTACCCACACAAGTGAGGCATCATTTTTATCGGGAGACTTGGGGGGACGCTGGGTGGAAGGAAATTTGTGGCTCCTCTCAGATTCCAGAACTTTCTGTCACCGAAATGTGAGGAAAACTTGTTTTTATAGCTACTTTTTGAGGTTTGCAAAGGATTCTGGGTAACAGAACCTGGTCAGAGCCCCGCAAGTCACCCCATCTTGGATTCCCCTAGGTCTCTAGTTTTCAAAAATGCACAGCTTTGGTAGGTTTCCCTAGGTGCCGGCTGAGCTAGAGGCCAAAATCTACAGGTAGGCACTTTGCAAAAAACACCTCTGTTTTCTTTCCAAAAATTTGATGTGTCCACGTTGTGTTTTGGGGCATTTCCTGTCGCGGGCGCTAGGCCTACCCACACAAGTGAGGTATCATTTTTATCGGGAGACTTGGGGGGACGCTGGGTGGAAGGAAATTTGTGGCTCCTCTCAGATTCCAGAACTTTCTGTCACCGAAATGTGAGGAAAACCTGTTTTTTTGCCACTTTTTGAGGTTTGCAAAGGATTCTGGGTAACAGAACCTGGTCAGAGCCCCGCAAGTCAACCCATCTTGGATTCCCCTAGGTCTCTAGTTTTCAAAAATTCACAGGTTTGGTAGGTTTCCCTAGGTGCCGGCTGAGCTAGAGGCCAAAATCTACAGGTAGGCACTTTGCAAAAAACACCTCTGTTTTCTTTCCAAAAATGTGATGTGTCCACGTTGCGTTTTGGGGCATTTCCTGACGCGGGCGCTAGGCCTACCCACACAAGTGAGGTCTCATTTTTATCGGGAGACTTGGGGGAACGCTGGGTGGAAGGAAATTTGTGGCTCCTCTCAGATTCCAGAACTTTCTGACACCGAAATGTGAGGAAAACTTGTTTTTATAGCCACTTTTTGAGGTTTGCAAAGGATTCTGGGTAACAGAACCTGGTCAGAGCCCCGCAAGTCACCCCATCTTAGATTCCCCTAGGTCTCTAGTTTTCAAGAATGCTCAGGTTTGGTAGGTTTCCCTAGGTGCCGGCTGAGCTAGAGGCCAAAATCTACAGGTAGGCACTTTGCAAAAAACACCTCTGATTTCTTTCCAAAAATTTGATGTGTCCACGTTGTGTTTTGGGGCATTTCCTGTCACGGGCGCTAGGCCTACCCACACAAGTGAGATATAATTTTTATCTGGAGACTTGGGGGGACATTGGGTGGAAGGAAATTTGTGGCTCCTCTCAGATTCCAGAACTTTCCGTCACCGAAATGTGAGGAAAACTTGTTTTTTTAGCCACTTTTTGATGTTTGCAAAGGATTCTGGGTAACAGAACCTGGTCAGAGCCCCGCAAGTCACCCCATCTTGGATTACCCTAGGTCTCTTGTTTTAAAAAATGCACAGGTTTGGTAGGTTTCCCTAGGTGCCGGCTGAGCTAGAGGCCAAAATCTACAGGTAGGCACTTTGCAAAAAACACCTCTGTTTTCTTTCAAAATATTTGATGTGTCCACGTTGCGTTTTGGGGCATTTCCTGTCGCGGGCGCTAGGCCTACCCACACAAGTGAGGTATAATTTTTATCGGGAGACTTGGGGGGACGCTGGGTGGAAGGAAATTTGTGGCTCCTCTCAGAATCCAGAACTTTCTCTCACCGAAATGTGAAGAAAACTTGTTTTTTTAGCCACTTTTTGAGGTTTGCAAAGGATTCTGGGTAACAGAACCTGGTCAGAGCCCCGCAAGTCACCCCATCTTGGATTCCCCTAGGTCTCTAGTTTTAAAAAATGCACAGGTTTGGTAGGTTTCCCTAGGTGCCGGCTGAGCTAGAGGCCAAAATCTACAGGTAGGCACTTTGCAAAAAACACCTCTGTTTTCTTTTCAAAAATTTGATGTGTCCACGTTGCGTTTTGGGGCATTTCCTGTCGCGGGCGCTAGGCCTACCCACATAAGTGAGGTATCATTTTTATCGGGAGAATTGGGGGGATGCTGAGTGGAAGGAAATTTGTGGCTCCTCTCAGATTCCAGAACTTTCTGTCACCGAAATGTGAGGAAAACCTGTTTTTTTTGCCACTTTTTGAGGTTTGCAAAGGATTCTGGGTAACAGAACCTGGTCAGAGCCCCGCAAGTCACCCCATCTTGGATTCCCCTAGGTCTCTAGTTTTCAAAAATGCACAGGTTTGGTAGGTTTCCCTAGGTGCCGGCTGAGCTAGAGGCCAAAATCTACTGGTAGGCACTTTGCAAAAAACACCTCTGTTTTCTTTCCAAAAATTTGATGTGTCCACGTTGCGTTTTGGGGCATTTCCTGTCGCGGGCGCTAGGCCTACCCACACAAGTGAGGTATCATTTTTATCGGGAGACTTGGGGGGACGCTGGGTGGAAGGAAATTTGTGGCTCCTCTCAGATTCCAGAACTTTCTGTCACCGAAATGTGAGGAAAACCTGTTTTTTTGCCACTTTTTGAGGTTTGCAAAGGATTCTGGGTAACAGAACCTGGTCAGAGCCCCGCAAGTCACCCCATCTTGGATTCCCCTAGGTCTCTAGTTTTCAAAAATGCACAGGTTTGGTAGGTTTCCCTAGGTGCCGGCTGAGCTAGAGGCCAAAATCTACAGGTATGCACTTTGCAAAAAACACCTCTGTTTTCTTTCAAAATATTTGATGTGTCCACGTTGCGTTTTGGGGCATTTCCTGTCGCGGGCGCTAGGCCTACCCACACAAGTGAGGTATCATTTTTATCGGGAGACTTGGGGGGATGCTGGGTGGAAGGAAATTTGTGGCTCCTCTCAGAATCCAGAACTTTCTGTCACCGAAATGTGAGGAAAACTTGTTTTTGTAGCCACTTTTTGAGGTTTGCAAAGGATTCTGGGTAACAGAACCTGGTCAGAGCCCCACAAGTCACCCCATCTTGGATTCCCCTAGGTCTCTAGTTTTCAAAAATGCACAGGTTTGGTAGGTTTCCCTAGGTGCCGGCTGAGCTAGAGGCCAAAATCTACAGGTAGGCACTTTGCAAAAAACACCTCTGTTTTCTTTCCAAAAATTTGATGTGTCCACGTTGAGTTTTGGGGCATTTCCTGTCGCGGGCGCTAGGCCTACCCACACAAGTGAGGTATCATTTTTATCGGGAGAATTGGGGGGATGCTGAGTGGAAGGAAATTTGTGGCTCCTCTCAGATTCCAGAACTTTCTGTCACCGAAATGTGAGGAAAACCTGTTTTTTTTTCCACTTTTTGAGGTTTGCAAAGGATTCTGGGTAACAGAACCTGGTCAGAGCCCCGCAAGTCACCCCATCTTGGATTCCCCTAGGTCTCTAGTTTTCAAAAATGCACAGGTTTGGTAGGTTTCCCTAGGTGCCGGCTGAGCTAGAGGCCAAAATCTACAGGTAGGCACTTTGCAAAAAACACCTCTGTTTTCTTTCCAAAAATTTGATGTGTCCACGTTGCGTTTTGGGGCATTTGCTGTCGCGGGCGCTAGGCCTACCCACACAAGTGAGGCATCATTTTTATCGGGAGACTTGGGGGGACGCTGGGTGGAAGGAAATTTGTGGCTCCTCTCAGATTCCAGAACTTTCTGTCACCGAAATGTGAGGAAAACTTGTTTTTATAGCTACTTTTTGAGGTTTGCAAAGGATTCTGGGTAACAGAACCTGGTCAGAGCCCCGCAAGTCACCCCATCTTGGATTCCCCTAGGTCTCTAGTTTTCAAAAATGCACAGCTTTGGTAGGTTTCCCTAGGTGCCGGCTGAGCTAGAGGCCAAAATCTACAGGTAGGCACTTTGCAAAAAACACCTCTGTTTTCTTTCCAAAAATTTGATGTGTCCACGTTGTGTTTTGGGGCATTTCCTGTCGCGGGCGCCAGGCCTACCCACACAAGTGAGGTATCATTTTTATCGGGAGACTTGGGGGGACGCTGGGTGGAAGGAAATTTGTGGCTCCTTTCAGATTCCAGAACTTTCTGTCACCGAAATGTGAGGAAAACCTGTTTTTTTGCCACTTTTTGAGGTTTGCAAAGGATTCTGGGTAACAGAACCTGGTCAGAGCCCCGCAAGTCAACCCATCTTGGATTCCCCTAGGTCTCTAGTTTTCAAAAATTCACAGGTTTGGTAGGTTTCCCTAGGTGCCGGGTGAGCTAGAGGCCAAAATCTACAGGTAGGCACTTTGCAAAAAACACCTCTGTTTTCTTTCCAAAAATGTGATGTGTCCACGTTGCGTTTTGGGGCATTTCCTGACGCGGGCGCTAGGCCTACCCACACAAGTGAGGTATCATTTTTATCGGGAGACTTGGGGGAACGCTGGGTGGAAGGAAATTTGTGGCTCCTCTCAGATTCCAGAACTTTCTGTCACCGAAATGTGAGGAAAACTTGTTTTTATAGCCACTTTTTGAGGTTTGCAAAGGATTCTGGGTAACAGAACCTGGTCAGAGCCCCGCAAGTCACCCCATCTTAGATTCCCCTAGGTCTCTAGTTTTCAAGAATGCTCAGGTTTGGTAGGTTTCCCTAGGTGCCGGCTGAGCTAGAGGCCAAAATCTACAGGTAGGCACTTTGCAAAAAACACCTCTGATTTCTTTCCAAAAATTTGATGTGTCCACGTTGTGTTTTGGGGCATTTCCTGTCACGGGCGCTAGGCCTACCCACACAAGTGAGATATAATTTTTATCTGGAGACTTGGGGGGACGTTGGGTGGAAGGAAATTTGTGGCTCCTCTCAGATTCCAGAACTTTCTGTCACCGAAATGTGAGGAAAACTTGTTTTTTTAGCCACTTTTTGATGTTTGCAAAGGATTCTGGGTAACAGAACCTGGTCAGAGCCCCGCAAGTCACCCCATCTTGGATTACCCTAGGTCTCTTGTTTTAAAAAATGCACAGGTTTGGTAGGTTTCCCTAGGTGCCGGCTGAGCTAGAGGCCAAAATCTACAGGTAGGCACTTTGCAAAAAACACCTCTGTTTTCTTTCAAAATATTTGATGTGTCCACGTTGCGTTTTGGGGCATTTCCTGTCGCGGGCGCTAGGCCTACCCACACAAGTGAGGTATAATTTTTATCGGGAGACTTGGGGGGACGCTGGGTGGAAGGAAATTTGTGGCTCCTCTCAGAATCCAGAACTTTCTCTCACCGAAATGTGAAGAAAACTTGTTTTTTTAGCCACTTTTTGAGGTTTGCAAAGGATTCTGGGTAACAGAACCTGGTCAGAGCCCCGCAAGTCACCCCATCTTGGATTCCCCTACGTCTCTAGTTTTCAAAAATGCACAGGTTTGGTAGGTTTCCCTAGGTGCCGGCTGAGCTAGAGGCCAAAATCTACAGGTAGGCACTTTGCAAAAAACACCTCTGTTTTCTTTTCAAAAATTTGATGTGTCCACGTTGCGTTTTGGGGCATTTCCTGTCGCGGGCGCTAGGCCTACCCACATAAGTGAGGTATCATTTTTATCGGGAGAATTGGGGGGATGCTGAGTGGAAGGAAATTTGTGGCTCCTCTCAGATTCCAGAACTTTCTGTCACCGAAATGTGAGGAAAACCTGTTTTTTTTGCCACTTTTTGAGGTTTGCAAAGGATTCTGGGTAACAGAACCTGGTCAGAGCCCCGCAAGTCACCCCATCTTGGATTCCCCTAGGTCTCTAGTTTTCAAAAATGCACAGGTTTGGTAGGTTTCCCTAGGTGCCGGCTGAGCTAGAGGCCAAAATCTACTGGTAGGCACTTTGCAAAAAACACCTCTGTTTTCTTTCCAAAAATTTGATGTGTCCACGTTGCGTTTTGGGGCATTTCCTGTCGCGGGCGCTAGGCCTACCCACACAAGTGAGGTATCATTTTTATCGGGAGACTTGGGGGGACGCTGGGTGGAAGGAAATTTGTGGCTCCTCTCAGATTCCAGAACTTTCTGTCACCGAAATGTGAGGAAAACCTGTTTTTTTGCCACTTTTTGAGGTTTGCAAAGGATTCTGGGTAACAGAACCTGGTCAGAGCCCCGCAAGTCACCCCATCTTGGATTCCCCTAGGTCTCTAGTTTTCAAAAATGCACAGGTTTGGTAGGTTTCCCTAGGTGCCGGCTGAGCTAGAGGCCAAAATCTACAGGTATGCACTTTGCAAAAAACACCTCTGTTTTCTTTCAAAATATTTGATGTGTCCACGTTGCGTTTTGGGGCATTTCCTGTCGCGGGCGCTAGGCCTACCCACACAAGTGAGGTATCATTTTTATCGGGAGACTTGGGGGGATGCTGGGTGGAAGGAAATTTGTGGCTCCTCTCAGAATCCAGAACTTTCTGTCACCGAAATGTGAGGAAAACTTGTTTTTGTAGCCACTTTTTGAGGTTTGCAAAGGATTCTGGGTAACAGAACCTGGTCAGAGCCCCACAAGTCACCCCATCTTGGATTCCCCTAGGTCTCTAGTTTTCAAAAATGCACAGGTTTGGTAGGTTTCCCTAGGTGCCGGCTGAGCTAGAGGCCAAAATCTACAGGTAGGCACTTTGCAAAAAACACCTCTGTTTTCTTTCCAAAAATTTGATGTGTCCACGTTGAGTTTTGGGGCATTTCCTGTCGCGGGCGCTAGGCCTACCCACACAAGTGAGGTATCATTTTTATCGGGAGAATTGGGGGGATGCTGAGTGGAAGGAAATTTGTGGCTCCTCTCAGATTCCAGAACTTTCTGTCACCGAAATGTGAGGAAAACCTGTTTTTTTTTCCACTTTTTGAGGTTTGCAAAGGATTCTGGGTAACAGAACCTGGTCAGAGCCCCGCAAGTCACCCCATCTTGGATTCCCCTAGGTCTCTAGTTTTCAAAAATGCACAGGTTTGGTAGGTTTCCCTAGGTGCCGGCTGAGCTAGAGGCCAAAATCTTCAGGTAGGCACTTTGCAAAAAACACCTCTGTTTTCTTTCCAAAAATTTGATGTGTCCACGTTGCGTTTTGGGGCATTTCCTGTCGCGGGCGCTAGGCCTACCCACACAAGTGAGGTATCATTTTTATCGGGAGACTTGGGGGGACGCTGGGTGGAAGGAAATTTGTGGCTCCTCTCAGATTCCAGAACTTTCTGTCACCGAAATGTGAGGAAAACCTGTTTTTTTGCCACTTTTTGAGGTTTGCAAAGGATTCTGGGTAACAGAAGCTGGTCAGAGCCCCGCAAGTCACCCCATCTTGGATTACCATAGGTCTCTTGTTTTAAAAAATGCACAGGTTTGGTAGGTTTCCCTAGGTGCCGGCTGAGCTAGAGGCCAAAATCTACAGGTAGGCACTTTGCAAAAAACACCTCTGTTTTCTTTCAAAATATTTGATGTGTCCACGTTGCGTTTTGGGGCATTTCCTGTCGCGGGCGCTAGGCCTACCCACACAAGTGAGGTATCATTTTTATCGGGAGACTTGGGGGGACGCTGGGTGGAAGGAAATTTGTGGCTCCTCTCAGAATCCAGAACTTTCTGTCACCGAAATGTGAGGAAAACTTGTTTTTTTAGCCACTTTTTGAGGTTTGCAAAGGATTCTGGGTAACAGAACCTGGTCAGAGCCCCGCAAGTCACCCCATCTTGGATTCCCCTAGGTCTCTAGTTTTCAAAAATGCACAGGTTTGGTAGGTTTCCCTAGGTGCCGGCTGAGCTAGAGGCCAAAATCTACAGGTAGGCACTTTGCAAAAAACACCTCTGTTTTCTTTCCAAAAATTTGATGTGTCCACGTTGCGTTTTGGGGCATTTCCTGTCGCGGGCGCTAGGCCTACCCACACAAGTGAGGTATCATTTTTATCAGGAGAATTGGGGGGATGCTGAGTGGAAGGAAATTTGTGGCTCCTCTCCGATTCCAGAACTTTCTGTCACCGAAATATTAGGAAAACCTGTTTTTTTGCCACTTTTTTAGGTTTGCAAAGGATTCTGGGTAACAGAACCTGGTCAGAGCCCCGCAAGTCACCCCATCTTGGATTCCCCTAGGTCTCTAGTTTTCAAAAATGCACAGGTTTGGTAGGTTTCCCTAGGTGCCGGCTGAGCTAGAGGCCAAAATCTACAGGTAGGCACTTTGCAAAAAACACCTCTGTTTTCTTTCCAAAAATTTGATGTGTCCACGTTGCGTTTTGGGGCATTTCCTGTCGCGGGCGCTAGGCCTACCCACACAAGTGAGGAATCATTTTTATCGGGAGACTTGGGGGGACGCTGGGTGGAAGGAAATTTGTGGCTCCTCTCAGATTCCAGAACTTTCTGTCACCGAAATATTAGGAAAACCTGTTTTTTTGCCACTTTTTTAGGTTTGCAAAGGATTCTGGGTAACAGAACCTGGTCAGAGCCCCGCAAGTCACCCCATCTTGGATTCCCCTAGGTCTCTAGTTTTCAAAAATGCACAGGTTTGGTAGGTTTCCCTAGGTGCCGGCTGAGCTAGAGGCCAAAATCTACAGGTAGGCACTTTGCAAAAAACACCTCTGTTTTCTTTCAAAATATTTGATGTGTCCACGTTGCGTTTTGGGGCATTTCCTGTCGCGGGTGCTAGGCCTACCCACACAAGTGAGGTATCATTTTTATCGGGAGACTTGGGGGTACGCTGGGTGGAAGGAAATTTGTGGCTCCTCTCAGATTCCAGAACTTTCTGTCACCGAAATGTGAGGAAAACTTGTTTTTATAGCCACTTTTTGAGGTTTGCAAAGGATTCTGGGTAACAGAACCTGGTCAGAGCCCCGCAAGTCACCCCATCTTGGATTCCCCTAGGTCTCTAGTTTTCAAAAATGCACAGGTTTGGTAGGTTTCCCTAGGTGCCGGCTGAGCTAGAGGCCAAAATCTACAGGTAGTCACTTTGCAAAAAACACCTCTGTTTTCTTTCCAAAAATTTGATGTGTCCACGTTGCATTTTGGGGCATTTCCTGTCGCGGGCGCTAGGCCTACCCACACAAGTGAGGTATCATTTTTATCGGGAGACTTGGGGGGATGCTGGGTGGAAGGAAATTTGTGGCACCTCTCAGATTCCAGAACTTTCTGTCACCAAAATGTGAGGAAAACCTGGTTTTTTTGCCACTTTTTGAGGTTTGCAAAGGATTCTGGGTAACAGAACCTGGTCAGAGCCCCGCAAGTCACCCCATCTTGGATTCCCCTAGGTCTCTAGTTTTCAAAAATGCACAGGTTTGGTAGGTTTCCCTAGGTGCCGGCTGAGCTAGAGGCCAAAATCTACAGGTAGGCACTTTGCAAAAAACACCTCTATTTTCTTTCAAAATATTTGATGTGTCCACGTTGTGTTTTGGGGCATTTCCTGTCACGGGCGCTAGGCCTACTCACACAAGTGAGATATAATTTTTATCGGGAGACTTGGGGGGACGTTGGGTGGAAGGAAATTTGTGGCTCCTCTCAGATTCCAGAACTTTCTGTCACCGAAATGTGAGGAAAACTTGTTTTTTTAGCCACTTTTTGATGTTTGCAAAGGATTCTGGGTAACAGAACCTGGTCAGAGCCCCGCAAGTCACCCCATCTTGGATTACCCTAGGTCTCTAGTTTTCAAAAATGCACAGGTTTGGTAGGTTTCCCTAGGTGACGGCTGAGCTAGAGGCCAAATTCTACAGGTAGGCACTTTGCAAAAAACACCTCTGTTTTCTTTCCAAAAATTTGATGTGTCCACGTTGCGTTTTGGGGTTTTTCCTGTTGCGGGCGCTAGGCCTACCCACACAAGTGAGGTATAATTTTTATCGGGAGACTTGGGGGGACGTTGGGTGGAAGGAAATTTGTGGCTCCTCTCAGATTCCAGAACTTTCTGTCACCGAAATGTGAGGAAAACTTGTTTTTTTAGCCACTTTTTGATGTTTGCAAAGGATTCTGGGTAACAGAACCTGGTCAGAGCCCCGCAAGTCACCCCATCTTGGATTACCCTAGGTCTCTTGTTTTAAAAAATGCACAGGTTTGGTAGGTTTCCCTAGGTGCCGGCTGAGCTAGAGGCCAAAATCTACAGGTAGGCACTTTGCAAAAAACACCTCTGTTTTCTTTCAAAATATTTGATGTGTCCACGTTGCATTTTGGGGCATTTCCTGTCGCGGGCGCTAGGCCTACCCACACAAGTGAGGTATCATTTTTATCGGGAGACTTGGGGGGACGCTGGGTGGAAGGAAATTTGTGGCTCCTCTCAGAATCCAGAACTTTCTCTCACCGAAATGTGAGGAAAACTTGTTTTTTTAGCCACTTTTTGAGGTTTGCAAAGGATTCTGGGTAACAGAACCTTGTCAGAGCCCCGCAAGTCACCCCATCTTGGATTCCCCTAGGTCTCTAGTTTTCAAAAATGCACAGGTTTGGTAGGTTTCCCTAGGTGCCGGCTGAGCTAGAGGCCAAAATCTACTGGTAGGCACTTTGCAAAAAACACCTCTGTTTTCTTTCCAAAAATTTGATGTGTCCACGTTGCGTTTTGGGGCATTTCCTGTCGCGGGCGCTAGGCCTACTCACACAAGTGAGGTATCATTTTTATCGGGAGACTTGGGGGGACGCTGGGTGGAAGGAAATTTGTGGCTCCTCTCAGATTCCAGAACTTTCTGTCACCGAAATGTGAGGAAAACCTGTTTTTTTGCCACTTTTTGAGGTTTGCAAAGGATTCTGGGTAACAGAACCTGGTCAGAGCCCCGCAAGTCACCCCATCTTGGATTCCCCTAGGTCTCTAGTTTTCAAAAATGCACAGGTTTGGTAGGTTTCCCTAGGTGCCGGCTGAGCTAGAGGCCAAAATCTACAGGTAGGCACTTTGCTAAAAACAGCTCTGTTTTCTTTCAAAATATTTGATGTGTCCACGTTGCGTTTTGGGGCATTTCCTGTAGCGGGCGCTAGGCCTACCCACACAAGTGAGGTATCATTTTTATCGGGAGACTTGGGGGGATGCTGGGTGGAAGGAAATTTGTGGCTCCTCTCAGAATCCAGAACTTTCTGTCACCGAAATGTGAGGAAAACTTGTTTTTGTAGCCACTTTTTGAGGTTTGCAAAGGATTCTGGGTAACAGAACCTGGTCAGAGCCCCACAAGTCACCCCATCTTGGATTCCCCTAGGTCTCTAGTTTTCAAAAATGCACAGGTTTGGTAGGTTTCCCTAGGTGCCGGCTGAGCTAGAGGCCAAAATCTACAGGTAGGCACTTTGCAAAAAACACCTCAGTTTTCTTTCCAAAAATTTGATGTGTCCACGTTGAGTTTTGGGGCATTTCCTGTCGCGGGCGCTAGGCCTACCCACACAAGTGAGGTATCATTTTTATCGGGAGAATTGGGGGGATGCTGAGTGAAAGGAAATTTGTGGCTCCTCTCAGATTCCAGAACTTTCTGTCACCGAAATGTGAGGAAAACCTGTTTTTTTTGCCACTTTTTGAGGTTTGCAAAGGATTCTGGGTAACAGAACCTGGTCAGAGCCCCGCAAGTCACCCCATCTTGGATTCCCCTACGTCTCTAGTTTTCAAAAATGCACAGGTTTGGTAGGTTTCCCTAGGTGCCGGCTGAGCTAGAGGCCAAAATCTACAGGTAGGCACTTTGCAAAAAACACCTCTGTTTTCTTTCCAAAAATTTGATGTGTCCACGTTGCGTTTTGGGGCATTTCCTGTCGCGGGCGCTAGGCCTACCCACAAAAGTGTGATATAATTTTTATCGGGAGACTTGGGGGGACGTTGGGTGGAAGGAAATTTGTGGCTCCTCTCAGATTCCAGAGCTTTCTGTCACCGAAATGTGAGGAAAACTTGTTTTTTTAGCCACTTTTTGATGTTTGCAAAGGATTCTGGGTAACAGAACCTGGTCAGAGCCCCGCAAGTCACCCCATCTTGGATTACCCTAGGTCTCTAGTTTTCAAAAATGCACAGGTTTGGTAGGTTTCCCTAGGTGACGGCTGAGCTAGAGGCCAAAATCTACATGTAGGCACTTTGCAAAAAACACCTCTGTTTTCTTTCCAAAAATTTGATGTGTCCACGTTGCGTTTTGGGGCATTTCCTGTTGCGGGCGCTAGGCCTACCCACACAAGTGAGGTATAATTTTTATCGGGAGACTTGGGGGGACGTTGGGTGGAAGGAAATTTGTGGCTCCTCTCAGATTCCAGAACTTTCTGTCACCGAAATGTGAGGAAAACTTGTTTTTTTAGCCACTTTTTGATGTTTGCAAAGGATTCTGGGTAACAGAACCTGGTCAGAGCCCCGCAAGTCACCCCATCTTGGATTACCCTAGGTCTCTTGTTTTAAAAAATGCACAGGTTTGGTAGGTTTCCCTAGGTGCCGGCTGAGCTAGAGGCCAAAATCTACAGGTAGGCACTTTGCAAAAAACACCTCTGTTTTCTTTCAAAATATTTGATGTGTCCACGTTGCGTTTTGGGGCATTTCCTGTCGCGGGCGCTAGGCCTACCCACACAAGTGAGGTATCATTTTTATCGGGAGACTTGGGGGGACGCTGGGTGGAAGGAAATTTGTGGCTCCTCTCAGAATCCAGAACTTTCTCTCACCGAAATGTGAGGAAAACTTGTTTTTTTAGCCACTTTTTGAGGTTTGCAAAGGATTCTGGGTAACAGAACCTTGTCAGAGCCCCGCAAGTCACCCCATCTTGGATTCCCCTAGGTCTCTAGTTTTAAAAAATGCACAGGTTTGGTAGGTTTCCCTAGGTGCCGGCTGAGCTAGAGGCCAAAATCTACAGGTAGGCACTTTGCAAAAAACACCTCTGTTTTCTTTCCAAAAATTTGATGTGTCCACGTTGAGTTTTGGGGCATTTCCTGTCGCGGGCGCTAGGCCTACCCACACAAGTGAGGTATCATTTTTATCGGGAGACTTGGGGGGATGCTGGGTGGAAGGAAATTTGTGGCACCTCTCAGATTCCAGAACTTTCTGTCACCAAAATGTGAGGAAAACCTGTTTTTTTTGCCACTTTTTGAGGTTTGCAAAGGATTCTGGGTAACAGAACCTGGTCAGAGCCCCGCAACTCACCCCATCTTGGATTCCCCTAGGTCTCTAGTTTTCAAAAATGCACAGGGTTGGTAGGTTTCCCCAGGTGCAGGCTGAGCTAGAGGCCAAAATCTACAGGTAGGCACTTTGCAAAAAACACCTCTGTTTTCTTTCAAAATATTTGATGTGTCCACGTTGTGTTTTGGGGCATTTCCTGTCACGGGCGCTAGGCCTACTCACACAAGTGAGATATAATTTTTATCGGGAGACTTGGGGGGACGTTGGGTGGAAGGAAATTTGTGGCTCCTCTCAGATTCCAGAACTTTCTGTCACCGAAATGTGAGGAAAACTTGTTTTTTTAGCCACTTTTTGATGTTTGCAAAGGATTCTGGGTAACAGAACCTGGTCAGAGCCCCGCAAGTCACCCCATCTTGGATTACCCTAGGTCTCTAGTTTTCAAAAATGCACAGGTTTGGTAGGTTTCCCTAGGTGACGGCTGAGCTAGAGGCCAAAATCTACAGGTAGGCACTTTGCAAAAAACACCTCTGTTTTCTTTCCAAAAATTTGATGTGTCCACGTTGCGTTTTGGGGCTTTTCCTGTTGCGGGCGCTAGGCCTACCCACACAAGTGAGGTATAATTTTTATCGGGAGACTTGGGGGGACGTTGGGTAGAAGGAAATTTGTGGCTCCTCTCAGATTCCAGAACTTTCTGTCACCGAAATGTGAGGAAAACTTGTTTTTTTAGCCACTTTTTGATGTTTGCAAAGGATTCTGGGTAACAGAACCTGGTCAGAGCCCCGCAAGTCACCCCATCTTGGATTACCCTAGGTCTCTTGTTTTAAAAAATGCACAGGTTTGGTAGGTTTCCCTAGGTGCCGGCTGAGCTAGAGGCCAAAATCTACAGGTAGGCACTTTGCAAAAAACACCTCTGTTTTCTTTCAAAATATTTGATGTGTCCACGTTGCGTTTTGGGGCATTTCCTGTCGCGGGCGCTAGGCCTACCCACACAAGTGAGGTATCATTTTTATCGGGAGACTTGGGGGGATGCTGGGTGGAAGGAAATTTGTGGCTCCTCTCAGAATCCAGAACTTTCTCTCACCGAAATGTGAGGAAAACTTGTTTTTTTAGCCACTTTTTGAGGTTTGCAAAGGATTCTGGGTAACAGAACCTTGTCAGAGCCCCGCAAGTCACCCCATCTTGGATTCCCCTAGGTCTCTAGTTTTCAAAAATGCACAGGTTTGGTAGGTTTCCCTAGGTGCCGGCTGAGCTAGAGGCCAAAATCTACTGGTAGGCACTTTGCAAAAAACACCTCTGTTTTCTTTCCAAAAATTTGATGTGTCCACGTTGCGTTTTGGGGCATTTCCTGTCGCGGGCGCTAGGCCTACCCACACAAGTGAGGTATCATTTTTATCGGGAGACTTGGGGGGACGCTGGGTGGAAGGAAATTTGTGGCTCCTCTCAGATTCCAGAACTTTCTGTCACCGAAATGTGAGGAAAACCTGTTTTTTTGCCACTTTTTGAGGTTTGCAAAGGATTCTGGGTAACAGAACCTGGTCAGAGCCCCGCAAGTCACCCCATCTTGGATTCCCCTAGGTCTCTAGTTTTCAAAAATGCACAGGTTTGGTAGGTTTCCCTAGGTGCCGGCTGAGCTAGAGGCCAAAATCTACAGGTAGGCACTTTGCAAAAAACACCTCTGTTTTCTTTCAAAATATTTGATGTGTCCACGTTGCGTTTTGGGGCATTTCCTGTCGCGGGCGCTAGGCCTACCCACACAAGTGAGGTATCATTTTTATCGGGAGACTTGGGGGGATGCTGGGTGGAAGGAAATTTGTGGCTCCTCTCAGAATCCAGAACTTTCTGTCACCGAAATGTGAGGAAAACTTGTTTTTGTAGCCACTTTTTGAGGTTTGCAAAGGATTCTGGGTAACAGAACCTGGTCAGAGCCCCACAAGTCACCCCATCTTGGATTCCCCTAGGTCTCTAGTTTTCAAAAATGCACAGGTTTGGTAGGTTTCCCTAGGTGCCGGCTGAGCTAGAGGCCAAAATCTACAGGTAGGCACTTTGCAAAAAACACCTCTGTTTTCTTTCCAAAAATTTGATGTGTCCACGTTGAGTTTTGGGGCATTTCCTGTCGCGGGCGCTAGGCCTACCCACACAAGTGAGGTATCATTTTTATCGGGAGAATTGGGGGGATGCTGAGTGGAAGGAAATTTGTGGCTCCTCTCAGATTCCAGAACTTTCTGTCACCGAAATGTGAGGAAAACCTGTTTTTTTTGCCACTTTTTGAGGTTTGCAAAGGATTCTGGGTAACAGAACCTGGTCAGAGCCCCGCAAGTCACCCCATCTTGGATTCCCCTACGTCTCTAGTTTTCAAAAATGCACAGGTTTGGTAGGTTTCCCTAGGTGCCGGCTGAGCTAGAGGCCAAAATCTACAGGTAGGCACTTTGCAAAAAACACCTCTGTTTTCTTTCCAAAAATTTGATGTGTCCACGTTGCGTTTTGGGGCATTTCCTGTCGCGGGCGCTAGGCCTACCCACACAAGTGAGATATAATTTTTATCGGGAGACTTGGGGGGACGTTGGGTGGAAGGAAATTTGTGGCTCCTCTCAGATTCCAGAGCTTTCTGTCACCGAAATGTGAGGAAAACTTGTTTTTTTAGCCACTTTTTGATGTTTGCAAAGGATTCTGGGTAACAGAACCTGGTCAGAGCCCCGCAAGTCACCCCATCTTGGATTACCCTAGGTCTCTAGTTTTCAAAAATGCACAGGTTTGGTAGGTTTCCCTAGGTGACGGCTGAGCTAGAGGCCAAAATCTACATGTAGGCAGTTTGCAAAAAACACCTCTGTTTTCTTTCCAAAAATGTGATGTGTCCACGTTGCGTTTTGGGGCATTTCCTGTTGCGGGCGCTAGGCCTACCCACACAAGTGAGGTATAATTTTTATCGGGAGACTTGGGGGGACGTTGGGTGGAAGGAAATTTGTGGCTCCTCTCAGATTCCAGAACTTTCTGTCACCGAAATGTGAGGAAAACTTGTTTTTTTAGCCACTTTTTGATGTTTGCAAAGGATTCTGGGTAACAGAACCTGGTCAGAGCCCCGCAAGTCACCCCATCTTGGATTACCCTAGGTCTCTTGTTTTAAAAAATGCACAGGTTTGGTAGGTTTCCCTAGGTGCCGGCTGAGCTAGAGGCCAAAATCTACAGGTAGGCACTTTGCAAAAAACACCTCTGTTTTCTTTCCAAAAATTTGATGTGTCCACGTTGAGTTTTGGGGCATTTCCTGTCGCGGGCGCTAGGCCTACCCACACAAGTGAGGTATCATTTTTATCGGGAGACTTGGGGGGATGCTGGGTGGAAGGAAATTTGTGGCTCCTCTCAGAATCCAGAACTTTCTGTCACCGAAATATGAGGGAAACTTGTTTTTGTAGCCACTTTTTGAGGTTTGCAAAGGATTCTGGGTAACAGAACCTGGTCAGAGCCCCACAAGTCACCCCATCTTGGATTCCCCTAGGTCTCTAGTTTTCAAAAATGCACAGGTTTGGTAGGTTTCCCTAGGTGCCGGCTGAGCTAGAGGCCAAAATCTACAGGTAGGCACTTTGCAAAAAACACCTCTGTTTTCTTTCCAAAAATTTGATGTGTCCACGTTGAGTTTTGGGGCATTTCCTGTCGCGGGCGCTAGGCCTACCCACACAAGTGAGGTATCATTTTTATCGGGAGAATTGGGGGGATGCTGAGTGGAAGGAAATTTGTGGCTCCTCTCAGATTCCAGAACTTTCTGTCACCGAAATGTGAGGAAAACCTGTTTTTTTTGCCACTTTTTGAGGTTTGCAAAGGATTCTGGGTAACAGAACCTGGTCAGAGCCCCGCAAGTCACCCCATCTTGGATTCCCCTACGTCTCTAGTTTTAAAAAATGCACAGGTTTGGTAGGTTTCCCTAGGTGCCGGCTGAGCTAGAGGCCAAAATCTACAGGTAGGCACTTTGCAAAAAACACCTCTGTTTTCTTTCCAAAAATTTGATGTGTCCACGTTGCGTTTTGGGGCATTTCCTGTCGCGGGCGCTAGGCCTACCCACACAAGTGAGATATAATTTTTATCGGGAGACTTGGGGGGACGTTGGGTGGAAGGAAATTTGTGGCTCCTCTCAGATTCCAGAGCTTTCTGTCACCGAAATGTGAGGAAAACTTGTTTTTATAGCCACTTTTTGAGGTTTGCAAAGGATTCTGGGTAACAGAACCTGGTCAGAGCCCCGCAAGTCACCCCATCTTGGATTCCCCTAGGTCTCTAGTTTTCAAAAATGCACAGGTTTGGTAGGTTTCCCTAGGTGCCGGCTGAGCTAGAGGCCAAAATCTACAGGTAGGCACTTTGCAAAAAACACCTCTGTTTTCTTTCAAAATATTTGATGTGTCCACGTTGTGTTTTGGGGCATTTCCTGTCACGGGCGCTAGGCCTACTCACACAAGTGAGATATAATTTTTATCGGGAGACTTGGGGGGACGTTGGGTAGAAGGAAATTTGTGGCTCCTCTCAGATTCCAGAACTTTCTGTCACCGAAATGTGAGGAAAACTTGTTTTTTTAGCCACTTTTTGATGTTTGCAAAGGATTCTGGGTAACAGAACCTGGTCAGAGCCCCGCAAGTCACCCCATCTTGGATTACCCTAGGTCTCTAGTTTTCAAAAATGCACAGGTTTGGTAGGTTTCCCTAGGTGACGGCTGAGCTAGAGGCCAAAATCTACAGGTAGGCACTTTGCAAAAAACACCTCTGTTTTCTTTCCAAAAATTTGATGTGTCCACGTTGCGTTTTGGGGCTTTTCCTGTTGCGGGCGCTAGGCCTACCCACACAAGTGAGGTATAATTTTTATCGGGAGACTTGGGGGGACTTTGGGTGGAAGGAAATTTGTGGCTCCTCTCAGATTCCAGAACTTTCTGTCACCGAAATGTGAGGAAAACTTGTTTTTTTAGCCACTTTTGGATGTTTGCAAAGGATTCTGGGTAACAGAACCTGGTCAGAGCCCCGCAAGTCACCCCATCTTGGATTACCCTAGGTCTCTTGTTTTAAAAAATGCACAGGTTTGGTAGGTTTCCCTAGGTGCCGGCTGAGCTAGAGGCCAAAATCTACAGGTAGGCACTTTGCAAAAAACACCTCTGTTTTCTTTCAAAATATTTGATGTGTCCACGTTGCGTTTTGGGGCATTTCCTGTCGCGGGCGCTAGGCCTACCCACACAAGTGAGGTATCATTTTTATCGGGAGACTTGGGGGGACGCTGGGTGGAAGGAAATTTGTGGCTCCTCTCAGAATCCAGAACTTTCTCTCACCGAAATGTGAGGAAAACTTGTTTTTTTAGCCACTTTTTGAGGTTTGCAAAGGATTCTGGGTAACAGAACCTTGTCAGAGCCCCGCAAGTCACCCCATCTTGGATTCCCCTAGGTCTCTAGTTTTCAAAAATGCACAGGTTTGGTAGGTTTCCCTAGGTGACGGCTGAGCTAGAGGCCAAAATCTACAGGTAGGCACTTTGCAAAAAACACCTCTGTTTTCTTTCCAAAAATTTGATGTGTCCACGTTGCGTTTTGGGGCTTTTCCTGTTGCGGGCGCTAGGCCTACCCACACAAGTGAGGTATAATTTTTATCGGGAGACTTGGGGGGACTTTGGGTGGAAGGAAATTTGTGGCTCCTCTCAGATTCCAGAACTTTCTGTCACCGAAATGTGAGGAAAACTTGTTTTTTTAGCCACTTTTGGATGTTTGCAAAGGATTCTGGGTAACAGAACCTGGTCAGAGCCCCGCAAGTCACCCCATCTTGGATTACCCTAGGTCTCTTGTTTTAAAAAATGCACAGGTTTGGTAGGTTTCCCTAGGTGCCGGCTGAGCTAGAGGCCAAAATCTACAGGTAGGCACTTTGCAAAAAACACCTCTGTTTTCTTTCCAAAAATTTGATGTGTCCACGTTGCGTTTTGGGGCATTTCCTGTCGCGGGCGCTAGGCCTACCCACACAAGTGAGGTATCGTTTTTATCGGGAGACTTGGGGGGACGCTGGGTGGAAGGAAATTTGTGGCTCCTCTCAGATTCCAGAACTTTCTGTCACCGAAATGTGAGGAAAACCTGTTTTTTTGCCACTTTTTGATGTTTGCAAAGGATTCTGGGTAACAGAACCTGGTCAGAGCCCCGCAAGTCACCCCATCTTGGATTACCCTAGGTCTCTAGTTTTCAAAAATGCACAGGTTTGGTAGGTTTCCCTAGGTGACGGCTGAGCTAGAGGCCAAAATCTACAGGTAGGCACTTTGCAAAAAACACCTCTGTTTTCTTTCCAAAAATTTGATGTGTCCACGTTGCGTTTTGGGGCTTTTCCTGTTGCGGGCGCTAGGCCTACCCACACAAGTGAGGTATAATTATTATCGGGAGACTTGGGGGGACGTTGGGTGGAAGGAAATTTGTGGCTCCTCTCAGATTCCAGAACTTTCTGTCACCGAAATGTGAGGAAAACTTGTTTTTTTAGCCACTTTTTGATGTTTGCAAAGGATTCTGGGTAACAGAACCTGGTCAGAGCCCCGCAAGTCACCCCATCTTGGATTACCCTAGGTCTCTTGTTTTAAAAAATGCACAGGTTTGGTAGGTTTCCCTAGGTGCCGGCTGAGCTAGAGGCCAAAATCTACAGGTAGGCACTTTGCAAAAAACACCTCTGTTTTCTTTCAAAATATTTGATGTGTCCACGTTGCGTTTTGGGGCATTTCCTGTCGCGGGCGCTAGGCCTACCCACACAAGTGAGGTATCATTTTTATCGGGAGACTTGGGGGGACGCTGGGTGGAAGGAAATTTGTGGCTCCTCTCAGAATCCAGAACTTTCTCTCACCGAAATGTGAGGAAAACTTGTTTTTTTAGCCACTTTTTGAGGTTTGCAAAGGATTCTGGGTAACAGAACCTTGTCAGAGCCCCGCAAGTCACCCCATCTTGGATTCCCCTAGGTCTCTAGTTTTCAAAAATGCACAGGTTTGGTAGGTTTCCCTAGGTGCCGGCTGAGCTAGAGGCCAAAATCTACTGGTAGGCACTTTGCAAAAAACACCTCTGTTTTCTTTCCAAAAATTTGATGTGTCCACGTTGCGTTTTGGGGCATTTCCTGTCGCGGGCGCTAGGCCTACCCACACAAGTGAGGTATCGTTTTTATCGGGAGACTTGGGGGGACGCTGGGTGGAAGGAAATTTGTGGCTCCTCTCAGATTCCAGAACTTTCTGTCACCGAAATGTGAGGAAAACCTGTTTTTTTGCCACTTTTTGAGGTTTGCAAAGGATTCTGGGTAACAGAACCTGGTCAGAGCCCCGCAAGTCACCCCATCTTGGATTCCCCTAGGTCTCTAGTTTTCAAAAATGCACAGGTTTGGTAGGTTTCCCTAGGTGCCGGCTGAGCTAGAGGCCAAAATCTACAGGTAGGCACTTTGCTAAAAACAGCTCTGTTTTCTTTCAAAATATTTGATGTGTCCACGTTGCGTTTTGGGGCATTTCCTGTCGCGGGCGCTAGGCCTACCCACACAAGTGAGGTATCATTTTTATCGGGAGACTTGGGGGGATGCTGGGTGGAAGGAAATTTGTGGCTCCTCTCAGAATCCAGAACTTTCTGTCACCGAAATGTGAGGAAAACTTGTTTTTGTAGCCACTTTTTGAGGTTTGCAAAGGATTCTGGGTAACAGAACCTGGTCAGAGCCCCACAAGTCACCCCATCTTGGATTCCCCTAGGTCTCTAGTTTTCAAAAATGCACAGGTTTGGTAGGTTTCCCTAGGTGCCGGCTGAGCTAGAGGCCAAAATCTACAGGTAGGCACTTTGCAAAAAACACCTCTGTTTTCTTTCCAAAAATTTGATGTGTCCACGTTGAGTTTTGGGGCATTTCCTGTTGCGGGCGCCAGGCCTACCCACACAAGTGAGGTATCATTTTTATCGGGAGAATTGGGGGGATGCTGAGTGGAAGGAAATTTGTGGCTCCTCTCAGATTCCAGAACTTTCTGTCACCGAAATGTGAGGAAAACCTGTTTTTTTTGCCACTTTTTGAGGTTTGCAAAGGATTCTGGGTAACAGAACCTGGTCAGAGCCCCGCAAGTCACCCCATCTTGGATTCCCCTACGTCTCTAGTTTTCAAAAATGCACAGGTTTGGTAGGTTTCCCTAGGTGCCGGCTGAGCTAGAGGCCAAAATCTACAGGTAGGCACTTTGCAAAAAACACCTCTGTTTTCTTTCCAAAAATTTGATGTGTCCACGTTGCGTTTTGGGGCATTTCCTGTCGCGGGCGCTAGGCCTACCCACACAAGTGAGATATAATTTTTATCGGGAGACTTGGGGGGACGTTGGGTGGAAGGAAATTTGTGGCTCCTCTCAGATTCCAGAGCTTTCTGTCACCGAAATGTGAGGAAAACTTGTTTTTTTAGCCACTTTTTGATGTTTGCAAAGGATTCTGGGTAACAGAACCTGGTCAGAGCCCCGCAAGTCACCCCATCTTGGATTACCCTAGGTCTCTAGTTTTCAAAAATGCACAGGTTTGGTAGGTTTCCCTAGGTGACGGCTGAGCTAGAGGCCAAAATCTACATGTAGGCACTTTGCAAAAAACACCTCTGTTTTCTTTCCAAAAATTTGTTGTGTCCACGTTGCGTTTTGGGGCATTTCCTGTTGCGGGCGCTAGGCCTACCCACACAAGTGAGGTATAATTTTTATCGGGAGACTTGGGGGGACGTTGGGTGGAAGGAAATTTGTGGCTCCTCTCAGATTCCAGAACTTTCTGTCACCGAAATGTGAGGAAAACTTGTTTTTTTAGCCACTTTTTGATGTTTGCAAAGGATTCTGGGTAACAGAACCTGGTCAGAGCCCCGCAAGTCACCCCATCTTGGATTACCCTAGGTCTCTTGTTTTAAAAAATGCACAGGTTTGGTAGGTTTCCCTAGGTGCCGGCTGAGCTAGAGGCCAAAATCTACAGGTAGGCACTTTGCAAAAAACACCTCTGTTTTCTTTCAAAATATTTGATGTGTCCACGTTGCGTTTTGGGGCATTTCCTGTCGCGGGCGCTAGGCCTACCCACACAAGTGAGGTATCATTTTTATCGGGAGACTTGGGGGGACGCTGGGTGGAAGGAAATTTGTGGCTCCTCTCAGAATCCAGAACTTTCTCTCACCGAAATGTGAGGAAAACTTGTTTTTTTAGCCACTTTTTGAGGTTTGCAAAGGATTCTGGGTAACAGAACCTTGTCAGAGCCCCGCAAGTCACCCCATCTTGGATTCCCCTAGGTCTCTAGTTTTAAAAAATGCACAGGTTTGGTAGGTTTCCCTAGGTGCCGGCTGAGCTAGAGGCCAAAATCTACAGGTAGGCACTTTGCAAAAAACACCTCTGTTTTCTTTCCAAAAATTTGATGTGTCCACGTTGAGTTTTGGGGCATTTCCTGTCGCGGGCGCTAGGCCTACCCACACAAGTGAGGTATCATTTTTATCGGGAGACTTGGGGGGATGCTGGGTGGAAGGAAATTTGTGGCTCCTCTCAGATTCCAGAACTTTCTGTCACCAAAATGTGAGGAAAACCTGTTTTTTTTGCCACTTTTTGAGGTTTGCAAAAGATTCTGGGTAACAGAACCTGGTCAGAGCCCCGCAACTCACCCCATCTTGGATTCCCCTAGGTCTCTAGTTTTCAAAAATGCACAGGGTTGGTAGGTTTCCCCAGGTGCCGGCTGAGCTAGAGGCCAAAATCTACAGGTAGGCACTTTGCAAAAAACACCTCTGTTTTCTTTCAAAATATTTGATGTGTCCACGTTGTGTTTTGGGGCATTTCCTGTCACGGGCGCTAGGCCTACTCACACAAGTGAGATATAATTTTTATCGGGAGACTTGGGGGGACGTTGGGTGGAAGGAAATTTGTGGCTCCTCTCAGATTCCAGAACTTTCTGTCACCGAAATGTGAGGAAAACTTGTTTTTTTAGCCACTTTTTGATGTTTGCAAAGGATTCTGGGTAAGAGAACCTGGTCAGAGCCCCGCAAGTCACCCCATCTTGGATTACCCTAGGTCTCTAGTTTTCAAAAATGCACAGGTTTGGTAGGTTTCCCTAGGTGACGGCTGAGCTAGAGGCCAAAATCTACAGGTAGGCAATTTGCAAAAAACACCTCTGTTTTCTTTCCAAAAATTTGATGTGTCCACGTTGCGTTTTGGGGCTTTTCCTGTTGCGGGCGCTAGGCCTACCCACACAAGTGAGGTATAATTTTTATCGGGAGACTTGGGGGGACGTTGGGTAGAAGGAAATTTGTGGCTCCTCTCAGATTCCAGAACTTTCTGTCACCGAAATGTGAGGAAAACTTGTTTTTTTAGCCACTTTTTGATGTTTGCAAAGGATTCTGGGTAACAGAACCTGGTCAGAGCCCCGCAAGTCACCCCATCTTGGATTACCCTAGGTCTCTTGTTTTAAAAAATGCACAGGTTTGGTAGGTTTCCCTAGGTGCCGGCTGAGCTAGAGGCCAAAATCTACAGGTAGGCACTTTGCAAAAAACACCTCTGTTTTCTTTCAAAATATTTGATGTGTCCACGTTGCGTTTTGGGGCATTTCCTGTCGCGGGCGCTAGGCCTACCCACACAAGTGAGGTATCATTTTTATCGGGAGACTTGGGGGGATGCTGGGTGGAAGGAAATTTGTGGCTCCTCTCAGAATCCAGAACTTTCTCTCACCGAAATGTGAGGAAAACTTGTTTTTTTAGCCACTTTTTGAGGTTTGCAAAGGATTCTGGGTAACAGAACCTTGTCAGAGCCCCGCAAGTCACCCCATCTTGGATTCCCCTAGGTCTCTAGTTTTCAAAAATGCACAGGTTTGGTAGGTTTCCCTAGGTGCCGGCTGAGCTAGAGGCCAAAATCTACTGGTAGGCACTTTGCAAAAAACACCTCTGTTTTCTTTCCAAAAATTTGATGTGTCCACGTTGCGTTTTGGGGCATTTCCTGTCGCGGGCGCTAGGCCTACCCACACAAGTGAGGTATCATTTTTATCGGGAGACTTGGGGGGACGCTGGGTGGAAGGAAATTTGTGGCTCCTCTCAGATTCCAGAACTTTCTGTCACCGAAATGTGAGGAAAACCTGTTTTTTTGCCACTTTTTGAGGTTTGCAAAGGATTCTGGGTAACAGAACCTGGTCAGAGCCCCGCAAGTCACCCCATCTTGGATTCCCCTAGGTCTCTAGTTTTCAAAAATGCACAGGTTTGGTAGGTTTCCCTAGGTGCCGGCTGAGCTAGAGGCCAAAATCTACAGGTAGGCACTTTGCAAAAAACACCTCTGTTTTCTTTCAAAATATTTGATGTGTCCACGTTGCGTTTTGGGGCATTTCCTGTCGCGGGCGCTAGGCCTACCCACACAAGTGAGGTATCATTTTTATCGGGAGACTTGGGGGGATGCTGGGTGGAAGGAAATTTGTGGCTCCTCTCAGAATCCAGAACTTTCTGTCACCGAAATGTGAGGAAAACTTGTTTTTGTAGCCACTTTTTGAGGTTTGCAAAGGATTCTGGGTAACAGAACCTGGTCAGAGCCCCACAAGTCACCCCATCTTGGATTCCCCTAGGTCTCTAGTTTTCAAAAATGCACAGGTTTGGTAGGTTTCCCTAGGTGCCGGCTGAGCTAGAGGCCAAAATCTACAGGTAGGCACTTTGCAAAAAACACCTCTGTTTTCTTTCCAAAAATTTGATGTGTCCACGTTGAGTTTTGGGGCATTTCCTGTCACGGGCGCTAGGCCTACCCACACAAGTGAGGTATCATTTTTATCGGGAGAATTGGGGGGATGCTGAGTGGAAGGAAATTTGTGGCTCCTCTCAGATTCCAGAACTTTCTGTCACCGAAATGTGAGGAAAACCTGTTTTTTTTGCCACTTTTTGAGGTTTGCAAAGGATTCTGGGTAACAGAACCTGGTCAGAGCCCCGCAAGTCACCCCATCTTGGATTCCCCTAGGTCTCTAGTTTTCAAAAATGCACAGGTTTGGTAGGTTTCCCTAGGTGCCGGCTGAGCTAGAGGCCAAAATCTACAGGTAGGCACTTTGCAAAAAACACCTCTGTTTTCTTTCAAAATATTTGATGTGTCCACGTTGCGTTTTGGGGCATTTCCTGTCGCGGGCGCTAGGCCTACCCACACAAGTGAGGTATCATTTTTATCGGGAGACTTGGGGGGATGCTGGGTGGAAGGAAATTTGTGGCTCCTCTCAGAATCCAGAACTTTCTGTCACCGAAATGTGAGGAAAACTTGTTTTTGTAGCCACTTTTTGAGGTTTGCAAAGGATTCTGGGTAACAGAACCTGGTCAGAGCCCCACAAGTCACCCCATCTTGGATTCCCCTAGGTCTCTAGTTTTCAAAAATGCACAGGTTTGGTAGGTTTCCCTAGGTGCCGGCTGAGCTAGAGGCCAAAATCTACAGGTAGGCACTTTGCAAAAAACACCTCTGTTTTCTTTCCAAAAATTTGATGTGTCCACGTTGAGTTTTGGGGCATTTCCTGTCACGGGCGCTAGGCCTACCCACACAAGTGAGGTATCATTTTTATCGGGAGAATTGGGGGGATGCTGAGTGGAAGGAAATTTGTGGCTCCTCTCAGATTCCAGAACTTTCTGTCACCGAAATGTGAGGAAAACCTGTTTTTTTTGCCACTTTTTGAGGTTTGCAAAGGATTCTGGGTAACAGAACCTGGTCAGAGCCCCGCAAGTCACCCCATCTTGGATTCCCCTAGGTCTCTAGTTTTCAAAAATGCACAGGTTTGGTAGGTTTCCCTAGGTGCCGGCTGAGCTAGAGGCCAAAATCTACAGGTAGGCACTTTGCAAAAAACACCTCTGTTTTCTTTCAAAATATTTGATGTGTCCACGTTGCGTTTTGGGGCATTTCCTGTCGCGGGCGCTAGGCCTACCCACACAAGTGAGGTATCATTTTTATCGGGAGACTTGGGGGGATGCTGGGTGGAAGGAAATTTGTGGCTCCTCTCAGAATCCAGAACTTTCTGTCACCGAAATGTGAGGAAAACTTGTTTTTGTAGCCACTTTTTGAGGTTTGCAAAGGATTCTGGGTAACAGAACCTGGTCAGAGCCCCACAAGTCACCCCATCTTGGATTCCCCTAGGTCTCTAGTTTTCAAAAATGCACAGGTTTGGTAGGTTTCCCTAGGTGCCGGCTGAGCTAGAGGCCAAAATCTACAGGTAGGCACTTTGCAAAAAACACCTCTGTTTTCTTTCCAAAAATTTGATGTGTCCACGTTGAGTTTTGGGGCATTTCCTGTCACGGGCGCTAGGCCTACCCACACAAGTGAGGTATCATTTTTATCGGGAGAATTGGGGGGATGCTGAGTGGAAGGAAATTTGTGGCTCCTCTCAGATTCCAGAACTTTCTGTCACCGAAATGTGAGGAAAACCTGTTTTTTTTGCCACTTTTTGAGGTTTGCAAAGGATTCTGGGTAACAGAACCTGGTCAGAGCCCCGCAAGTCACCCCATCTTGGATTCCCCTACGTCTCTAGTTTTCAAAAATGCACAGGTTTGGTAGGTTTCCCTAGGTGCCGGCTGAGCTAGAGGCCAAAATCTACAGGTAGGCACTTTGCAAAAAACACCTCTGTTTTCTTTCCAAAAATTTGATGTGTCCACTTTGCGTTTTGGGGCATTTCCTGTCGCGGGCGCTAGGCCTACCCACACAAGTGAGATATAATTTTTATCGGGAGACTTGGGGGGACGTTGGGTGGAAGGAAATTTGTGGCTCCTCTCAGATTCCAGAGCTTTCTGTCACCGAAATGTGAGGAAAACTTGTTTTTTTAGCCACTTTTTGATGTTTGCAAAGGATTCTGGGTAACAGAACCTGGTCAGAGCCCCGCAAGTCACCCCAAATGGATTACCCTAGGTCTATAGTTTTCAAAAATGCACAGGTTTGGTAGGTTTCCCTAGGTGACGGCTGAGCTAGAGGCCAAAATCTACATGTAGGCACTTTGCAAAAAACACCTCTGTTTTCTTTCCAAAAATTTGATGTGTCCACGTTGCGTTTTGGGGCATTTCCTGTTGCGGGCGCTAGGCCTACCCACACAAGTGAGGTATAATTTTTATCGGGAGACTTGGGGGGACGTTGGGTGGAAGGAAATTTGTGGCTCCTCTCAGATTCCAGAACTTTCTGTCACCGAAATGTGAGGAAAACTTGTTTTTTTAGCCACTTTTTGATGTTTGCAAAGGATTCTGGGTAACAGAACCTGGTCAGAGCCCCGCAAGTCACCCCATCTTGGATTACCCTAGGTCTCTTGTTTTAAAAAATGCACAGGTTTGGTAGGTTTCCCTAGGTGCCGGCTGAGCTAGAGGCCAAAATCTACAGGTAGGCACTTTGCAAAAAACACCTCTGTTTTCTTTCAAAATATTTGATGTGTCCACGTTGCGTTTTGGGGCATTTCCTGTCGCGGGCGCTAGGCCTACCCACACAAGTGAGGTATCATTTTTATCGGGAGACTTGGGGGGACGCTGGGTGGAAGGAAATTTGTGGCTCCTCTCAGAATCCAGAACTTTCTCTCACCGAAATGTGAGGAAAACTTGTTTTTTTAGCCACTTTTTGAGGTTTGCAAAGGATTCTGGGTAACAGAACCTTGTCAGAGCCCCGCAAGTCACCCCATCTTGGATTCCCCTAGGTCTCTAGTTTTAAAAAATGCACAGGTTTGGTAGGTTTCCCTAGGTGCCGGCTGAGCTAGAGGCCAAAATCTACAGGTAGGCACTTTGCAAAAAACACCTCTGTTTTCTTTCCAAAAATTTGATGTGTCCACGTTGAGTTTTGGGGCATTTCCTGTCGCGGGCGCTAGGCCTACCCACACAAGTGAGGTATCATTTTTATCGGGAGACTTGGGGGGATGCTGGGTGGAAGGAAATTTGTGGCTCCTCTCAGAATCCAGAACTTTCTGTCACCGAAATATGAGGAAAACTTGTTTTTGTAGCCACTTTTTGAGGTTTGCAAAGGATTCTGGGTAACAGAACCTGGTCAGAGCCCCACAAGTCACCCCATCTTGGATTCCCCTAGGTCTCTAGTTTTCAAAAATGCACAGGTTTGGTAGGTTTCCCTAGGTGCCGGCTGAGCTAGAGGCCAAAATCTACAGGTAGGCACTTTGCAAAAAACACCTCTGTTTTCTTTCCAAAAATTTGATGTGTCCACGTTGAGTTTTGGGGCATTTCCTGTTGCGGGCGCTAGGCCTACCCACACAAGTGAGGTATCATTTTTATCGGGAGAATTGGGGGGATGCTGAGTGGAAGGAAATTTGTGGCTCCTCTCAGATTCCAGAACTTTCTGTCACCGAAATGTGAGGAAAACCTGTTTTTTTTGCCACTTTTTGAGGTTTGCAAAGGATTCTGGGTAACAGAACCTGGTCAGAGCCCCGCAAGTCACCCCATCTTGGATTCCCCTACGTCTCTAGTTTTCAAAAATGCACAGGTTTGGTAGGTTTCCCTAGGTGCCGGCTGAGCTAGAGGCCAAAATCTACAGGTAGGCACTTTGCAAAAAACACCTCTGTTTTCTTTCCAAAAATTTGATGTGTCCACGTTGCGTTTTGGGACATTTCCTGTCGCGGGCGCTAGGCCTACCCACACAAGTGAGATATAATTTTTATCGGGAGACTTGGGGGGACGTTGGGTGGAAGGAAATTTGTGGCTCCTCTCAGATTCCAGAGCTTTCTGTCACCGAAATGTGAGGAAAACTTGTTTTTTTAGCCACTTTTTGATGTTTGCAAAGGATTCTGGGAAACAGAACCTGGTCAGAGCCCCGCAAGTCACCCCATCTTGGATTACCCTAGGTCTCTAGTTTTCAAAAATGCACAGGTTTGGTAGGTTTCCCTAGGTGACGGCTGAGCTAGAGGCCAAAATCTACAGGTAGGCACTTTGCAAAAAACACCTCTGTTTTCTTTCCAAAAATTTGATGTGTCCACGTTGCGTTTTGGGGCATTTCCTGTTGCGGGCGCTAGGCCTACCCACACAAGTGAGGTATAATTTTTATCGGGAGACTTGGGGGGACGTTGGGTGGAAGGAAATTTGTGGCTCCTCTCAGATTCCAGAACTTTCTGTCACCGAAATGTGAGGAAAACTTGTTTTTTTAGCCACTTTTTGATGTTTGCAAAGGATTCTGGGTAACAGAACCTGGTCAGAGCCCCGCAAGTCACCCCATCTTGGATTACCCTAGGTCTCTTGTTTTAAAAAATGCACAGGTTTGGTAGGTTTCCCTAGGTGCCGGCTGAGCTAGAGGCCAAAATCTACAGGTAGGCACTTTGCAAAAAACACCTCTGTTTTCTTTCAAAATATTTGATGTGTCCACGTTGCGTTTTGGGGCATTTCCTGTCGCGGGCGCTAGGCCTACCCACACAAGTGAGGTATCATTTTTATCGGGAGAATTGGGGGGATGCTGAGTGGAAGGAAATTTGTGGCTCCTCTCAGATTCCAGGACTTTCTGTCACCGAAATGTGAGGAAAACCTGTTTTTTTTGCCACTTTTTGAGGTTTGCAAAGGATTCTGGGTAACAGAACCTGGTCAGAGCCCCGCAAGTCACCCCATCTTGGATTCCCCTAGGTCTCTAGTTTTCAAAAATGCACAGGTTTGGTAGGTTTCCCTAGGTGCCGGCTGAGCTAGAGGCCAAAATCTACTGGTAGGCACTTTGCAAAAAACACCTCTGTTTTCTTTCCAAAAATTTGATGTGTCCACGTTGCGTTTTGGGGCATTTCCTGTCGCGGGCGCTAGGCCTACCCACACAAGTGAGGTATCATTTTTATCGGGAGACTTGGGGGGATGCTGGGTGGAAGGAAATTTGTGGCTCCTCTCAGATTCCAGAACTTTCTGTCACCAAAATGTGAGGAAAACCTGTTTTTTTTGCCACTTTTTGAGGTTTGCAAAAGATTCTGGGTAACAGAACCTGGTCAGAGCCCCGCAACTCACCCCATCTTGGATTCCCCTAGGTCTCTAGTTTTCAAAAATGCACAGGGTTGGTAGGTTTCCCCAGGTGCCGGCTGAGCTAGAGGCCAAAATCTACAGGTAGGCACTTTGCAAAAAACACCTCTGTTTTCTTTCAAAATATTTGATGTGTCCACGTTGTGTTTTGGGGCATTTCCTGTCACGGGCGCTAGGCCTACTCACACAAGTGAGATATAATTTTTATCGGGAGACTTGGGGGGACGTTGGGTGGAAGGAAATTTGTGGCTCCTCTCAGATTCCAGAACTTTCTGTCACCGAAATGTGAGGAAAACTTGTTTTTTTAGCCACTTTTTGATGTTTGCAAAGGATTCTGGGTAAGAGAACCTGGTCAGAGCCCCGCAAGTCACCCCATCTTGGATTACCCTAGGTCTCTAGTTTTCAAAAATGCACAGGTTTGGTAGGTTTCCCTAGGTGACGGCTGAGCTAGAGGCCAAAATCTACAGGTAGGCAATTTGCAAAAAACACCTCTGTTTTCTTTCCAAAAATTTGATGTGTCCACGTTGCGTTTTGGGGCTTTTCCTGTTGCGGGCGCTAGGCCTACCCACACAAGTGAGGTATAATTTTTATCGGGAGACTTGGGGGGACGTTGGGTAGAAGGAAATTTGTGGCTCCTCTCAGATTCCAGAACTTTCTGTCACCGAAATGTGAGGAAAACTTGTTTTTTTAGCCACTTTTTGATGTTTGCAAAGGATTCTGGGTAACAGAACCTGGTCAGAGCCCCGCAAGTCACCCCATCTTGGATTACCCTAGGTCTCTTGTTTTAAAAAATGCACAGGTTTGGTAGGTTTCCCTAGGTGCCGGCTGAGCTAGAGGCCAAAATCTACAGGTAGGCACTTTGCAAAAAACACCTCTGTTTTCTTTCAAAATATTTGATGTGTCCACGTTGCGTTTTGGGGCATTTCCTGTCGCGGGCGCTAGGCCTACCCACACAAGTGAGGTATCATTTTTATCGGGAGACTTGGGGGGATGCTGGGTGGAAGGAAATTTGTGGCTCCTCTCAGAATCCAGAACTTTCTCTCACCGAAATGTGAGGAAAACTTGTTTTTTTAGCCACTTTTTGAGGTTTGCAAAGGATTCTGGGTAACAGAACCTTGTCAGAGCCCCGCAAGTCACCCCATCTTGGATTCCCCTAGGTCTCTAGTTTTCAAAAATGCACAGGTTTGGTAGGTTTCCCTAGGTGCCGGCTGAGCTAGAGGCCAAAATCTACTGGTAGGCACTTTGCAAAAAACACCTCTGTTTTCTTTCCAAAAATTTGATGTGTCCACGTTGCGTTTTGGGGCATTTCCTGTCGCGGGCGCTAGGCCTACCCACACAAGTGAGGTATCATTTTTATCGGGAGACTTGGGGGGACGCTGGGTGGAAGGAAATTTGTGGCTCCTCTCAGATTCCAGAACTTTCTGTCACCGAAATGTGAGGAAAACCTGTTTTTTTGCCACTTTTTGAGGTTTGCAAAGGATTCTGGGTAACAGAACCTGGTCAGAGCCCCGCAAGTCACCCCATCTTGGATTCCCCTAGGTCTCTAGTTTTCAAAAATGCACAGGTTTGGTAGGTTTCCCTAGGTGCCGGCTGAGCTAGAGGCCAAAATCTACAGGTAGGCACTTTGCAAAAAACACCTCTGTTTTCTTTCAAAATATTTGATGTGTCCACGTTGCGTTTTGGGGCATTTCCTGTCGCGGGCGCTAGGCCTACCCACACAAGTGAGGTATCATTTTTATCGGGAGACTTGGGGGGATGCTGGGTGGAAGGAAATTTGTGGCTCCTCTCAGAATCCAGAACTTTCTGTCACCGAAATGTGAGGAAAACTTGTTTTTGTAGCCACTTTTTGAGGTTTGCAAAGGATTCTGGGTAACAGAACCTGGTCAGAGCCCCACAAGTCACCCCATCTTGGATTCCCCTAGGTCTCTAGTTTTCAAAAATGCACAGGTTTGGTAGGTTTCCCTAGGTGCCGGCTGAGCTAGAGGCCAAAATCTACAGGTAGGCACTTTGCAAAAAACACCTCTGTTTTCTTTCCAAAAATTTGATGTGTCCACGTTGAGTTTTGGGGCATTTCCTGTCACGGGCGCTAGGCCTACCCACACAAGTGAGGTATCATTTTTATCGGGAGAATTGGGGGGATGCTGAGTGGAAGGAAATTTGTGGCTCCTCTCAGATTCCAGAACTTTCTGTCACCGAAATGTGAGGAAAACCTGTTTTTTTTGCCACTTTTTGAGGTTTGCAAAGGATTCTGGGTAACAGAACCTGGTCAGAGCCCCGCAAGTCACCCCATCTTGGATTCCCCTAGGTCTCTAGTTTTCAAAAATGCACAGGTTTGGTAGGTTTCCCTAGGTGCCGGCTGAGCTAGAGGCCAAAATCTACAGGTAGGCACTTTGCAAAAAACACCTCTGTTTTCTTTCAAAATATTTGATGTGTCCACGTTGCGTTTTGGGGCATTTCCTGTCGCGGGCGCTAGGCCTACCCACACAAGTGAGGTATCATTTTTATCGGGAGACTTGGGGGGATGCTGGGTGGAAGGAAATTTGTGGCTCCTCTCAGAATCCAGAACTTTCTGTCACCGAAATGTGAGGAAAACTTGTTTTTGTAGCCACTTTTTGAGGTTTGCAAAGGATTCTGGGTAACAGAACCTGGTCAGAGCCCCACAAGTCACCCCATCTTGGATTCCCCTAGGTCTCTAGTTTTCAAAAATGCACAGGTTTGGTAGGTTTCCCTAGGTGCCGGCTGAGCTAGAGGCCAAAATCTACAGGTAGGCACTTTGCAAAAAACACCTCTGTTTTCTTTCCAAAAATTTGATGTGTCCACGTTGAGTTTTGGGGCATTTCCTGTCACGGGCGCTAGGCCTACCCACACAAGTGAGGTATCATTTTTATCGGGAGAATTGGGGGGATGCTGAGTGGAAGGAAATTTGTGGCTCCTCTCAGATTCCAGAACTTTCTGTCACCGAAATGTGAGGAAAACCTGTTTTTTTTGCCACTTTTTGAGGTTTGCAAAGGATTCTGGGTAACAGAACCTGGTCAGAGCCCCGCAAGTCACCCCATCTTGGATTCCCCTAGGTCTCTAGTTTTCAAAAATGCACAGGTTTGGTAGGTTTCCCTAGGTGCCGGCTGAGCTAGAGGCCAAAATCTACAGGTAGGCACTTTGCAAAAAACACCTCTGTTTTCTTTCCAAAAATTTGATGTGTCCACGTTGAGTTTTGGGGCATTTCCTGTCGCGGGCGCTAGGCCTACCCACACAAGTGAGGTATCATTTTTATCGGGAGACTTGGGGGGATGCTGGGTGGAAGGAAATTTGTGGCTCCTCTCAGAATCCAGAACTTTCTGTCACCGAAATATGAGGAAAACTTGTTTTTGTAGCCACTTTTTGAGGTTTGCAAAGGATTCTGGGTAACAGAACCTGGTCAGAGCCCCACAAGTCACCCCATCTTGGATTCCCCTAGGTCTCTAGTTTTCAAAAATGCACAGGTTTGGTAGGTTTCCCTAGGTGCCGGCTGAGCTAGAGGCCAAAATCTACAGGTAGGCACTTTGCAAAAAACACCTCTGTTTTCTTTCCAAAAATTTGATGTGTCCACGTTGAGTTTTGGGGCATTTCCTGTTGCGGGCGCTAGGCCTACCCACACAAGTGAGGTATCATTTTTATCGGGAGAATTGGGGGGATGCTGAGTGGAAGGAAATTTGTGGCTCCTCTCAGATTCCAGAACTTTCTGTCACCGAAATGTGAGGAAAACCTGTTTTTTTTGCCACTTTTTGAGGTTTGCAAAGGATTCTGGGTAACAGAACCTGGTCAGAGCCCCGCAAGTCACCCCATCTTGGATTCCCCTACGTCTCTAGTTTTCAAAAATGCACAGGTTTGGTAGGTTTCCCTAGGTGCCGGCTGAGCTAGAGGACAAAATCTACAGGTAGGCACTTTGCAAAAAACACCTCTGTTTTCTTTCCAAAAATTTGATGTGTCCACGTTGCGTTTTGGGACATTTCCTGTCGCGGGCGCTAGGCCTACCCACACAAGTGAGATATAATTTTTATCGGGAGACTTGGGGGGACGTTGGGTGGAAGGAAATTTGTGGCTCCTCTCAGATTCCAGAGCTTTCTGTCACCGAAATGTGAGGAAAACTTGTTTTTTTAGCCACTTTTTGATGTTTGCAAAGGATTCTGGGAAACAGAACCTGGTCAGAGCCCCGCAAGTCACCCCATCTTGGATTACCCTAGGTCTCTAGTTTTCAAAAATGCACAGGTTTGGTAGGTTTCCCTAGGTGACGGCTGAGCTAGAGGCCAAAATCTACAGGTAGGCACTTTGCAAAAAACACCTCTGTTTTCTTTCCAAAAATTTGATGTGTCCACGTTGCGTTTTGGGGCATTTCCTGTTGCGGGCGCTAGGCCTACCCACACAAGTGAGGTATAATTTTTATCGGGAGACTTGGGGGGACGTTGGGTGGAAGGAAATTTGTGGCTCCTCTCAGATTCCAGAACTTTCTGTCACCGAAATGTGAGGAAAACTTGTTTTTTTAGCCACTTTTTGATGTTTGCAAAGGATTCTGGGTAACAGAACCTGGTCAGAGCCCCGCAAGTCACCCCATCTTGGATTACCCTAGGTCTCTTGTTTTAAAAAATGCACAGGTTTGGTAGGTTTCCCTAGGTGCCGGCTGAGCTAGAGGCCAAAATCTACAGGTAGGCACTTTGCAAAAAACACCTCTGTTTTCTTTCAAAATATTTGATGTGTCCACGTTGCGTTTTGGGGCATTTCCTGTCGCGGGCGCTAGGCCTACCCACACAAGTGAGGTATCATTTTTATCGGGAGAATTGGGGGGATGCTGAGTGGAAGGAAATTTGTGGCTCCTCTCAGATTCCAGGACTTTCTGTCACCGAAATGTGAGGAAAACCTGTTTTTTTTGCCACTTTTTGAGGTTTGCAAAGGATTCTGGGTAACAGAACCTGGTCAGAGCCCCGCAAGTCACCCCATCTTGGATTCCCCTAGGTCTCTAGTTTTCAAAAATGCACAGGTTTGGTAGGTTTCCCTAGGTGCCGGCTGAGCTAGAGGCCAAAATCTACTGGTAGGCACTTTGCAAAAAACACCTCTGTTTTCTTTCCAAAAATTTGATGTGTCCACGTTGCGTTTTGGGGCATTTCCTGTCGCGGGCGCTAGGCCTACCCACACAAGTGAGGTATCATTTTTATCGGGAGACTTGGGGGGACGCTGGGTGGAAGGAAATTTGTGGCTCCTCTCAGATTCCAGAACTTTCTGTCACCGAAATGTGAGGAAAACCTGTTTTTTTGCTACTTTTTGAGGTTTGCAAAGGATTCTGGGTAACAGAACCTAGTCAGAGCCCCGCAAGTCACCCCATCTTGGATTCCCCTAGGTCTCTAGTTTTCAAAAATGCACAGGTTTGGTAGGTTTCCCTAGGTGCCGGCTGAGCTAGAGGCCAAAATCTACAGGTAGGCACTTTGTAAAAAACACCTCTGTTTTCTTTCAAAATATTTGATGTGTCCACGTTGCGTTTTGGGGCATTTCCTGTCGCGGGCGCTAGGCCTACCCACACAAGTGAGGTATCATTTTTATCGGGAGAATTGTGGGGATGCTGAGTGGAAGGAAATTTGTGGCTCCTCTCAGATTCCAGGACTTTCTGTCACCGAAATGTGAGGAAAACCTGTTTTTTTTGCCACTTTTTGAGGTTTGCAAAGGATTCTGGGTAACAGAACCTGGTCAGAGCCCCGCAAGTCACCCCATCTTGGATTCCCCTAGGTCTCTAGTTTTCAAAAATGCACAGGTTTGGTAGGTTTCCCTAGGTGCCGGCTGAGCTAGAGGCCAAAATCTACAGGTAGGCACTTTGCAAAAAACACCTCTGTTTTCTTTCCAAAAATTTGATGTGTCCACGTTGAGTTTTGGGGCATTTCCTGTCGCGGGAGCTAGGCCTACCCACACAAGTGAGGTATCATTTTTATCGGGAGAATTGGGGGGATGCTGAGTTGAAGGTAATTTGTGGCTCCTCTCAGATTCCAGAACTTTCTGTCACCGAAATGTGAGTAAAACCTGTTTTTTTTGCCACTTTTTGAGGTTTGCAAAGGATTCTGGGTAACAGAACCTGGTCAGAGCCCCGCAAGTCACCCCATCTTGGATTCCCCTACGTCTCTAGTTTTCAAAAATGCACAGGTTTGGTAGGTTTCCCTAGGTGCCGGCTGAGCTAGAGGCCAAAATCTACAGGTAGGCACTTTGCAAAAAACACCTCTGTTTTCTTTCCAAAAATTTGATGTGTCCACGTTGCGTTTTGGGGCATTTACTGTCGCGGGCGCTAGGCCTACCCACACAAGTGAGGTATCATTTTTATCGGGAGACTTGGGGGGACGCTGAGTGGAAGGAAATTTGTGGCTCCTCTCAGATTCCAGAACTTTCTGTCACCGAAATGTGAGGAAAACCTGTTTTTTTGCCACTTTTTGAGGTTTGCAAAGGATTCTGGGTAACAGAACCTGGTCAGAGCCCCGCAAGTCACCCCATCTTGGATTCCCCTAGGTCTCTAGTTTTCAAAAATGCATAGGTTTGGTAGGTTTCCCTAGGTGCCGGTTGAGCTAGAGGCCAAAATCTACAGGTAGGCACTTTGCAAAAAACACCTCTGTTTTCTTTCCAAAAATTTGATGTGTCCACGTTGAGTTTTGGGGCATTTCCTGTCGCGGGCGCTAGGCCTACCCACACAAGTGAGGTATCATTTTTATCGGGAGAATTGGGGGGATGCTGAGTGGAAGGAAATTTGTGGCTCCTCTCAGATTCCAGAACTTTCTGTCACCGAAATGTGAGGAAAACCTGTTTTTTTTGCCACTTTTTGAGGTTTGCAAAGGATTCTGGGTAACAGAACCTGGTCAGAGCCCCGCAAGTCACCCCATCTTGGATTCCCCTACGTCTCTAGTTTTCAAAAATGCACAGGTTTGGTAGGTTTCCCTAGGTGCCGGCTGAGCTAGAGGCCAAAATCTACAGGTAGGCACTTTGCAAAAAACACCTCTGTTTTCTTTCCAAAAATTTGATGTGTCCACGTTGCGTTTTGGGGCATTTCCTGTCGCGGGCGCTAGGCCTACCCACACAAGTGAGGTATCATTTTTATCGGGAGACTTGGGGGGACGCTGAGTGGAAGGAAATTTGTGGCTCCTCTCAGATTCCAGAACTTTCTGTCACCGAAATGTGAGGAAAACCTGTTTTTTTGCCACTTTTTGAGGTTTGCAAAGGATTCTGGGTAACAGAACCTGGTCAGAATCCCGCAAGTCACCCCATCTTGGATTCCCCTAGGTCTCTAGTTTTCAAAAATGCATAGGTTTGGTAGGTTTCCCTAGGTGCCGGCTGAGCTAGAGGCCAAAATCTACAGGTAGGCACTTTGCAAAAAACACCTCTGTTTTCTTTCAAAATATTTGATGTGTCCACGTTGCGTTTTGGGGCATTTCCTGTCGCAGGCGCTAGGCCTACCCACACAAGTGAGGTATCATTTTTATCGGGAGACTTGGGGGGACGCTGGGTGGAAGGAAATTTGTGGCTCCTCTCAGAATCCAGAACTTTCTGTCACCGAAATGTGAGGAAAACTTGTTTTTGTAGCCACTTTTTGAGGTTTGCAAAGGTTTCTGGGTAACAGAACCTGGTCAGAGCCCCACAAGTCACCCCATCCTGGATTCCCCTAGGTCTCTAGTTTTCAAAAATGCACAGGTTTGGTAGGTTTCCCTAGGTGCCGGCTGAGCTAGAGGCCAAAATCTACAGGTAGGCACTTTGCAAAAAACACCTCTGTTTTCTTTCCCAAAATTTGATGTGTCCACGTTGCGTTTTGGGGCATTTCCTGTCCCGGGTGCTAGGCCTACCCACACAAGTGAGGTATCATTTTTATCGGGAGACTTGGGGGGATGCTTGGTGGAAGGAAATTTGTGGCACCTCTCAGATTCCAGAACTTTCTGTCACCAAAATGTGAGGAAAACCTGTTTTTTTGCCACTTTTTGAGGTTTGCAAAGGATTCTGGGTAACAGAACCTGGTCAGAGCCCCGCAACTCACCCCATCTTGGATTCCCCTAGGTCTCTAGTTTTCAAAAATGCACAGGTTTGGTAGGTTTCCCCAGGTGCCGGCTGAGCTAGAGGCCAAAATCTACAGGTAGGCACTTTGCAAAAAACACCTCTGTTTTCTTTCAAAATATTTGATGTGTCCACGTTGCGTTTTGGGGCATTTCCTGTCACGGGCGCTAGGCCTACCCACACAAGTGAGATATAATTTTTATCGGGAGACTTGGGGGGACGTTGGGTGGAAGGAAATTTGTGGCTCCTCTCAGATTCCAGAACTTTCTGTCACCGAAATGTGAGGAAAACTTGTTTTTTTAGCCACTTTTTGATGTTTGCAAAGGATTCTGGGTAACAGAACCTGGTCAGAGCCCCGCAAGTCACCCCATCTTGGATTACCCTAGGTTTCTTGTTTTAAAAAATGCACAGGTTTGGTAGGTTTCCCTAGGTGCCGGCTGAGCTAGAGGCCAAAATCTACAGGTAGGCACTTTGCAAAAAACACCCCTGTTTTCTTTCAAAATATTTGATGTGTCCACGTTGCGTTTTGGGGCATTTCCTGTCACGGGCGCTAGGCCTACCCACACAAGTGACGTATCATTTTTATCGGGTGACTTGGGGGGACGCTGGGTGGAAGGAAATTTGTGGCTCCTCTCAGATTCCAGAACTTTCTGTCACCGAAATGTGAGGAAAACTTGTTTTTTTAGCCACTTTTTGAGGTTTGCAAAGGATTCTGGGTAACAGAACCTGGTCAGAGCCCCGCAAGTCACCCCATCTTGGATTCCCCTAGGTCTCTAGTTTTCAAAAATGCACAGGTTTGGTAAGTTTCCACAGGTGCCGGCTGAGCTAGTGGCCAAAATCTACAGGTAGGCACTTTGCAAAAAACACCTCTGTTTTCTTTAAAAATATTTGATGTGTCCACGTTGCGTTTTGGGGCATTTCCTGTCGCGGGTGCTAGGCCTACCCACACAAGTGAGGTATCATTTTTATCGGGAGACTTGGGGGGACGCTGGGTGGAAGGAAATTTGTGGCTCCTCTCAGATTCCAGAACTTTATGTCACCGAAATGTGAAGAAAACCTGTTTTTTTGCCACTTTTTGAGGTTTGCAAAGGATTCTGGGTAACAGAACCTGGTCAGAGCCCCGCAAGTCACCCCATCTTGGATTCCCCTAGGTCTCTAGTTTTCAAAAATGCACATGTTTGGTAGGTTTCCCCAGGAGCCGGCTGAGCTAGAGGCCAAAATCTACAGGTAGGCACTTTGCAAAAAACACCTCTGTTTTCTTTCAAAATATTTGATGTGTCCACGTTGTGTTTTGGGGCATTTCCTGTCACGGGCGCTAGGCCTACCCACACAAGTGAGATATAATTTTTATCGGGAGACTTGGGGGGACGTTGGGTGGAAGGAAATTTGTGGCTCCTCTCAGATTCCAGAACTTTCTGTCACCGAAATGTGAGGAAAACTTGTTTTTGTAGCCACTTTTTGAGGTTTGCAAAGGATTCTGGGTAACAGAACCTGGTCAGAGCCCCACAAGTCACCCCATCTTAGATTCCCCTAGGTCTCTAGTTTTCAAAAATGCACAGGTTTGGTAGGTTTCCCTAGGTGCCGGCTGAGCTAGAGGCCAAAATCTACAGGTAGGCACTTTGCAAAAAACACCTCTGTTTTCTTTCCCAAAATTTGATGTGTCCACGTTACATTTTGGGGCATTTCCTGTCGCGGGCGCTAGGCCTACCCACACAAGTGAGGTATCATTTTTATCGGGAGACTTGGGGGGATGCTGGGTGGAAGGAAATTTGTGGCACCTCTCAAATTCCAGAACTTTCTGTCACCAAAATGTGAGGAAAACCTGTTTTTTTTGCCACTTTTTGAGGTTTGCAAAGGATTCTGGGTAACAGAACCTGGTCAGAGCCCCGCTACTCACCCCATCCTGGATTCCCCTAGGTCTCTAGTTTTCAAAAATGCACAGGTTTGGTAGGTTTCCCTAGGTGCCGGCTGAGCTAGAGGCCAAAATCTACAGGTAGGCACTTAGCAAAAAACACCTCTGTTTTCTTTCAAAATATTTGATGTGTCCACGTTGCGTTTTGGGGCATTTCCTGTCACAGGCGCTAGGCCTACCCACACAAGTGAGATATAATTTTTATCGGGAGACTTGGGGGGACGGTGGGTGGAAGGAAATTTGTGGCTCCTCTCAGATTCCAGAACTTTCTGTCACCGAAATGTGAGGAAAACTTGTTTTTTTAGCCACTTTTTGATGTTTGCAAAGGATTCTGGTTAACAGAACCTGGTCAGAGCCCCGCAAGTCACCCCATCTTGGATTACCCTAGGTCTCTAGTTTTAAAAAATGCACAGGTTTGGTAGGTTTCCCTAGGTGCCGGCTGAGCTAGAGGCCAAAATCTACAGGTAGGCACTTTGCAAAAAACACCTCTGTTTTCTTTTCAAAAATTTGATGTGTCCACGTTGCGTTTTGGGGCATTTCCTGTCGCGGGCGCTAGGCCTACCCACACAAGTGAGGTATCATTTTTATCGGGAGAATTGGGGGGATGCTGAGTGTAAGGAAATTTGTGGCTCCTCTCAGATTCCAGGACTTTCTGTCACCGAAATGTGAGGAAAACCTGTTTTTTTTGCCACTTTTTGAGGTTTGCAAAGGATTCTGGGTAACAGAACCTGGTCAGAGCCCCGCAAGTCACCCTATCTTGGATTCCCCTAGGTCTCTAGTTTTCAAAAATGCACAGGTTTGGTAGGTTTCCCTAGGTGCCGGCTGAGCTAGAGGCCAAAATCTACTGGTAGGCACTTTGCAAAAAACACCTCTGTTTTCTTTCCAAAAATTTGATGTGTCCACGTTGCGTTTTGGGGCATTTCCTGTCGCGGGCGCTAGGCCTACCCACACAAGTGAGGTATCATTTTTATCGGGAGACTTGGGGGGACGCTGGGTGGAAGGAAATTTGTGGCTCCTCTCAGATTCCAGAACTTTCTGTCACCGAAATGTGAGGAAAACCTGTTTTTTTGCCACATTTTGAGGTTTGCAAAGGATTCTGGGTAACAGAACCTGGTCAGAGCCCCGCAAGTCACCCCATCTTGGATTCCCCTAGGTCTCTAGTTTTCAAAAATGCACAGGTTTGGTAGGTTTCCCTAGGTGCCGGCTGAGCTAGAGGCCAAAATCTACTGGTAGACACTTTGCAAAAAACACCTCTGTTTTCTTTCCAAAAATTTGATGTGTCCACGTTGCGTTTTGGGGCATTTCCTGTCGCGGGCGCTAGGCCTACCCACACAAGTGAGGTATCATTTTTATCGGGAGACTTGGGGGGACGCTGGGTGGAAGGAAATTTGTGGCTCCTCTCAGATTCCAGAACTTTCTGTCACCGAAATGTGAGGAAAACCTGTTTTTTTGCCACTTTTTGAGGTTTGCAAAGGATTCTGGGTAACAGAACCTGGTCAGAGCCCCGCAAGTCACCCCATCTTGGATTCCCCTAGGTCTCTAGTTTTCAAAAATGCACAGGTTTGGTAGGTTTCCCTAGGTGCCGGCTGAGCTAGAGGCCAAAATCTACAGGTAGGCACTTTGCAAAAAACACCTCTGTTTTCTTTCAAAATATTTGATGTGTCCACGTTGCGTTTTGGGGCATTTCCTGTCGCGGGCGCTAGGCCTACCCACACAAGTGAGGTATCATTTTTATCGGGAGACTTGGGGGGATGCTGGGTGGAAGGAAATTTGTGGCTCCTCTCAGAATCCAGAACTTTCTGTCACCGAAATGTGAGGAAAACTTGTTTTTGTTGCCACTTTTTGAGGTTTGCAAAGGATTCTGGGTAACAGAACCTGGTCAGAGCCCCACAGTCACCCCATCTTGGATTCCCCTAGGTCTCTAGTTTTCAAAAATGCACAGGTTTGGTAGGTTTCCCTAGGTGCCGGCTGAGCTAGAGGCCAAAATCTACAGGTAGGCAATTTGCAAAAAACACCTCTGTTTTCTTTCCAAAAATTTGATGTGTCCACGTTGAGTTTTGGGGCATTTCCTGTCGCGGGCGCTAGGCCTACCCACACAAGTGAGGTATCATTTTTATCGGGAGAATTGGGGGGATGCTGAGTGGAAGGAAATTTGTGGCTCCTCTCAGATTTCAGAACTTTCTGTCACCGAAATGTGAGGAAAACCTGTTTTTTTTGCCACTTTTTGAGGTTTGCAAAGGATTCTGGGTAACAGAACCTGGTCAGAGCCCCGCAAGTCACCCCATCTTGGATTCCCCTACGTCTCTAGTTTTAAAAAATGCACAGGTTTGGTAGGTTTCCCTAGGTGCCGGCTGAGCTAGAGGCCAAAATCTACAGGTAGGCACTTTGCAAAAAACACCTCTGTTTTCTTTCCAAAAATTTGATGTGTCCACGTTGCGTTTTGGGGCATTTCCTGTCGCAGGCGCTAGGCCTACCCACACAAGTGAGGTATCATTTTTATCGGGAGACTTGGGGGGACGCTGGGTGGAAGGAAATTTGTGGCTCCTCTCAGATTCCAGAACTTTCTGTCACCGAAATGTGAGGAAAACCTGTTTTTTTGCCACTTTTTGAGGTTTGCAAAGGATTCTGGGTAACAGAACCTGGTCAGAGCCCCGCAAGTCACCCCATCTTGGATTCCCCTAGGTCTCTAGTTTTCAAAAATGCACAGGTTTGGTAGGTTTCCCTAGGTGCCGGCTGAGCTAGAGGCCAAAATCTACTGGTAGACACTTTGCAAAAAACACCTCTGTTTTCTTTCCAAAAATTTGATGTGTCCACGTTGCGTTTTGGGGCATTTCCTGTCGCGGGCGCTAGGCCTACCCACACAAGTGAGGTATCATTTTTATCGGGAGACTTGGGGGGACGCTGGGTGGAAGGAAATTTGTGGCTCCTCTCAGATTCCAGAACTTTCTGTCACCGAAATGTGAGGAAAACCTGTTTTTTAGCCACTTTTTGAGGTTTGCAAAGGATTCTGGGTAACAGAACCTGGTCAGAGCCCCGCAAGTCACCCCATCTTGGATTCCCCTAGGTCTCTAGTTTTCAAAAATGCACAGGTTTGGTAGGTTTCCCTAGGTGCCGGCTGAGCTAGAGGCCAAAATCTACAGGTAGGCACTTTGCAAAAAACACCTCTGTTTTCTTTCAAAATATTTGATGTGTCCACGTTGCGTTTTGGGGCATTTCCTGTCGCGGGCGCTAGGCCTACCCACACAAGTGAGGTATCATTTTTATCGGGAGACTTGGGGGGATGCTGGGTGGAAGGAAATTTGTGGCTCCTCTCAGAATCCAGAACTTTCTGTCACCGAAATGTGAGGAAAACTTGTTTTTGTAGCCACTTTTTGAGGTTTGCAAAGGATTCTGGGTAACAGAACCTGGTCAGAGCCCCACAAGTCACCCCATCTTGGATTCCCCTAGGTCTCTAGTTTTCAAAAATGCACAGGTTTGGTAGGTTTCCCTAGGTGCCGGCTGAGCTAGAGGCCAAAATCTACAGGTAGGCAATTTGCAAAAAACACCTCTGTTTTCTTTCCAAAAATTTGATGTGTCCACGTTGAGTTTTGGGGCATTTCCTGTCGCGGGCGCTAGGCCTACCCACACAAGTGAGGTATCATTTTTATCGGGAGAATTGGGGGGATGCTGAGTGGAAGGAAATTTGTGGCTCCTCTCAGATTCCAGAACTTTCTGTCACCGAAATGTGAGGAAAACCTGTTTTTTTTGCCACTTTTTGAGGTTTGCAAAGGATTCTGGGTAACAGAACCTGGTCAGAGCCCCGCAAGTCACCCCATCTTGGATTCCCCTACGTCTCTAGTTTTAAAAAATGCACAGGTTTGGTAGGTTTCCCTAGGTGCCGGCTGAGCTAGAGGCCAAAATCTACAGGTAGGCACTTTGCAAAAAACACCTCTGTTTTCTTTCCAAAAATTTGATGTGTCCACGTTGCGTTTTGGGGCATTTCCTGTCGCGGGCGCTAGGCCTACCCACACAAGTGAGGTATCATTTTTATCGGGAGACTTGGGGGGACGCTGAGTGGAAGGAAATTTGTGGCTCCTCTCAGATTCCAGAACTTTCTGTCACCGAAATGTGAGGAAAACCTGTTTTTTTGCCACTTTTTGAGGTTTGCAAAGGATTCTCGGTAACAGAACCTGGTCAGAGCCCCGCAAGTCACCCCATCTTGGATTCCCCTAGGTCTCTAGTTTTCAAAAATGCATAGGTTTGGTAGGTTTCCCTAGGTGCCGGTTGAGCTAGAGGCCAAAATCTACAGGTAGGCACTTTGCAAAAAACACCTCTGTTTTCTTTCCAAAAATTTGATGTGTCCACGTTGAGTTTTGGGGCATTTCCTGTCGCGGGCGCTAGGCCTACCCACACAAGTGAGGTATCATTTTTATCGGGAGAATTGGGGGGATGCTGAGTGGAAGGAAATTTGTGGCTCCTCTCAGATTCCAGAACTTTCTGTCACCGAAATGTGAGGAAAACCTGTTTTTTTTGCCACTTTTTGAGGTTTGCAAAGGATTCTGGGTAACAGAACCTGGTCAGAGCCCCGCAAGTCACCCCATCTTGGATTCCCCTACGTCTCTAGTTTTCAAAAATGCACAGGTTTGGTAGGTTTCCCTAGGTGCCGGCTGAGCTAGAGGCCAAAATCTACAGGTAGGCACTTTGCAAAAAACACCTCTGTTTTCTTTCCAAAAATTTGATGTGTCCACGTTGCGTTTTGGGGCATTTCCTGTCGCGGGCGCTAGGCCTACCCACACAAGTGAGGTATCATTTTTATCGGGAGACTTGGGGGGACGCTGAGTGGAAGGAAATTTGTGGCTCCTCTCAGATTCCAGAACTTTCTGTCACCGAAATGTGAGGAAAACCTGTTTTTTTGCCACTTTTTGAGGTTTGCAAAGGATTCTCGGTAACAGAACCTGGTCAGAGCCCCGCAAGTCACCCCATCTTGGATTCCCCTAGGTCTCTAGTTTTCAAAAATGCATAGGTTTGGTAGGTTTCCCTAGGTGCCGGTTGAGCTAGAGGCCAAAATCTACAGGTAGGCACTTTGCAAAAAACACCACTGTTTTCTTTCCAAAAATTTGATGTGTCCACGTTGAGTTTTGGGGCATTTCCTGTCGCGGGCGCTAGGCCTACCCACACAAGTGAGGTATCATTTTTATCGGGAGAATTGGGGGGATGCTGAGTGGAAGGAAATTTGTGGCTCCTCTCAGATTCCAGAACTTTCTGTCACCGAAATGTGAGGAAAACCTGTTTTTTTTGCCACTTTTTGAGGTTTGCAAAGGATTCTGGGTAACAGAACCTGGTCAGAGCCCCGCAAGTCACCCCATCTTGGATTCCCCTACGTCTCTAGTTTTCAAAAATGCACAGGTTTGGTAGGTTTCCCTAGGTGCCGGCTGAGCTAGAGGCCAAAATCTACAGGTAGGCACTTTGCAAAAAACACCTCTGTTTTCTTTCCAAAAATTTGATGTGTCCACGTTGCGTTTTGGGGCATTTCCTGTCGCGGGCGCTAGGCCTACCCACACAAGTGAGGTATCATTTTTATCGGGAGACTTGGGGGGACGCTGAGTGGAAGGAAATTTGTGGCTCCTCTCAGATTCCAGAACTTTCTGTCACCGAAATGTGAGGAAAACCTGTTTTTTTGCCACTTTTTGAGGTTTGCAAAGGATTCTGAGTAACAGAACCTGGTCAGAGCCCCGCAAGTCACCCCATCTTGGATTCCCCTAGGTCTCTAGTTTTCAAAAATGCACAGGTTTGGTAGGTTTCCCTAGGTGCCGGCTGAGCTAGAGGCCAAAATCTACAGGTAGGCACTTTGCAAAAAACACCTCTGTTTTCTTTCCAAAAATTTGATGTGTCCACGTTGCGTTTTGGGGCATTTCCTGTCGCGGGCGCTAGGCCTACCCACACAAGTGAGGTATCATTTTTATCGGGAGACTTGGGGGGACGCTGAGTGGAAGGAAATTTGTGGCTCCTCTCAGATTCCAGAACTTTCTGTCACCGAAATGTGAGGAAAACTTGTTTTTGTAGCCACTTTTTGAGGTTTGCAAAGGATTCTGGGTAACAGAACCTGGTCAGAGCCCCACAAGTCACCCCATCTTGGATTCCCCTAGGTCTCTAGTTTTCAAAAATGCACAGGTTTGGTAGGTTTCCCTAGGTGCCGGCTGAGCTAGAGGCCAAAATCTACAGGTAGGCAATTTGCAAAAAACACCTCTGTTTTCTTTCCAAAAATTTGATGTGTCCACGTTGAGTTTTGGGGCATTTCCTGTCGCGGGCGCTAGGCCTACCCACACAAGTGAGGTATCATTTTTATCGGGAGAATTGGGGGGATGCTGAGTGGAAGGAAATTTGTGGCTCCTCTCAGATTCCAGAACTTTCTGTCACCGAAATGTGAGGAAAACCTGTTTTTTTTGCCACTTTTTGAGGTTTGCAAAGGATTCTGGGTAACAGAACCTGGTCAGAGCCCCGCAAGTCACCCCATCTTGGATTCCCCTACGTCTCTAGTTTTCAAAAATGCACAGGTTTGGTAGGTTTCCCTAGGTGCCGGCTGAGCTAGAGGCCAAAATCTACAGGTAGGCACTTTGCAAAAAACACCTCTGTTTTCTTTCCAAAAATTTGATGTGTCCACGTTGCGTTTTGGGGCATTTCCTGTCGCGGGCGCTAGGCCTACCCACACAAGTGAGGTATCATTTTTATCGGGAGACTTGGGGGGACGCTGAGTGGAAGGAAATTTGTGGCTCCTCTCAGATTCCAGAACTTTCTGTCACCGAAATGTGAGGAAAACCTGTTTTTTTGCCACTTTTTGAGGTTTGCAAAGGATTCTCGGTAACAGAACCTGGTCAGAGCCCCGCAAGTCACCCCATCTTGGATTCCCCTAGGTCTCTAGTTTTCAAAAATGCATAGGTTTGGTAGGTTTCCCTAGGTGCCGGTTGAGCTAGAGGCCAAAATCTACAGGTAGGCACTTTGCAAAAAACACCTCTGTTTTCTTTCCAAAAATTTGATGTGTCCACGTTGAGTTTTGGGGCATTTCCTGTCGCGGGCGCTAGGCCTACCCACACAAGTGAGGTATCATTTTTATCGGGAGAATTGGGGGGATGCTGAGTGGAAGGAAATTTGTGGCTCCTCTCAGATTCCAGAACTTTCTGTCACCGAAATGTGAGGAAAACCTGTTTTTTTTGCCACTTTTTGAGGTTTGCAAAGGATTCTGGGTAACAGAACCTGGTCAGAGCCCCGCAAGTCACCCCATCTTGGATTCCCCTACGTCTCTAGTTTTCAAAAATGCACAGGTTTGGTAGGTTTCCCTAGGTGCCGGCTGAGCTAGAGGCCAAAATCTACAGGTAGGCACTTTGCAAAAAACACCTCTGTTTTCTTTCCAAAAATTTGATGTGTCCACGTTGCGTTTTGGGGCATTTCCTGTCGCGGGCGCTAGGCCTACCCACACAAGTGAGGTATCATTTTTATCGGGAGACTTGGGGGGACGCTGAGTGGAAGGAAATTTGTGGCTCCTCTCAGATTCCAGAACTTTCTGTCACCGAAATGTGAGGAAAACCTGTTTTTTTGCCACTTTTTGAGGTTTGCAAAGGATTCTGAGTAACAGAACCTGGTCAGAGCCCCGCAAGTCACCCCATCTTGGATTCCCCTAGGTCTCTAGTTTTCAAAAATGCATATGTTTGGTAGGTTTCCCTAGGTGCCGGCTGAGCTAGAGGCCAAAATCTACAGGTAGGCACTTTGCAAAAAACACCTCTGTTTTCTTTCAAAATATTTGATGTGTCCACGTTGCGTTTTGGGGCATTTCCTGTCGCAGGCGCTAGGCCTACCCACACAAGTGAGGTATCATTTTTATCGGGAGACTTGGGGGGACGCTGGGTGGAAGGAAATTTGTGGCTCCTCTCAGAATCCAGAACTTTCTGTCACCGAAATGTGAGGAAAACTTGTTTTTGTAGCCACTTTTTGAGGTTTGCAAAGGATTCTGGGTAACAGAACCTGGTCAGAGCCCCACAAGTCACCCCATCTTGGATTCCCCTAGGTCTCTAGTTTTCAAAAATGCACAGGTTTGGTAGGTTTCCCTAGGTGCCGGCTGAGCTAGAGGCCAAAATCTACAGGTAGGCACTTTGCAAAAAACACCTCTGTTTTCTTTCCCAAAATTTGATGTGTCCACGTTGCGTTTTGGGGCATTTCCTGTCGCGGGCGCTAGGCCTACCCACACAAGTGAGGTATCATTTTTATCGGGAGACTTGGGGGGATGCTGGGTGGAAGGAAATTTGTGGCACCTCTCAGATTCCAGAACTTTCTGTCACCAAAATGTGAGGAAAACCTGTTTTTTTTGCCACTTTTTGAGGTTTGCAAAGGATTCTAGGTAACAGAACCTGGTCAGAGCCCCGCAACTCACCCCATCTTGGATTCCCCTAGGTCTCTAGTTTTCAAAAATGCACAAGTTTGGTAGGTTTCCCCAGGTGCCGGCTGAGCTAGAGGCCAAAATCTACAGGTAGGCACTTTGCAAAAAACACCTCTGTTTTCTTTCAAAATATTTGATGTGTCCACGTTGCGTTTTGGGGCATTTCCTGTCACGGGCGCTAGGCCTACCCACACAAGTGAGATATAATTTTTATCGGGAGACTTGGGGGGACGTTGGGTGGAAGGAAATTTGTGGCTCCTCTCAGATTCCAGAACTTTCTGTCACCGAAATGTGAGGAAAACTTGTTTTTTTAGCCACTTTTTGATGTTTGCAAAGGATTCTGGGTAACAGAACCTGGTCAGAGCCCCGCAAGTCACCCCATCTTGGATTACCCTAGGTCTCTTGTTTTAAAAAATGCACAGGTTTGGTAGGTTTCCCTAGGTGCCGGCTGAGCTAGAGGCCAAAATCTACAGGTAGGCACTTTGCAAAAAACACCTCTGTTTTCTTTCAAAATATTTGATGTGTCCACGTTGCGTTTTGGGGCATTTCCTGTCGCGGGCGTTAGGCCTACCCACACAAGTGACATATCATTTTTATCGGGAGACTTGGGGGGACGCTGGGTGGAAGGAAATTTGTGGCTCCTCTCAGATTCCAGAACTTTCTGTCACCGAAATATGAGGAAAACCTGTTTTTTTGCCACTTTTTGAGGTTTGCAAAGGATTCTGGGTAACAGAACCTTGTCAGAGCCCCGCAAGTCACCCCATCTTGGATTCCCCTAGGTCTCTAGTTTTCAAAAATGCACAGGTTTGGTAGGTTTCCCTAGGTGCCGGCTGAGCTAGAGGCCAAAATCTACAGGTAGGCACTTTGCAAAAAACACCTCTGTTTTCTTTCAAAATATTTGATGTGTCCACGTTGCGTTTTGGGGCATTTCCTGTCGCGGGCGCTAGGCCTACCCACACAAGTGAGGTATCATTTTTATCTGGAGACTTGGGGGGACGCTGGGTGGAAGGAAATTTGTGGCTCCTCTCAGAATCCAGAACTTTCTGTCACCGAAATGTGAGGAAAACTTGTTTTTGTAGCCACTTTTTGAGGTTTGCAAAGGATTCTGGGTAACAGAACCTGGTCAGAGCCCCACAAGTCACCCCATCTTGGATTCCCCTAGGTCTCTAGTTTTCAAAAATGCACAGGTTTGGTAGGTTTCCCTAGGTGCCGGCTGAGCTAGAGGCCAAAATCTACAGGTAGGCACTTTGCAAAAAACACCTCTGTTTTCTTTCCCAAAATTTGATGTGTCCACGTTACATTTTGGGGCATTTCCTGTCGCGGGCGCTAGGCCTACCCACACAAGTGAGGTATCATTTTTATCGGGAGACTTGGGGGGATGCTGGGTGGAAGGAAATTTGTGGCACCTCTCAGATTCCAGAACTTTCTGTCACCAAAATGTGAGGAAAACCTGTTTTTTTTGCCACTTTTTGAGGTTTGCAAAGGATTCTGGGTAACAGAACCTGGTCAGAGCCCCGCAACTCACCCCATCTTGGATTCCCCTAGGTCTCTAGTTTTCAAAAATGCACAGGTTTGGTAGGTTTCCCCAGGTGCCGGCTGAGCTAGAGGCCAAAATCTACAGGTAGGCACTTTGCAAAAAACACCTCTGTTTTCTTTCAAAATATTTGATGTGTCCACGTTGCGTTTTGGGGCATTTCCTGTCACGGGCGCTAGGCCTACCCACACAAGTGAGATATAATTTTTATCGGGAGACTTGGGGGGATGTTGGGTGGAAGGAAATTTGTGGCTCCTCTCAGATTCCAGAACTTTCTGTCACCGAAATGTGAGGAAAACTTGTTTTTTTAGCCACTTTTTGATGTTTGCAAAGGATTCTGGGTAACAGAACCTGGTCAGAGCCCCGCAAGTCACCCTATCTTGGATTACCCTAGGTCTCTTGTTTTAAAAAATGCACAGGTTTGGTAGGTTTCCCTAGGTGCCGGCTGAGCTAGAGGCCAAAATCTACAGGTAGGCACTTTGCAAAAAACACCTCTGTTTTCTTTCAAAATATTTGATGTGTCCACGTTGCGTTTTGGGGCATTTCCTGTCGCGGGCGTTAGGCCTACCCACACAAGTGAGGTATCATTTTTATCGGGAGACTTGGGGGGACGCTGGGTGGAAGGAAATTTGTGGCTCCTCTCAGATTCCAGAACTTTCTGTCACCGAAATATGAGGAAAACCTGTTTTTTTGCCACTTTTTGAGGTTTGCAAAGGATTCTGGGTAACAGAACCTGGTCAGAGCCCTGCAAGTCACCCCATCTTGGATTCCCCTAGGTCTCTAGTTTTCAAAAATGCACAGGTTTGGTAGGTTTCCCTAGGTGCCGGCTGAGCTAGAGGCCAAAATCTACAGGTAGGTACTTTGCAAAAAACACCTCTGTTTTCTTTCAAAATATTTGATGTGTCCACATTGCGTTTTGGGGCATTTCCTGTCGCGGGCGCTAGGCCTACCCACACAAGTGAGGTATCATTTTTATCGGGAGACTTGGGGGGACGCTGGGTGGAAGGAAATTTGTGGCTCCTCTCAGAATCCAGAACTTTCTGTCACCGAAATGTGAGGAAAACTTGTTTTTGTAGCCACTTTTTGAGGTTTGCAAAGGATTCTGGGTAACAGAACCTGGTCAGAGCCCCACAAGTCACCCCATCTTGGATTCCCCTAGGTCTCTAGTTTTCAAAAATGCACAGGTTTGGTAGGTTTCCCTAGGTGCCGGCTGAGCTAGAGGCCAAAATCTACAGGTAGGCACTTTGCAAAAAACACCTCTGTTTTCTTTCCAAAAATTTGATGTGTCCACGTTGCGTTTTGGGGCATTTCCTGTCGCGGGTGCTAGGCCTACCCACACAAGTGAGGTATCATTTTTATCGGGAGACTTGGGGGTACGCTGGGTGGAAGGAAATTTGTGGCTCCTCTCAGATTCCAGAACTTTCTGTCACCGAAATGTGAGGAAAACTTGTTTTTATAGCCACTTTTTGAGGTTTGCAAAGGATTCTGGGTAACAGAACCTGGTCAGAGCCCCGCAAGTCACCCCATCTTGGATTCCCCTAGGTCTCTAGTTTTCAAAAATGCACAGGTTTGGTAGGTTTCCCTAGCTGCCGGCTGAGCTAGAGGCCAAAATCTACAGGTAGGCACTTTGCAAACAACACCTCTGTTTTCTTTCCAAAAATTTGATGTGTCCACGTTGCGTTTTGGGGCATTTCCTGTCGCGGGCGCTAGGCCTACCCACACAAGTGAGGTATCATTTTTATCGGGAGACTTGGGGGGATGCTGGGTGGAAGGAAATTTGTGGCACCTCTCAGATTCCAGAACTTTCTGTCACCAAAATGTGAGGAAAACCTGTTTTTTTTGCCACTTTTTGAGGTTTGCAAAGGATTCTGGGTAACAGAACCTTGTCAGAGCCCCGCAACTCACCCCATCTTGGATTCCCCTAGGTCTCTAGTTTTCAAAAATGCACAGGTTTGGTAGGTTTCCCTAGGTGCCGGCTGAGCTAGAGGCCAAAATCTACAGGTAGGCACTTTGCAAAAAACACCTCTGTTTTCTTTCAAAATATTTGATGTGTCCACGTTGCGTTTTGGGGCATTTCCTGTCGCGGGCGCTAGGCCTACCCACACAAGTGAGGTATCATTTTTATCTGGAGACTTGGGGGGACGCTGGGTGGAAGGAAATTTGTGGCTCCTCTCAGAATCCAGAACTTTCTGTCACCGAAATGTGAGGAAAACTTGTTTTTGTAGCCACTTTTTGAGGTTTGCAAAGGATTCTGGGTAACAGAACCTGGTCAGAGCCCCACAAGTCACCCCATCTTGGATTCCCCTAGGTCTCTAGTTTTCAAAAATGCACAGGTTTGGTAGGTTTCCCTAGGTGCCGGCTGAGCTAGAGGCCAAAATCTACAGGTAGGCACTTTGCAAAAAACACCTCTGTTTTCTTTCCCAAAATTTGATGTGTCCACGTTACATTTTGGGGCATTTCCTGTCGTGGGCGCTAGGCCTACCCACACAAGTGAGGTATCATTTTTATCGGGAGACTTGGGGGGATGCTGGGTGGAAGGAAATTTGTGGCACCTCTCAGATTCCAGAACTTTCTGTCACCAAAATGTGAGGAAAACCTGTTTTTTTTGCCACTTTTTGAGGTTTGCAAAGGATTCTGGGTAACAGAACCTGGTCAGAGCCCCGCAACTCACCCCATCTTGGATTCCCCTAGGTCTCTAGTTTTCAAAAATGCACAGGTTTGGTAGGTTTCCCCAGGTGCCGGCTGAGCTAGAGGCCAAAATCTACAGGTAGGCACTTTGCAAAAAACACCTCTGTTTTCTTTCAAAATATTTGATGTGTCCACGTTGCGTTTTGGGGCATTTCCTGTCACGGGCGCTAGGCCTACCCACACAAGTGAGATATAATTTTTATCGGGAGACTTGGGGGGATGTTGGGTGGAAGGAAATTTGTGGCTCCTCTCAGATTCCAGAACTTTCTGTCACCGAAATGTGAGGAAAACTTGTTTTTTTAGCCACTTTTTGATGTTTGCAAAGGATTCTGGGTAACAGAACCTGGTCAGAGCCCCGCAAGTCACCCTATCTTGGATTACCCTAGGTCTCTTGTTTTAAAAAATGCACAGGTTTGGTAGGTTTCCCTAGGTGCCGGCTGAGCTAGAGGCCAAAATCTACAGGTAGGCACTTTGCAAAAAACACCTCTGTTTTCTTTCAAAATATTTGATGTGTCCACGTTGCGTTTTGGGGCATTTCCTGTCGCGGGCGTTAGGCCTACCCACACAAGTGAGGTATCATTTTTATCGGGAGACTTGGGGGGACGCTGGGTGGAAGGAAATTTGTGGCTCCTCTCAGATTCCAGAACTTTCTGTCACCGAAATATGAGGAAAACCTGTTTTTTTGCCACTTTTTGAGGTTTGCAAAGGATTCTGGGTAACAGAACCTGGTCAGAGCCCTGCAAGTCACCCCATCTTGGATTCCCCTAGGTCTCTAGTTTTCAAAAATGCACAGGTTTGGTAGGTTTCCCTAGGTGCCGGCTGAGCTAGAGGCCAAAATCTACAGGTAGGTACTTTGCAAAAAACACCTCTGTTTTCTTTCAAAATATTTGATGTGTCCACATTGCGTTTTGGGGCATTTCCTGTCGCGGGCGCTAGGCCTACCCACACAAGTGAGGTATCATTTTTATCGGGAGACTTGGGGGGACGCTGGGTGGAAGGAAATTTGTGGCTCCTCTCAGAATCCAGAACTTTCTGTCACCGAAATGTGAGGAAAACTTGTTTTTGTAGCCACTTTTTGAGGTTTGCAAAGGATTCTGGGTAACAGAACCTGGTCAGAGCCCCACAAGTCACCCCATCTTGGATTCCCCTAGGTCTCTAGTTTTCAAAAATGCACAGGTTTGGTAGGTTTCCCTAGGTGCCGGCTGAGCTAGAGGCCAAAATCTACAGGTAGGCACTTTGCAAAAAACACCTCTGTTTTCTTTCCAAAAATTTGATGTGTCCACGTTGCGTTTTGGGGCATTTCCTGTCGCGGGTGCTAGGCCTACCCACACAAGTGAGGTATCATTTTTATCGGGAGACTTGGGGGTACGCTGGGTGGAAGGAAATTTGTGGCTCCTCTCAGATTCCAGAACTTTCTGTCACCGAAATGTGAGGAAAACTTGTTTTTATAGCCACTTTTTGAGGTTTGCAAAGGATTCTGGGTAACAGAACCTGGTCAGAGCCCCGCAAGTCACCCCATCTTGGATTCCCCTAGGTCTCTAGTTTTCAAAAATGCACAGGTTTGGTAGGTTTCCCTAGCTGCCGGCTGAGCTAGAGGCCAAAATCTACAGGTAGGCACTTTGCAAACAACACCTCTGTTTTCTTTCCAAAAATTTGATGTGTCCACGTTGCGTTTTGGGGCATTTCCTGTCGCGGGCGCTAGGCCTACCCACACAAGTGAGGTATCATTTTTATCGGGAGACTTGGGGGGATGCTGGGTGGAAGGAAATTTGTGGCACCTCTCAGATTCCAGAACTTTCTGTCACCAAAATGTGAGGAAAACCTGTTTTTTTTGCCACTTTTTGAGGTTTGCAAAGGATTCTGGGTAACAGAACCTGGTCAGAGCCCCGCAACTCACCCCATCTTGGATTCCCCTAGGTCTCTAGTTTTCAAAAATGCACAGGGTTGGTAGGTTTCCCCAGGTGCCGGCTGAGCTAGAGGCCAAAATCTACAGGTAGGCACTTTGCAAAAAACACCTCTGTTTTCTTTCAAAATATTTGATGTGTCCACGTTGTGTTTTGGGGCATTTCCTGTCACGGGCGCTAGGCCTACCCACACAAGTGAGATATAATTTTTATCGGGAGACTTGGGGGGACGTTGGGTGGAAGGAAATTTGTGGCTCCTCTCAGATTCCAGAACTTTCTGTCACCGAAATGTGAGGAAAACTTGTTTTTTTAGCCACTTTTTGATGTTTGCAAAGGATTCTGGGTAACAGAACCTGGTCAGAGCCCCGCAAGTCACCCCATCTTGGATTACCCTAGGTCTCTAGTTTTAAAAAATGCACAGGTTTGGTAGGTTTCCCTAGGTGCCGGCTGAGCTAGAGGCCAAAATCTACAGGTAGGCACTTTGCAAAAAACACCTCTGTTTTCTTTCCAAAAATTTGATGTGTCCACGTTGCGTTTTGGGGCATTTCCTGTCGCGGGCGCTAGGCCTACCCACACAAGTGAGGTATCATTTTTATCGGGAGACTTGGGGGGACGCTGGGTGGAAGGAAATTTGTGGCTCCTCTCAGATTCCAGAACTTTCTGTCACCGAAATGTGAGGAAAACTTGTTTTTATAGCCACTTTTTGACGTTTGCAAAGGATTCTGGGTAACAGAACCTGGTCAGAGCCCCGCAAGTCACCCCATCTTGGATTCCCCGAGGTCTCTAGTTTTCAAGAATGCACAGGTTTGGTAGGTTTCCCTAGGTGCCGACTGAGCTAGAGCCAAAATCTACAGGTAGGCACTTTGCAAAAAACACCGCTGTTTTCTTTCCAAAAATTTGATGTGTCCACGTTGCGTTTTGGGGTAGTTCCTGTCGCGGGCGCTAGGCCTACCCACACAAGTGAGGTATCATTTTTATCGGGAGACTTGGGGGGATGCTGGGTGGAAGGAAATTTGTGGCACCTCTCAGATTCCAGAACTTTCTGTCACCAAAATGAGAGGAAAACCTGTTTTTTTTGCCACTTTTTGAGGTTTGCAAAGGATTCTGGGTAACAGAACCTGGCCAGAGCCCCGCAACTCACCCCATCTTGGATTCCCCTAGGTCTCTAGTTTTCAAAAATGCACAGGTTTGGTAGGTTTCCCCAGGTGCCGGCTGAGCTAGAGGCCAAAATCTACAGGTAGGCACTTTGCAAAAAACACCTCTGTTTTCTTTCAAAATATTTGATGTGTCCACGTTGTGTTTTGGGGCATTTCCTGTCACGGGCGCTAGGCCTACCCACACAAGTGAGATATAATTTTTATCGGGAGACTTGGGGGGACGTTGGGTGGAAGGAAATTTGTGGCTCCTCTCAGATTCCAGAACTTTCTGTCACCGAAATGTGAGGAAAACTTGTTTTTTTAGCCACTTTTTGAGGTTTGCAAAGGATTCTGGGTAACAGAACCTGGTCAGAGCCCCGCAAGTCACCCCATCTTGGATTACCCTAGGTCTCTAGTTTTAAAAAATGCACAGGTTTGGTAGGTTTCCCTAGGTGCCGGCTGAGCTAGAGGCCAAAATCTACAGGTAGGCACTGTGGAAAAAACACCTCTGTTTTCTTTCCAAAAATTTGATGTGTCCACGTTGCGTTTTGGGGCATTTCCTGTCGCGGGCGCTAGGCCTACCCACACAAGTGAGGTATCATTTTTATCGGGAGACTTGGGGGGATGCTGAGTGGAAGGAAATTTGTGGCTCCTCTCAGATTCCAGAACTTTCTGTCACCGAAATGTGAGGAAAACCTGTTTTTTTTGCCACTTTTTGAGGTTTGCAAAGGATTCTGGGTAACAGAACCTGGTCAGAGCCCCGCAAGTCACCCCATCTTGGATTCCCCTAGGTCTGTAGTTTTCAAAAATGCACAGGTTTGGTAGGTTTCCCTAGGTGCCGGCTGAGCTAGAGGCCAAAATGTACAGGCAGGCACTTTGCAAAAAATAGCTGTGTTTTCTGTCAAAAAATGGGATGTGTCCACATTGTGTTTTGGGGCATTTCCTGTCGCGGGCGCTAGGCCTACCCACACAAGTGAGGTATCATTTTTATCGGGAGACATGGGGGGACTCTGGGTGGAAGGAAATTTGTGGCTCCTTTCAGATTCCAGAACTTTCTGTCACCGAAATGTGAGGAAAACTTGTTTTTATAGCGACTTTTTGAGGTTTGCAAAGGATTCTGGGTAACAGAACCTGGTCAGAGCCCCGCAAGTCACCCCATCTTGGATTCCCCTAGGTCTCTAGTTTTCAAAAATGCACAGGTTTGGTAAGTTTCCACAGGTGCCGGCTGAGCTAGAGGCCAAAATCTACAGGTAGGCACTTTGCAAGAAACACCTCTGTTTTCTTTCAAAATATTTGATGTGTCCACGTTGCGTTTTGGGGCATTTCCTGTCGCGGGTGCTAGGCCTACCCACACAAGTGAGGTATCATTTTTATCGGGAGACTTGGGGGGACGCTGGCTGGAAGGAAATTTGTGGCTCCTCTCAGATTCCAGAACTTTATGTCACCGAAATGTGAGGAAAACCTGTTTTTTTGCCACTTTTTGAGGTTTGCAAAGGATTCTGGGTAACAGAACCTGGTCAGAGCCCCGCAAGTCACCCCATCTTGGATTCCCCTAGGTCTCTAGTTTTCAAAAATGCACAGGTTTGGTAGGTTTCCCTAGGTGCCAGCTGAGCTAGAGGCCAAAATCTACAGGTAGGCACGTTGCAAAAAACACCTCTGTTTTCTTTCAAAAAATTTGATGTGTCCACGTTGCGTTTTGGGGCATTTCCTGTCGCGGGCGCTAGGCCTACCCACACAAGTGAGGTATCATTTTTATCGGGAGACTTGGGGGGACGGTGGGTGGAAGGAAATTTGTGGCTCCTCTCAGATTCCAGAACTTTCTGTCACCGAAATGTGAGGAAAACTTGTTTTTATAGCCACTTTTTGAGGTTTGCAAATGATTCTGGGTAACAGAACCTGGTCAGAGCCCCGCAAGTCACCCCATCTTAGATTCTCCGAGGTCTCTAGTTTTCAAGAATGCACAGGTTTGGTAGGTTTCCCTAGGTGCCGACTGAGCTAGAGGCCAAAATCTACAGGTAGGCACTTTGCAAAAAACACCTCTGTTTTCTTTCCAAAAATTTGATGTGTCCACGTTGCGTTTTGGGGCATTTCCTGTCGCGGGCGCTAGGCCTACCCACACAAGTGAGGTATCATTTTTATCGGGAGACTTGGGGGGATGCTGGGTGGAAGGAAATTTGTGGCACCTCTCAGATTCCAGAACTTTCTGTCACCAAAATGTGAGGAAAACCTGTTTTTTTTGCCACTTTTTGAGGTTTGCAAAGGATTCTGGGTAACAGAACCTGGTCAGAGCCCCGCAACTCACCCCATCTTGGATTCCCCTAGGTCTCTAGTTTTCAAAAATGCACAGGTGTGGTAGGTTTCCCCAGGTCCCGGCTGAGCTAGAGGCCAAAATCTACAGGTAGGCACTTTGCAAAAAACACCTCTGTTTTCTTTCAAAATATTTGATGTGTCCACGTTGTGTTTTGGGGCATTTCCTGTCACGGGCGCTAGGCGTACCCACACAAGTGAGATATAATTTTTATCGGGAGACTTTGTGTGACGTTGGGTGGAAGGAAATTTGTGGCTCCTCTCAGATTCCAGAACTTTCTGTCACCGAAATGTGAGGAAAGCTTGTTTTTTTAGCCACTTTTTGAGGTTTGCAAAGGATTCTGGGTAACAGAACCTGGTCAGAGCCCCGCAAGTCACCCCATCTTGGATTCCCCTAGGTCTCTAGTTTTCAGAAATGCACAGGTTTGGTAGGTTTCCCTAGGTGCCGGCTGAGCTAGAGGCCAAAATCTACAGGTAGGCACTGTGGAAAAAACACCTCTGTTTTCTTTCCAAAAATTTGATGTGTCCACGTTGCGTTTTGGGGCATTTCCTGTCGTGGGCGCTAGGCCTACCCACACAAGTGAGGTATCATTTTTATCGGGAGACTTGGGGGGATGCTGAGTGGAAGGAAATTTGTGGCTCCTCTCAGATTCCAGAACTTTATGTCACCGAAATGTGAGGAAAACTTGTTTTTATAGCCACTTTTTGAGGTTTGCAAAGGATTCTGGGTAACAGAACCTGGTCAGAGCCCCGCAAGTCACCCCATCTTGGATTCCCCTAGGTCTCTAGTTTTCAAAAATGCACAGGTTTGGTAGGTTTCCCTAGGTGCCAGCTGAGCTAGAGGCCAAAATCTACAGGTAGGCACTTTGCAAAAAACACCTCTGTTTTCTTTCAAAATATTTGATGTGTCCACGTTGCGTTTTGGGGCATTTCCTGTCGCGGGCGCTAGGCCTACCCACACAAGTGAGGTATCATTTTTATCGGGAGACTTGGGGGGACGCTCGGTGGAAGGAAATTTGTGGCTCCTCTCAGAATCCAGAACTTTCTGTCACCGAAATGTGAGGAAAACTTGTTTTTTTAGCCACTTTTTGAGGTTTACAAAGGATTCTGGGTAACAGAACCTGGTCAGAGCCCCACAAGTCACCCCATCTTGGATTACCCTAGGTCTCTAGTTTTCAAAAATGCACAGGTTTGGTAGGTTTCCCTAGGTGCCGGCTGAGCTAGAGGCCAAAATCTACAGGAAGGCACTTTGCAAAAAACACCTCTGTTTTCTTTCCAAAAATTTGATGTGTCCACGTTGCGTTTTGGGGCATTTGCTGTCGCGGGCGCTAGGCCTACCCACACAAGTGAGGTATCATTTTTATCGGGAGACTTGGGGGGACGCTGGGTGGAAGGAAATTTGTGGCTCCTCTCAGATTCCAGAACTTTCTGTCACCGAAATGTGAGGAAAACTTGTTTTTATAGCCACTTTTTGAGGTTTGCAAATGATTCTGGGTAACAGAACCTGGTCAGAGCCCCGCAAGTCACCCCATCTTGGATTCCCCTAGGTCTCTAGTTTTCAAAAATGCACAGGTTTGGTAGGTTTCCCTAGGTGCCGGCTGAGCTAGAGGCCAAAATGTACAGGCAGGCACTTTGCAAAAAACAGCTGTGTTTTCTGTCAAAAAATGGGATGTGTCCACATTGTGTTTTGGAGCATTTCCTGTTGCGGGCGCTAGGCCTACCCACACAAGTGAGGTATCATTTTTATCGGGAGACTTGGGGGGACGCTGGGTGGAAGGAAATTTGTGGCTCCTTTCAGATTCCAGAACTTTCTGTCACCGAAATGTGAGGAAAACTTGTTTTTATAGCCACTTTTTGAGGTTTGCAAAGGATTCTGGGTAACAGAACCTGGTCAGAGCCCCGCAAGTCACCCCATCTTGGATTCCCCTAGGTCTCTAGTTTTCACAAATGCACAGGTTTGGTAGGTTTCCCTAGGTGCCGGCTGAGCTAGAGGCCAAAATCTACAGGTAGGCACTTTGCAAAAAACACCTCTGTTTTCTTTCAAAATATTTGATGTGTCCACGTTGCGTTTTGGGGCATTTCCTGTTGCAGGCGCTAGGCCTACCCACACAAGTGAGGTATCATTTTTATCGGGAGACTTGGGGGGACGCTGGGTGGAAGAAATTTGTGGCTCCTCTCAGAATCCTGAACTTTCTGTCACCGAAATGTGAGGAAAACTTGTTTTTGTAGACACTTTTTAAGGTTTGCAAAGGATTCTGGGTAACAGAACCTGGTCAGAGCCCCGCAAGTCACCCCATCTTGGATTCCCCTAGGTCTCTAGTTTTCAGAAATGCACAGGTTTGGTAGGTTTCCCTAGGTGCCGGCTGAGCTAGAGGCCAAAATCTACAGGTAGGCACTGTGGAAAAAACACCTCTGTTTTCTTTCCAAAGATTTGATGTGTCCACGTTGCGTTTTGGGGCATTTCCTGTCGTGGGCGCTAGGCCTACCCACACAAGTGAGGTATCATTTTTATCGGGAGACTTGGGGGGATGCTGAGTGGAAGGAAATTTGTGGCTCCTCTCAGATTCCAGAACTTTCTATCACCGAAATGTGAGGAAAACCTGTTTTTTTTGCCACTTTTTGAGGTTTGCAAAGGATTCTGGGTAACAGAACCTGGTCAGAGCCCCGCAAGTCACCCCATCTTGGATTCCCCTAGGTCACTAGTTTTCAAAAATGCACAGGTTTGGTAGGTTTCCCTAGGTGCCGGCTGAGCTAGAGGCCAAAATGTACAGGCAGGCACTTTGCAAAGAACAGCTGTGTTTTCTGTCAAAAAATGGGATGTGTCCACATTGTGTTTTGGGGCATTTCCTGTCGCGGGCGCTAGGCCTACCCACACAAGTGAGGTATCATTTTTATCGGGAGACTTGGGGGGACTCTGGGTGGAAGGAAATTTGTGGCTCCTTTCAGATTCCAGAACTTTCTGTCACCGAAATGTGAGGAAAACTTGTTTTTATAGCCACTTTTTGAGGTTTGCAAAGGATTCTGGGTAACAGAACCTGCTCAGAGCCACGCAAGTCACCCCATCTTGGATTCCCCTAGGTCTCTAGTTTTCAAAAATGCACAGGTTTGGTAAGTTTCCACAGGTGCCGGCTGAGCTAGAGGCCAAAATCTACAGGTAGGCACTTTGCAAGAAACACCTCTGTTTTCTTTCAAAATATTTGATGTGTCCACGTTGCGTTTTGGGGCATTTCCTGTCGCGGGTGCTAGGCCTACCCACACAAGTGAGGTATCATTTTTATCGGGAGACTTGGGGGGACGCTGGGTGGAAGGAAATTTGTGGCTCCTCTCAGAATCCAGAACTTTCTGTCACCGAAATATGAGGAAAACTTGTTTTTTTAGCCACTTTTTGAGGTTTGCAAAGGATTCTGGGTAACAGAACCTGGTCAGAGCCCCACAAGTCACCCCATCTTGGATTACCCTAGGTCTCTAGTTTTCAAAAATGCACAGGTTTGGTAGGTTTCCCTAGGTGCCGGCTGAGCTAGAGGCCAAAATCTACAGGTAGGCACTTTGCAAAAAACACCTCTGTTTTCTTTCAAAAAATTTGATGTGTCCACGTTGCGTTTTGGGGCATTTCCTGTCGCGGGCGCTAGGCCTACCCACACAAGTGAGGTATCATTTTTATCGGGAGACTTGGGGGGACGCTGGGTGGAAGGAAATTTGTGGCTCCTCTCAGATTCCAGAACTTTCTGTCACCGAAATGTGAGGAAAACTTGTTTTTATAGCCACTTTTTGAGGTTTGCAAATGATTCTGGGTAACAGAACCTGGTCAGAGCCCCGCAAGTCACCCCATCTTAGATTCTCCGAGGTCTCTAGTTTTCAAGAATGCACAGGTTTGGTAGGTTTCCCTAGGTGCCGACTGAGCTAGAGGCCAAAATCTACAGGTAGGCACTTTGCAAAAAACACCTCTGTTTTCTTTCCAAAAATTTGATGTGTCCACGTTGCGTTTTGGGGCATTTCCTGTCGCGGGCGCTAGGCCTACCCACACAAGTGAGGTATCATTTTTATCGGGAGACTTGGGGGGATGCTGGGTGGAAGGAAATTTGTGGCACCTCTCAGATTCCAGAACTTTCTGTCACCAAAATGTGAGGAAAACCTGTTTTTTTTGCCACTTTTTGAGGTTTGCAAAGGATTCTGGGTAACAGAACCTGGTCAGAGCCCCGCAACTCACCCCATCTTGGATTCCCCTAGGTCTCTAGTTTTCAAAAATGCACAGGTTTGGTAGGTTTCCCCAGGTCCCGGCTGAGCTAGAGGCCAAAATCTACAGGTAGGCACTTTGCAAAAAACACCTCTGTTTTCTTTCAAAATATTTGATGTGTCCACGTTGTGTTTTGGGGCATTTCCTGTCACGGGCGCTAGGCCTACCCACACAAGTGAGATATAATTTTTATCGGGAGACTTGGGGGGACGTTGGGTGGAAGGAAATTTGTGGCTCCTCTCAGATTCCAGAACTTTCTGTCACCGAAATGTGAGGAAAGCTTGTTTTTTTAGCCACTTTTTGAGGTTTGCAAAGGATTCTGGGTAACAGAACCTGGTCAGAGCCCCGCAAGTCACCCCATCTTGGATTCCCCTAGGTCTCTAGTTTTCAGAAATGCACAGGTTTGGTAGGTTTCCCTAGGTGCCGGCTGAGCTAGAGGCCAAAATCTACAGGTAGGCACTGTGGAAAAAACACCTCTGTTTTCTTTCCAAAAATTTGATGTGTCCACGTTGCGTTTTGGGGCATTTCCTGTCGCGGGCGCTAGGCCTACCCACACAAGTGAGGTATCATTTTTATCGGGAGACTTGGGGGGATGCTGAGTGGAAGGAAATTTGTGGCTCCTCTCAGATTCCAGAACTTTCTGTCACCGAAATGTGAGGAAAACCTGTTTTTTTTGCCACTTTTTGAGGTTTGCAAAGGATTCTGGGTAACAGAACCTGGTCAGAGCCACGCAAGTCACCCCATCTTGGATTCCCCTAGGTCCCTAGTTTTAAAAAATGCACAGGTTTGGTAAGTTTCCACAGGTGCCGGCTGAGCTAGAGGCCAAAATCTACAGGTAGGCACTTTGCAAGAAACACCTCTGTTTTCTTTCAAAATATTTGATGTGTCCACATTGTTTTTTGGGGCATTTCCTGTCGCGGGCGCTAGGCCTACCCACACAAGTGAGGTATCATTTTTATCGGGAGACATGGGGGGACGCTGGGTGGAAGGAAATTTGTGGCTCCTCTCAGAATCCAGAACTTTCTGTCACCGAAATGTGAGGAAAACTTGTTTTTTTAGCCACTTTTTGAGGTTTGCAAAGGATTCTGGGTAACAGAACCTGGTCAGAGCCCCGCAAGTCACCCCATCTTGGATTACCCTAGGTCTCTAGTTTTCAAAAAGGCACAGGTTTGGTAGGTTTCCCTAGGTGCCGGCTGAGCTAGAGGCCAAAATCTACAGGTAGGCACTTTGCAAAAAACACCTCTGTTTTCTTTCAAAATATTTGATGTGTCCACGTTGCGTTTTGGGGCATTTCCTGTCGCGGGCGCTAGGCCTACCCACACAAGTGAGGTATCATTTTTATCGGGAGACTTGGGGGGACGCTGGGTGGAAGGAAATTTGTGGCTCCTCTCAGAATCCAGAACTTTCTGTCACCGAAATGTGAGGAAAACTTGTTTTTTTAGCCACTTTTTGAGGTTTGCAAAGGATTCTGGGTAACAGAACCTGGTCAGAGCCCCGCAAGTCACCCCATCTTGGATTACCCTAGGTCTCTAGTTTTCAAAAAGGCACAGGTTTGGTAGGTTTCCCTAGGTGCCGGCTGAGCTAGAGGCCAAAATCTACAGGTAGGCACTGTGGAAAAAACACCTCTGTTTTCTTTCCAAAAATTTGATGTGTCCACGTTGCGTTTTGGGGCATTTCCTGTCGCGGGCGCTAGGCCTACCCACACAAGTGAGGTATCATTTTTATCGGGAGACTTGGGGGGATGCTGAGTGGAAGGAAATTTGTGGCTCCTCTCAGATTCCAGAACTTTCTGTCACCGAAATGTGAGGAAAACCTGTTTTTTTTGCCACTTTTTGAGGTTTGCAAAGGATTCTGGGTAACAGAACCTGGTCAGAGCCCCGCAAGTCACCCCATCTTGGATTCCCCTAGGTCTCTAGTTTTAAAAAATGCACAGGTTTGGTAGGTTTTCCTTGGTGCCGGCTGAGCTAGAGGCCAAAATGTACAGGCAGGCACTTTGCAAAAAACAGCTGTGTTTTCTGTCAAAAAATGGGATGTGTCCACATTGTGTTTTGGGGCATTTCCTGTCGCGGGCGCTAGGCCTACCCACACAAGTGAGGTATCATTTTTATCGGGAGACTTGGGGGGACTCTGGGTGGAAGGAAATTTGTGGCTCCTTTCAGATTCCAGAACTTTCTGTCACCGAAATGTGAGGAAAACTTGTTTTTATAGCGACTTTTTGAGGTTTGCAAAGAATTCTGGGTAACAGAACCTGGTCAGAGCCCCGCAAGTCACCCCATCTTGGATTCCCCTAGGTCTCTAGTTTTCAAAAATGCACAGGTTTGGTAAGTTTCCACAGGTGCCGGCTGAGCTAGTGGCCAAAATCTACAGGTAGGCACTTTGCAAAAAACACCTCTGTTTTCTTTAAAAATATTTGATGTGTCCACGTTGCGTTTTGGGGCATTTCCTGTCGCGGGTGCTAGGCCTACCCACACAAGTGAGGTATCATTTTTATCGGGAGACTTGGGGGGACGCTGGGTGGAAGGAAATTTGTGGCTCCTCTCAGATTCCAGAACTTTATGTCACCGAAATGTGAAGAAAACCTGTTTTTTTGCCACTTTTTGAGGTTTGCAAAGGATTCTGGGTAACAGAACCTGGTCAGAGCCCCGCAAGTCACCCCATCTTGGATTCCCCTAGGTCTCTAGTTTTCAAAAATGCACATGTTTGGTAGGTTTCCCCAGGAGCCGGCTGAGCTAGAGGCCAAAATCTACAGGTAGGCACTTTGCAAAAAACACCTCTGTTTTCTTTCAAAATATTTGATGTGTCCACGTTGTGTTTTGGGGCATTTCCTGTCACGGGCGCTAGGCCTACCCACACAAGTGAGATATAATTTTTATCGGGAGACTTGGGGGGACGTTGGGTGGAAGGAAATTTGTGGCTCCTCTCAGATTCCAGAACTTTCTGTCACCGAAATGTGAGGAAAACTTGTTTTTTTAGCCACTTTTTGATGTTTGAAAAGGATTCTGGGTAACAGAACCTGGTCAGAGCCCCGCAAGTCACCCCATCTTGGATTACCCTACGTCTCTTGTTTTCAAAAATGCACAGGTTTGGTAGGTTTCCCTAGGTGCCGGCTGAGCTAGAGGCCAAAATCTACAGGTAGGCACTTTGCAAAAAACACCTCTGTTTTCTTTCAAAATATTTGATGTGTCCACGTTGCGTTTTGGGGCATTTCCTGTCGCGGGCGCTAGGCCTACCCACACAAGTGAGGTATCATTTTTATCGGGAGACTTGGGGGGACGCTGGGTGGAAGGAAATTTGTGGCTCCTCTCAGAATCCAGAACTTTCTGTCACCGAAATGTGAGGAAAACTTGTTTTTTTAGCCACTTTTTGAGGTTTGCAAAGGATTCTGGGTAACAGAACCTGGTCAGAGCCCCACATGTCACCCCATCTTGGATTACCCTAGGTCTCTAGTTTTCAAAAATGCACAGGTTTGGTAGGTTTCCCTAGGTGCCGGCTGAGCTAGAGGCCAAAATCTACAGGTAGGCACTTTGCAAAAAACACCTCTGTTTTCTTTCCAAAAATTTGATGTGTCCACGTTGCGTTTTGGGGCATTTCCTGTCGCGGGCGCTAGGCCTACCCACACAAGTGAGGTATCATTTTTATCGGGAGACTTGGGGGGATGCTGAGTGGAGGGAAATTTGTGGCTCCTTTCAGATTCCAGAACTTTCTGTCACCGAAATGTGAGGAAAACCTGTTTTTTTTGCCACTTTTTGAGGTTTGCAAAGGATTCTGGGTAACAGAACCTGGTCAGAGCCCCGCAAGTCACCCCATCTTGGATTCCCCTAGGTCTCTAGTTTTCAAAAATGCACAGGTTTGGTAGGTTTCCCTAGGTGCCGGCTGAGCTAGAGGCCAAAATGTACAGGCAGGCACTTTGCAAAAAACAGCTGTGTTTTCTGTCAAAAAATGGGATGTGTCCACATTGTGTTTTGGAGCATTTCCTGTTGCGGGCGCTAGGCCTACCCACACAAGTGAGGTATCATTTTTATCGGGAGACTTGGGGGGACGCTGGGTGGAAGGAAATTTGTGGCTCCTTTCAGATTCCAGAACTTTCTGTCACCGAAATGTGAGGAAAACTTGTTTTTATAGCCACTTTTTGAGGTTTGCAAAGGATTCTGGGTAACAGAACCTGGTCAGAGCCCCGCAAGTCACCCCATCTTGGATTCCCCTAGGTCTCTAGTTTTCACAAATGCACAGGTTTGGTAGGTTTCCCTAGGTGCCGGCTGAGCTAGAGGCCAAAATCTACAGGTAGGCACTTTGCAAAAAACACCTCTGTTTTCTTTCAAAATATTTGATGTGTCCACGTTGCGTTTTGGGGCATTTCCTGTTGCAGGCGCTAGGCCTACCCACACAAGTGAGGTATCATTTTTATCGGGAGACTTGGGGGGACGCTGGGTGGAAGAAATTTGTGGCTCCTCTCAGAATCCTGAACTTTCTGTCACCGAAATGTGAGGAAAACTTGTTTTTGTAGACACTTTTTGAGGTTTGCAAAGGATTCTGGGTAACAGAACCTGGTGAGAGCCAACAAGTCACCCCATCTTGGATTCCCCTTGGTCTCTAGTTTTCAAAAATGCACAGGTTTGGTAGGTTTCCCTAGGTGCCGGCTGAGCTAGAGGCCAAAATCTACAGGTAGGCACCTTGCAAAAAACACCTCTGTTTTCTTTCAAAATATTTGATGTGTCCACGTTGCATTTTGGGGCATTTCCTGTCGCGGGCGCTAGACCTACCCACACAAGTGAGGTATCATTTTTATCGGGAGACTTGGGGGGACGCTGGGTGGAAGGAAATTTGTGGCTCCTCTCAGAATCCAGAACTTTCTGTCACCGAAATGTGAGGAAAACTTGTTTTTTTAGCCACTTTTTGAGGTTTGCAAAGGATTCTGGGTAACAGAACCTGGTCAGAGCCCCGCAAGTCACCCCATCTTGGATTACCCTAGGTCTCTAGTTTTCAAAAATGCACAGGTTTGGTAGGTTTCCCTAGGTGCCGGCTGAGCTAGAGGCCAAAATCTACAGGTAGGCACTTTGCAAAAAACACCTCTGTTTTCTTTCCAAAAATTTTATGTGTCCACGTTGCGTTTTGGGGCATTTCCTGTCGCGGGCGCTAGGCCTACCCACACAAGTGAGGTATCATTTTTATCGGGAGACTTGGGGGGATGCTGGGTGGAAGGAAATTTGTGGCACCTCTCAGATTCCAGAACTTTCTGTCACCGAAATGTGAGGAAAACCTGTTTTTTTTGCCACTTTTTGAGGTTTGCAAAGGATTCTGGGTAACAGAACCTGGTCAGAGCCCCGCAAGTCACCCCATCTTTGATTCCCCTAGGTCTCTAGTTTTTAAAAATACACAGGTTTGGTAGGTTTCCCCAGGTGCCGGCTGAGCTAGAGGCCAAAATCTACAGGTAGGCACTTTGCAAAAAACACCTCTGTTTTCTTTCAAAATATTTGATGTGTCCACGTTGTGTTTTGGGGCATTTCCTGTCACGGGCGCTAGGCCTACCCACACAAGTGAGATATAATTTTTATCGGGAGACTTGGGGGGACGTTGGGTGGAAGGAAATTTGTGGCTCCTCTCAGATTCCAGAACTTTCTGTCACCGAAATGTGAGGAAAACTTGTTTTTTTAGCCACTTTTTGATGTTTGCAAAGGATTCTGGGTAACAGAACCTGGTCAGAGCACCGCAAGTCACCCCATCTTGGATTACCCTAGGTCTCTTGTTTTAAAAAATGCACAGGTTTGGTATGTTTCCATAGGTGCCGGCTGAGCTAGAGGCCAAAATCTACAGGTAGGCACTTTGCAAAAAACACCTCTGTTTTCTTTCAAAATATTTGATGTGTCCACGTTGCGTTTTGGGGCATTTCCTGTCGCGTGCGCTAGGCCTACCCACACAAGTGAGGTATCATTTTTATCGGGAGACTTGGGGGGACGCTGGGTGGAAGGAAATTTGTTGCTCCTCTCAGATTCCAGAACTTTCTGTCACCGAAATGTGAGGAAAACCTGTTTTTTTGCCACTTTTTGATGTTTGCAAAGGATTCTGGGTAACAGAACCTGGTCAGAGCCCCGCAAGTCACCCCATCTTGGATTCCCCTAGGTCTCTAGTTTTAAAAAATGCACAGGTTTGGTAGGTTTCCCTAGGTGCCGGCTGAGCTAGAGGCCAAAATGTACAGGCAGGCACTTTGCAAAAAACAGCTGTGTTTTCTGTCAAAAAATGGGATGTGTCCACATTGTGTTTTGGGGCATTTCCTGTCGCGGGCGCTAGGCCTACCCACACAAGTGAGGTATCATTTTTATCGGGAGACTTGGAGGGACGCTGGGTGGAAGGAAATTTGTGGCTCCTTTCAGATTCCAGAACTTTCTGTCACCGAAATGTGAGGAAAACTTGTTTTTATAGCCACTTTTTGAGGTTTGCAAAGGATTCTGGGTAACAGAACCTGGTCAGAGCCCCGCAAGTCACCCCATCTTGGATTCCCCTGGTCTCTAGTTTTCAAAAATGCACAGGTTTGGTAGGTTTCCCCAGGTGCCGGCTGAGCTAGAGGCCAAAATCTACAGGTAGGCACTTTGCAAAAAACACCTCTGTTTTCTTTCAAAATATTTGATGTGTCCACGTTGCGTTTTGGGGCATTTCCTGTCGCGGGCGCTAGGCCTACCCACACAAGTGAGGTATCATTTTTATCGGGAGACTTGGGGGGACGCTGGGTGGAAGGAAATTTGTGGCTCCTCTCAGATTCCAGAACTTTCTGTCACCGAAATGTGAGGAAAACCTGTTTTTTTGCCACTTTTTGAGGTTTGCAAAGGATTCTGGGTAACAGAACCTGGTCAGAGCCCCGCAAGTCACCCCATCTTGGATTCCCCTAGGTCTCTAGTTTTCAAAAATACACAGGTTTGGTAGGTTTCCCTAGGTGCCAGCTGAGCTAGAGGCCAAAATCTACAGGTAGGCACTTTGCAAAAAACACCTCTGTTTTCTTTCAAAATATTTGATGTGTCCACGTTGCGTTTTGGGGCATTTCCTGTTGCAGGCGCTAGGCCTACCCACACAAGTGAGGTATCATTTTTATCGGGAGACTTGGGGGGACGCTGGGTGGAAGGAAATTTGTGGCTCCTCTCAGAATCCAGCACTTTCTGTCACCGAAATGGGAGGAAAACTTGTTTTTGTAGCCACTTTTTGAGGTTTGCAAAGGATTCTGGGTAACAGAACCTGGTCAGAGCCCCGCAAGTCACCCCATCTTGGATTCCCCTAGGTCTCTAGTTTTCAAAAATGCACAGGTTTGGTAGGTTTCCCCAGGTGCCGGCTGAGCTAGAGGCCAAAATCTACAGACAGGCACTTTGCAAAAAACAGCTGTGTTTTCTGTCAAAAAATGGGATGTGTCCACATTGTGTTTTGGGGCATTTCCTGTCGCGGGCGCTAGGCCTACCCACACAAGTGAGGTATCATTTTTATCGGGAGACTTGGAGGGACGCTGGGTGGAAGGAAATTTGTGGCTCCATTCAGATTCCAGAACTTTCTGTCACCGAAATGTGAGGAAAACTTGTTTTTATAGCCACTTTTTGAGGTTTGCAAAGGATTCTGGGTAACAGAACCTGGTCAGAGCCCCGCAAGTCACCCCATCTTGGATTCCCCTAGGTCTCTAGTTTTCAAAAATGCACAGGTTTGGTAGGTTTCCCCAGGTGCCGGCTGAGCTAGAGGCCAAAATCTACAGGTAGGCACTTTGCAAAAAACACCTCTGTTTTCTTTCAAAATATTTGATGTGTCCACGTTGCGTTTTGGGGCATTTCCTGTTGCAGGCGCTAGGCCTACCCACACAAGTGAGGTATCATTTTTATCGGGAGACTTGGGGGGACGCTGGGTGGAAGGAAATTTGTGGCTCCTCTCAGAATCCAGAACTTTCTGTCACCGAAATGTGAGGAAAACTTGTTTTTGTAGCCACTTTTTGAGGTTTGCAAAGGATTCTGGGTAACAGAACCTGGTCAGAGCCCCACAAGTTGAGCCATCTTTGATTCCCCTTGGTCTCTAGTTTTCAAAAATGCACAGGTTTGGTAGGTTTCCCTAGGTGCCAGCTGAGCTAGAGGCCAAAATGTACAGGCAGGCACTTTGCAAAAAACACCTCTGTTTTCTTTCAAAATATTTGATGTGTCCACGTTGCGTTTTGGGGCATTTCCTGTCGCGGGCGCTAGGCCTACCCACACAAGTAAGGTATCATTTTTATCGGGAGACTTGGGGGGACGCTGGGTGGAAGGAAATTTGTGGCTCCTCTCAGATTCCAGAACTTTCTGTCACCGAAATGTGAGGAAAACCTGTTTTTTTGCCACTTTTTGAGGTTTGCAAAGGATTCTGGGTAACAGAACCTGGTCAGAGCCCCGCAAGTCACCCCATCTTGGATTCCCCTAGGTCTCTAGTTTTCAAAAATGCACAGGTTTGGTAAGTTTCCCTAGGTGCCGGCTGAGCTAGAGGCCAAAATCTACAGGTAGGCACTTTGCAAAAAACACCTCTGTTTTCTTTCAAAATATTTGATGTGTCCACGTTGCGTTTTGGGGCATTTCCTGTTGCAGGCGCTAGGCCTACCCACACAAGTGAGGTATCATTTTTATCGGGAGACTTGGGGGGACGCTGGGTGGAAGGAAATTTGTGGCTCCTCTCAGAATCCAGAACTTTCTGTCACCGAAATGTGAGGAAAACTTGTTTTTGTAGCCACTTTTTGAGGTTTGCAAAGGATTCTGGGTAACAGAACCTGGTCAGAGCCCCGCAAGTCACCCCATCTTGGATTCCCCTAGGTCTCTAGTTTTCAAAAATGCACAGGTTTGGTAGGTTTCCCCAGGTGCCGGCTGAGCTAGAGGCCAAAATCTACAGGTAGGCACTTTGCAAAAAACACCTCTGTTTTCTTTCAAAATATTTGATGTGTCCACGTTGTGTTTTGGGGCATTTCCTGTCACGGGCGCTAGGCCTACCCACACAAGTGAGATATAATTTTTATCGGGAGACTTGGGGGGACGTTGGGTGGAAGGAAATTTGTGGCTCCTCTCAGATTCCAGAACTTTCTGTCACCGAAATGTGAGGAAAACTTGTTTTTTTAGCCACTTTTTGATGTTTGCAAAGGATTCTGGGTAACAGAACCTGGTCAGAGCCCCGCAAGTCACCCCATCTTGGATTACCCTACGTCTCTTGTTTTAAAAAATGCACAGGTTTGGTAGGTTTCCCTAGGTGCCGGCTGAGCTAGAGGCCAAAATCTACAGGTAGGCACTTTGCAAAAAACACCTCTGTTTTCTTTCAAAATATTTGATGTGTCCACGTTGCGTTTTGGGGCATTTCCTGTCGCGGGCGCTAGGCCTACCCACACAAGTGAGGTATCATTTTTATCGGGAGACTTGGGGGGACGCTGGGTGGAAGGAAATTTGTGGCTCCTCTCAGAATCCAGAACTTTCTGTCACCGAAATGTGAGGAAAACTTGTTTTTTTAGCCACTTTTTGAGGTTTGCAAAGGATTCTGGGTAACAGAACCTGGTCAGAGCCCCGCAAGTCACCCCATCTTGGATTACCCTAGGTCTCTAGTTTTCAAAAAGGCACAGGTTTGGTAGGTTTCCCTAGGTGCCGGCTGAGCTAGAGGCCAAAATCTACAGGTAGGCACTGTGGAAAAAACACCTCTGTTTTCTTTCCAAAAATTTGATGTGTCCACGTTGCGTTTTGGGGCATTTCCTGTCGCGGGCGCTAGGCCTACCCACACAAGTGAGGTATCATTTTTATCGGGAGACTTGGGGGGATGCTGAGTGGAAGGAAATTTGTGGCTCCTCTCGGATTCCAGAACTTTCTGTCACCGAAATGTGAGGAAAACCTGTTTTTTTTGCCACTTTTTGAGGTTTGCAAAGGATTCTGGGTAACAGAACCTGGTCAGAGCCCCGCAAGTCACCCCATCTTGGATTCCCCTAGGTCTCTAGTTTTCAAAAATGCACAGGTTTGGTAGGTTTCCCTAGGTGCCGGCTGAGCTAGAGGCCAAAATGTACAGGCAGGCACTTTGCAAAAAACAGCTGTGTTTTCTGTCAAAAAATGGGATGTGTCCACATTGTGTTTTGGGGCATTTCCTGTCGCGGGCGCTAGGCCTACCCACACAAGTGAGGTATCATTTTTATCGGGAGACTTGGGGGGACTCTGGGTGGAAGGAAATTTGTGGCTCCTTTCAGATTCCAGAACTTTCTGTCACCGAAATGTGAGGAAAACTTGTTTTTATAGCGACTTTTTGAGGTTTGCAAAGGATTCTGGGTAACAGAACCTGGTCAGAGCCCCGCAAGTCACCCCATCTTGGATTCCCCTAGGTCTCTAGTTTTCAAAAATGCACAGGTTTGGTAAGTTTCCACAGGTGCCGGCTGAGCTAGAGGCCAAAATCTACAGGTAGGCACTTTGCAAAAAAAACTCTGTTTTCTTTCAAAATATTTGATGTGTCCACGTTGCGTTTTGGGGCATTTCCTGTCGCGGGTGCTAGGCCTACCCACACAAGTGAGGTATCATTTTTATCGGGAGACTTGGGGGGACGCTGGGTGGAAGGAAATTTGTGGCTCCTCTCAGATTCCAGAACTTTATGTCACCGAAATGTGAAGAAAACCTGTTTTTTTGCCACTTTTTGAGGTTTGCAAAGGATTCTGGGTAACAGAACCTGGTCAGAGCCCCGCAAGTCACCCCATCTTGGATTCCCCTAGGTCTCTAGTTTTCAAAAATGCACATGTTTGGTAGGTTTCCCCAGGTGCCGGCTGAGCTAGAGGCCAAAATCTACAGGTAGGCACTTTGCAAAAAACACCTCTGTTTTCTTTCAAAATATTTGATGTGTCCACGTTGTATTTTGGGGCATTTCCTGTCACGGGCGCTAGGCCTACCCACACAAGTGAGATATAATTTTTATCGGGAGACTTGGCGGGACGTTGGGTGGAAGGAAATTTGTGGCTCCTCTCAGATTCCAGAACTTTCTGTCACCGAAATGTGAGGAAAACTTGTTTTTTTAGCCACTTTTTGATGTTTGAAAAGGATTCTGGGTAACAGAACCTGGTCAGAGCCCCGCAAGTCACCCCATCTTGGATTACCCTACGTCTCTTGTTTTCAAAAATGCACAGGTTTGGTAGGTTTCCCTAGGTGCCGGCTGAGCTAGAGGCCAAAATCTACAGGTAGGCACTTTGCAAAAAACACCTCTGTTTTCTTTCAAAATATTTGATGTGTCCACGTTGCGTTTTGGGGCATTTCCTGTCGCGGGCGCTAGGCCTACCCACACAAGTGAGGTATCATTTTTATCGGGAGACTTGGGGGGACGCTGGGTGGAAGGAAATTTGTGGCTCCTCTCAGAATCCAGAACTTTCTGTCACCGAAATGTGAGGAAAACTTGTTTTTTTAGCCACTTTTTGAGGTTTGCAAAGGATTCTGGGTAACAGAACCTGGTCAGAGCCCCGCAAGTCACCCCATCTTGGATTACCCTAGGTCTCTAGTTTTCAAAAAGGCACAGGTTTGGTAGGTTTCCCTAGGTGCCGGCTGAGCTAGAGGCCAAAATCTACAGGTAGGCACTGTGGAAAAAACACCTCTGTTTTCTTTCCAAAAATTTGATGTGTCCACGTTGCGTTTTGGGGCATTTCCTGTCGCGGGCGCTAGGCCTACCCACACAAGTGAGGTATCATTTTTATCGGGAGACTTGGGGGGATGCTGAGTGGAAGGAAATTTGTGGCTCCTCTCGGATTCCAGAACTTTCTGTCACCGAAATGTGAGGAAAACCTGTTTTTTTTGCCACTTTTTGAGGTTTGCAAAGGATTCTGGGTAACAGAACCTGGTCAGAGCCCCGCAAGTCACCCCATCTTGGATTCCCCTAGGTCTCTAGTTTTCAAAAATGCACAGGTTTGGTAGGTTTCCCTAGGTGCCGGCTGAGCTAGAGGCCAAAATGTACAGGCAGGCACTTTGCAAAAAACAGCTGTGTTTTCTGTCAAAAAATGGGATGTGTCCACATTGTGTTTTGGGGCATTTCCTGTCGCGGGCGCTAGGCCTACCACACAAGTGAGGTATCATTTTTATCGGGAGACTTGGGGGGACTCTGGGTGGAAGGAAATTTGTGGCTCCTTTCAGATTCCAGAACTTTCTGTCACCGAAATGTGAGGAAAACTTGTTTTTATAGCGACTTTTTGAGGTTTGCAAAGGATTCTGGGTAACAGAACCTGGTCAGAGCCCCGCAAGTCACCCCATCTTGGATTCCCCTAGGTCTCTAGTTTTCAAAAATGCACAGGTTTGGTAAGTTTCCACAGGTGCCGGCTGAGCTAGAGGCCAAAATCTACAGGTAGGCACTTTGCAAAAAAAACTCTGTTTTCTTTCAAAATATTTGATGTGTCCACGTTGCGTTTTGGGGCATTTCCTGTCGCGGGTGCTAGGCCTACCCACACAAGTGAGGTATCATTTTTATCGGGAGACTTGGGGGGACGCTGGGTGGAAGGAAATTTGTGGCTCCTCTCAGATTCCAGAACTTTATGTCACCGAAATGTGAAGAAAACCTGTTTTTTTGCCACTTTTTGAGGTTTGCAAAGGATTCTGGGTAACAGAACCTGGTCAGAGCCCCGCAAGTCACCCCATCTTGGATTCCCCTAGGTCTCTAGTTTTCAAAAATGCACATGTTTGGTAGGTTTCCCCAGGTGCCGGCTGAGCTAGAGGCCAAAATCTACAGGTAGGCACTTTGCAAAAAACACCTCTGTTTTCTTTCAAAATATTTGATGTGTCCACGTTGTATTTTGGGGCATTTCCTGTCACGGGCGCTAGGCCTACCCACACAAGTGAGATATAATTTTTATCGGGAGACTTGGGGGGACGTTGGGTGGAAGGAAATTTGTGGCTCCTCTCAGATTCCAGAACTTTCTGTCACCGAAATGTGAGGAAAACTTGTTTTTTTAGCCACTTTTTGATGTTTGAAAAGGATTCTGGGTAACAGAACCTGGTCAGAGCCCCGCAAGTCACCCCATCTTGGATTACCCTACGTCTCTTGTTTTCAAAAATGCACAGGTTTGGTAGGTTTCCCTAGGTGCCGGCTGAGCTAGAGGCCAAAATCTACAGGTAGGCACTTTGCAAAAAACACCTCTGTTTTCTTTCAAAATATTTGATGTGTCCACGTTGCGTTTTGGGGCATTTCCTGTCGCGGGCGCTAGGCCTACCCACACAAGTGAGGTATCATTTTTATCGGGAGACTTGGGGGGACGCTGGGTGGAAGGAAATTTGTGGCTCCTCTCAGAATCCAGAACTTTCTGTCACCGAAATGTGAGGAAAACTTGTTTTTTTAGCCACTTTTTGAGGTTTGCAAAGGATTCTGGGTAACAGAACCTGGTCAGAGCCCCGCAAGTCACCCCATCTTGGATTCCCCTAGGTCTCTAGTTTTCAAAAATGCACAGGTTTGGTAGGTTTCCCTAGGTGCCGGCTGAGCTAGAGGCCAAAATGTACAGGCAGGCACTTTGCAAAAAACAGCTGTGTTTTCTGTCAAAAAATGGGATGTGTCCACATTGTGTTTTGGAGCATTTCCTGTTGCGGGCGCTAGGCCTACCCACACAAGTGAGGTATCATTTTTATCGGGAGACTTGGGGGGACGCTGGGTGGAAGGAAATTTGTGGCTCCTTTCAGATTCCAGAACTTTCTGTCACCGAAATGTGAGGAAAACTTGTTTTTATAGCCACTTTTTGAGGTTTGCAAAGGATTCTGGGTAACAGAACCTGGTCAGAGCCCCGCAAGTCACCCCATCTTGGATTCCCCTAGGTCTCTAGTTTTCACAAATGCACAGGTTTGGTAGGTTTCCCTAGGTGCCGGCTGAGCTAGAGGCCAAAATCTACAGGTAGGCACTTTGCAAAAAACACCTCTGTTTTCTTTCAAAATATTTGATGTGTCCACGTTGCGTTTTGGGGCATTTCCTGTTGCAGGCGCTAGGCCTACCCACACAAGTGAGGTATCATTTTTATCGGGAGACTTGGGGGGACGCTGGGTGGAAGGAAATTTGTGGCTCCTCTCAGATTCCAGAACTTTCTGTCACCGAAATGTGAGGAAAATGTGTTTTTTAGCCACATTTTGAGGTTTGCAAAGGATTCTGGGTAACAGAACCTGGTCAGAGTCCCACAAGTCACCCCATCTTGGATTCCCCTAGGTGTCTAGTTTTCAAAAATGCGCTGGTTTGCTAGGTTTACCCAGGTGCCGGCTGAGCTAGAGGCCAAAATCCACAGGTAGGCACTGTATTCTATGAAAAAATGTGATGTGTCCACCTTGTGTTTTGGGCCATTTCTTGTCGCGGGCGCTAGGCCTACCCACACAAGTGAGGTATCATTTTTATCAGGAGTCTTGTGGAAACGCTGGGTGGAAGGAAATGTGTGGCTCCTCTCAGATTCCAGAACTTTCTGTCACCGAAATGTGAGGAAAATGTGTTTTTTAGCCAAATTTTGAGGTTTGAAAAGGATTCTGTGTAACAGAACCTGATCAGAGCCCCGCAAGTCACCCCATCTTGGATTACCCTACGTCTCTTGTTTTCAAAAATGCACAGGTTTGGTAGGTTTCCCTAGGTGCCGGCTGAGCTAGAGGCCAAAATCTACAGGTAGGCACTTTGCAAAAAACACCTCTGTTTTCTTTCAAAATATTTGATGTGTCCACGTTGCGTTTTGGGGCATTTCCTGTCGCGGGCGCTAGGCCTACCCACACAAGTGAGGTATCATTTTTATCGGGAGACTTGGGGGGACGCTGGGTGGAAGGAAATTTGTGGCTCCTCTCAGAATCCAGAACTTTCTGTCACCGAAATGTGAGGAAAACTTGTTTTTTTAGCCACTTTTTGAGGTTTGCAAAGGATTCTGGGTAACAGAACCTGGTCAGAGCCCCGCAAGTCACCCCATCTTGGATTCCCCTAGGTCTCTAGTTTTCAAAAATGCACAGGTTTGGTAGGTTTCCCTAGGTGCCGGCTGAGCTAGAGGCCAAAATGTACAGGCAGGCACTTTGCAAAAAACAGCTGTGTTTTCTGTCAAAAAATGGGATGTGTCCACATTGTGTTTTGGAGCATTTCCTGTTGCGGGCGCTAGGCCTACCCACACAAGTGAGGTATCATTTTTATCGGGAGACTTGGGGGGACGCTGGGTGGAAGGAAATTTGTGGCTCCTTTCAGATTCCAGAACTTTCTGTCACCGAAATGTGAGGAAAACTTGTTTTTATAGCCACTTTTTGAGGTTTGCAAAGGATTCTGGGTAACAGAACCTGGTCAGAGCCCCGCAAGTCACCCCATCTTGGATTCCCCTAGGTCTCTAGTTTTCACAAATGCACAGGTTTGGTAGGTTTCCCTAGGTGCCGGCTGAGCTAGAGGCCAAAATCTACAGGTAGGCACTTTGCAAAAAACACCTCTGTTTTCTTTCAAAATATTTGATGTGTCCACGTTGCGTTTTGGGGCATTTCCTGTTGCAGGCGCTAGGCCTACCCACACAAGTGAGGTATCATTTTTATCGGGAGACTTGGGGGGACGCTGGGTGGAAGGAAATTTGTGGCTCCTCTCAGAATCCAGAACTTTCTGTCACCGAAATGTGAGGAAAACTTGTTTTTGTAGACACTTTTTGAGGTTTGCAAAGGATTCTGGGTAACAGAACCTGGTGAGAGCCAACAAGTCACCCCATCTTGGATTCCCCTTGGTCTCTAGTTTTAAAAAATGCACAGGTTTGGTAGGTTTCCCTAGGTGCCGGCTGAGCTAGAGGCCAAAATCTACAGGTAGGCACTTTGCAAAAAACACCTCTGTTTTCTTTCAAAATATTTGATGTGTCCACGTTGCATTTTGGGGCATTACCTGTCGCGGGCGCTAGACCTACCCACACAAGTGAGGTATCATTTTTATCGGGAGACTTGGGGGGACGCTGGGTGGAAGGAAATTTGTGGCTCCTCTCAGAATCCAGAACTTTCTGTCACCGAAATGTGAGGAAAACTTGTTTTTTTAGCCACTTTTTGAAGTTTGCAAAGGATTCTGGGTAACAGAACCTGGTCAGAGCCCCGCAAGTCACCCCATCTTGGATTACCCTAGGTCTCTAGTTTTCAAAAATGCACAGGTTTGGTAGGTTTCCCTAGGTGCCGGCTGAGCTAGAGGCCAAAATCTACAGGTAGGCACTTTGCAAAAAACACCTCTGTTTTCTTTCCAAAAATGTTATGTGTCCACGTTGCGTTTTGGGGCATTTCCTGTCGCGGGCGCTAGGCCTACCCACACAAGTGAGGTATCATTTTTATCGGGAGACTTGGGGGGATGCTGGGTGGAAGGAAATTTGTGGCACCTCTCAGATTCCAGAACTTTCTGTCACCGAAATGTGAGGAAAACCTGTTTTTTTTGCCACTTTTTGAGGTTTGCAAAGGATTCTGGGTAACAGAACCTGGTCAGAGCCCCGCAAGTCACCCCATCTTGGATTCCCCTAGGTCTCTAGTTTTCAAAAATACACAGGTTTGGTAGGTTTCCCCAGGTGCCGGCTGAGCTAGAGGCCAAAATCTACAGGTAGGCACTTTGCAAAAAACACCTCTGTTTTCTTTCAAAATATTTGATGTGTCCACGTTGTGTTTTGGGGCATTTCCTGTCACGGGCGCTAGGCCTACCCACACAAGTGAGATATAATTTTTATCGGGAGACTTGGGGGGACGTTGGGTGGAAGGAAATTTGTGGCTCCTCTCAGATTCCAGAACTTTCTGTCACCGAAATGTGAGGAAAACTTGTTGTTTTAGCCACTTTTTGATGTTTGCAAAGGATTCTGGGTAACAGAACCTGGTCAGAGCCCCGCAAGTCACCCCATCTTGGATTACCCTAGGTCTCTTGTTTTAAAAAATGCACAGGTTTGGTAGGTTTCCATAGGTGCCGGCTGAGCTAGAGGCCAAAATGTACAGGCAGGCACTTTGCAAAAAACAGCTGTGTTTTCTGTCAAAAAATGGGATGTGTCCACAGTGTGTTTTGGGGCATTTCCTGTCGCAGGCGCTAGGCCTACCCACACAAGTGAGGTATCATTTTTATCGGGAGACTTGGGGGGACTCTGGGTGGAAGGAAATTTGTGGCTCCTTTCAGATTCCAGAACTTTCTGTCACCGAAATGTGAGGAAAACTTGTTTTTATAGCGACTTTTTGAGGTTTGCAAAGGATTCTGGGTAACAGAACCTGGTCAGAGCCCCGCAAGTCACCCCATCTTGGATTCCCCTAGGTCTCTAGTTTTCAAAAATGCACAGGTTTGGTAAGTTTCCACAGGTGCCGGATGAGCTAGTGGCCAAAATCTACAGGTAGGCACTTTGCAAAAAACACCTCTGTTTTCTTTCAAAATATTTGATGTGTCCACGTTGCGTTTTGGGGCATTTCCTGTCGCGGGTGCTAGGCCTACCCACACAAGTGAGGTATCATTTTTATCGGGAGACTTGGGGGGACGCTGGGTGGAAGGAAATTTGTGGCTCCTCTCAGATTCCAGAACTTTATGTCACCGAAATGTGAAGAAAACCTGTTTTTTTGCCACTTTTTGAGGTTTGCAAAGGATTCTGGGTAACAGAACCTGGTCAGAGCCCCGCAAGTCACCCCATCTTGGATTCCCCTAGGTCTCTAGTTTTAAAAAATGCACATGTTTGGTAGGTTTCCCCAGGTGCCGGCTGAGCTAGAGGCCAAAATCTACAGGTAGGCACTTTGCAAAAAACACCTCTGTTTTCTTTCAAAATATTTGATGTGTCCACGTTGTGTTTTGGGGCATTTCCTGTCACGGGCGCTAGGCCTACCCACACAAGTGAGATATAATTTTTATCGGGAGACTTGGGGGGACGTTGGGTGGAAGGAAATTTGTGGCTCCTCTCAGAATCCAGAACTTTCTGTCACCGAAATGTGAGGAAAACTTGTTTTTTTAGCCATTTTTTGATGTTTGAAAACGATTCTGGGTAACAGAACCTGGTCAGAGCCACGCAAGTCACAACATCTTGGATTACCCTACGTCTCTTGTTTTAAAAAATGCACAGGTTTGGTAGGTTTCCCTAGGTGCCGGCTGAGCTAGAGGCCAAAATCTACAGGTAGGCACTTTGCAAAAAACACCTCTGTTTTCTTTCAAAATATTTGATGTGTCCACGTTGCGTTTTGGGGCATTTCCTGTCGCGGGCGCTAGGCCTACCCACACAAGTGAGGTATCATTTTTATCGGGAGACTTGGGGGGACGCTGGGTGGAAGGAAATTTGTGGCTCCTCTCAGAATCCAGAACTTTCTGTCACCGAAATGTGAGGAAAACTTGTTTTTTTAGCCACTTTTTGAGGTTTGCAAAGGATTCTGGGTAACAGAACCTGGTCAGAGCCCCACAAGTCACCCCATCTTGGATTACCCTAGGTCTCTAGTTTTCAAAAATGCACAGGTTTGGTAGGTTTCCCTAGGTGCCGGCTGAGCTAGAGGCCAAAATCTACAGGTAGGCACTTTGCAAAAAACACCTCTGTTTTCTTTCCAAAAATTTGATGTGTCCACGTTGCGTTTTGGGGCATTTCCTGTCGCGGGCGCTAGGCCTACCCACACAAGTGAGGTATCATTTTTATCGGGAGACTTGGGGGGATGCTGAGTGGAGGGAAATTTGTGGCTCCTCTCAGATTCCAGAACTTTCTGTCACCGAAATGTGAGGAAAACCTGTTTTTTTTGCCACTTTTTGAGGTTTGCAAAGGATTCTGGGTAACAGAACCTGGTCAGAGCCCCGCAAGTCACCCCATCTTGGATTCCCCTAGGTCTCTAGTTTTCAAAAATGCACAGGTTTGGTAGGTTTCCCTAGGTGCCGGCTGAGCTAGAGGCCAAAATGTACAGGCAGGCACTTTGCAAAAAACAGCTGTGTTTTCTGTCAAAAAATGGGATGTGTCCACATTGTGTTTTGGAGCATTTCCTGTTGCGGGCGCTAGGCCTACCCACACAAGTGAGGTATCATTTTTATCGGGAGACTTGGGGGGACGCTGGGTGGAAGGAAATTTGTGGCTCCTCTCAGAATCCAGAACTTTCTGTCACCGAAATGTGAGGAAAACTTGTTTTTGTAGACACTTTTTGAGGTTTGCAAAGGATTCTGGGTAACAGAACCTGGTGAGAGCCAACAAGTCACCCCATCTTGGATTCCCCTTGGTCTCTAGTTTTCAAAAATGCACAGGTTTGGTAGGTTTCCCTAGGTGCCGGCTGAGCTAGAGGCCAAAATCTACAGGTAGGCACCTTGCAAAAAACACCTCTGTTTTCTTTCAAAATATTTGATGTGTCCACGTTGCATTTTGGGGCATTTCCTGTCGCGGGCGCTAGACCTACCCACACAAGTGAGGTATCATTTTTATCGGGAGACTTGGGGGGACGCTGGGTGGAAGTAAATTTGTGGCTCCTCTCAGAATCCAGAACTTTCTGTCACCGAAATGTGAGGAAAACTTGTTTTTTTAGCCACTTTTTGAGGTTTGCAAAGGATTCTGGGTAACAGAACCTGGTCAGAGCCCCGCAAGTCACCCCATCTTGGATTACCCTAGGTCTCTAGTTTTCAAAAAGGCACAGGTTTGGTAGGTTTCCCTAGGTGCCGGCTGAGCTAGAGGCCAAAATCTACAGGTAGGCACTGTGGAAAAAACACCTCTGTTTTCTTTCCAAAAATTTGATGTGTCCACGTTGCGTTTTGGGGCATTTCCTGTCGCGGGCGCTAGGCCTACCCACACAAGTGAGGTATCATTTTTATCGGGAGACTTGGGGGGATGCTGAGTGGAAGGAAATTTGTGGCTCCTCTCGGATTCCAGAACTTTCTGTCACCGAAATGTGAGGAAAACCTTTTTTTTTGCCACTTTTTGAGGTTTGCAAAGGATTCTGGGTAACAGAACCTGGTCAGAGCCGCGCAAGTCACCCCATCTTGGATTCCCCTAGGTCTCTAGTTTTCAAAAATGCACAGGTTTGGTAGGTTTCCCTAGGTGCCGGCTGAGCTAGAGGCCAAAATGTACAGGCAGGCACTTGCAAAAAACAGCTGTGTTTTCTGTCAAAAAATGGGATGTGTCCACATTGTGTTTTGGGGCATTTCCTGTCGCGGGCGCTAGGCCTACCCACACAAGTGAGGTATCATTTTTATCGGGAGACTTGGGGGGACTCTGGGTGGAAGGAAATTTGTGGCTCCTTTCAGATTCCAGAACTTTCTGTCACCGAAATGTGAGGAAAACTTGTTTTTATAGCGACTTTTTGAGGTTTGCAAAGGATTCTGGGTAACAGAACCTGGTCAGAGCCCCGCAAGTCACCCCATCTTGGATTCCCCTAGGTCTCTAGTTTTCAAAAATGCACAGGTTTGGTAAGTTTCCACAGGTGCCGGCTGAGCTAGAGGCCAAAATCTACAGGTAGGCACTTTGCAAAAAACACCTCTGTTTTCTTTCAAAATATTTGATGTGTTCACGTTGCGTTTTGGGGCATTTCCTGTTGCGGGTGCTAGGCCTACCCACACAAGTGAGGTATCATTTTTATCGGGAGACTTGGGGGGACGCTGGGTGGAAGGAAATTTGTGGCTCCTCTCAGATTCCAGAACTTTATGTCACCGAAATGTGAAGAAAACCTGTTTTTTTGCCACTTTTTGAGGTTTGCAAAGGATTCTGGGTAACAGAACCTGGTCAGAGCCCCGCAAGTCACCCCATCTTGGATTCCCCTAGGTCTCTAGTTTTCAAAAATGCACATGTTTGGTAGGTTTCCCCAGGTGCCGGCTGAGCTAGAGGCCAAAATCTACAGGTAGGCACTTTGCAAAAAACACCTCTGTTTTCTTTCAAAATATTTGATGTGTCCACGTTGTGTTTTGGGGCATTTCCTGTCACGGGCGCTAGGCCTACCCACACAAGTGAGATATAATTTTTATCGGGAGACTTGGGGGGACGTTGGGTGGAAGGAAATTTGTGGCTCCTCTCAGATTCCAGAACTTTCTGTCACCGAAATGTGAGGAAAACTTGTTTTTTTAGCCACTTTTTGATGTTTGAAAAGGATTCTGGGTAACAGAACCTGGTCAGAGCCCCGCAAGTCACCCCATCTTGGATTACCCTACGTCTCTTGTTTTAAAAAATGCACAGGTTTGGTAGGTTTCCCTAGGTGCCGGCTGAGCTAGAGGCCAAAATCTACAGGTAGGCACTTTGCAAAAAACACCTCTGTTTTCTTTCAAAATATTTGATGTGTCCACGTTGCGTTTTGGGGCATTTCCTGTCGCGGGCGCTAGGCCTACCCACACAAGTGAGGTATCATTTTTATCGGGAGACTTGGGGGGACGCTGGGTGGAAGGAAATTTGTGGCTCCTCTCAGAATCCAGAACTTTCTGTCACCGAAATGTGAGGAAAACTTGTTTTTTTAGCCACTTTTTGAGGTTTGCAAAGGATTCTGGGTGACAGAACCTGGTCAGAGCCCCACAAGTCACCCCATCTTGGATTACCCTAGGTCTCTAGTTTTCAAAAATGCACAGGTTTGGTAGGTTTCCCTAGGTGCCGGCTGAGCTAGAGGCCAAAATCTACAGGTAGGCACTTTACAAAAAACACCTCTGTTTTCTTTCCAAAAATTTGATGTGTCCACGTTGCGTTTTGGGGCATTTCCTGTCGCGGGCGCTAGGCCTACCCACACAAGTGAGGTATCATTTTTATCGGGAGACTTGGGGGGATGCTGAGTGGAGGGAAATTTGTGGCTCCTCTCAGATTCCAGAACTTTCTGTCACCGAAATGTGAGGAAAACCTGTTTTTTTTGCCACTTTTTGAGGTTTGCAAAGGATTCTGAGTAACAGAACCTGGTCAGAGCCCCGCAAGTCACCCCATCTTGGATTCCCCTAGGTCTCTAGTTTTCAAAAATGCACAGGTTTGGTAGGTTTCCCTAGGTGCCGGCTGAGCTAGAGGCCAAAAAGTACAGGCAGGCACTTTGCATAAAACAGCTGTGTTTTCTGTCAAAAAATGGGATGTGTCCACATTGTGTTTTGGAGCATTTCCTGTTGCGGGCGCTAGGCCTACCCACACAAGTGAGGTATCATTTTTATCGGGAGACTTGGGGGGACGCTGGGTGGAAGGAAATTTGTGGCTCCTTTCAGATTCCAGAACTTTCTGTCACCGAAATGTGAGGAAAACTTGTTTTTATAGCCACTTTTTGAGGTTTGCAAAGGATTCTGGGTAACAGAACCTGGTCAGAGCCCCGCAAGTCACCCCATCTTGGATTCCCCTAGGTCTCTAGTTTTCACAAATGCACAGGTTTGGTAGGTTTCCCTAGGTGCCGGCTGAGCTAGAGGCCAAAATCTACAGGTAGGCACTTTGCAAAAAACACCTCTGTTTTCTTTCAAAATATTTGATGTGTCCACGTTGCGTTTTGGGGCATTTCCTGTTGCAGGCGCTAGGCCTACCCACACAAGTGAGGTATCATTTTTATCGGGAGACTTGGGGGGACGCTGGGTGGAAGGAAATTTGTGGCTCCTCTCAGAATCCATAACTTTCTGTCACCGAAATGTGAGGAAAACTTGTTTTTGTAGACACTTTTTGAGGTTTGCAAAGGATTCTGGGTAACAGAACCTGGTGAGAGCCAACAAGTCACCCCATCTTGGATTCCCCTTGGTCTCTAGTTTTCAAAAATGCACAGGTTTGGTAGGTTTCCCTAGGTGCCGGCTGAGCTAGAGGCCAAAATCTACAGGTAGGCACTTTGCAAAAAACACCTCTGTTTTCTTTCAAAATATTTGATGTGTCCACGTTGCATTTTGGGGCATTTCCTGTCGCGGGCGCTAGGCCTACCCACACAAGTGAGGTATCATTTTTATCGGGAGACTTGGGGGGATGCTGGGTGGAAGGAAATTTGTGGCACCTCTCAGATTCCAGAACTTTCTGTCACCGAAATGTGAGGAAAACCTGTTTTTTTTGCCACTTTTTGAGGTTTGCAAAGGATTCTGGGTAACAGAACCTGGTCAGAGCCCCGCAAGTCACCCCATCTTGGATTCCCCTAGGTCTCTAGTTTTCAAAAATACACAGGTTTGGTAGGTTTCCCCAGGTGCCGGCTGAGCTAGAGGCCAAAATCTACAGGTAGGCACTTTGCAAAAAACACCTCTGTTTTCTTTCAAAATATTTGATGTGTCCACTTTGCGTTTTGGGGCATTTCCTGTTGCAGGCGCTAGGCCTACCCACACAAGTGAGGTATCATTTTTATCGGGAGACTTGGGGGGACGCTGGGTGGAAGGAAATTTGTGGCTCCTCTCAGAATCCAGAACTTTCTGTCACCGAAATGTGAGGAAAACTTGTTTTTGTAGCCACTTTTGGAGGTTTGCAAAGGATTCTGGGTAACAGAACCTGGTCAGAGCCCCACAAGTTGACCCATCTTTGATTCCCCTTGGTCTCTAGTTTTCAAAAATGCACAGGTTTGGTAGGTTTCCCTAGGTGCCGGCTGAGCTAGAGGCCAAAATCTACAGGTAGGCACTTTGCAAAAAACACCTCTGTTTTCTTTCAAAAAATTTGATGTGTCCACGTTGCGTTTTGGGTCATTTCCTGTCGCGGGCGCTAGGCCTACCCACACAAGTGAGGTATCATTTTTATCGGGAGACTTGGGGGGACGCTGGGTGGAAGGAAATTTGTGGCTCCTCTCAGATTCCAGAACTTTCTGTCACCGACATGTGAGGAAAACTTGTTTTTATAGCCACTTTTTGAGGTTTGCAAATGATTCTGGGTAACAGAACCTGGTCAGAGCCCCGCAAGTCACCCCATCTTGGATTCCCCTAGGTCTCTAGTTTTCAAAAATGCACAGGTTTGGTAGGTTTCCCCAGGTGCCGGCTGAGCTAGAGGCCAAAATCTACAGGTAGGCACTTTGCAAAAAACACCTCTGTTTTCTTTCAAAATATTTGATGTGTCCACGTTGCGTTTTGGGGCATTTCCTGTCGCGGGCGCTAGGCCTACCCACACAAGTGAGGTATCATTTTTATCGGGAGACTTGGGGGGACGCTGGGTGGAAGGAAATTTGTGGCTCCTCTCAGATTCCAGAACTTTCTGTCACCGAAATGTGAGGAAAACCTGTTTTTTTGCCACTTTTTGAGGTTTGCAAAGGATTCTGGGTAACAGAACCTGGTCAGAGCCCCGCAAGTCACCCCATCTTGGATTCCCCTAGGTCTCTAGTTTTCAAAAATGCACAGGTTTGGTAGGTTTCCCTAGGTGCCAGCTGAGCTAGAGGCCAAAATCTACAGGTAGGCACTTTGCAAAAAACACCTCTGTTTTCTTTCAAAATATTTGATGTGTCCACGTTGCGTTTTGGGGCATTTCCTGTTGCAGGCGCTAGGCCTACCCACACAAGTGAGGTATCATTTTTATCAGGAGACTTGGGGGGACGCTGGGTGGAAGGAAATTTGTGGCTCCTCTCAGAATCCAGAACTTTCTGTCACCGAAATGGGAGGAAAACTTGTTTTTGTAGCCACTTTTTGAGGTTTGCAAAGGATTCTGGGTAACAGAACCTGGTCAGAGCCCCGCAAGTCACCCCATCTTGGATTCCCCTAGGTCTCTAGTTTTCAAAAATGCACAGGTTTGGTAGGTTTCCCCAGGTGCCGGCTGAGCTAGAGGCCAAAATCTACAGGCAGGCACTTTGCAAAAAACAGCTGTGTTTTCTGTCAAAAAATGGGATGTGTCCACATTGTGTTTTGGGGCATTTCCTGTCGCGGGCGCTAGGCCTACCCACACAAGTGAGGTATCATTTTTATCGGGAGACTTGGGGGGACGCTGGGTGGAAGGAAATTTGTGGCTCCTTTCAGATTCCAGAACTTTCTGTCACCGAAATTTGAGGAAAACTTGTTTTTATAGCCACTTTTTGAGGTTTGCAAAGGATTCTGGGTAACAGAACCTGGTCAGAGCCCCGCAAGTCACCCCATCTTGGATTCCCCTAGGTCTCTAGTTTTCAAAAATGCACAGGTTTGGTAGGTTTCCCCAGGTGCCGGCTGAGCTAGAGGCCAAAATCTACAGGTAGGCACTTTGCAAAAAACACCTCTGTTTTCTTTCAAAATATTTGATGTGTCCACGTTGCGTTTTGGGGCATTTCCTGTTGCAGGCGCTAGGCCTACCCACACAAGTGAGGTATCATTTTTATCGGGAGACTTGGGGGGACGCTGGGTGGAAGGAAATTTGTGGCTCCTCTCAGAATCCAGAACTTTCTGTCACCGAAATGTGAGGAAAACTTGTTTTTGTAGCCACTTTTTGAGGTTTGCAAAGGATTCTGGGTAACAGAACCTGGTCAGAGCCCCACAAGTTGACCCATCTTTGATTCCCCTTGGTCTCTAGTTTTCAAAAATGCACAGGTTTGGTAGGTTTCCCTAGGTGCCGGCTGAGCTAGAGGCCAAAATGTACAGGCAGGCACTTTGCAAAAAACAGCTGTGTTTTCTGTCAAAAAATGGGTTGTGTCCACATTGTTTTTTGGGGCATTTCCTGTCGCGGGCGCTAGGCCTACCCACACAAGTGAGGTATCATTTTTATCGGGAGACTTGGGGGGACGCTGGGTGGAAGGAAATTTGTGGCTCCTTTCAGATTCCAGAACTTTCTGTCACCGAAATGTGAGGAAAACTTGTTTTTATAGCCACTTTTTGAGGTTTGCAAAGGATTCTGGGTAACAGAACCTGGTCAGAGCCCCGCAAGTCACCCCATCTTGGATTCCCCTAGGTCTCTAGTTTTCAAAAATGCACAGGTTTGGTAGGTTTCCCCAGGTGCCGGCTGAGCTAGAGGCCAAAATCTACAGGTAGGCACTTTGCAAAAAACACCTCTGTTTTCTTTCAAAATATTTGATGTGTCCACGTTGCGTTTTGGGGCATTTCCTGTCGCGGGCGCTAGGCCTACCCACACAAGTAAGGTATCATTTTTATCGGGAGACTTGGGGGGACGCTGGGTGAAAGGAAATTTGTGGCTCCTCTCAGATTCCAGAACTTTCTGTCACCGAAATGTGAGGAAAACCTGTTTTTTTGCCACTTTTTGAGGTTTGCAAAGGATTCTGGGTAACAGAACCTGGTCAGAGCCCCGCAAGTCACCCCATCTTGGATTCCCCTAGGTCTCTAGTTTTCAAAAATGCACAGGTTTGGTAAGTTTCCCTAGGTGCCGGCTGAGCTAGAGGCCAAAATCTACAGGTAGGCAATTTGCAAAAAACACCTCTGTTTTCTTTCAAAATATTTGATGTGTCCACGTTGCGTTTTGGGGCATTTCCTGTTGCAGGCGCTAGGCCTACCCACACAAGTGAGGTATCATTTTTATCGGGAGACTTGGGGGGACGCTGGGTGGAAGGAAATTTGTGGCTCCTCTCAGAATCCAGAACTTTCTGTCACCGAAATGTGAGGAAAACTTGTTTTTGTAGCCACTTTTTGAGGTTTGCAAAGGATTCTGGGTAACAGAACCTGGTCAGAGCCCCGCAAGTCACCCCATCTTGGATTCCCCTAGGTCTCTAGTTTTCAAAAATGCACAGGTTTGGTAGGTTTCCCCAGGTGCCGGCTGAGCTAGAGGCCAAAATCTACAGGTAGGCACTTTGCAAAAAACACCTCTGTTTTCTTTCAAAATATTTGATGTGTCCACGTTGTGTTTTGGGGCATTTCCTGTCACGGGCGCTAGGCCTACCCACACAAGTGAGATATAATTTTTATCGGGAGACTTGGGGGGACGTTGGGTGGAAGGAAATTTGTGGCTCCTCTCAGATTCCAGAACTTTCTGTCACCGAAATGTGAGGAAAACTTGTTTTTTTAGCCACTTTTTGATGTTTGCAAAGGATTCTGGGTAAGAGAACCTGGTCAGAGCCCCGCAAGTCACCCCATCTTGGATTACCCTATGTCTCTTGTTTTCAAAAATGCACAGGTTTGGTAGGTTTCCCTAGGTGCCGGCTGAGCTAGAGGCCAAAATCTACAGGTAGGCACTTTGCAAAAAACACCTCTGTTTTCTTTCAAAATATTTGATGTGTCCACGTTGCGTTTTGGGGCATTTCCTGTCGCGGGCGCTAGGCCTACCCACACAAGTGAGGTATCATTTTTATCGGGAGACTTGGGGGGACGCTGGGTGGAAGGAAATTTGTGGCTCCTCTCAGAATCCAGAACTTTCTGTCACCGAAATGTGAGGAAAACTTGTTTTTTTAGCCACTTTTTGAGGTTTGCAAAGGATTCTGGGTAACAGAACCTGGTCAGAGCCCCGCAAGTCACCCCATCTTGGATTACCCTAGGTCTCTAGTTTTCAAAAAGGCACAGGTTTGGTAGGTTTCCCTAGGTGCCGGCTGAGCTAGAGGCCAAAATCTACAGGTAGGCACTTTGCAAAAAACACCTCTGTTTTCTTTCCAAAAATTTGATGTGTCCACGTTGCGTTTTGGGGCATTTCCTGTCGCGGGCGCTAGGCCTACCCACACAAGTGAGGTATCATTTTTATCGGGAGACTTGGGGGGATGCTGAGTGGAGGGAAATTTGTGGCTCCTCTCAGATTCCAGAACTTTCTGTCACCGAAATGTGAGGAAAACCTGTTTTTTTTGCCACTTTTTGAGGTTTGCAAAGGATTCTCGGTAACAGAACCTGGTCAGAGCCCCGCAAGTCACCCCATCTTGGATTCCCCTAGGTCTCTAGTTTTCAAAAATGCACAGGTTTGGTAGGTTTCCCTAGGTGCCGGCTGAGCTAGAGGCCAAAATGTACAGGCAGGCACTTTGCAAAAAACAGCTGTGTTTTCTGTCAAAAAATGGGATGTGTCCACATTGTGTTTTGGAGCATTTCCTGTTGCGGGCGCTAGGCCTACCCACACAAGTGAGGTATCATTTTTATCGGGAGACTTGGGGGGACGCTGGGTGGAAGGAAATTTGTGGCTCCTTTCAGATTCCAGAACTTTCTGTCACCGAAATGTGAGGAAAACTTGTTTTTATAGCCACTTTTTGAGGTTTGCAAAGGATTCTGGGTAACAGAACCTGGTCAGAGCCCCGCAAGTCACCCCATCTTGGATTCCCCTAGGTCTCTAGTTTTCACAAATGCACAGGTTTGGTAGGTTTCCCTAGGTGCCGGCTGAGCTAGAGGCCAAAATCTACAGGTAGGCACTTTGCAAAAAACACCTCTGTTTTCTTTCAAAATATTTGATGTGTCCACGTTGCGTTTTGGGGCATTTCCTGTTGCAGGCGCTAGGCCTACCCACACAAGTGAGGTATCATTTTTATCGGGAGACTTGGGGGGACGCTGGGTGGAAGGAAATTTGTGGCTCCTCTCAGAATCCAGAACTTTCTGTCACCGAAATGTGAGGAAAACTTGTTTTTGTAGACACTTTTTGAGGTTTGCAAAGGATTCTGGGTAACAGAACCTGGTGAGAGCCAACAAGTCACCCCATCTTGGATTCCCCTTGGTCTCTAGTTTTCAAAAATGCACAGGTTTGGTAGGTTTCCCTAGGTGCCGGCTGAGCTAGAGGCCAAAATCTACAGGTAGGCACCTTGCAAAAAACACCTCTGTTTTCTTTCAAAATATTTGATGTGTCCACGTTGCATTTTGGGGCATTTCCTGTCGCGGGCGCTAGACCTACCCACACAAGTGAGGTATCATTTTTATCGGGAGACTTGGGGGGACGCTGGGTGGAAGGAAATTTGTGGCTCCTCTCAGAATCCAGAACTTTCTGTCACCGAAATGTGAGGAAAACTTGTTTTTTTAGCCACTTTTTGAGGTTTGCAAAGGATTCTGGGTAACAGAACCTGGTCAGAGCCCCGCAAGTCACCCCATCTTGGATTACCCTACGTCTCTTGTTTTCAAAAATGCACAGGTTTGGTAGGTTTCCCTAGGTGCCGGCTGAGCTAGAGGCCAAAATCTACAGGTAGGCACTTTGCAAAAAACACCTCTGTTTTCTTTCAAAATATTTGATGTGTCCACGTTGCGTTTTGGGGCATTTCCTGTCGCGGGCGCTAGGCCTACCCACACAAGTGAGGTATCATTTTTATCGGGAGACTTGGGGGGACGCTGGGTGGAAGTAAATTTGTGGCTCCTCTCAGAATCCAGAACTTTCTGTCACCGAAATGTGAGGAAAACTTGTTTTTTTAGCCACTTTTTGAGGTTTGCAAAGGATTCTGGGTAACAGAACCTGGTCAGAGCCCCGCAAGTCACCCCATCTTGGATTACCCTAGGTCTCTAGTTTTCAAAAAGGCACAGGTTTGGTAGGTTTCCCTAGGTGCCGGCTGAGCTAGAGGCCAAAATCTACAGGTAGGCACTGTGGAAAAAACACCTCTGTTTTCTTTCCAAAAATTTGATGTGTCCACGTTGCGTTTTGGGGCATTTCCTGTCGCGGGCGCTAGGCCTACCCACACAAGTGAGGTATCATTTTTATCGGGAGACTTGGGGGGATGCTGAGTGGAAGGAAATTTGTGGCTCCTCTCGGATTCCAGAACTTTCTGTCACCGAAATGTGAGGAAAACCTTTTTTTTTGCCACTTTTTGAGGTTTGCAAAGGATTCTGGGTAACAGAACCTGGTCAGAGCCGCGCAAGTCACCCCATCTTGGATTCCCCTAGGTCTCTAGTTTTCAAAAATGCACAGGTTTGGTAGGTTTCCCTAGGTGCCGGCTGAGCTAGAGGCCAAAATGTACAGGCAGGCACTTGCAAAAAACAGCTGTGTTTTCTGTCAAAAAATGGGATGTGTCCACATTGTGTTTTGGGGCATTTCCTGTCGCGGGCGCTAGGCCTACCCACACAAGTGAGGTATCATTTTTATCGGGAGACTTGGGGGGACTCTGGGTGGAAGGAAATTTGTGGCTCCTTTCAGATTCCAGAACTTTCTGTCACCGAAATGTGAGGAAAACTTGTTTTTATAGCGACTTTTTGAGGTTTGCAAAGGATTCTGGGTAACAGAACCTGGTCAGAGCCCCGCAAGTCACCCCATCTTGGATTCCCCTAGGTCTCTAGTTTTCAAAAATGCACAGGTTTGGTAAGTTTCCACAGGTGCCGGCTGAGCTAGAGGCCAAAATCTACAGGTAGGCACTTTGCAAAAAACACCTCTGTTTTCTTTCAAAATATTTGATGTGTTCACGTTGCGTTTTGGGGCATTTCCTGTTGCGGGTGCTAGGCCTACCCACACAAGTGAGGTATCATTTTTATCGGGAGACTTGGGGGGACGCTGGGTGGAAGGAAATTTGTGGCTCCTCTCAGATTCCAGAACTTTATGTCACCGAAATGTGAAGAAAACCTGTTTTTTTGCCACTTTTTGAGGTTTGCAAAGGATTCTGGGTAACAGAACCTGGTCAGAGCCCCGCAAGTCACCCCATCTTGGATTCCCCTAGGTCTCTAGTTTTCAAAAATGCACATGTTTGGTAGGTTTCCCCAGGTGCCGGCTGAGCTAGAGGCCAAAATCTACAGGTAGGCACTTTGCAAAAAACACCTCTGTTTTCTTTCAAAATATTTGATGTGTCCACGTTGTGTTTTGGGGCATTTCCTGTCACGGGCGCTAGGCCTACCCACACAAGTGAGATATAATTTTTATCGGGAGACTTGGGGGGACGTTGGGTGGAAGGAAATTTGTGGCTCCTCTCAGATTCCAGAACTTTCTGTCACCGAAATGTGAGGAAAACTTGTTTTTTTAGCCACTTTTTGATGTTTGAAAAGGATTCTGGGTAACAGAACCTGGTCAGAGCCCCGCAAGTCACCCCATCTTGGATTACCCTACGTCTCTTGTTTTAAAAAATGCACAGGTTTGGTAGGTTTCCCTAGGTGCCGGCTGAGCTAGAGGCCAAAATCTACAGGTAGGCACTTTGCAAAAAACACCTCTGTTTTCTTTCAAAATATTTGATGTGTCCACGTTGCGTTTTGGGGCATTTCCTGTCGCGGGCGCTAGGCCTACCCACACAAGTGAGGTATCATTTTTATCGGGAGACTTGGGGGGACGCTGGGTGGAAGGAAATTTGTGGCTCCTCTCAGAATCCAGAACTTTCTGTCACCGAAATGTGAGGAAAACTTGTTTTTTTAGCCACTTTTTGAGGTTTGCAAAGGATTCTGGGTGACAGAACCTGGTCAGAGCCCCACAAGTCACCCCATCTTGGATTACCCTAGGTCTCTAGTTTTCAAAAATGCACAGGTTTGGTAGGTTTCCCTAGGTGCCGGCTGAGCTAGAGGCCAAAATCTACAGGTAGGCACTTTACAAAAAACACCTCTGTTTTCTTTCCAAAAATTTGATGTGTCCACGTTGCGTTTTGGGGCATTTCCTGTCGCGGGCGCTAGGCCTACCCACACAAGTGAGGTATCATTTTTATCGGGAGACTTGGGGGGATGCTGAGTGGAGGGAAATTTGTGGCTCCTCTCAGATTCCAGAACTTTCTGTCACCGAAATGTGAGGAAAACCTGTTTTTTTTGCCACTTTTTGAGGTTTGCAAAGGATTCTGAGTAACAGAACCTGGTCAGAGCCCCGCAAGTCACCCCATCTTGGATTCCCCTAGGTCTCTAGTTTTCAAAAATGCACAGGTTTGGTAGGTTTCCCTAGGTGCCGGCTGAGCTAGAGGCCAAAAAGTACAGGCAGGCACTTTGCATAAAACAGCTGTGTTTTCTGTCAAAAAATGGGATGTGTCCACATTGTGTTTTGGAGCATTTCCTGTTGCGGGCGCTAGGCCTACCCACACAAGTGAGGTATCATTTTTATCGGGAGACTTGGGGGGACGCTGGGTGGAAGGAAATTTGTGGCTCCTTTCAGATTCCAGAACTTTCTGTCACCGAAATGTGAGGAAAACTTGTTTTTATAGCCACTTTTTGAGGTTTGCAAAGGATTCTGGGTAACAGAACCTGGTCAGAGCCCCGCAAGTCACCCCATCTTGGATTCCCCTAGGTCTCTAGTTTTCACAAATGCACAGGTTTGGTAGGTTTCCCTAGGTGCCGGCTGAGCTAGAGGCCAAAATCTACAGGTAGGCACTTTGCAAAAAACACCTCTGTTTTCTTTCAAAATATTTGATGTGTCCACGTTGCGTTTTGGGGCATTTCCTGTTGCAGGCGCTAGGCCTACCCACACAAGTGAGGTATCATTTTTATCGGGAGACTTGGGGGGACGCTGGGTGGAAGGAAATTTGTGGCTCCTCTCAGAATCCAGAACTTTCTGTCACCGAAATGTGAGGAAAACTTGTTTTTGTAGACACTTTTTGAGGTTTGCAAAGGATTCTGGGTAACAGAACCTGGTGAGAGCCAACAAGTCACCCCATCTTGGATTCCCCTTGGTCTCTAGTTTTCAAAAATGCACAGGTTTGGTAGGTTTCCCTAGGTGCCGGCTGAGCTAGAGGCCAAAATCTACAGGTAGGCACTTTGCAAAAAACACCTCTGTTTTCTTTCAAAATATTTGATGTGTCCACGTTGCATTTTGGGGCATTTCCTGTCGCGGGCGCTAGGCCTACCCACACAAGTGAGGTATCATTTTTATCGGGAGACTTGGGGGGATGCTGGGTGGAAGGAAATTTGTGGCACCTCTCAGATTCCAGAACTTTCTGTCACCGAAATGTGAGGAAAACCTGTTTTTTTTGCCACTTTTTGAGGTTTGCAAAGGATTCTGGGTAACAGAACCTGGTCAGAGCCCCGCAAGTCACCCCATCTTGGATTCCCCTAGGTCTCTAGTTTTCAAAAATACACAGGTTTGGTAGGTTTCCCCAGGTGCCGGCTGAGCTAGAGGCCAAAATCTACAGGTAGGCACTTTGCAAAAAACACCTCTGTTTTCTTTCAAAATATTTGATGTGTCCACTTTGCGTTTTGGGGCATTTCCTGTTGCAGGCGCTAGGCCTACCCACACAAGTGAGGTATCATTTTTATCGGGAGACTTGGGGGGACGCTGGGTGGAAGGAAATTTGTGGCTCCTCTCAGAATCCAGAACTTTCTGTCACCGAAATGTGAGGAAAACTTGTTTTTGTAGCCACTTTTTGAGGTTTGCAAAGGATTCTGGGTAACAGAACCTGGTCAGAGCCCCACAAGTTGACCCATCTTAGATTCCCCTTGGTCTCTAGTTTTCAAAAATGCACAGGTTTGGTAGGTTTCCCTAGGTGCCGGCTGAGCTAGAGGCCAAAATCTACAGGTAGGCACTTTGCAAAAAACACCTCTGTTTTCTTTCAAAAAATTTGATGTGTCCACGTTGCGTTTTGGGTCATTTCCTGTCGCGGGCGCTAGGCCTACCCACACAAGTGAGGTATCATTTTTATCGGGAGACTTGGGGGGACGCTGGGTGGAAGGAAATTTGTGGCTCCTCTCAGATTCCAGAACTTTCTGTCACCGACATGTGAGGAAAACTTGTTTTTATAGCCACTTTTTGAGGTTTGCAAATGATTCTGGGTAACAGAACCTGGTCAGAGCCCCGCAAGTCACCCCATCTTGGATTCCCCTAGGTCTCTAGTTTTCAAAAATGCACAGGTTTGGTAGGTTTCCCCAGGTGCCGGCTGAGCTAGAGGCCAAAATCTACAGGTAGGCACTTTGCAAAAAACACCTCTGTTTTCTTTCAAAATATTTGATGTGTCCACGTTGCGTTTTGGGGCATTTCCTGTCGCGGGCGCTAGGCCTACCCACACAAGTGAGGTATCATTTTTATCGGGAGACTTGGGGGGACGCTGGGTGGAAGGAAATTTGTGGCTCCTCTCAGATTCCAGAACTTTCTGTCACCGAAATGTGAGGAAAACCTGTTTTTTTGCCACTTTTTGAGGTTTGCAAAGGATTCTGGGTAACAGAACCTGGTCAGAGCCCCGCAAGTCACCCCATCTTGGATTCCCCTAGGTCTCTAGTTTTCAAAAATGCACAGGTTTGGTAGGTTTCCCTAGGTGCCAGCTGAGCTAGAGGCCAAAATCTACAGGTAGGCACTTTGCAAAAAACACCTCTGTTTTCTTTCAAAATATTTGATGTGTCCACGTTGCGTTTTGGGGCATTTCCTGTTGCAGGCGCTAGGCCTACCCACACAAGTGAGGTATCATTTTTATCGGGAGACTTGGGGGGACGCTGGGTGGAAGGAAATTTGTGGCTCCTCTCAGAATCCAGAACTTTCTGTCACCGAAATGGGAGGAAAACTTGTTTTTGTAGCCACTTTTTGAGGTTTGCAAAGGATTCTGGGTAACAGAACCTGGTCAGAGCCCCGCAAGTCACCCCATCTTGGATTCCCCTAGGTCTCTAGTTTTCAAAAATGCACAGGTTTGGTAGGTTTCCCCAGGTGCCGGCTGAGCTAGAGGCCAAAATCTACAGGCAGGCACTTTGCAAAAAACAGCTGTGTTTTCTGTCAAAAAATGGGATGTGTCCACATTGTGTTTTGGGGCATTTCCTGTCGCGGGCGCTAGGCCTACCCACACAAGTGAGGTATCATTTTTATCGGGAGACTTGGGGGGACGCTGGGTGGAAGGAAATTTGTGGCTCCTTTCAGATTCCAGAACTTTCTGTCACCGAAATTTGAGGAAAACTTGTTTTTATAGCCACTTTTTGAGGTTTGCAAAGGATTCTGGGTAACAGAACCTGGTCAGAGCCCCGCAAGTCACCCCATCTTGGATTCCCCTAGGTCTCTAGTTTTCAAAAATGCACAGGTTTGGTAGGTTTCCCCAGGTGCCGGCTGAGCTAGAGGCCAAAATCTACAGGTAGGCACTTTGCAAAAAACACCTCTGTTTTCTTTCAAAATATTTGATGTGTCCACGTTGCGTTTTGGGGCATTTCCTGTTGCAGGCGCTAGGCCTACCCACACAAGTGAGGTATCATTTTTATCGGGAGACTTGGGGGGACGCTGGGTGGAAGGAAATTTGTGGCTCCTCTCAGAATCCAGAACTTTCTGTCACCGAAATGTGAGGAAAACTTGTTTTTGTAGCCACTTTTTGAGGTTTGCAAAGGATTCTGGGTAACAGAACCTGGTCAGAGCCCCACAAGTTGACCCATCTTTGATTCCCCTTGGTCTCTAGTTTTCAAAAATGCACAGGTTTGGTAGGTTTCCCTAGGTGCCGGCTGAGCTAGAGGCCAAAATGTACAGGCAGGCACTTTGCAAAAAACAGCTGTGTTTTCTGTCAAAAAATGGGTTGTGTCCACATTGTTTTTTGGGGCATTTCCTGTCGCGGGCGCTAGGCCTACCCACACAAGTGAGGTATCATTTTTATCGGGAGACTTGGGGGGACGCTGGGTGGAAGGAAATTTGTGGCTCCTTTCAGATTCCAGAACTTTCTGTCACCGAAATGTGAGGAAAACTTGTTTTTATAGCCACTTTTTGAGGTTTGCAAAGGATTCTGGGTAACAGAACCTGGTCAGAGCCCCGCAAGTCACCCCATCTTGGATTCCCCTAGGTCTCTAGTTTTCAAAAATGCACAGGTTTGGTAGGTTTCCCCAGGTGCCGGCTGAGCTAGAGGCCAAAATCTACAGGTAGGCACTTTGCAAAAAACACCTCTGTTTTCTTTCAAAATATTTGATGTGTCCACGTTGCGTTTTGGGGCATTTCCTGTCGCGGGCGCTAGGCCTACCCACACAAGTAAGGTATCATTTTTATCGGGAGACTTGGGGGGACGCTGGGTGAAAGGAAATTTGTGGCTCCTCTCAGATTCCAGAACTTTCTGTCACCGAAATGTGAGGAAAACCTGTTTTTTTGCCACTTTTTGAGGTTTGCAAAGGATTCTGGGTAACAGAACCTGGTCAGAGCCCCGCAAGTCACCCCATCTTGGATTCCCCTAGGTCTCTAGTTTTCAAAAATGCACAGGTTTGGTAAGTTTCCCTAGGTGCCGGCTGAGCTAGAGGCCAAAATCTACAGGTAGGCAATTTGCAAAAAACACCTCTGTTTTCTTTCAAAATATTTGATGTGTCCACGTTGCGTTTTGGGGCATTTCCTGTTGCAGGCGCTAGGCCTACCCACACAAGTGAGGTATCATTTTTATCGGGAGACTTGGGGGGACGCTGGGTGGAAGGAAATTTGTGGCTCCTCTCAGAATCCAGAACTTTCTGTCACCGAAATGTGAGGAAAACTTGTTTTTGTAGCCACTTTTTGAGGTTTGCAAAGGATTCTGGGTAACAGAACCTGGTCAGAGCCCCGCAAGTCACCCCATCTTGGATTCCCCTAGGTCTCTAGTTTTCAAAAATGCACAGGTTTGGTAGGTTTCCCCAGGTGCCGGCTGAGCTAGAGGCCAAAATCTACAGGTAGGCACTTTGCAAAAAACACCTCTGTTTTCTTTCAAAATATTTGATGTGTCCACGTTGTGTTTTGGGGCATTTCCTGTCACGGGCGCTAGGCCTACCCACACAAGTGAGATATAATTTTTATCGGGAGACTTGGGGGGACGTTGGGTGGAAGGAAATTTGTGGCTCCTCTCAGATTCCAGAACTTTCTGTCACCGAAATGTGAGGAAAACTTGTTTTTTTAGCCACTTTTTGATGTTTGCAAAGGATTCTGGGTAAGAGAACCTGGTCAGAGCCCCGCAAGTCACCCCATCTTGGATTACCCTATGTCTCTTGTTTTCAAAAATGCACAGGTTTGGTAGGTTTCCCTAGGTGCCGGCTGAGCTAGAGGCCAAAATCTACAGGTAGGCACTTTGCAAAAAACACCTCTGTTTTCTTTCAAAATATTTGATGTGTCCACGTTGCGTTTTGGGGCATTTCCTGTCGCGGGCGCTAGGCCTACCCACACAAGTGAGGTATCATTTTTATCGGGAGACTTGGGGGGACGCTGGGTGGAAGGAAATTTGTGGCTCCTCTCAGAATCCAGAACTTTCTGTCACCGAAATGTGAGGAAAACTTGTTTTTTTAGCCACTTTTTGAGGTTTGCAAAGGATTCTGGGTAACAGAACCTGGTCAGAGCCCCGCAAGTCACCCCATCTTGGATTACCCTAGGTCTCTAGTTTTCAAAAAGGCACAGGTTTGGTAGGTTTCCCTAGGTGCCGGCTGAGCTAGAGGCCAAAATCTACAGGTAGGCACTGTGGAAAAAACACCTCTGTTTTCTTTCCAAAAATATGATGTGTCCACGTTGCGTTTTGGGGCATTTCCTGTCGCGGGCGCTAGGCCTACCCACACAAGTGAGGTATCATTTTTATCGGGAGACTTGGGGGGATGCTGAGTGGAAGGAAATTTGTGGCTCCTCTCGGATTCCAGAACTTTCTGTCACCGAAATGTGAGGAAAACCTGTTTTTTTTGCCACTTTTTGAGGTTTGCAAAGGATTCTGGGTAACAGAACCTGGTCAGAGCCCCGCAAGTCACCCCATCTTGGATTCCTCTAGGTCTCTAGTTTTCAAAAATGCACAGGTTTGGTAGGTTTCCCTAGGTGCCGGCTGCGCTAGAGGCCAAAATGTACAGGCAGGCACTTTGCAAAAAACAGCTGTGTTTTCTGTCAAAAAATGGGATGTGTCCACATTGTGTTTTGGGGCATTTCCTGTCGCGGGCGCTAGGCCTACCCACACAAGTGAGGTATCATTTTTATCGGGAGACTTGGGGGGACTCTGGGTGGAAGGAAATTTGTGGCTCCTTTCAGATTCCAGAACTTTCTGTCACCGAAATGTGAGGAAAACTTGTTTTTATAGCGACTTTTTGAGGTTTGCAAAGGATTCTGGGTAACAGAACCTGGTCAGAGCCCCGCAAGTCACCCCATCTTGGATTCCCCTAGGTCTCTAGTTTTCAAAAATGCACAGGTTTGGTAAGTTTCCACAGGTGCCGGCTGAGCTAGAGGCCAAAATCTACAGGTAGGCACTTTGCAAATAAAACTCTGTTTTCTTTCAAAATATTTGATGTGTCCACGTTGCGTTTTGGGGCATTTCCTGTCGCGGGTGCTAGGCCTACCCACACAAGTGAGGTATCATTTTTATCGGGAGACTTGGGGGGACGCTGGGTGGAAGGAAATTTGTGGCTCCTCTCAGATTCCAGAACTTTATGTCACCGAAATGTGAAGAAAACCTGTTTTTTTGCCACTTTTTGAGGTTTGCAAAGGATTCTGGGTAACAGAACCTGGTCAGAGCCCCGCAAGTCACCCCATCTTGGATTCCCCTAGGTCTCTAGTTTTCAAAAATGCACATGTTTGGTAGGTTTCCCCAGGTGCCGGCTGAGCTAGAGGCCAAAATCTACAGGTAGGCACTTTGCAAAAAACACCTCTGTTTTCTTTCAAAATATTTGATGTGTCCACGTTGTATTTTGGGGCATTTCCTGTCACGGGCGCTAGGCCTACCCACACAAGTGAGATATAATTTTTATCGGGAGACTTGGGGGGACGTTGGGTGGAAGGAAATTTGTGGCTCCTCTCAGATTCCAGAACTTTCTGTCACCGAAATGTGAGGAAAACTTGTTTTTTTAGCCACTTTTTGATGTTTGAAAAGGATTCTGGGTAACAGAACCTGGTCAGAGCCCCGCAAGTCACCCCATCTTGGATTACCCTACGTCTCTTGTTTTAAAAAATGCACAGGTTTGGTAGGTTTCCCTAGGTGCCGGCTGAGCTAGAGGCCAAAATCTACAGGTAGGCACTTTGCAAAAAACACCTCTGTTTTCTTTCAAAATATTTGATGTGTCCACGTTGCGTTTTGGGGCATTTCCTGTCGCGGGCGCTAGGCCTACCCACACAAGTGAGGTATCATTTTTATCGGGAGACTTGGGGGGACGCTGGGTGGAACGAAATTTGTGGCTCCTCTCAGAATCCAGAACTTTCTGTCACCGAAATGTGAGGAAAACTTGTTTTTTTAGCCACTTTTTGAGGTTTGCAAAGGATTCTGGGTAACAGAACCTGGTCAGAGCCCCACAAGTCACCCCATCTTGGATTACCCTAGGTCTCTAGTTTTCAAAAATGCACAGGTTTGGTAGGTTTCCCTAGGTGCCGGCTGAGCTAGAGGCCAAAATCTACAGGTAGGCACTTTGCAAAAAACACCTCTGTTTTCTTTCCAAAAATTTGATGTGTCCACGTTGCGTTTTGGGGCATTTCCTGTCGCGGGCGCTAGGCCTACCCACACAAGTGAGGTATCATTTTTATCGGGAGACTTGGGGGGATGCTGAGTGGAGGGAAATTTGTGGCTCCTCTCAGATTCCAGAACTTTCTGTCACCGAAATGTGAGGAAAACCTGTTTTTTTTGCCACTTTTTGAGGTTTGCAAAGGATTCTGGGTAACAGAACCTGGTCAGAGCCCCGCAAGTCACCCCATCTTGGATTCCCCTAGGTCTCTAGTTTTAAAAAATGCACAGGTTTGGTAGGTTTCCCTAGGTGCCGGCTGAGCTAGAGGCCAAAATGTACAGGCAGGCACTTTGCAAAAAACAGCTGTGTTTTCTGTCAAAAAATGGGATGTGTCCACATTGTGTTTTGGAGCAATTCCTGTTGCGGGCGCTAGGCCTACCCACACAAGTGAGGTATCATTTTTATCGGGAGACTTGGGGGGACGCTGGGTGGAAGGAAATTTGTGGCTCCTTTCAGATTCCAGAACTTTCTGTCACCGAAATGTGAGGAAAACTTGTTTTTATAGCCACTTTTTGAGGTTTGCAAAGGATTCTGGGTAACAGAACCTGGTCAGAGCCCCGCAAGTCACCCCATCTTGGATTCCCCTAGGTCTCTAGTTTTCACAAATGCACAGGTTTGGTAGGTTTCCCTAGGTGCCGGCTGAGCTAGAGGCCAAAATCTACAGGTAGGCACTTTGCAAAAAACACCTCTGTTTTCTTTCAAAATATTTGATGTGTCCACGTTGCGTTTTGGGGCATTTCCTGTTGCAGGCGCTAGGCCTACCCACACAAGTGAGGTATCATTTTTATCGGGAGACTTGGGGGGACGCTGGGTGGAAGGAAATTTGTGGCTCCTCTCAGAATCCAGAACTTTCTGTCACCGAAATGTGAGGAAAACTTGTTTTTGTAGACACTTTTTGAGGTTTGCAAAGGATTCTGGGTAACAGAACCTGGTGAGAGCCAACAAGTCACCCCATCTTGGATTCCCCTTGGTCTCTAGTTTTAAAAAATGCACAGGTTTGGTAGGTTTCCCTAGGTGCCGGCTGAGCTAGAGGCCAAAATCTACAGGTAGGCACTTTGCAAAAAACACCTCTGTTTTCTTTCAAAATATTTGATGTGTCCACGTTGCATTTTGGGGCATTACCTGTCGCGGGCGCTAGACCTACCCACACAAGTGAGGTATCATTTTTATCGGGAGACTTGGGGGGACGCTGGGTGGAAGGAAATTTGTGGCTCCTCTCAGAATCCAGAACTTTCTGTCACCGAAATGTGAGGAAAACTTGTTTTTTTAGCCACTTTTTGAGGTTTGCAAAGGATTCTGGGTAACAGAACCTGGTCAGAGCCCCGCAAGTCACCCCATCTTGGATTACCCTAGGTCTCTAGTTTTCAAAAATGCACAGGTTTGGTAGGTTTCCCTAGGTGCCGGCTGAGCTAGAGGCCAAAATCTACAGGTAGGCACTTTGCAAAAAACACCTCTGTTTTCTTTCCAAAAATGTTATGTGTCCACCTTGCGTTTTGGGGCATTTCCTGTCGCGGGCGCTAGGCCTACCCACACAAGTGAGGTATCATTTTTATCGGGAGACTTGGGGGGATGCTGGGTGGAAGGAAATTTGTGGCACCTCTCAGATTCCAGAACTTTCTGTCACCGAAATGTGAGGAAAACCTGTTTTTTTTGCCACTTTTTGAGGTTTGCAAAGGATTCTGGGTAACAGAACCTGGTCAGAGCCCCGCAAGTCACCCCATCTTGGATTCCCCTAGGTCTCTAGTTTTCAAAAATACACAGGTTTGGTAGGTTTCCCCAGGTGCCGGCTGAGCTAGAGGCCAAAATCTACAGGTAGGCACTTTGCAAAAAACACCTCTGTTTTCTTTCAAAATATTTGATGTGTCCACGTTGTGTTTTGGGGCATTTCCTGTCACGGGCGCTAGGCCTACCCACACAAGTGAGATATAATTTTTATCGGGAGACTTGGGGGGACGTTGGGTGGAAGGAAATTTGTGGCTCCTCTCAGATTCCAGAACTTTCTGTCACCGAAATGTGAGGAAAACTTGTTTTTTTAGCCACTTTTTGATGTTTGCAAAGGATTCTGGGTAACAGAACCTGGTCAGAGCCCCGCAAGTCACCCCATCTTGGATTACCCTAGGTCTCTTGTTTTAAAAAATGCACAGGTTTGGTAGGTTTCCATAGGTGCCGGCTGAGCTAGAGGCCAAAATGTACAGGCAGGCACTTTGCAAAAAACAGCTGTGTTTTCTGTCAAAAAATGGGATGTGTCCACAGTGTGTTTTGGGGCATTTCCTGTCGCGGGCGCTAGGCCTACCCACACAAGTGAGGTATCATTTTTATCGGGAGACTTGGGGGGACTCTGGGTGGAAGGAAATTTGTGGCTCCTTTCAGATTCCAGAACTTTCTGTCACCGAAATGTGAGGAAAACTTGTTTTTATAGCGACTTTTTGAGGTTTGCAAAGGATTCTGGGTAACAGAACCTGGTCAGAGCCCCGCAAGTCACCCCATCTTGGATTCCCCTAGGTCTCTAGTTTTCAAAAATGCACAGGTTTGGTAAGTTTCCACAGGTGCCGGCTGAGCTAGTGGCCAAAATCTACAGGTAGGCACTTTGCAAAAAACACCTCTGTTTTCTTTCAAAATATTTGATGTGTCCACGTTGCGTTTTGGGGCATTTCCTGTCGCGGGTGCTAGGCCTACCCACACAAGTGAGGTATCATTTTTATCGGGAGACTTGGGGGGACGCTGGGTGGAAGGAAATTTGTGGCTCCTCTCAGATTCCAGAACTTTATGTCACCGAAATGTGAAGAAAACCTGTTTTTTTGCCACTTTTTGAGGTTTGCAAAGGATTCTGGGTAACAGAACCTGGTCAGAGCCCCGCAAGTCACCCCATCTTGGATTCCCCTAGGTCTCTAGTTTTCAAAAATGCACATGTTTGGTAGGTTTCCCCAGGTGCCGGCTGAGCTAGAGGCCAAAATCTACAGGTAGGCACTTTGCAAAAAACACCTCTGTTTTCTTTCAAAATATTTGATGTGTCCACGTTGTGTTTTGGGGCATTTCCTGTCACGGGCGCTAGGCCTACCCACACAAGTGAGATATAATTTTTATCGGGAGACTTGGGGGGACGTTGGGTGGAAGGAAATTTGTGGCTCCTCTCAGATTCCAGAACTTTCTGTCACCGAAATGTGAGGAAAACTTGTTTTTTTAGCCATTTTTTGATGTTTGAAAACGATTCTGGGTAACAGAACCTGGTCAGAGCCCCGCAAGTCACAACATCTTGGATTACCCTACGTCTCTTGTTTTCAAAAATGCACAGGTTTGGTAGGTTTCCCTAGGTGCCGGCTGAGCTAGAGGCCAAAATCTACAGGTAGGCACTTTGCAAAAAACACCTCTGTTTTCTTTCAAAATATTTGATGTGTCCACGTTGCGTTTTGGGGCATTTCCTGTCGCGGGCGCTAGGCCTACCCACACAAGTGAGGTATCATTTTTATCGGGAGACTTGGGGGGACGCTGGGTGGAAGGAAATTTGTGGCTCCTCTCAGAATCCAGAACTTTCTGTCACCGAAATGTGAGGAAAACTTGTTTTTTTAGCCACTTTTTGAGGTTTGCAAAGGATTCTGGGTAACAGAACCTGGTCAGAGCCACACAAGTCACCCCATCTTGGATTACCCTAGGTCTCTAGTTTTCAAAAATGCACAGGTTTGGTAGGTTTCCCTAGGTGCCGGCTGAGCTAGAGGCCAAAATCTACAGGTAGGCACTTTGCAAAAAACACCTCTGTTTTCTTTCCAAAAATTTGATGTGTCCACGTTGCGTTTTGGGGCATTTCCTGTCGCGGGCGCTAGGCCTACCCACACAAGTGAGGTATCATTTTTATCGGGAGACTTGGGGGGATGCTGAGTGGAGGGAAATTTGTGGCTCCTCTCAGATTCCAGAACTTTCTGTCACCGAAATGTGAGGAAAACCTGTTTTTTTTGCCACTTTTTAAGGTTTGCAAAGGATTCTGGGTAACAGAACCTGGTCAGAGCCCCGCAAGTCACCCCATCTTGGATTCCCCTAGGTCTCTAGTTTTCAAAAATGCACAGGTTTGGTAGGTTTCCCTAGGTGCCGGCTGAGCTAGAGGCCAAAATGTACAGGCAGGCACTTTGCAAAAAACAGCTGTGTTTTCTGTCAAAAAATGGGATGTGTCCACATTGTGTTTTGGAGCATTTCCTGTTGCGGGCGCTAGGCCTACCCACACAAGTGAGGTATCATTTTTATCGGGAGACTTGGGGGGACGCTGGGTGGAAGGAAATTTGTGGCTCCTTTCAGATTCCAGAACTTTCTGTCACCGAAATGTGAGGAAAACTTGTTTTTATAGCCACTTTTTGAGGTTTGCAAAGGATTCTGGGTAACAGAACCTGGTCAGAGCCCCGCAAGTCACCCCATCTTGGATTCCCCTAGGTCTCTAGTTTTCACAAATGCACAGGTTTGGTAGGTTTCCCTAGGTGCCGGCTGAGCTAGAGGCCAAAATCTACAGGTAGGCACTTTGCAAAAAACACCTCTGTTTTCTTTCAAAATATTTGATGTGTCCACGTTGCGTTTTGGGGCATTTCCTGTTGCAGGCGCTAGGCCTACCCACACAAGTGAGGTATCATTTTTATCGGGAGACTTGGGGGGACGCTGGGTGGAAGGAAATTTGTGGCTCCTCTCAGAATCCAGAACTTTCTGTCACCGAAATGTGAGGAAAACTTGTTTTTGTAGACACTTTTTGAGGTTTGCAAAGGATTCTGGGTAACAGAACCTGGTGAGAGCCAACAAGTCACCCCATCTTGGATTCCCCTTGGTCTCTAGTTTTCAAAAATGCACAGGTTTGGTAGGTTTCCCTAGGTGCCGGCTGAGCTAGAGGCCAAAATCTACAGGTAGGCACCTTGCAAAAAACACCTCTGTTTTCTTTCAAAATATTTGATGTGTCCACGTTGCATTTTGGGGCATTTCCTGTCGCGGGCGCTAGACCTACCCACACAAGTGAGGTATCATTTTTATCGGGAGACTTGGGGGGACGCTGGGTGGAAGGAAATTTGTGGCTCCTCTCAGAATCCAGAACTTTCTGTCACCGAAATGTGAGGAAAACTTGTTTTTTTAGCCACTTTTTGAGGTTTGCAAAGGATTCTGGGTAACAGAACCTGGTCAGAGCCCCGCAAGTCACCCCATCTTGGATTACCCTACGTCTCTTGTTTTCAAAAATGCACAGGTTTGGTAGGTTTCCCTAGGTGCCGGCTGAGCTAGAGGCCAAAATCTACAGGTAGGCACTTTGCAAAAAACACCTCTGTTTTCTTTCAAAATATTTGATGTGTCCACGTTGCGTTTTGGGGCATTCCCTGTCGCGGGCGCTAGGCCTACCCACACAAGTGAGGTATCATTTTTATCGGGAGACTTGGGGGGACGCTGGGTGGAAGGAAATTTGTGGCTCCTCTCAGAATCCAGAACTTTCTGTCACCGAAATGTGAGGAAAACTTGTTTTTTTAGCCACTTTTTGAGGTTTGCAAAGGATTCTGGGTAACAGAACCTGGTCAGAGCCCCGCAAGTCACCCCATCTTGGATTACCCTAGGTCTCTAGTTTTCAAAAAGGCACAGGTTTGGTAGGTTTCCCTAGGTGCCGGCTGAGCTAGAGGCCAAAATCTACAGGTAGGCACTGTGGAAAAAACACCTCTGTTTTCTTTCCAAAAATTTGATGTGTCCACGTTGCGTTTTGGGGCATTTCCTGTCGCGGGCGCTAGGCCTACCCACACAAGTGAGGTATCATTTTTATCGGGAGACTTGGGGGGATGCTGAGTGGAAGGAAATTTGTGGCTCCTCTCGGATTCCAGAACTTTCTGTCACCGAAATGTGAGGAAAACCTTTTTTTTTGCCACTTTTTGAGGTTTGCAAAGGATTCTGGGTAACAGAACCTGGTCAGAGCCGCGCAAGTCACCCCATCTTGGATTCCCCTAGGTCTCTAGTTTTCAAAAATGCACAGGTTTGGTAGGTTTCCCTAGGTGCCGGCTGAGCTAGAGGCCAAAATGTACAGGCAGGCACTTGCAAAAAACAGCTGTGTTTTCTGTCAAAAAATGGGATGTGTCCACATTGTGTTTTGGGGCATTTCCTGTCGCGGGCGCTAGGCCTACCCACACAAGTGAGGTATCATTTTTATCGGGAGACTTGGGGGGACTCTGGGTGGAAGGAAATTTGTGGCTCCTTTCAGATTCCAGAACTTTCTGTCACCGAAATGTGAGGAAAACTTGTTTTTATAGCGACTTTTTGAGGTTTGCAAAGGATTCTGGGTAACAGAACCTGGTCAGAGCCCCGCAAGTCACCCCATCTTGGATTCCCCTAGGTCTCTAGTTTTCAAAAATGCACAAGTTTGGTAAGTTTCCACAGGTGCCGGCTGAGCTAGAGGCCAAAATCTACAGGTAGGCACTTTGCAAAAAACACCTCTGTTTTCTTTCAAAATATTTGATGTGTTCACGTTGCGTTTTGGGGCATTTCCTGTCGCGGGTGCTAGGCCTACCCACACAAGTGAGGTATCATTTTTATCGGGAGACTTGGGGGGACGCTGGGTGGAAGGAAATTTGTGGCTCCTCTCAGATTCCAGAACTTTATGTCACCGAAATGTGAAGAAAACCTGTTTTTTTGCCACTTTTTGAGGTTTGCAAAGGATTCTGGGTAACAGAACCTGGTCAGAGCCCCGCAAGTCACCCCATCTTGGATTCCCCTAGGTCTCTAGTTTTCAAAAATGCACATGTTTGGTAGGTTTCCCCAGGTGCCGGCTGAGCTAGAGGCCAAAATCTACAGGTAGGCACTTTGCAAAAAACAGCTCTGTTTTCTTTCAAAATATTTGATGTGTCCACGTTGTGTTTTGGGGCATTTCCTGTCACGGGCGCTAGGCCTACCCACACAAGTGAGATATAATTTTTATCGGGAGACTTGGGGGGACGTTGGGTGGAAGGAAATTTGTGGCTCCTCTCAGATTCCAGAACTTTCTGTCACCGAAATGTGAGGAAAACTTGTTTTTTTAGCCACTTTTTGATGTTTGAAAAGGATTCTGGGTAACAGAACCTGGTCAGAGCCCCGCAAGTCACCCCATCTTGGATTACCCTACGTCTCTTGTTTTAAAAAATGCACAGGTTTGGTAGGTTTCCCTAGGTGCCGGCTGAGCTAGAGGCCAAAATCTACAGGTAGGCACTTTGCAAAAAACACCTCTGTTTTCTTTCAAAATATTTGATGTGTCCACGTTGCGTTTTGGGGCATTTCCTGTCGCGGGCGCTAGGCCTACCCACACAAGTGAGGTATCATTTTTATCGGGAGACTTGGGGGGACGCTGGGTGGAAGGAAATTTGTGGCTCCTCTCAGAATCCAGAACTTTCTGTCACCGAAATGTGAGGAAAACTTGTTTTTGTAGACACTTTTTGAGGTTTGCAAAGGATTCTGGGTAACAGAACCTGGTGAGAGCCAACAAGTCACCCCATCTTGGATTCCCCTTGGTCTCTAGTTTTCAAAAATGCACAGGTTTGGTAGGTTTCCCTAGGTGCCGGCTGAGCTAGAGGCCAAAATCTACAGGTAGGCACTTTGCAAAAAACACCTCTGTTTTCTTTCCAAAAATTTGATGTGTCCACGTTGCGTTTTGGGGCATTTCCTGTCGCGGGCGCTAGGCCTACCCACACAAGTGAGGTATCATTTTTATCGGGAGACTTGGGGGGATGCTGGGTGGAAGGAAATTTGTGGCACCTCTCAGATTCCAGAACTTTCTGTCACCGAAATGTGAGGAAAACCTGTTTTTTTTGCCACTTTTTGAGGTTTGCAAAGGATTCTGGGTAACAGAACCTGGTCAGAGCCCCGCAAGTCACCCCATCTTGGATTCCCCTAGGTCTCTAGTTTTCAAAAATACACAGGTTTGGTAGGTTTCCCCAGGTGCCGGCTGAGCTAGAGGCCAAAATCTACAGGTAGGCACTTTGCAAAAAACACCTCTGTTTTCTTTCAAAATATTTGATGTGTCCACGTTGTGTTTTGGGGCATTTCCTGTCACGGGCGCTAGGCCTACCCACACAAGTGAGATATAATTTTTATCGGGAGACTTGGGGGGACGTTGGGTGGAAGGAAATTTGTGGCTCCTCCCAGATTCCAGAACTTTCTGTCACCGAAATGTGAGGAAAACATGTTTTTTTAGCCACTTTTTGATGTTTGCAAAGGATTCTGGGTAACAGAACCTGGTCAGAGCCCCGCAAGTCACCCCATCTTGGATTACCCTAGGTCTCTTGTTTTAAAAAATGCACAGGTTTGGTAGGTTTCCATAGGTGCCGGCTGAGCTAGAGGCCAAAATCTACAGGTAGGCACTTTGCAAAAAACACCTCTGTTTTCTTTCAAAATATTTGATGTGTCCACGTTGCGTTTTGGGGCATTTCCTGTCACGTGCGCTAGGCCTACCCACACAAGTGAGGTATCATTTTTATCGGGAGACTTGGGGGGACGCTGGGTGGAAGGAAATTTGTGGCTCCTCTCAGATTCCAGAACTTTCTGTCACCGAAATGTGAGGAAAACCTGTTTTTTTGCCACTTTTTGAGGTTTGCAAAGGATTCTGGGTAACAGAACCTGGTCAGAGCCCCGCAAGTCACCCCATCTTGGATTCCCCTAGGTCTCTAGTTTTAAAAAATGCACAGGTTTGGTAGGTTTCCCTAGGTGCCGGCTGAGCTAGAGGCCAAAATGTACAGGCAGGCACTTTGCAAAAAACAGCTGTGTTTTCTGTCAAAATATTTGATGTGTCCACGTTGCGTTTTGGGGCATTTCCTGTCGCGGGCGCTAGGCCTACCCACACAAGTGAGGTATCATTTTTATCGGGAGACTTGGGGGGACGCTGGGTGGAAGGAAATTTGTGGCTCCTCTCAGAATCCAGAACTTTCTGTCACCGAAATGTGAGGAAAACTTGTTTTTTTAGCCACTTTTTGAGGTTTGCAAAGGATTCTGGGTAACAGAACCTGGTCAGAGCCCCACAAGTCACCCCATCTTGGATTACCCTAGGTCTCTAGTTTTCAAAAATGCACAGGTTTGGTAGGTTTCCCTAGGTGCCGGCTGAGCTAGAGGCCAAAATCTACAGGTAGGCACTTTGCAAAAAACACCTCTGTTTTCTTTCCAAAAATTTGATGTGTCCACGTTGCGTTTTGGGGCATTTCCTGTCGCGGGCGCTAGGCCTACCCACACAAGTGAGGTATCATTTTTATCGGGAGACTTGGGGGGATGCTGAGTGGAGGGAAATTTGTGGCTCCTCTCAGATTCCAGAACTTTCTGTCACCGAAATGTGAGGAAAACCTGTTTTTTTTGCCACTTTTTGAGGTTTGCAAAGGATTCTGGGTAACAGAACCTGGTCAGAGCCCCGCAAGTCACCCCATCTTGGATTCCCCTAGGTCTCTAGTTTTAAAAAATGCACAGGTTTGGTAGGTTTCCCTAGGTGCCGGCTGAGCTAGAGGCCAAAATGTACAGGCAGGCACTTTGCAAAAAACAGCTGTGTTTTCTGTCAAAAAATGGAATGTGTCCACATTGTGTTTTGGAGCATTTCCTGTTGCGGGCGCTAGGCCTACCCACACAAGTGAGGTATCATTTTTATCGGGAGACTTGGGGGGACGCTGGGTGGAAGGAAATTTGTGGCTCCTTTCAGATTCCAGAACTTTCTGTCACCGAAATGTGAGGAAAACTTGTTTTTATAGCCACTTTTTGAGGTTTGAAAGGATTCTGGGTAACAGAACCTGGTCAGAGCCCCGCAAGTCACCCCATCTTGGATTCCCCTAGGTCTCTAGTTTTCACAAATGCACAGGTTTGGTAGGTTTCCCTAGGTGCCGGCTGAGCTAGAGGCCAAAATCTACAGGTAGGCACTTTGCAAAAAACACCTCTGTTTTCTTTCAAAATATTTGATGTGTCCACGTTGCGTTTTGGGGCATTTCCTGTTGCAGGCGCTAGGCCTACCCACACAAGTGAGGTATCATTTTTATCGGGAGACTTGGGGGGACGCTGGGTGGAAGGAAATTTGTGGCTCCTCTCAGAATCCAGAACTTTCTGTCACCGAAATGTGAGGAAAACTTGTTTTTGTAGACACATTTTGAGGTTTGCAAAGGATTCTGGGTAACAGAACCTGGTGAGAGCCAACAAGTCACCCCATCTTGGATTCCCCTTGGTCTCTAGTTTTCAAAAATGCACAGGTTTGGTAGGTTTCCCTAGGTGCCGGCTGAGCTAGAGGCCAAAATCTACAGGTAGGCACCTTGCAAAAAACACCTCTGTTTTCTTTCAAAATATTTGATGTGTCCACGTTGCATTTTGGGGCATTTCCTGTCGCGGGCGCTAGACCTACCCACACAAGTGAGGTATCATTTTTATCGGGAGAGTTGGGGGGATGCTGGGTGGAAGGAAATTTGTGGCTCCTCTCAGAATCCAGAACTTTCTGTCACCGAAATGTGAGGAAAACTTGTTTTTTTAGCCACTTTTTGAGGTTTGCAAAGGATTCTGGGTAACAGAACCTGGTCAGAGCCCCGCAAGTCACCCCATCTTGGATTACCCTACGTCTCTTGTTTTCAAAAATGCACAGGTTTGGTAGGTTTCCCTAGGTGCCGGCTGAGCTAGAGGCCAAAATCTACAGGTAGGCACTTTGCAAAAAACACCTCTGTTTTCTTTCAAAATATTTGATGTGTCCACGTTGCGTTTTGGGGCATTTCCGGTCGCGGGCGCTAGGCCTACCCACACAAGTGAGGTATCATTTTTATCGGGAGACTTGGGGGGACGCTGGGTGGAAGGAAATTTGTGGCTCCTCTCAGAATCCAGAACTTTCTGTCACCGAAATGTGAGGAAAACTTGTTTTTTTAGCCACTTTTTGAGGTTTGCAAAGGATTCTGGGTAACAGAACCTGGTCAGAGCCCCGCAAGTCACCCCATCTTGGATTACCCTAGGTCTCTAGTTTTCAAAAAGGCACAGGTTTGGTAGGTTTCCCTAGGTGCCGGCTGAGCTAGAGGCCAAAATCTACAGGTAGGCACTGTGGAAAAAACACCTCTGTTTTCTTTCCAAAAATTTGATGTGTCCACGTTGCGTTTTGGGGCATTTCCTGTCGCGGGCGCTAGGCCTACCCACACAAGTGAGGTATCATTTTTATCGGGAGACTTGGGGGGACGCTGGGTGGAAGGAAATTTGTGGCTCCTCTCAGATTCCAGAACTTTCTGTCACCGAAATGTGAGGAAAACTTGTTTTTATAGCCACTTTTTGAGGTTTGCAAAGGATTCTGGGTAACAGAACCTGGTCAGAGCCCCGCAAGTCACCCCATCTTGGATTCCCCTAGGTCTCTAGTTTTTAAAAATGCACAGGTTTGGTAGGTTTCCCTAGGTGCCGGCTGAGCTAGAGGCCAAAATCTACAGGTAGGCACTTTGCAAAAAACACCTCTGTTTTCTTTCCAAAAATTTGATGTGTCCACGTTGCGTTTTGGGGCATTTCCTGTCACGGGCGCCAGGCCTACCCACACAAGTGAGGTATCATTTTTATCGGGAGACTTGGGGGGATGCTGAGTGGAAGGAAATTTGTGGCTCCTCTCGGATTCCAGAACTTTCTGTCACCGAAATGTGAGGAAAACCTTTTTTTTTGCCACTTTTTGAGGTTTGCAAAGGATTCTGGGTAACAGAACCTGGTCAGAGCCGCGCAAGTCACCCCATCTTGGATTCCCCTAGGTCTCTAGTTTTCAAAAATGCACAGGTTTGGTAGGTTTCCCTAGGTGCCGGCTGAGCTAGAGGCCAAAATGTACAGGCAGGCACTTTGCAAAAAACAGCTGTGTTTTCTGTCAAAAAATGGGATGTGTCCACATTGTGTTTTGGGGCATTTCCTGTCGCGGGCGCTAGGCCTACCCACACAAGTGAGGTATCATTTTTATCGGGAGACTTGGGGGGACTCTGGGTGGAAGGAAATTTGTGGCTCCTTTCAGATTCCAGAACTTTCTGTCACCGAAATGTGAGGAAAACTTGTTTTTATAGCGACTTTTTGAGGTTTGCAAAGGATTCTGGGTAACAGAACCTGGTCAGAGCCCCGCAAGTCACCCCATCTTGGATTACCCTAGGTCTCTAGTTTTCAAAAAGGCACAGGTTTGGTAGGTTTCCTCTAGGTGCCGTCTGAGCTAGAGGCGAAAATCTACAGTTAGGCACTGTGGAAAAAACACCTCTGTTTTCTTTCCAAAAATTTGATGTGTCCACGTTGCGTTTTGGGGCATTTCCTGTCGCGGGCGCTAGGCCTACCCACACAAGTGAGGTATCATTTTTATCGGGAGACTTGGGGGGACGCTGTGTGGAAGGAAATTTGTGGCTCCTCTCAGATTCCAGAACTTTCTGTCACCGAAATGTAAGGAAAACTTGTTTTTATAGCCACTTTTTGAGGTTTGCAAAGGATTCTGGGTAACAGAACCTGGTCAGAGCCCCGCAAGTCACCCCATCTTGGATTCCCCTAGGTCTCTAGTTTTTAAAAATGCACAGGTTTGGTAGGTTTCCCTAGGTGCCGGCTGAGCTAGAGGCCAAAATCTACAGGTAGGCACTTTGCAAAAAACACCTCTGTTTTCTTTCCAAAAATTTGATGTGTCCACGTTGCGTTTTGGGGCATTTCCTGTCACGGGCGCCAGGCCTACCCACACAAGTGAGGTATCATTTTTATCGGGAGACTTGGGGGGATGCTGAGTGGAAGGAAATTTGTGGCTCCTCTCGGATTCCAGAACTTTCTGTCACCGAAATGTGAGGAAAACCTTTTTTTTTGCCACTTTTTGAGGTTTGCAAAGGATTCTGGGTAACAGAACCTGGTCAGAGCCGCTCAAGTCACCCCATCTTGGATTCCCCTAGGTCTCTAGTTTTCAAAAATGCACAGGTTTGGTAGGTTTCCCTAGGTGCCGGCTGAGCTAGAGGCCAAAATGTACAGGCAGGCACTTTGCAAAAAACAGCTGTGTTTTCTGTCAAAAAATGGGATGTGTCCACATTGTGTTTTGGGGCATTTCCTGTCGCGGGTGCTAGGCCTACCCACACAAGTGAGGTATCATTTTTATCGGGAGACTTGGGGGGACGCTGGGTGGAAGGAAATTTGTGGCTCCTCTCAGATTCCAGAACTTTATGTCACCGAAATGTGAAGAAAACCTGTTTTTTTGCCACTTTTTGAGGTTTGCAAAGGATTCTGGGTAACAGAACCTGGTCAGAGCCCCACAAGTCACCCCATCTTGGATTCCCCTAGGTCTCTAGTTTTCAAAAATGCACATGTTTGGTAGGTTTCCCCAGGTGCCGGCTGAGCTAGAGGCCAAAATCTACAGGTAGCACTTTGCAAAAAACACCTCTGTTTTCTTTCAAAATATTTGATGTGTCCACGTTGTGTTTTGGGGCATTTCCTGTCACGGGCGCTAGGCCTACCCACACAAGTGAGATATAATTTTTATCGGGAGACTTGGGGGGACGTTGGGTGGAAGGAAATTTGTGGCTCCTCTCAGATTCCAGAACTTTCTGTCACCGAAATGTGAGGAAAACTTGTTTTTTTAGCCACTTTTTGATGTTTGAAAAGGATTCTGGGTAACAGAACCTGGTCAGAGCCCCGCAAGTCACCCCATCTTGGATTACCCTACGTCTCTTGTTTTCAAAAATGCACAGGTTTGGTAGGTTTCCCTAGGTGCCGGCTGAGCTAGAGGCCAAAATCTACAGGTAGGCACTTTGCAAAAAACACCTCTGTTTTCTTTCAAAATATTTGATGTGTCCACGTTGCGTTTTGGGGCATTTCCTGTCGCGGGCGCTAGGCCTACCCACACAAGTGAGGTATCATTTTTATCGGGAGACTTGGGGGGACGCTGGGTGGAAGGAAATTTGTGGCTCCTCTCAGAATCCAGAACTTTCTGTCACCGAAATGTGAGGAAAACTTGTTTTTTTAGCCACTTTTTGAGGTTTGCAAAGGATTCTGGGTAACAGAACCTGGTCAGAGCCCCGCAAGTCACCCCATCTTGGATTACCCTAGGTCTCTAGTTTTCAAAAAGGCACAGGTTTGGTAGGTTTCCCTAGGTGCCGGCTGAGCTAGAGGCCAAAATCTACAGGTAGGCACTGTGGAAAAAACACCTCTGTTTTCTTTCCAAAAATTTGATGTGTCCACGTTGCGTTTTGGGGCATTTCCTGTCGCGGGCGCTAGGCGTACCCACACAAGTGAGGTATCATTTTTATCGGGAGACTTGGGGGGATGCTGAGTGGAAGGAAATTTGTGGCTCCTCTCGGATTCCAGAACTTTCTGTCACCGAAATGTGAGGAAAACCTTTTTTTTTGCCACTTTTTGAGGTTTGCAAAGGATTCTGGGTAACAGAACCTGGTCAGAGCCGCGCAAGTCACCCCATCTTGGATTCCCCTAGGTCTCTAGTTTTCAAAAATGCACAGGTTTGGTAGGTTTCCCTAGGTGCCGGCTGAGCTAGAGGCCAAAATGTACAGGCAGGCACTTGCAAAAAACAGCTGTGTTTTCTGTCAAAAAATGGGATGTGTCCACATTGTGTTTTGGGGCATTTCCTGTCGCGGGCGCTAGGCCTACCCACACAAGTGAGGTATCATTTTTATCGGGAGACTTGGGGGGACTCTGGGTGGAAGGAAATTTGTGGCTCCTTTCAGATTCCAGAACTTTCTGTCACCGAAATGTGAGGAAAACTTGTTTTTATAGCGACTTTTTGAGGTTTGCAAAGGATTCTGGGTAACAGAACCTGGTCAGAGCCCCGCAAGTCACCCCATCTTGGATTCCCCTAGGTCTCTAGTTTTCAAAAATGCACAAGTTTGGTAAGTTTCCACAGGTGCCGGCTGAGCTAGAGGCCAAAATCTACAGGTAGGCACTTTGCAAAAAACACCTCTGTTTTCTTTCAAAATATTTGATGTGTTCACGTTGCGTTTTGGGGCATTTCCTGTCGCGGGTGCTAGGCCTACCCACACAAGTGAGGTATCATTTTTATCGGGAGACTTGGGGGGACGCTGGGTGGAAGGAAATTTGTGGCTCCTCTCAGATTCCAGAACTTTATGTCACCGAAATGTGAAGAAAACCTGTTTTTTTGCCACTTTTTGAGGTTTGCAAAGGATTCTGGGTAACAGAACCTGGTCAGAGCCCCGCAAGTCACCCCATCTTGGATTCCCCTAGGTCTCTAGTTTTCAAAAATGCACATGGTTGGTAGGTTTCCCCAGGTGCCGGCTGAGCTAGAGGCCAAAATCTACAGGTAGGCACTTTGCAAAAAACACCTCTGTTTTCTTTCAAAATATTTGATGTGTCCACGTTGTGTTTTGGGGCATTTCCTGTCACGGGCGCTAGGCCTACCCACACAAGTGAGATATAATTTTTATCGGGAGACTTGGGGGGACGTTGGGTGGAAGGAAATTTGTGGCTCCTCTCAGATTCCAGAACTTTCTGTCACCGAAATGTGAGGAAAACTTGTTTTTTTAGCCACTTTTTGATGTTTGAAAAGGATTCTGGGTAACAGAACCTGGTCAGAGCCCCGCAAGTCACCCCATCTTGGATTACCCTACGTCTCTTGTTTTAAAAAATGCACAGGTTTGGTAGGTTTCCCTAGGTGCCGGCTGAGCTAGAGGCCAAAATCTACAGGTAGGCACTTTGCAAAAAACACCTCTGTTTTCTTTCAAAATATTTGATGTGTCCACGTTGCGTTTTGGGGCATTTCCTGTCGCGGGCGCTAGGCCTACCCACACAAGTGAGGTATCATTTTTATCGGGAGACTTGGGGGGACGCTGGGTGGAAGGAAATTTGTGGCTCCTCTCAGAATCCAGAACTTTCTGTCACCGAAATGTGAGGAAAACTTGTTTTTGTAGACACTTTTTGAGGTTTGCAAAGGATTCTGGGTAACAGAACCTGGTGAGAGCCAACAAGTCACCCCATCTTGGATTCCCCTTGGTCTCTAGTTTTCAAAAATGCACAGGTTTGGTAGGTTTCCCTAGGTGCCGGCTGAGCTAGAGGCCAAAATCTACAGGTAGGCACTTTGCAAAAAACACCTCTGTTTTCTTTCCAAAAATTTGATGTGTCCACGTTGCGTTTTGGGGCATTTCCTGTCGCGGGCGCTAGGCCTACCCACACAAGTGAGGTATCATTTTTATCGGGAGACTTGGGGGGATGCTGGGTGGAAGGAAATTTGTGGCACCTCTCAGATTCCAGAACTTTCTGTCACCGAAATGTGAGGAAAACCTGTTTTTTTTGCCACTTTTTGAGGTTTGCAAAGGATTCTGGGTAACAGAACCTGGTCAGAGCCCCGCAAGTCACCCCATCTTGGATTCCCCTAGGTCTCTAGTTTTCAAAAATACACAGGTTTGGTAGGTTTCCCCAGGTGCCGGCTGAGCTAGAGGCCAAAATCTACAGGTAGGCACTTTGCAAAAAACACCTCTGTTTTCTTTCAAAATATTTGATGTGTCCACGTTGTGTTTTGGGGCATTTCCTGTCACGGGCGCTAGGCCTACCCACACAAGTGAGATATAATTTTTATCGGGAGACTTGGGGGGACGTTGGGTGGAAGGAAATTTGTGGCTCCTCCCAGATTCCAGAACTTTCTGTCACCGAAATGTGAGGAAAACATGTTTTTTTAGCCACTTTTTGATGTTTGCAAAGGATTCTGGGTAACAGAACCTGGTCAGAGCCCCGCAAGTCACCCCATCTTGGATTACCCTAGGTCTCTTGTTTTAAAAAATGCACAGGTTTGGTAGGTTTCCATAGGTGCCGGCTGAGCTAGAGGCCAAAATCTACAGGTAGGCACTTTGCAAAAAACACCTCTGTTTTCTTTCAAAATATTTGATGTGTCCACGTTGCGTTTTGGGGCATTTCCTGTCACGTGCGCTAGGCCTACCCACACAAGTGAGGTATCATTTTTATCGGGAGACTTGGGGGGACGCTGGGTGGAAGGAAATTTGTGGCTCCTCTCAGATTCCAGAACTTTCTGTCACCGAAATGTGAGGAAAACCTGTTTTTTTGCCACTTTTTGAGGTTTGCAAAGGATTCTGGGTAACAGAACCTGGTCAGAGCCCCGCAAGTCACCCCATCTTGGATTCCCCTAGGTCTCTAGTTTTAAAAAATGCACAGGTTTGGTAGGTTTCCCTAGGTGCCGGCTGAGCTAGAGGCCAAAATGTACAGGCAGGCACTTTGCAAAAAACAGCTGTGTTTTCTGTCAAAATATTTGATGTGTCCACGTTGCGTTTTGGGGCATTTCCTGTCGCGGGCGCTAGGCCTACCCACACAAGTGAGGTATCATTTTTATCGGGAGACTTGGGAGGACGCTGGGTGGAAGGAAATTTGTGGCTCCTCTCAGAATCCAGAACTTTCTGTCACCGAAATGTGAGGAAAACTTGTTTTTTTAGCCACTTTTTGAGGTTTGCAAAGGATTCTGGGTAACAGAACCTGGTCAGAGCCCCACAAGTCACCCCATCTTGGATTACCCTAGGTCTCTAGTTTTCAAAAATGCACAGGTTTGGTAGGTTTCCCTAGGTGCCGGCTGAGCTAGAGGCCAAAATCTACAGGTAGGCACTTTGCAAAAAACACCTCTGTTTTCTTTCCAAAAATTTGATGTGTCCACGTTGCGTTTTGGGGCATTTCCTGTCGCGGGCGCTAGGCCTACCCACACAAGTGAGGTATCATTTTTATCGGGAGACTTGGGGGGATGCTGAGTGGAGGGAAATTTGTGGCTCCTCTCAGATTCCAGAACTTTCTGTCACCGAAATGTGAGGAAAACCTGTTTTTTTTGCCACTTTTTGAGGTTTGCAAAGGATTCTGGGTAACAGAACCTGGTCAGAGCCCCGCAAGTCACCCCATCTTGGATTCCCCTAGGTCTCTAGTTTTAAAAAATGCACAGGTTTGGTAGGTTTCCCTAGGTGCCGGCTGAGCTAGAGGCCAAAATGTACAGGCAGGCACTTTGCAAAAAACAGCTGTGTTTTCTGTCAAAAAATGGGATGTGTCCACATTGTGTTTTGGAGCATTTCCTGTTGCGGGCGCTAGGCCTACCCACACAAGTGAGGTATCATTTTTATCGGGAGACTTGGGGGGACGCTGGGTGGAAGGAAATTTGTGGCTCCTTTCAGATTCCAGAACTTTCTGTCACCGAAATGTGAGGAAAACTTGTTTTTATAGCCACTTTTTGAGGTTTGAAAGGATTCTGGGTAACAGAACCTGGTCAGAGCCCCGCAAGTCACCCCATCTTGGATTCCCCTAGGTCTCTAGTTTTCACAAATGCACAGGTTTGGTAGGTTTCCCTAGGTGCCGGCTGAGCTAGAGGCCAAAATCTACAGGTAGGCACTTTGCAAAAAACACCTCTGTTTTCTTTCAAAATATTTGATGTGTCCACGTTGCGTTTTGGGGCATTTCCTGTTGCAGGCGCTAGGCCTACCCACACAAGTGAGGTATCATTTTTATCGGGAGACTTGGGGGGACGCTGGGTGGAAGGAAATTTGTGGCTCCTCTCAGAATCCAGAACTTTCTGTCACCGAAATGTGAGGAAAACTTGTTTTTGTAGACACATTTTGAGGTTTGCAAAGGATTCTGGGTAACAGAACCTGGTGAGAGCCAACAAGTCACCCCATCTTGGATTCCCCTTGGTCTCTAGTTTTCAAAAATGCACAGGTTTGGTAGGTTTCCCTAGGTGCCGGCTGAGCTAGAGGCCAAAATCTACAGGTAGGCACCTTGCAAAAAACACCTCTGTTTTCTTTCAAAATATTTGATGTGTCCACGTTGCATTTTGGGGCATTTCCTGTCGCGGGCGCTAGACCTACCCACACAAGTGAGGTATCATTTTTATCGGGAGAGTTGGGGGGATGCTGGGTGGAAGGAAATTTGTGGCTCCTCTCAGAATCCAGAACTTTCTGTCACCGAAATGTGAGGAAAACTTGTTTTTTTAGCCACTTTTTGAGGTTTGCAAAGGATTCTGGGTAACAGAACCTGGTCAGAGCCCCGCAAGTCACCCCATCTTGGATTACCCTACGTCTCTTGTTTTCAAAAATGCACAGGTTTGGTAGGTTTCCCTAGGTGCCGGCTGAGCTAGAGGCCAAAATCTACAGGTAGGCACTTTGCAAAAAACACCTCTGTTTTCTTTCAAAATATTTGATGTGTCCACGTTGCGTTTTGGGGCATTTCCGGTCGCGGGCGCTAGGCCTACCCACACAAGTGAGGTATCATTTTTATCGGGAGACTTGGGGGGACGCTGGGTGGAAGGAAATTTGTGGCTCCTCTCAGAATCCAGAACTTTCTGTCACCGAAATGTGAGGAAAACTTGTTTTTTTAGCCACTTTTTGAGGTTTGCAAAGGATTCTGGGTAACAGAACCTGGTCAGAGCCCCGCAAGTCACCCCATCTTGGATTACCCTAGGTCTCTAGTTTTCAAAAAGGCACAGGTTTGGTAGGTTTCCCTAGGTGCCGGCTGAGCTAGAGGCCAAAATCTACAGGTAGGCACTGTGGAAAAAACACCTCTGTTTTCTTTCCAAAAATTTGATGTGTCCACGTTGCGTTTTGGGGCATTTCCTGTCGCGGGCGCTAGGCCTACCCACACAAGTGAGGTATCATTTTTATCGGGAGACTTGGGGGGACGCTGGGTGGAAGGAAATTTGTGGCTCCTCTCAGATTCCAGAACTTTCTGTCACCGAAATGTGAGGAAAACTTGTTTTTATAGCCACTTTTTGAGGTTTGCAAAGGATTCTGGGTAACAGAACCTGGTCAGAGCCCCGCAAGTCACCCCATCTTGGATTCCCCTAGGTCTCTAGTTTTTAAAAATGCACAGGTTTGGTAGGTTTCCCTAGGTGCCGGCTGAGCTAGAGGCCAAAATCTACAGGTAGGCACTTTGCAAAAAACACCTCTGTTTTCTTTCCAAAAATTTGATGTGTCCACGTTGCGTTTTGGGGCATTTCCTGTCACGGGCGCCAGGCCTACCCACACAAGTGAGGTATCATTTTTATCGGGAGACTTGGGGGGATGCTGAGTGGAAGGAAATTTGTGGCTCCTCTCGGATTCCAGAACTTTCTGTCACCGAAATGTGAGGAAAACCTTTTTTTTTGCCACTTTTTGAGGTTTGCAAAGGATTCTGGGTAACAGAACCTGGTCAGAGCCGCGCAAGTCACCCCATCTTGGATTCCCCTAGGTCTCTAGTTTTCAAAAATGCACAGGTTTGGTAGGTTTCCCTAGGTGCCGGCTGAGCTAGAGGCCAAAATGTACAGGCAGGCACTTTGCAAAAAACAGCTGTGTTTTCTGTCAAAAAATGGGATGTGTCCACATTGTGTTTTGGGGCATTTCCTGTCGCGGGCGCTAGGCCTACCCACACAAGTGAGGTATCATTTTTATCGGGAGACTTGGGGGGACTCTGGGTGGAAGGAAATTTGTGGCTCCTTTCAGATTCCAGAACTTTCTGTCACCGAAATGTGAGGAAAACTTGTTTTTATAGCGACTTTTTGAGGTTTGCAAAGGATTCTGGGTAACAGAACCTGGTCAGAGCCCCGCAAGTCACCCCATCTTGGATTACCCTAGGTCTCTAGTTTTCAAAAAGGCACAGGTTTGGTAGGTTTCCTCTAGGTGCCGTCTGAGCTAGAGGCGAAAATCTACAGTTAGGCACTGTGGAAAAAACACCTCTGTTTTCTTTCCAAAAATTTGATGTGTCCACGTTGCGTTTTGGGGCATTTCCTGTCGCGGGCGCTAGGCCTACCCACACAAGTGAGGTATCATTTTTATCGGGAGACTTGGGGGGACGCTGTGTGGAAGGAAATTTGTGGCTCCTCTCAGATTCCAGAACTTTCTGTCACCGAAATGTAAGGAAAACTTGTTTTTATAGCCACTTTTTGAGGTTTGCAAAGGATTCTGGGTAACAGAACCTGGTCAGAGCCCCGCAAGTCACCCCATCTTGGATTCCCCTAGGTCTCTAGTTTTTAAAAATGCACAGGTTTGGTAGGTTTCCCTAGGTGCCGGCTGAGCTAGAGGCCAAAATCTACAGGTAGGCACTTTGCAAAAAACACCTCTGTTTTCTTTCCAAAAATTTGATGTGTCCACGTTGCGTTTTGGGGCATTTCCTGTCACGGGCGCCAGGCCTACCCACACAAGTGAGGTATCATTTTTATCGGGAGACTTGGGGGGATGCTGAGTGGAAGGAAATTTGTGGCTCCTCTCGGATTCCAGAACTTTCTGTCACCGAAATGTGAGGAAAACCTTTTTTTTTGCCACTTTTTGAGGTTTGCAAAGGATTCTGGGTAACAGAACCTGGTCAGAGCCGCGCAAGTCACCCCATCTTGGATTCCCCTAGGTCTCTAGTTTTCAAAAATGCACAGGTTTGGTAGGTTTCCCTAGGTGCCGGCTGAGCTAGAGGCCAAAATGTACAGGCAGGCACTTTGCAAAAAACAGCTGTGTTTTCTGTCAAAAAATGGGATGTGTCCACATTGTGTTTTGGGGCATTTCCTGTCGCGGGCGCTAGGCCTACCCACACAAGTGAGGTATCATTTTTATCGGGAGACTTGGGGGGACTCTGGGTGGAAGGAAATTTGTGGCTCCTTTCAGATTCCAGAACTTTCTGTCACCGAAATGTGAGGAAAACTTGTTTTTATAGCGACTTTTTGAGGTTTGCAAAGGATTCTGGGTAACAGAACCTGGTCAGAGCCCCGCAAGTCACCCCATCTTGGATTCCCCTAGGTCTCTAGTTTTCAAAAATGCACAGGTTTGGTAAGTTTCCACAGGTGCCGGCTGAGCTAGAGGCCAAAATCTACAGGTAGGCACTTTGCAAAAAACACCTCTGTTTTCTTTCAAAATATTTGATGTGTTCACGTTGCGTTTTGGGGCATTTCCTGTCGCGGGTGCTAGGCCTACCCACACAAGTGAGGTATCATTTTTATCGGGAGACTTGGGGGGACGCTGGGTGGAAGGAAATTTGTGGCTCCTCTCAGATTCCAGAACTTTATGTCACCGAAATGTGAAGAAAACCTGTTTTTTTGCCACTTTTTGAGGTTTGCAAAGGATTCTGGGTAACAGAACCTGGTCAGAGCCCCGCAAGTCACCCCATCTTGGATTCCCCTAGGTCTCTAGTTTTCAAAAATGCACATGTTTGGTAGGTTTCCCCAGGTGCCGGCTGAGCTAGAGGCCAAAATCTACAGGTAGGCACTTTGCAAAAAACACCTCTGTTTTCTTTCAAAATATTTGATGTGTCCACGTTGTGTTTTGGGGCATTTCCTGTCACGGGCGCTAGGCCTACCCACACAAGTGAGATATAATTTTTATCGGGAGACTTGGGGGGACGTTGGGTGGAAGGAAATTTGTGGCTCCTCTCAGATTCCAGAACTTTCTGTCACCGAAATGTGAGGAAAACTTGTTTTTTTAGCCACTTTTTGATGTTTGAAAAGGATTCTGGGTAACAGAACCTGGTCAGAGCCCCGCAAGTCACCCCATCTTGGATTACCCTACGTCTCTTGTTTTAAAAAATGCACAGGTTTGGTAGGTTTCCCTAGGTGCCGGCTGAGCTAGAGGCCAAAATCTACAGGTAGGCACTTTGCAAAAAACACCTCTGTTTTCTTTCAAAATATTTGATGTGTCCACGTTGCGTTTTGGGGCATTTCCTGTCGCGGGCGCTAGGCCTACCCACACAAGTGAGGTATCATTTTTATCGGGAGACTTGGGGGGACGCTGGGTGGAAGGAAATTTGTGGCTCCTCTCAGAATCCAGAACTTTCTGTCACCGAAATGTGAGGAAAACTTGTTTTTTTAGCCACTTTTTGAGGTTTGCAAAGGATTCTGGGTAACAGAACCTGGTCAGAGCCGCGCAAGTCACCCCATCTTGGATTCCCCTAGGTCTCTAGTTTTCAAAAATGCACAGGTTTGGTAGGTTTCCCTAGGTGCCGGCTGAGCTAGAGGCCAAAATCTACAGGTAGGCACTTTACAAAAAACACCTCTTTTTTCTTTCCAAAAATTTGATGTGTCCACGTTGCGTTTTGGGGCATTTCCTGTCGCGGGCGCTAGGCCTACCCACACAAGTGAGGTATCATTTTTATCGGGAGACTTGGGGGGATGCTGAGTGGAGGGAAATTTGTGGCTCCTCTCAGATTCCAGAACTTTCTGTCACCGAAATGTGAGGAAAACCTGTTTTTTTGGCACTTTTTGAGGTTTGCAAAGGATTCTGGGTAACAGAACCTGGTCAGAGCCCCGCAAGTCACCCCATCTTGGATTCCCCTAGGTCTCTAGTTTTCAAAAATGCACAGGTTTGGTAGGTTTCCCTAGGTGCCGGCTGAGCTAGAGGCCAAAATGTACAGGCAGGCACTTTGCAAAAAACAGCTGTGTTTTCTGTCAAAAAATGGGATGTGTCCACATTGTGTTTTGGAGCATTTCCTGTTGCGGGCGCTAGGCCTACCCACACAAGTGAGGTATCATTTTTATCGGGAGACTTGGGGGGACGCTGGGTGGAAGGAAATTTGTGGCTCCTTTCAGATTCCAGAACTTTCTGTCACCGAAATGTGAGGAAAACTTGTTTTTATAGCCACTTTTTGAGGTTTGCAAAGGATTCTGGGTAACAGAACCTGGTCAGAGCCCCGCAAGTCACCCCATCTTGGATTCCCCTAGGTCTCTAGTTTTCACAAATGCACAAGTTTGGTAGGTTTCCCTAGGTGCCGGCTGAGCTAGAGGCCAAAATCTACAGGTAGGCACTTTGCAAAAAACACCTCTGTTTTCTTTCAAAATATTTGATGTGTCCACGTTGCGTTTTGGGGCATTTCCTGTTGCAGGCGCTAGGCCTACCCACACAAGTGAGGTATCATTTTTATCGGGAGACTTGGGGGGACGCTGGGTGGAAGGAAATTTGTGGCTCCTCTCAGAATCCAGAACTTTCTGTCACCGAAATGTGAGGAAAACTTGTTTTTGTAGACACTTTTTGAGGTTTGCAAAGGATTCTGGGTAACAGAACCTGGTGAGAGCCAACAAGTCACCCCATCTTGGATTCCCCTTGGTCTCTAGTTTTCAAAAATGCACAGGTTTGGTAGGTTTCCCTAGGTGCCGGCTGAGCTAGAGGCCAAAATCTACAGGTAGGCACTTTGCAAAAAACACCTCTGTTTTCTTTCAAAATATTTGATGTGTCCACGTTGCATTTTGGGGCATTACCTGTCGCGGGCGCTAGACCTACCCACACAAGTGAGGTATCATTTTTATCGGGAGACTTGGGGGGACGCTGGGTGGAAGGAAATTTGTGGCTCCTCTCAGAATCCAGAACTTTCTGTCACCGAAATGTGAGGAAAACTTGTTTTTGTAGCCACTTTTTGAGGTTTGCAAAGGATTCTGGGTAACAGAACCTGGTCAGAGCCCCGCAAGTCACCCCATCTTGGATTCCCCTAGGTCTCTAGTTTGCAGAAATGCACAGGTTTGGTAGGTTTCCCTACGTGCCGGCTGAGCTAGAGGCCAAAATCTACAGGTAGGCACTTTGCAAAAAACACCTCTGTTTTCTTTCCAAAAATTTGATGTGTCCACGTTGCGTTTTGGGGCATTTCCTGTCGCGGGCGCTAGGCCTACCCACACAAGTGAGGTATCATTTTTATCGGGAGACTTGGGGGGATGCTGGGTGGAAGGAAATTTGTGGCTCCTCTCAGATTCCAGAACTTTCTGTCACCGAAATGTGAGGAAAACCTGTTTTTTTGCCACTTTTTGAGGTTTGCAAAGGATTCTGGGTAACAGAACCTGGTCAGAGCCCCGCAAGTCACCCCATCTTGGATTCCCCTAGGTCTCTAGTTTTCAAAAATGCACAGGTTTGGTATGTTTCCCTACGTGCCGGCTGAGCTAGAGGCCAAAATCTACAGGTAGGCACTTTGCAAAAAACACCTCTGTTTTCTTTCAAAATATTTGATGTGTCCACGTTGCGTTTTGGGGCATTTCCTGTTGCGGGCGCTAGCCCTACCGACACAAGTGAGGTATCATTTTTATCGGGAGACTTGGGGGGACGCTGGGTGGAAGGAAATTTGTGGCTCCTCTCAGAATCCAGAAATTTCTGTCACCGAAATGTGAGGAAATATTGTTTTTGTAGCCACTTTTTGAGGTTTGCAAAGGATTCTGGGTCACAGAACCTGGTCAGAGCCCCGCAAGTCACCCCATCTTGGATTCCCCTAGGTCTCTAGTTTTCAAAAATACACAGGTTTGGTAGGTTTCCCTAGGTGCCAGCTGAGCTAGAGGCCAAAATGTACAGGCAGGCACTTTTCAAAAAACAGCTGTGTTTTCTGTCAAAAAATGGGATGTGTCCACGTTGTGTTTTGGGGCATTTCCTGTCGCGGGCGCTAGGCCTACCCACACAAGTGAGGTATCATTTTTATCGGGAGACTTGGGGGGACGCTGGGTGGAAGGAAATTTGTGGCACCTCTCAGAATCCAGAACTTTCTGTCACCAAAATGTGAGGAAAACCTGTTTTTTTGCCACTTTTTGAGGTTTGCAAAGGATTCTGGGTAACAGAACCTGGTCAGAGCCCCGCAAGTCACGCCATCTTGGATTCCCCTAGGTCTCTAGTTTTCAAGAATGCACAGGTTTTGTAGGTTTCCCTAGGTGCCGGCTGGGCTAGAGGCCAAAATCTACAGGTAGGCACTTTGCAAAAAACACCTCTGTTTTCTTTCCAAAAATTTGATGTGTCCACGTTGCGTTTTGGGGCATTTCGTGTCGCGGGCGCTAGGCCTACCCACACAAGTGAGGTATCATTTTTATCGGGAGACTTGGGGGGATGCTGGGTGGAAGGAAATTTGTGGCACCTCTCAGAATCCAGAACTTTCTGTCACCAAAATGTGAGGAAAACCTGTTTTTTTTGCCACTTTTTGAGGTTTGCAAAGGATTCTGGGTAACAGAACCTGGTCAGAGCCCCGCAAGTCACCCCATCTTGGATTCCCCTAGGTCTCTAGTTTTAAAAAATGCACAGGTTTGGTAGGTTTCCCTAGGTGCCGGCTGAGCTAGAGGCCAAAATCTACAGGAAGGCACTTTGCAAAAAACACCTCTGTTTTCTTTCAAAATATTTGATGTGTCCACGTTGCGTTTTGGGGCATTTCCTGTCGCGGGCGCTAGGCCTACCCACACAAGTGAGGTATCATTTTTATCGGGAGACTTGGGGGGACACTAGGTGGTAGGAAATTTGTGGCTCCTCTCAGAATCCAGAACTTTCTGTCACCGAAATGTGAGGAAAACTTGTTTTTTTAGCCACTTTTTGAGGTTTGCAAAGGATTCTGGGTAACAGAACCTGGTCAGAGCCCCGCAAGTCACCCCATCTTGGATTCCCCTAGGTCTCTAGTTTTAAAAAATGCACAGGTTTGGTAGGTTTCCCTAGGTGCCGGCTGAGCTAGAGGCCAAAATCTACAGGTAGGCACTTTGCAAAAAACACCTCTGTTTTCTTTCCAAAAATTTGATGTGTCCACGTTGTGTTTTGGGGCATTTCCTGTCGCGGGCGCTAGGCCTACCCACACAAGTGAGGTATCATTTTTATCGGGAGACTTGGGGGGATGCTGGGTGGAAGGAAATTTGTGGCTCTTCTCAGATTCCAGAACTTTCTGTCACCGAAATGTGAGGAAAACCTGTTTTTTTGCCACTTTTTGAGGTTTGCAAAGGATTCTGGGTAACAGAACCTGGTCAGAGCCCCGCAAGTCACCCCATCTTGGATTCCCCTAGGTCTCTAGTTTTCAAAAATGCACAGGTTTGGTAGGTTTCCCTACGTGCCGGCTGAGCTAGAGGCCAAAATCTACAGGTAGGCACTTTGCAAAAAACACCTCTGTTTTCTTTCAAAATATTTGATGTGTCCACGTTGCGTTTCGGGGCATTTCCTGTTGCGGGCGCTAGCCCTACCCACACAAGTGAGGTATCATTTTTATCGGGAGACTTGGGGGGACACTGGGTGGAAGGAAATTTGTGGCTCCTCTCAGAATCCAGAAATTTCTGTCACCGAAATGTGAGGAAATATTGTTTTTGTAGCCACTTTTTGAGGTTTGCAAAGGATTCTGGGTAACAGAACCTGGTCAGAGCCCCGCAAGTCACCCCATCTTGGATTCCCCTAGGTCTCTAGTTTTCAAAAATGCACAGGTTTGGTAGGTTTCCCTAGGTGCCAGCTGAGCTAGAGGCCAAAATGTACAGGCAGGCACTTTGCAAAAAACAGCTGTGTTTTCTGTCAAAAAATGGGATGTGTCCACGTTGTGTTTTGGGGCATTTCCTGTCGCGGGCGCTAGGCCTACCCACACAAGTGAGGTATCATTTTTATCGGGAGACTTGGGGGGACGCTGGGTGGAAGGAAATTTGTGGCACCTCTCAGAATCCAGAACTTTCTGTCACCAAAATGTGAGGAAAACCTGTTTTTTTTGCCACTTTTTGAGGTTTGCAAAGGATTCTGGGTAACAGAACCTGGTCAGAGCCCCGCAAGTCACGCCATCTTGGATTCCCCTAGGTCTTTAGTTTTCAAGAATGCACAGGTTTTGTAGGTTTCCCTAGGTGCCGGCTGGGCTAGAGGCCAAAATCTACAGGTAGGCACTTTGCAAAAAACACCTCTGTTTTCTTTCCAAAAATTTGATGTGTCCACGTTGCGTTTTGGGGCATTTCGTGTCGCGGGCGCTAGGCCTACCCACACAAGTGAGGTATCATTTTTATCGGGAGACTTGGGGGGATGCTGGGTGGAAGGAAATTTGTGGCACCTCTCAGAATCCAGAACTTTCTGTCACCAAAATGTGAGGAAAACCTGTTTTTTTTGCCACTTTTTGAGGTTTGCAAAGGATTCTGGGTAACAGAACCTGGTCAGAGCCCCGCAAGTCACCCCATCTTGGATTCCCCTAGGTCTCTAGTTTTCAAAAATGCACAGGTTTGGTAGGTTTCCCTAGGTGCCGGCTGAGCTAGAGGCCAAAATCTACAGGAAGGCACTTTGCAAAAAACACCTCTGTTTTCTTTCAAAATATTTGATGTGTCCACGTTGCGTTTTGGGGCATTTCCTGTCGCGGGCGCTAGGCCTACCCACACAAGTGAGGTATCATTTTTATCGGGAGACTTGGGGGGACGCTAGGTGGTAGGAAATTTGTGGCTCCTCTCAGAATCCAGAACTTTCTGTCACCGAAATGTGAGGAAAACTTGTTTTTTTAGCCACTTTTTGAGGTTTGCAAAGGATTCTGGGTAACAGAACCTGGTCAGAGCCCCGCAAGTCACCCCATCTTGGATTCCCCTAGGTCTCTAGTTTTAAAAAATGCACAGGTTTGGTAGGTTTCCCTAGGTGCCGGCTGAGCTAGAGGCCAAAATCTACAGGTAGGCACTTTGCAAAAAACACCTGTGTTTTCTTTCCAAAAATTTGATGTGTCCACGTTGCGTTTTGGGGCATTTCCTGTCGCGGGCGCTAGGCCTACCCACACAAGTGAGGTATAATTTTTATCGGGAGACTTGGGGGGATGCTGGGTGGAAGGAAATTTGTGGCTCCTCTCAGATTCCAGAACTTTCTGTCACCGAAATGTGAGGAAAACCTGTTTTTTTGTCACTTTTTGAGGTTTGCAAAGGATTCTGGGTAACAGAACCTGGTCAGAGCCCCGCAAGTCACCCCATCTTGGATTCCCCTAGGTCTCTAGTTTTCAAAAATGCACAGGTTTGGTAGGTTTCCCTACGTGCCGGCTGAGCTAGAGGCCAAAATCTACAGGTAGGCACTTTGCAAAAAACACCTCTGTTTTCTTTCAAAATATTTGATGTGTCCACGTTGCGTTTTGGGGCATTTCCTGTTGCGGGCGCTAGCCCTACCCACACAAGTGAGGTATCATTTTTATCGGGAGACTTGGGGGGACGCTGGGTGGAAGGAAATTTGTGGCTCCTCTCAGAATCCAGAAATTTCTGTCACCGAAATGTGAGGAAATATTGTTTTTGTAGCCACTTTTTGAGGTTTGCAAAGGATTCTGGGTAACAGAACCTGGTCAGAGCCCCGCAAGTCACCCCATCTTGGATTCCCCTAGGTCTCTAGTTTTCAAAAATGCACAGGTTTGGTAGGTTTCCCTAGGTGCCAGCTGAGCTAGAGGCCAAAATGTACAGGCAGGCACTTTGCAAAAAACAGCTGTGTTTTCTGTCAAAAAATGGGATGTGTCCACGTTGTGTTTTGGGGCATTTCCTGTCGCGGGCGCTAGGCCTACCCACACAAGTGAGGTATCATTTTTATCGGGAGACTTGGGGGGACGCTGGGTGGAAGGAAATTTGTAGCTCCTCTCAGATTCCAGAACTTTCTGTCACCGAAATGTGAGGTAAACTTGTTTTTATAGCCACTTTTTGAGGTTTGCAAAGGATTCTGGGTAACAGAACCTGGTCAGAGCCCCGCAAGTCACCCCATCTTGGATTCCCCTAGGTCTCTAGTTTTCAAAAATGCACAGGTTTGGTAGGTTTCCCTAGGTGCCGGCTGAGCTAGAGGCCAAAATCTACAGGTAGGCACTTTGCAAAAAACACCTCTGTTTTCTTTCCAAAAATTTGATGTGTCCACGTTGCGTTTTGGGGCATTTCCTGTCGCGGGCGCTAGGCCTACCCACACAAGTGAGATATCATTTTTATCGGGAGACTTGGGGGGACGCTGGGTGGAAGGATATTTGTGGCTCCTCTCAGATTCCAGAACTTTCTGTCACCGAAATGTGAGTAAAACATTTTTTGTTTGACACTTTTTGAGGTTTGCAAAGGATTCTGGGTAACAGAACCTGGTCAGAGCCCCGCAAGTCACCCCATCTTGGATTCCCCTAGGTCTCTAGTTTTAAAAAATGCACAGGTTTGGTAGGTTTCCCTAGGTGCCGGCTGAGCTAGAGGCCAAAATCTACAGGTAGGCACTTTGCAAAAAACACCTCTGTTTTCTTTCCAAAAATTTGATGTGTCCACGTTGCGTTTTGGGGCATTTCCTGTCGCGGGCGCTAGGCCTACCCACACAAGTGAGGTATCATTTTTATCGGGAGACTTGGGGGGACGCTGGGTGGAAGGAAATTTGTGGCTCCTCTCAGATTCCAGAACTTTCTGTCACCGAAATGTGAGGAAAACTTGTTTTTATAGCCACTTTTTGAGGTTTGCAAAGGATTCTGGGTAACAGAACCTGGTCAGAGCCCCGCAAGTCACCCCATCTTGGATTCCCCTAGGTCTCTAGTTTTCAAAAATGCACAGGTTTGGTAGGTTTCCCTAGGTGCCGGTTGAGCTAGAGGCCAAAGTCTTCAGGTGGGCACTTTGCAAAAAACACCTCTGTTTTCTTTCAAAATATTTGTTGTGTCCACGTTGCGTTTTGGGGCATTTCCTGTCGCGGGCGCTAGGCCTACCCACACAAGTGAGGTATCATTTTGATCGGGAGACTTGGGGGGACGCTGGGTGGAAGGAAATTTGTGGCTCCTCTCAGAATCCAGAACTTTCTGTCACCGAAATGTGAGGAAAACTTGTTTTTGTAGCCACTTTTTGAGGTTTGCAAAGGATTCTGGGTAACAGAACCTGGTCAGAGCCCCGCAAGTCACCCCATCTTGGATTCCCCTAGGTCTCTAGTTTTCAAAAATGCACAGGTTTGGTAGGTTTCCCTAGGTGCCAGCTGAGCTAGAGGCCAAAATGTACAGGCAGGCACTTTGCAAAAAACAGCTGTGTTTTCTGTCAAAAAATGGGATGTGTCCACGTTGTGTTTTGGGGCATTTCTTGTCGCGGGCGCTAGGCCTACCCACACAAGTGAGGTATCATTTTTATCGGGAGACTTGGGGGGACGCTGGGTGGAAGGAAATTTGTGGCACCTCTCAGAATCCAGAACTTTCTGTCACCAAAATGTGAGGAAAACCTGTTTTTTTTGCCACTTTTTGAGGTTTGCAAAGGATTCTGGGTAACAGAACCTGGTCAGAGCCCCGCAAGTCACGCCATCTTGGATTCCCCTAGGTCTCTAGTTTTCAAGAATGCACAGGTTTTGTAGGTTTCCCTAGGTGCCGGCTGGGCTAGAGGCCAAAATCTACAGGTAGGCACTTTGCAAAAAACACCTCTGTTTTCTTTCCAAAAATTTGATGTGTCCACGTTGCGTTTTGGGGCACTTCGTGTCGCGGGCGCTAGGCCTACCCACACAAGTGAGGTATCATTTTTATCGGGAGACTTGGGGGGATGCTGGGTGGAAGGAAATTTGTGGCACCTCTCAGAATCCAGAACTTTCTGTCACCAAAATGTGAGGAAAACCTGGTTTTTTTGCCACTTTTTGAGGTTTGCAAAGGATTCTGGGTAACAGAACCTGGTCAGAGCCCCGCAAGTCACCCCATCTTGGATTCCCCTAGGTCTCTAGTTTTCAAAAATGCACAGGTTTGGTAGGTTTCCCTAGGTGCCGGCTGAGCTAGAGGCCAAAATCTACAGGAAGGCACTTTGCAAAAAACACCTCTGTTTTCTTTCAAAATATTTGATGTGTCCACGTTGCGTTTTGGGGCATTTCCTGTCGCGGGCGCTAGGCCTACCCACACAAGTGAGGTATCATTTTTATCGGGAGACTTGGGGGGACGCTAGGTGGTAGGAAATTTGTGGCTCCTCTCAGAATCCAGAACTTTCTGTCACCGAAATGTGAGGAAAACTTGTTTTTTTAGCCACTTTTTGAGGTTTGCAAAGGATTCTGGGTAACAGAACCTGGTCAGAGCCCCGCAAGTCACCCCATCTTGGATTCCCCTAGGTCTCTAGTTTTAAAAAATGCACAGGTTTGGTAGGTTTCCCTAGGTGCCGGCTGAGCTAGAGGCCAAAATCTACAGGTAGGCACTTTGCAAAAAACACCTGTGTTTTCTTTCCAAAAATTTGATGTGTCCACGTTGCGTTTTGGGGCATTTCCTGTCGCGGGCGCTAGGCCTACCCACACAAGTGAGGTATCATTTTTATCGGGAAACTTGGGGGGATGCTGGGTGGAAGGAAATTTGTGGCTCCTCTCAGATTCCAGAACTTTCTGTCACCGAAATGTGAGGAAAACCTGTTTTTTTGCCACTTTTTGAGGTTTGCAAAGGATTCTGGGTAACAGAACCTGGTCAGAGCCCCGCAAGTCACCCCATCTTGGATTCCCCTAGGTCTCTAGTTTTCAAAAATGCACAGGTTTGGTAGGTTTCCCTACGTGCCGGCTGAGCTAGAGGCCAAAATCTACAGGTAGGCACTTTGCAAAAAACACCTCTGTTTTCTTTCAAAATATTTGATGTGTCCACGTTGCGTTTTGGGGCATTTCCTGTCGCGGGCGCTAGGCCTACCCACACAAGTGAGGTATCATTTTTATCGGGAGACTTGGGGGGACGCTAGGTGGTAGGAAATTTGTGGCTCCTCTCAGAATCCAGAACTTTCTGTCACCGAAATGTGAGGAAAACTTGTTTTTTTAGCCACTTTTTGAGGTTTGCAAAGGATTCTGGGTAACAGAACCTGGTCAGAGCCCCGCAAGTCACCCCATCTTGGATTCCCCTAGGTCTCTAGTTTTAAAAAATGCACAGGTTTGGTAGGTTTCCCTAGGTGCCGGCTGAGCTAGAGGCCAAAATCTACAGGTAGGCACTTTGCAAAAAACACCTGTGTTTTCTTTCCAAAAATTTGATGTGTCCACGTTGCGTTTTGGGGCATTTCCTGTCGCGGGCGCTAGGCCTACCCACACAAGTGAGGTATCATTTTTATCGGGAGACTTGGGGGGATGCTGGGTGGAAGGAAATTTGTGGCTCCTCTCAGATTCCAGAACTTTCTGTCACCGAAATGTGAGGAAAACCTGTTTTTTTGCCACTTTTTGAGGTTTGCAAAGGATTCTGGGTAACAGAACCTGGTCAGAGCCCCGCAAGTCACCCCATCTTGGATTCCCCTAGGTCTCTAGTTTTCAAAAATGCACAGGTTTGGTAGGTTTCCCTACGTGCCGGCTGAGCTAGAGGCCAAAATCTACAGGTAGGCACTTTGCAAAAAACACCTCTGTTTTCTTTCAAAATATTTGATGTGTCCACGTTGCGTTTTGGGGCATTTCTTGTTGCGGGCGCTAGCCCTACCCACACAAGTGAGGTATCATTTTTATCGGGAGACTTGGGGGGACGCTGGGTGGAAGGAAATTTGTGGCTCCTCTCAGAATCCAGAAATTTCTGTCACCGAAATGTGAGGAAATATTGTTTTTGTAGCCACTTTTTGAGGTTTGCAAAGGATTCTGGGTAACAGAACTTGGTCAGAGCCCCGCAAGTCACCCCATCTTGGATTCCCCTAGGTCTCTAGTTTTCAAAAATGCACAGGTTTGGTAGGTTTCCCTAGGTGCCAGCTGAGCTAGAGGCCAAAATGTACAGGCAGGCACTTTGCAAAAAACAGCTGTGTTTTCTGTCAAAAAATGGGATGTGTCCACGTTGTGTTTTGGGGCATTTCCTGTCGCGGGCGCTAGGCCTACCCACACAAGTGAGGTATCATTTTTATCGGGAGACTTGGGGGGACGCTGGGTGGAAGGAAATTTGTAGCTCCTCTCAGATTCCAGAACTTTCTGTCACCGAAATGTGAGGAAAACTTGTTTTTATAGCCACTTTTTGAGGTTTGCAAAGGATTCTGGGTAACAGAACCTGGTCAGAGCCCCGCAAGTCACCCCATCTTGGATTCCCCTAGGTCTCTAGTTTTCAAAAATGCACAGGTTTGGTAGGTTTCCCTAGGTGCCGGCTGAGCTAGAGGCCAAAATCTACAGGTAGGCACTTTGCAAAAAACACCTCTGTTTTCTTTCCAAAAATTTGATGTGTCCACGTTGCGTTTTGGGGCATTTCCTGTCGCGGGCGCTAGGCCTACCCACACAAGTGAGATATCATTTTTATCGGGAGACTTGGGGGGACGCTGGGTGGAAGGATATTTGTGGCTCCTCTCAGATTCCAGAACTTTCTGTCACCGAAATGTGAGTAAAACATTTTTTGTTTGACACTTTTTGAGGTTTGCAAAGGATTCTGGGTAACAGAACCTGGTTAGAGCCCCGCAAGTCACCCCATCTTGGATTCCCCTAGGTCTCTAGTTTTCAAAAATGCACAGGTTTGGTAGGTTTCCCTAGGTGCCGGCTGAGCTAGATGCCAAAATGTACAGGCAGGCACTTTGCAAAAAACAGCTGTGTTTTCTGTCAAAAAATGGGATGTGTCCACATTGTGTTTTGGGGCATTTCCTGTCGCGGGCGCTAGGCCTACCCACACAAGTGAGGTATCATTTTTATCGGGAGACTTGGGGGGACTCTGGGTGGAAGGAAATTTGTGGCTCCTTTCAGATTCCAGAACTTTCTGTCACCGAAATGTGAGGAAAACTTGTTTTTATAGCGACTTTTTGAGGTTTGCAAAGGATTCTGGGTAACAGAACCTGGTCAGAGCCCCGCAAGTCACCCCATCTTGGATTACCCTAGGTCTCTAGTTTTCAAAAAGGCACAGGTTTGGTAGGTTTCCTCTAGGTGCCGTCTGAGCTAGAGGCGAAAATCTACAGTTAGGCACTGTGGAAAAAACACCTCTGTTTTCTTTCCAAAAATTTGATGTGTCCACGTTGCGTTTTGGGGCATTTCCTGTCGCGGGCGCTAGGCCTACCCACACAAGTGAGGTATCATTTTTATCGGGAGACTTGGGGGGACGCTGTGTGGAAGGAAATTTGTGGCTCCTCTCAGATTCCAGAACTTTCTGTCACCGAAATGTAAGGAAAACTTGTTTTTATAGCCACTTTTTGAGGTTTGCAAAGGATTCTGGGTAACAGAACCTGGTCAGAGCCCCGCAAGTCACCCCATCTTGGATTCCCCTAGGTCTCTAGTTTTTAAAAATGCACAGGTTTGGTAGGTTTCCCTAGGTGCCGGCTGAGCTAGAGGCCAAAATCTACAGGTAGGCACTTTGCAAAAAACACCTCTGTTTTCTTTCCAAAAATTTGATGTGTCCACGTTGCGTTTTGGGGCATTTCCTGTCACGGGCGCCAGGCCTACCCACACAAGTGAGGTATCATTTTTATCGGGAGACTTGGGGGGATGCTGAGTGGAAGGAAATTTGTGGCTCCTCTCGGATTCCAGAACTTTCTGTCACCGAAATGTGAGGAAAACCTTTTTTTTTGCCACTTTTTGAGGTTTGCAAAGGATTCTGGGTAACAGAACCTGGTCAGAGCCGCTCAAGTCACCCCATCTTGGATTCCCCTAGGTCTCTAGTTTTCAAAAATGCACAGGTTTGGTAGGTTTCCCTAGGTGCCGGCTGAGCTAGAGGCCAAAATGTACAGGCAGGCACTTTGCAAAAAACAGCTGTGTTTTCTGTCAAAAAATGGGATGTGTCCACATTGTGTTTTGGGGCATTTCCTGTCGCGGGCGCTAGGCCTACCCACACAAGTGAGGTATCATTTTTATCGGGAGACTTGGGGGGACTCTGGGTGGAAGGAAATTTGTGGCTCCTTTCAGATTCCAGAACTTTCTGTCACCGAAATGTGAGGAAAACTTGTTTTTATAGCGACTTTTTGAGGTTTGCAAAGGATTCTGGGTAACAGAACCTGGTCAGAGCCCCGCAAGTCACCCCATCTTGGATTCCCCTAGGTCTCTAGTTTTCAAAAATGCACAGGTTTGGTAAGTTTCCACAGGTGCCGGCTGAGCTAGAGGCCAAAATCTACAGGTAGGCACTTTGCAAAAAACACCTCTGTTTTCTTTCAAAATATTTGATGTGTTCACGTTGCGTTTTGGGGCATTTCCTGTCGCGGGTGCTAGGCCTACCCACACAAGTGAGGTATCATTTTTATCGGGAGACTTGGGGGGACGCTGGGTGGAAGGAAATTTGTGGCTCCTCTCAGATTCCAGAACTTTATGTCACCGAAATGTGAAGAAAACCTGTTTTTTTGCCACTTTTTGAGGTTTGCAAAGGATTCTGGGTAACAGAACCTGGTCAGAGCCCCGCAAGTCACCCCATCTTGGATTCCCCTAGGTCTCTAGTTTTCAAAAATGCACATGTTTGGTAGGTTTCCCCAGGTGCCGGCTGAGCTAGAGGCCAAAATCTACAGGTAGCACTTTGCAAAAAACACCTCTGTTTTCTTTCAAAATATTTGATGTGTCCACGTTGTGTTTTGGGGCATTTCCTGTCACGGGCGCTAGGCCTACCCACACAAGTGAGATATAATTTTTATCGGGAGACTTGGGGGGACGTTGGGTGGAAGGAAATTTGTGGCTCCTCTCAGATTCCAGAACTTTCTGTCACCGAAATGTGAGGAAAACTTGTTTTTTTAGCCACTTTTTGATGTTTGAAAAGGATTCTGGGTAACAGAACCTGGTCAGAGCCCCGCAAGTCACCCCATCTTGGATTACCCTACGTCTCTTGTTTTCAAAAATGCACAGGTTTGGTAGGTTTCCCTAGGTGCCGGCTGAGCTAGAGGCCAAAATCTACAGGTAGGCACTTTGCAAAAAACACCTCTGTTTTCTTTCAAAATATTTGATGTGTCCACGTTGCGTTTTGGGGCATTTCCTGTCGCGGGCGCTAGGCCTACCCACACAAGTGAGGTATCATTTTTATCGGGAGACTTGGGGGGACGCTGGGTGGAAGGAAATTTGTGGCTCCTCTCAGAATCCAGAACTTTCTGTCACCGAAATGTGAGGAAAACTTGTTTTTTTAGCCACTTTTTGAGGTTTGCAAAGGATTCTGGGTAACAGAACCTGGTCAGAGCCCCGCAAGTCACCCCATCTTGGATTACCCTAGGTCTCTAGTTTTCAAAAAGGCACAGGTTTGGTAGGTTTCCCTAGGTGCCGGCTGAGCTAGAGGCCAAAATCTACAGGTAGGCACTGTGGAAAAAACACCTCTGTTTTCTTTCCAAAAATTTGATGTGTCCACGTTGCGTTTTGGGGCATTTCCTGTCGCGGGCGCTAGGCCTACCCACACAAGTGAGGTATCATTTTTATCGGGAGACTTGGGGGGATGCTGAGTGGAAGGAAATTTGTGGCTCCTCTCGGATTCCAGAACTTTCTGTCACCGAAATGTGAGGAAAACCTTTTTTTTTGCCACTTTTTGAGGTTTGCAAAGGATTCTGGGTAACAGAACCTGGTCAGAGCCGCGCAAGTCACCCCATCTTGGATTCCCCTAGGTCTCTAGTTTTCAAAAATGCACAGGTTTGGTAGGTTTCCCTAGGTGCCGGCTGAGCTAGAGGCCAAAATGTACAGGCAGGCACTTGCAAAAAACAGCTGTGTTTTCTGTCAAAAAATGGGATGTGTCCACATTGTGTTTTGGGGCATTTCCTGTCGCGGGCGCTAGGCCTACCCACACAAGTGAGGTATCATTTTTATCGGGAGACTTGGGGGGACTCTGGGTGGAAGGAAATTTGTGGCTCCTTTCAGATTCCAGAACTTTCTGTCACCGAAATGTGAGGAAAACTTGTTTTTATAGCGACTTTTTGAGGTTTGCAAAGGATTCTGGGTAACAGAACCTGGTCAGAGCCCCGCAAGTCACCCCATCTTGGATTCCCCTAGGTCTCTAGTTTTCAAAAATGCACAAGTTTGGTAAGTTTCCACAGGTGCCGGCTGAGCTAGAGGCCAAAATCTACAGGTAGGCACTTTGCAAAAAACACCTCTGTTTTCTTTCAAAATATTTGATGTGTTCACGTTGCGTTTTGGGGCATTTCCTGTCGCGGGTGCTAGGCCTACCCACACAAGTGAGGTATCATTTTTATCGGGAGACTTGGGGGGACGCTGGGTGGAAGGAAATTTGTGGCTCCTCTCAGATTCCAGAACTTTATGTCACCGAAATGTGAAGAAAACCTGTTTTTTTGCCACTTTTTGAGGTTTGCAAAGGATTCTGGGTAACAGAACCTGGTCAGAGCCCCGCAAGTCACCCCATCTTGGATTCCCCTAGGTCTCTAGTTTTCAAAAATGCACATGTTTGGTAGGTTTCCCCAGGTGCCGGCTGAGCTAGAGGCCAAAATCTACAGGTAGGCACTTTGCAAAAAACACCTCTGTTTTCTTTCAAAATATTTGATGTGTCCACGTTGTGTTTTGGGGCATTTCCTGTCACGGGCGCTAGGCCTACCCACACAAGTGAGATATAATTTTTATCGGGAGACTTGGGGGGACGTTGGGTGGAAGGAAATTTGTGGCTCCTCTCAGATTCCAGAACTTTCTGTCACCGAAATGTGAGGAAAACTTGTTTTTTTAGCCACTTTTTGATGTTTGAAAAGGATTCTGGGTAACAGAACCTGGTCAGAGCCCCGCAAGTCACCCCATCTTGGATTACCCTACGTCTCTTGTTTTAAAAAATGCACAGGTTTGGTAGGTTTCCCTAGGTGCCGGCTGAGCTAGAGGCCAAAATCTACAGGTAGGCACTTTGCAAAAAACACCTCTGTTTTCTTTCAAAATATTTGATGTGTCCACGTTGCGTTTTGGGGCATTTCCTGTCGCGGGCGCTAGGCCTACCCACACAAGTGAGGTATCATTTTTATCGGGAGACTTGGGGGGACGCTGGGTGGAAGGAAATTTGTGGCTCCTCTCAGAATCCAGAACTTTCTGTCACCGAAATGTGAGGAAAACTTGTTTTTGTAGACACTTTTTGAGGTTTGCAAAGGATTCTGGGTAACAGAACCTGGTGAGAGCCAACAAGTCACCCCATCTTGGATTCCCCTTGGTCTCTAGTTTTCAAAAATGCACAGGTTTGGTAGGTTTCCCTAGGTGCCGGCTGAGCTAGAGGCCAAAATCTACAGGTAGGCACTTTGCAAAAAACACCTCTGTTTTCTTTCCAAAAATTTGATGTGTCCACGTTGCGTTTTGGGGCATTTCCTGTCGCGGGCGCTAGGCCTACCCACACAAGTGAGGTATCATTTTTATCGGGAGACTTGGGGGGATGCTGGGTGGAAGGAAATTTGTGGCACCTCTCAGATTCCAGAACTTTCTGTCACCGAAATGTGAGGAAAACCTGTTTTTTTTGCCACTTTTTGAGGTTTGCAAAGGATTCTGGGTAACAGAACCTGGTCAGAGCCCCGCAAGTCACCCCATCTTGGATTCCCCTAGGTCTCTAGTTTTAAAAAATGCACAGGTTTGGTAGGTTTCCCTAGGTGCCGGCTGAGCTAGAGGCCAAAATCTACAGGTAGGCACTTTGCAAAAAACACCTGTGTTTTCTTTCCAAAAATTTGATGTGTCCACGTTGCGTTTTGGGGCATTTCCTGTCGCGGGCGCTAGGCCTACCCACACAAGTGAGGTATCATTTTTATCGGGAAACTTGGGGGGATGCTGGGTGGAAGGAAATTTGTGGCTCCTCTCAGATTCCAGAACTTTCTGTCACCGAAATGTGAGGAAAACCTGTTTTTTTGCCACTTTTTGAGGTTTGCAAAGGATTCTGGGTAACAGAACCTGGTCAGAGCCCCGCAAGTCACCCCATCTTGGATTCCCCTAGGTCTCTAGTTTTCAAAAATGCACAGGTTTGGTAGGTTTCCCTACGTGCCGGCTGAGCTAGAGGCCAAAATCTACAGGTAGGCACTTTGCAAAAAACACCTCTGTTTTCTTTCAAAATATTTGATGTGTCCACGTTGCGTTTTGGGGCATTTCCTGTCGCGGGCGCTAGGCCTACCCACACAAGTGAGGTATCATTTTTATCGGGAGACTTGGGGGGACGCTAGGTGGTAGGAAATTTGTGGCTCCTCTCAGAATCCAGAACTTTCTGTCACCGAAATGTGAGGAAAACTTGTTTTTTTAGCCACTTTTTGAGGTTTGCAAAGGATTCTGGGTAACAGAACCTGGTCAGAGCCCCGCAAGTCACCCCATCTTGGATTCCCCTAGGTCTCTAGTTTTAAAAAATGCACAGGTTTGGTAGGTTTCCCTAGGTGCCGGCTGAGCTAGAGGCCAAAATCTACAGGTAGGCACTTTGCAAAAAACACCTGTGTTTTCTTTCCAAAAATTTGATGTGTCCACGTTGCGTTTTGGGGCATTTCCTGTCGCGGGCGCTAGGCCTACCCACACAAGTGAGGTATCATTTTTATCGGGAGACTTGGGGGGATGCTGGGTGGAAGGAAATTTGTGGCTCCTCTCAGATTCCAGAACTTTCTGTCACCGAAATGTGAGGAAAACCTGTTTTTTTGCCACTTTTTGAGGTTTGCAAAGGATTCTGGGTAACAGAACCTGGTCAGAGCCCCGCAAGTCACCCCATCTTGGATTCCCCTAGGTCTCTAGTTTTCAAAAATGCACAGGTTTGGTAGGTTTCCCTACGTGCCGGCTGAGCTAGAGGCCAAAATCTACAGGTAGGCACTTTGCAAAAAACACCTCTGTTTTCTTTCAAAATATTTGATGTGTCCACGTTGCGTTTTGGGGCATTTCTTGTTGCGGGCGCTAGCCCTACCCACACAAGTGAGGTATCATTTTTATCGGGAGACTTGGGGGGACGCTGGGTGGAAGGAAATTTGTGGCTCCTCTCAGAATCCAGAAATTTCTGTCACCGAAATGTGAGGAAATATTGTTTTTGTAGCCACTTTTTGAGGTTTGCAAAGGATTCTGGGTAACAGAACTTGGTCAGAGCCCCGCAAGTCACCCCATCTTGGATTCCCCTAGGTCTCTAGTTTTCAAAAATGCACAGGTTTGGTAGGTTTCCCTAGGTGCCAGCTGAGCTAGAGGCCAAAATGTACAGGCAGGCACTTTGCAAAAAACAGCTGTGTTTTCTGTCAAAAAATGGGATGTGTCCACGTTGTGTTTTGGGGCATTTCCTGTCGCGGGCGCTAGGCCTACCCACACAAGTGAGGTATCATTTTTATCGGGAGACTTGGGGGGACGCTGGGTGGAAGGAAATTTGTAGCTCCTCTCAGATTCCAGAACTTTCTGTCACCGAAATGTGAGGAAAACTTGTTTTTATAGCCACTTTTTGAGGTTTGCAAAGGATTCTGGGTAACAGAACCTGGTCAGAGCCCCGCAAGTCACCCCATCTTGGATTCCCCTAGGTCTCTAGTTTTAAAAAATGCACAGGTTTGGTAGGTTTCCCTAGGTGCCGGCTGAGCTAGAGGCCAAAATCTACAGGTAGGCACTTTGCAAAAAACACCTCTGTTTTCTTTCCAAAAATTTGATGTGTCCACGTTGCGTTTTGGGGCATTTCCTGTCGCGGGCGCTAGGCCTACCCACACAAGTGAGATATCATTTTTATCGGGAGACTTGGGGGGACGCTGGGTGGAAGGATATTTGTGGCTCCTCTCAGATTCCAGAACTTTCTGTCACCGAAATGTGAGTAAAACATTTTTTGTTTGACACTTTTTGAGGTTTGCAAAGGATTCTGGGTAACAGAACCTGGTTAGAGCCCCGCAAGTCACCCCATCTTGGATTCCCCTAGGTCTCTAGTTTTCAAAAATGCACAGGTTTGGTAGGTTTCCCTAGGTGCCGGCTGAGCTAGATGCCAAAATGTACAGGCAGGCACTTTGCAAAAAACAGCTGTGTTTTCTGTCAAAAAATGGGATGTGTCCACATTGTGTTTTGGGGCATTTCCTGTCGCGGGCGCTAGGCCTACCCACACAAGTGAGGTATCATTTTTATCGGGAGACTTGGGGGGACTCTGGGTGGAAGGAAATTTGTGGCTCCTTTCAGATTCCAGAACTTTCTGTCACCGAAATGTGAGGAAAACTTGTTTTTATAGCGACTTTTTGAGGTTTGCAAAGGATTCTGGGTAACAGAACCTGGTCAGAGCCCCGCAAGTCACCCCATCTTGGATTACCCTAGGTCTCTAGTTTTCAAAAAGGCACAGGTTTGGTAGGTTTCCTCTAGGTGCCGTCTGAGCTAGAGGCGAAAATCTACAGTTAGGCACTGTGGAAAAAACACCTCTGTTTTCTTTCCAAAAATTTGATGTGTCCACGTTGCGTTTTGGGGCATTTCCTGTCGCGGGCGCTAGGCCTACCCACACAAGTGAGGTATCATTTTTATCGGGAGACTTGGGGGGACGCTGTGTGGAAGGAAATTTGTGGCTCCTCTCAGATTCCAGAACTTTCTGTCACCGAAATGTAAGGAAAACTTGTTTTTATAGCCACTTTTTGAGGTTTGCAAAGGATTCTGGGTAACAGAACCTGGTCAGAGCCCCGCAAGTCACCCCATCTTGGATTCCCCTAGGTCTCTAGTTTTTAAAAATGCACAGGTTTGGTAGGTTTCCCTAGGTGCCGGCTGAGCTAGAGGCCAAAATCTACAGGTAGGCACTTTGCAAAAAACACCTCTGTTTTCTTTCCAAAAATTTGATGTGTCCACGTTGCGTTTTGGGGCATTTCCTGTCACGGGCGCCAGGCCTACCCACACAAGTGAGGTATCATTTTTATCGGGAGACTTGGGGGGATGCTGAGTGGAAGGAAATTTGTGGCTCCTCTCGGATTCCAGAACTTTCTGTCACCGAAATGTGAGGAAAACCTTTTTTTTTGCCACTTTTTGAGGTTTGCAAAGGATTCTGGGTAACAGAACCTGGTCAGAGCCGCTCAAGTCACCCCATCTTGGATTCCCCTAGGTCTCTAGTTTTCAAAAATGCACAGGTTTGGTAGGTTTCCCTAGGTGCCGGCTGAGCTAGAGGCCAAAATGTACAGGCAGGCACTTTGCAAAAAACAGCTGTGTTTTCTGTCAAAAAATGGGATGTGTCCACATTGTGTTTTGGGGCATTTCCTGTCGCGGGCGCTAGGCCTACCCACACAAGTGAGGTATCATTTTTATCGGGAGACTTGGGGGGACTCTGGGTGGAAGGAAATTTGTGGCTCCTTTCAGATTCCAGAACTTTCTGTCACCGAAATGTGAGGAAAACTTGTTTTTATAGCGACTTTTTGAGGTTTGCAAAGGATTCTGGGTAACAGAACCTGGTCAGAGCCCCGCAAGTCACCCCATCTTGGATTCCCCTAGGTCTCTAGTTTTCAAAAATGCACAGGTTTGGTAAGTTTCCACAGGTGCCGGCTGAGCTAGAGGCCAAAATCTACAGGTAGGCACTTTGCAAAAAACACCTCTGTTTTCTTTCAAAATATTTGATGTGTTCACGTTGCGTTTTGGGGCATTTCCTGTCGCGGGTGCTAGGCCTACCCACACAAGTGAGGTATCATTTTTATCGGGAGACTTGGGGGGACGCTGGGTGGAAGGAAATTTGTGGCTCCTCTCAGATTCCAGAACTTTATGTCACCGAAATGTGAAGAAAACCTGTTTTTTTGCCACTTTTTGAGGTTTGCAAAGGATTCTGGGTAACAGAACCTGGTCAGAGCCCCGCAAGTCACCCCATCTTGGATTCCCCTAGGTCTCTAGTTTTCAAAAATGCACATGTTTGGTAGGTTTCCCCAGGTGCCGGCTGAGCTAGAGGCCAAAATCTACAGGTAGCACTTTGCAAAAAACACCTCTGTTTTCTTTCAAAATATTTGATGTGTCCACGTTGTGTTTTGGGGCATTTCCTGTCACGGGCGCTAGGCCTACCCACACAAGTGAGATATAATTTTTATCGGGAGACTTGGGGGGACGTTGGGTGGAAGGAAATTTGTGGCTCCTCTCAGATTCCAGAACTTTCTGTCACCGAAATGTGAGGAAAACTTGTTTTTTTAGCCACTTTTTGATGTTTGAAAAGGATTCTGGGTAACAGAACCTGGTCAGAGCCCCGCAAGTCACCCCATCTTGGATTACCCTACGTCTCTTGTTTTCAAAAATGCACAGGTTTGGTAGGTTTCCCTAGGTGCCGGCTGAGCTAGAGGCCAAAATCTACAGGTAGGCACTTTGCAAAAAACACCTCTGTTTTCTTTCAAAATATTTGATGTGTCCACGTTGCGTTTTGGGGCATTTCCTGTCGCGGGCGCTAGGCCTACCCACACAAGTGAGGTATCATTTTTATCGGGAGACTTGGGGGGACGCTGGGTGGAAGGAAATTTGTGGCTCCTCTCAGAATCCAGAACTTTCTGTCACCGAAATGTGAGGAAAACTTGTTTTTTTAGCCACTTTTTGAGGTTTGCAAAGGATTCTGGGTAACAGAACCTGGTCAGAGCCCCGCAAGTCACCCCATCTTGGATTACCCTAGGTCTCTAGTTTTCAAAAAGGCACAGGTTTGGTAGGTTTCCCTAGGTGCCGGCTGAGCTAGAGGCCAAAATCTACAGGTAGGCACTGTGGAAAAAACACCTCTGTTTTCTTTCCAAAAATTTGATGTGTCCACGTTGCGTTTTGGGGCATTTCCTGTCGCGGGCGCTAGGCCTACCCACACAAGTGAGGTATCATTTTTATCGGGAGACTTGGGGGGATGCTGAGTGGAAGGAAATTTGTGGCTCCTCTCGGATTCCAGAACTTTCTGTCACCGAAATGTGAGGAAAACCTTTTTTTTTGCCACTTTTTGAGGTTTGCAAAGGATTCTGGGTAACAGAACCTGGTCAGAGCCGCGCAAGTCACCCCATCTTGGATTCCCCTAGGTCTCTAGTTTTCAAAAATGCACAGGTTTGGTAGGTTTCCCTAGGTGCCGGCTGAGCTAGAGGCCAAAATGTACAGGCAGGCACTTGCAAAAAACAGCTGTGTTTTCTGTCAAAAAATGGGATGTGTCCACATTGTGTTTTGGGGCATTTCCTGTCGCGGGCGCTAGGCCTACCCACACAAGTGAGGTATCATTTTTATCGGGAGACTTGGGGGGACTCTGGGTGGAAGGAAATTTGTGGCTCCTTTCAGATTCCAGAACTTTCTGTCACCGAAATGTGAGGAAAACTTGTTTTTATAGCGACTTTTTGAGGTTTGCAAAGGATTCTGGGTAACAGAACCTGGTCAGAGCCCCGCAAGTCACCCCATCTTGGATTCCCCTAGGTCTCTAGTTTTCAAAAATGCACAAGTTTGGTAAGTTTCCACAGGTGCCGGCTGAGCTAGAGGCCAAAATCTACAGGTAGGCACTTTGCAAAAAACACCTCTGTTTTCTTTCAAAATATTTGATGTGTTCACGTTGCGTTTTGGGGCATTTCCTGTCGCGGGTGCTAGGCCTACCCACACAAGTGAGGTATCATTTTTATCGGGAGACTTGGGGGGACGCTGGGTGGAAGGAAATTTGTGGCTCCTCTCAGATTCCAGAACTTTATGTCACCGAAATGTGAAGAAAACCTGTTTTTTTGCCACTTTTTGAGGTTTGCAAAGGATTCTGGGTAACAGAACCTGGTCAGAGCCCCGCAAGTCACCCCATCTTGGATTCCCCTAGGTCTCTAGTTTTCAAAAATGCACATGTTTGGTAGGTTTCCCCAGGTGCCGGCTGAGCTAGAGGCCAAAATCTACAGGTAGGCACTTTGCAAAAAACACCTCTGTTTTCTTTCAAAATATTTGATGTGTCCACGTTGTGTTTTGGGGCATTTCCTGTCACGGGCGCTAGGCCTACCCACACAAGTGAGATATAATTTTTATCGGGAGACTTGGGGGGACGTTGGGTGGAAGGAAATTTGTGGCTCCTCTCAGATTCCAGAACTTTCTGTCACCGAAATGTGAGGAAAACTTGTTTTTTTAGCCACTTTTTGATGTTTGAAAAGGATTCTGGGTAACAGAACCTGGTCAGAGCCCCGCAAGTCACCCCATCTTGGATTACCCTACGTCTCTTGTTTTAAAAAATGCACAGGTTTGGTAGGTTTCCCTAGGTGCCGGCTGAGCTAGAGGCCAAAATCTACAGGTAGGCACTTTGCAAAAAACACCTCTGTTTTCTTTCAAAATATTTGATGTGTCCACGTTGCGTTTTGGGGCATTTCCTGTCGCGGGCGCTAGGCCTACCCACACAAGTGAGGTATCATTTTTATCGGGAGACTTGGGGGGACGCTGGGTGGAAGGAAATTTGTGGCTCCTCTCAGAATCCAGAACTTTCTGTCACCGAAATGTGAGGAAAACTTGTTTTTGTAGACACTTTTTGAGGTTTGCAAAGGATTCTGGGTAACAGAACCTGGTGAGAGCCAACAAGTCACCCCATCTTGGATTCCCCTTGGTCTCTAGTTTTCAAAAATGCACAGGTTTGGTAGGTTTCCCTAGGTGCCGGCTGAGCTAGAGGCCAAAATCTACAGGTAGGCACTTTGCAAAAAACACCTCTGTTTTCTTTCCAAAAATTTGATGTGTCCACGTTGCGTTTTGGGGCATTTCCTGTCGCGGGCGCTAGGCCTACCCACACAAGTGAGGTATCATTTTTATCGGGAGACTTGGGGGGATGCTGGGTGGAAGGAAATTTGTGGCACCTCTCAGATTCCAGAACTTTCTGTCACCGAAATGTGAGGAAAACCTGTTTTTTTTTGCCACTTTTTGAGGTTTGCAAAGGATTCTGGGTAACAGAACCTGGTCAGAGCCCCGCAAGTCACCCCATCTTGGATTCCCCTAGGTCTCTAGTTTTCAAAAATACACAGGTTTGGTAGGTTTCCCCAGGTGCCGGCTGAGCTAGAGGCCAAAATCTACAGGTAGGCACTTTGCAAAAAACACCTCTGTTTTCTTTCAAAATATTTGATGTGTCCACGTTGTGTTTTGGGGCATTTCCTGTCACGGGCGCTAGGCCTACCCACACAAGTGAGATATAATTTTTATCGGGAGACTTGGGGGGACGTTGGGTGGAAGGAAATTTGTGGCTCCTCCCAGATTCCAGAACTTTCTGTCACCGAAATGTGAGGAAAACATGTTTTTTTAGCCACTTTTTGATGTTTGCAAAGGATTCTGGGTAACAGAACCTGGTCAGAGCCCCGCAAGTCACCCCATCTTGGATTACCCTAGGTCTCTTGTTTTAAAAAATGCACAGGTTTGGTAGGTTTCCATAGGTGCCGGCTGAGCTAGAGGCCAAAATCTACAGGTAGGCACTTTGCAAAAAACACCTCTGTTTTCTTTCAAAATATTTGATGTGTCCACGTTGCGTTTTGGGGCATTTCCTGTCACGTGCGCTAGGCCTACCCACACAAGTGAGGTATCATTTTTATCGGGAGACTTGGGGGGACGCTGGGTGGAAGGAAATTTGTGGCTCCTCTCAGATTCCAGAACTTTCTGTCACCGAAATGTGAGGAAAACCTGTTTTTTTGCCACTTTTTGAGGTTTGCAAAGGATTCTGGGTAACAGAACCTGGTCAGAGCCCCGCAAGTCACCCCATCTTGGATTCCCCTAGGTCTCTAGTTTTAAAAAATGCACAGGTTTGGTAGGTTTCCCTAGGTGCCGGCTGAGCTAGAGGCCAAAATGTACAGGCAGGCACTTTGCAAAAAACAGCTGTGTTTTCTGTCAAAATATTTGATGTGTCCACGTTGCGTTTTGGGGCATTTCCTGTCGCGGGCGCTAGGCCTACCCACACAAGTGAGGTATCATTTTTATCGGGAGACTTGGGGGGACGCTGGGTGGAAGGAAATTTGTGGCTCCTCTCAGAATCCAGAACTTTCTGTCACCGAAATGTGAGGAAAACTTGTTTTTTTAGCCACTTTTTGAGGTTTGCAAAGGATTCTGGGTAACAGAACCTGGTCAGAGCCCCACAAGTCACCCCATCTTGGATTACCCTAGGTCTCTAGTTTTCAAAAATGCACAGGTTTGGTAGGTTTCCCTAGGTGCCGGCTGAGCTAGAGGCCAAAATCTACAGGTAGGCACTTTGCAAAAAACACCTCTGTTTTCTTTCCAAAAATTTGATGTGTCCACGTTGCGTTTTGGGGCATTTCCTGTCGCGGGCGCTAGGCCTACCCACACAAGTGAGGTATCATTTTTATCGGGAGACTTGGGGGGATGCTGAGTGGAGGGAAATTTGTGGCTCCTCTCAGATTCCAGAACTTTCTGTCACCGAAATGTGAGGAAAACCTGTTTTTTTTGCCACTTTTTGAGGTTTGCAAAGGATTCTGGGTAACAGAACCTGGTCAGAGCCCCGCAAGTCACCCCATCTTGGATTCCCCTAGGTCTCTAGTTTTAAAAAATGCACAGGTTTGGTAGGTTTCCCTAGGTGCCGGCTGAGCTAGAGGCCAAAATGTACAGGCAGGCACTTTGCAAAAAACAGCTGTGTTTTCTGTCAAAAAATGGGATGTGTCCACATTGTGTTTTGGAGCATTTCCTGTTGCGGGCGCTAGGCCTACCCACACAAGTGAGGTATCATTTTTATCGGGAGACTTGGGGGGACGCTGGGTGGAAGGAAATTTGTGGCTCCTTTCAGATTCCAGAACTTTCTGTCACCGAAATGTGAGGAAAACTTGTTTTTATAGCCACTTTTTGAGGTTTGAAAGGATTCTGGGTAACAGAACCTGGTCAGAGCCCCGCAAGTCACCCCATCTTGGATTCCCCTAGGTCTCTAGTTTTCACAAATGCACAGGTTTGGTAGGTTTCCCTAGGTGCCGGCTGAGCTAGAGGCCAAAATCTACAGGTAGGCACTTTGCAAAAAACACCTCTGTTTTCTTTCAAAATATTTGATGTGTCCACGTTGCGTTTTGGGGCATTTCCTGTTGCAGGCGCTAGGCCTACCCACACAAGTGAGGTATCATTTTTATCGGGAGACTTGGGGGGACGCTGGGTGGAAGGAAATTTGTGGCTCCTCTCAGAATCCAGAACTTTCTGTCACCGAAATGTGAGGAAAACTTGTTTTTGTAGACACATTTTGAGGTTTGCAAAGGATTCTGGGTAACAGAACCTGGTGAGAGCCAACAAGTCACCCCATCTTGGATTCCCCTTGGTCTCTAGTTTTCAAAAATGCACAGGTTTGGTAGGTTTCCCTAGGTGCCGGCTGAGCTAGAGGCCAAAATCTACAGGTAGGCACCTTGCAAAAAACACCTCTGTTTTCTTTCAAAATATTTGATGTGTCCACGTTGCATTTTGGGGCATTTCCTGTCGCGGGCGCTAGACCTACCCACACAAGTGAGGTATCATTTTTATCGGGAGAGTTGGGGGGATGCTGGGTGGAAGGAAATTTGTGGCTCCTCTCAGAATCCAGAACTTTCTGTCACCGAAATGTGAGGAAAACTTGTTTTTTTAGCCACTTTTTGAGGTTTGCAAAGGATTCTGGGTAACAGAACCTGGTCAGAGCCCCGCAAGTCACCCCATCTTGGATTACCCTACGTCTCTTGTTTTCAAAAATGCACAGGTTTGGTAGGTTTCCCTAGGTGCCGGCTGAGCTAGAGGCCAAAATCTACAGGTAGGCACTTTGCAAAAAACACCTCTGTTTTCTTTCAAAATATTTGATGTGTCCACGTTGCGTTTTGGGGCATTTCCGGTCGCGGGCGCTAGGCCTACCCACACAAGTGAGGTATCATTTTTATCGGGAGACTTGGGGGGACGCTGGGTGGAAGGAAATTTGTGGCTCCTCTCAGAATCCAGAACTTTCTGTCACCGAAATGTGAGGAAAACTTGTTTTTTTAGCCACTTTTTGAGGTTTGCAAAGGATTCTGGGTAACAGAACCTGGTCAGAGCCCCGCAAGTCACCCCATCTTGGATTACCCTAGGTCTCTAGTTTTCAAAAAGGCACAGGTTTGGTAGGTTTCCCTAGGTGCCGGCTGAGCTAGAGGCCAAAATCTACAGGTAGGCACTGTGGAAAAAACACCTCTGTTTTCTTTCCAAAAATTTGATGTGTCCACGTTGCGTTTTGGGGCATTTCCTGTCGCGGGCGCTAGGCCTACCCACACAAGTGAGGTATCATTTTTATCGGGAGACTTGGGGGGACGCTGGGTGGAAGGAAATTTGTGGCTCCTCTCAGATTCCAGAACTTTCTGTCACCGAAATGTGAGGAAAACTTGTTTTTATAGCCACTTTTTGAGGTTTGCAAAGGATTCTGGGTAACAGAACCTGGTCAGAGCCCCGCAAGTCACCCCATCTTGGATTCCCCTAGGTCTCTAGTTTTTAAAAATGCACAGGTTTGGTAGGTTTCCCTAGGTGCCGGCTGAGCTAGAGGCCAAAATCTACAGGTAGGCACTTTGCAAAAAACACCTCTGTTTTCTTTCCAAAAATTTGATGTGTCCACGTTGCGTTTTGGGGCATTTCCTGTCACGGGCGCCAGGCCTACCCACACAAGTGAGGTATCATTTTTATCGGGAGACTTGGGGGGATGCTGAGTGGAAGGAAATTTGTGGCTCCTCTCGGATTCCAGAACTTTCTGTCACCGAAATGTGAGGAAAACCTTTTTTTTTGCCACTTTTTGAGGTTTGCAAAGGATTCTGGGTAACAGAACCTGGTCAGAGCCGCGCAAGTCACCCCATCTTGGATTCCCCTAGGTCTCTAGTTTTCAAAAATGCACAGGTTTGGTAGGTTTCCCTAGGTGCCGGCTGAGCTAGAGGCCAAAATGTACAGGCAGGCACTTTGCAAAAAACAGCTGTGTTTTCTGTCAAAAAATGGGATGTGTCCACATTGTGTTTTGGGGCATTTCCTGTCGCGGGCGCTAGGCCTACCCACACAAGTGAGGTATCATTTTTATCGGGAGACTTGGGGGGACTCTGGGTGGAAGGAAATTTGTGGCTCCTTTCAGATTCCAGAACTTTCTGTCACCGAAATGTGAGGAAAACTTGTTTTTATAGCGACTTTTTGAGGTTTGCAAAGGATTCTGGGTAACAGAACCTGGTCAGAGCCCCGCAAGTCACCCCATCTTGGATTACCCTAGGTCTCTAGTTTTCAAAAAGGCACAGGTTTGGTAGGTTTCCTCTAGGTGCCGTCTGAGCTAGAGGCGAAAATCTACAGTTAGGCACTGTGGAAAAAACACCTCTGTTTTCTTTCCAAAAATTTGATGTGTCCACGTTGCGTTTTGGGGCATTTCCTGTCGCGGGCGCTAGGCCTACCCACACAAGTGAGGTATCATTTTTATCGGGAGACTTGGGGGGACGCTGTGTGGAAGGAAATTTGTGGCTCCTCTCAGATTCCAGAACTTTCTGTCACCGAAATGTAAGGAAAACTTGTTTTTATAGCCACTTTTTGAGGTTTGCAAAGGATTCTGGGTAACAGAACCTGGTCAGAGCCCCGCAAGTCACCCCATCTTGGATTCCCCTAGGTCTCTAGTTTTTAAAAATGCACAGGTTTGGTAGGTTTCCCTAGGTGCCGGCTGAGCTAGAGGCCAAAATCTACAGGTAGGCACTTTGCAAAAAACACCTCTGTTTTCTTTCCAAAAATTTGATGTGTCCACGTTGCGTTTTGGGGCATTTCCTGTCACGGGCGCCAGGCCTACCCACACAAGTGAGGTATCATTTTTATCGGGAGACTTGGGGGGATGCTGAGTGGAAGGAAATTTGTGGCTCCTCTCGGATTCCAGAACTTTCTGTCACCGAAATGTGAGGAAAACCTTTTTTTTTGCCACTTTTTGAGGTTTGCAAAGGATTCTGGGTAACAGAACCTGGTCAGAGCCGCGCAAGTCACCCCATCTTGGATTCCCCTAGGTCTCTAGTTTTCAAAAATGCACAGGTTTGGTAGGTTTCCCTAGGTGCCGGCTGAGCTAGAGGCCAAAATGTACAGGCAGGCACTTTGCAAAAAACAGCTGTGTTTTCTGTCAAAAAATGGGATGTGTCCACATTGTGTTTTGGGGCATTTCCTGTCGCGGGCGCTAGGCCTACCCACACAAGTGAGGTATCATTTTTATCGGGAGACTTGGGGGGACTCTGGGTGGAAGGAAATTTGTGGCTCCTTTCAGATTCCAGAACTTTCTGTCACCGAAATGTGAGGAAAACTTGTTTTTATAGCGACTTTTTGAGGTTTGCAAAGGATTCTGGGTAACAGAACCTGGTCAGAGCCCCGCAAGTCACCCCATCTTGGATTCCCCTAGGTCTCTAGTTTTCAAAAATGCACAGGTTTGGTAAGTTTCCACAGGTGCCGGCTGAGCTAGAGGCCAAAATCTACAGGTAGGCACTTTGCAAAAAACACCTCTGTTTTCTTTCAAAATATTTGATGTGTTCACGTTGCGTTTTGGGGCATTTCCTGTCGCGGGTGCTAGGCCTACCCACACAAGTGAGGTATCATTTTTATCGGGAGACTTGGGGGGACGCTGGGTGGAAGGAAATTTGTGGCTCCTCTCAGATTCCAGAACTTTATGTCACCGAAATGTGAAGAAAACCTGTTTTTTTGCCACTTTTTGAGGTTTGCAAAGGATTCTGGGTAACAGAACCTGGTCAGAGCCCCGCAAGTCACCCCATCTTGGATTCCCCTAGGTCTCTAGTTTTCAAAAATGCACATGTTTGGTAGGTTTCCCCAGGTGCCGGCTGAGCTAGAGGCCAAAATCTACAGGTAGGCACTTTGCAAAAAACACCTCTGTTTTCTTTCAAAATATTTGATGTGTCCACGTTGTGTTTTGGGGCATTTCCTGTCACGGGCGCTAGGCCTACCCACACAAGTGAGATATAATTTTTATCGGGAGACTTGGGGGGACGTTGGGTGGAAGGAAATTTGTGGCTCCTCTCAGATTCCAGAACTTTCTGTCACCGAAATGTGAGGAAAACTTGTTTTTTTAGCCACTTTTTGATGTTTGAAAAGGATTCTGGGTAACAGAACCTGGTCAGAGCCCCGCAAGTCACCCCATCTTGGATTACCCTACGTCTCTTGTTTTAAAAAATGCACAGGTTTGGTAGGTTTCCCTAGGTGCCGGCTGAGCTAGAGGCCAAAATCTACAGGTAGGCACTTTGCAAAAAACACCTCTGTTTTCTTTCAAAATATTTGATGTGTCCACGTTGCGTTTTGGGGCATTTCCTGTCGCGGGCGCTAGGCCTACCCACACAAGTGAGGTATCATTTTTATCGGGAGACTTGGGGGGACGCTGGGTGGAAGGAAATTTGTGGCTCCTCTCAGAATCCAGAACTTTCTGTCACCGAAATGTGAGGAAAACTTGTTTTTTTAGCCACTTTTTGAGGTTTGCAAAGGATTCTGGGTAACAGAACCTGGTCAGAGCCGCGCAAGTCACCCCATCTTGGATTCCCCTAGGTCTCTAGTTTTCAAAAATGCACAGGTTTGGTAGGTTTCCCTAGGTGCCGGCTGAGCTAGAGGCCAAAATCTACAGGTAGGCACTTTACAAAAAACACCTCTTTTTTCTTTCCAAAAATTTGATGTGTCCACGTTGCGTTTTGGGGCATTTCCTGTCGCGGGCGCTAGGCCTACCCACACAAGTGAGGTATCATTTTTATCGGGAGACTTGGGGGGATGCTGAGTGGAGGGAAATTTGTGGCTCCTCTCAGATTCCAGAACTTTCTGTCACCGAAATGTGAGGAAAACCTGTTTTTTTGGCACTTTTTGAGGTTTGCAAAGGATTCTGGGTAACAGAACCTGGTCAGAGCCCCGCAAGTCACCCCATCTTGGATTCCCCTAGGTCTCTAGTTTTCAAAAATGCACAGGTTTGGTAGGTTTCCCCTGGTGCCGGCTGAGCTAGAGGCCAAAATGTACAGGCAGGCACTTTGCAAAAAACAGCTGTGTTTTCTGTCAAAAAATGGGATGTGTCCACATTGTGTTTTGGAGCATTTCCTGTTGCGGGCGCTAGGCCTACCCACACAAGTGAGGTATCATTTTTATCGGGAGACTTGGGGGGACGCTGGGTGGAAGGAAATTTGTGGCTCCTTTCAGATTCCAGAACTTTCTGTCACCGAAATGTGAGGAAAACTTGTTTTTATAGCCACTTTTTGAGGTTTGCAAAGGATTCTGGGTAACAGAACCTGGTCAGAGCCCCGCAAGTCACCCCATCTTGGATTCCCCTAGGTCTCTAGTTTTCACAAATGCACAGGTTTGGTAGGTTTCCCTAGGTGCCGGCTGAGCTAGAGGCCAAAATCTACAGGTAGGCACTTTGCAAAAAACACCTCTGTTTTCTTTCAAAATATTTGATGTGTCCACGTTGCGTTTTGGGGCATTTCCTGTTGCAGGCGCTAGGCCTACCCACACAAGTGAGGTATCATTTTTATCGGGAGACTTGGGGGGACGCTGGGTGGAAGGAAATTTGTGGCTCCTCTCAGAATCCAGAACTTTCTGTCACCGAAATGTGAGGAAAACTTGTTTTTGTAGACACTTTTTGAGGTTTGCAAAGGATTCTGGGTAACAGAACCTGGTGAGAGCCAACAAGTCACCCCATCTTGGATTCCCCTTGGTCTCTAGTTTTCAAAAATGCACAGGTTTGGTAGGTTTCCCTAGGTGCCGGCTGAGCTAGAGGCCAAAATCTACAGGTAGGCACTTTGCAAAAAACACCTCTGTTTTCTTTCAAAATATTTGATGTGTCCACGTTGCATTTTGGGGCATTACCTGTCGCGGGCGCTAGACCTACCCACACAAGTGAGGTATCATTTTTATCGGGAGACTTGGGGGGACGCTGGGTGGAAGGAAATTTGTGGCTCCTCTCAGAATCCAGAACTTTCTGTCACCGAAATGTGAGGAAAACTTGTTTTTGTAGCCACTTTTTGAGGTTTGCAAAGGATTCTGGGTAACAGAACCTGGTCAGAGCCCCGCAAGTCACCCCATCTTGGATTCCCCTAGGTCTCTAGTTTGCAGAAATGCACAGGTTTGGTAGGTTTCCCTACGTGCCGGCTGAGCTAGAGGCCAAAATCTACAGGTAGGCACTTTGCAAAAAACACCTCTGTTTTCTTTCCAAAAATTTGATGTGTCCACGTTGCGTTTTGGGGCATTTCCTGTCGCGGGCGCTAGGCCTACCCACACAAGTGAGGTATCATTTTTATCGGGAGACTTGGGGGGATGCTGGGTGGAAGGAAATTTGTGGCTCCTCTCAGATTCCAGAACTTTCTGTCACCGAAATGTGAGGAAAACCTGTTTTTTTGCCACTTTTTGAGGTTTGCAAAGGATTCTGGGTAACAGAACCTGGTCAGAGCCCCGCAAGTCACCCCATCTTGGATTCCCCTAGGTCTCTAGTTTTCAAAAATGCACAGGTTTGGTATGTTTCCCTACGTGCCGGCTGAGCTAGAGGCCAAAATCTACAGGTAGGCACTTTGCAAAAAACACCTCTGTTTTCTTTCAAAATATTTGATGTGTCCACGTTGCGTTTTGGGGCATTTCCTGTTGCGGGCGCTAGCCCTACCGACACAAGTGAGGTATCATTTTTATCGGGAGACTTGGGGGGACGCTGGGTGGAAGGAAATTTGTGGCTCCTCTCAGAATCCAGAAATTTCTGTCACCGAAATGTGAGGAAATATTGTTTTTGTAGCCACTTTTTGAGGTTTGCAAAGGATTCTGGGTCACAGAACCTGGTCAGAGCCCCGCAAGTCACCCCATCTTGGATTCCCCTAGGTCTCTAGTTTTCAAAAATACACAGGTTTGGTAGGTTTCCCTAGGTGCCAGCTGAGCTAGAGGCCAAAATGTACAGGCAGGCACTTTTCAAAAAACAGCTGTGTTTTCTGTCAAAAAATGGGATGTGTCCACGTTGTGTTTTGGGGCATTTCCTGTCGCGGGCGCTAGGCCTACCCACACAAGTGAGGTATCATTTTTATCGGGAGACTTGGGGGGACGCTGGGTGGAAGGAAATTTGTGGCACCTCTCAGAATCCAGAACTTTCTGTCACCAAAATGTGAGGAAAACCTGTTTTTTTGCCACTTTTTGAGGTTTGCAAAGGATTCTGGGTAACAGAACCTGGTCAGAGCCCCGCAAGTCACGCCATCTTGGATTCCCCTAGGTCTCTAGTTTTCAAGAATGCACAGGTTTTGTAGGTTTCCCTAGGTGCCGGCTGGGCTAGAGGCCAAAATCTACAGGTAGGCACTTTGCAAAAAACACCTCTGTTTTCTTTCCAAAAATTTGATGTGTCCACGTTGCGTTTTGGGGCATTTCGTGTCGCGGGCGCTAGGCCTACCCACACAAGTGAGGTATCATTTTTATCGGGAGACTTGGGGGGATGCTGGGTGGAAGGGAATTTGTGGCACCTCTCAGAATCCAGAACTTTCTGTCACCAAAATGTGAGGAAAACCTGTTTTTTTTGCCACTTTTTGAGGTTTGCAAAGGATTCTGGGTAACAGAACCTGGTCAGAGCCCCGCAAGTCACCCCATCTTGGATTCCCCTAGGTCTCTAGTTTTAAAAAATGCACAGGTTTGGTAGGTTTCCCTAGGTGCCGGCTGAGCTAGAGGCCAAAATCTACAGGAAGGCACTTTGCAAAAAACACCTCTGTTTTCTTTCAAAATATTTGATGTGTCCACGTTGCGTTTTGGGGCATTTCCTGTCGCGGGCGCTAGGCCTACCCACACAAGTGAGGTATCATTTTTATCGGGAGACTTGGGGGGACACTAGGTGGTAGGAAATTTGTGGCTCCTCTCAGAATCCAGAACTTTCTGTCACCGAAATGTGAGGAAAACTTGTTTTTTTAGCCACTTTTTGAGGTTTGCAAAGGATTCTGGGTAACAGAACCTGGTCAGAGCCCCGCAAGTCACCCCATCTTGGATTCCCCTAGGTCTCTAGTTTTAAAAAATGCACAGGTTTGGTAGGTTTCCCTAGGTGCCGGCTGAGCTAGAGGCCAAAATCTACAGGTAGGCACTTTGCAAAAAACACCTCTGTTTTCTTTCCAAAAATTTGATGTGTCCACGTTGTGTTTTGGGGCATTTCCTGTCGCGGGCGCTAGGCCTACCCACACAAGTGAGGTATCATTTTTATCGGGAGACTTGGGGGGATGCTGGGTGGAAGGAAATTTGTGGCTCTTCTCAGATTCCAGAACTTTCTGTCACCGAAATGTGAGGAAAACCTGTTTTTTTGCCACTTTTTGAGGTTTGCAAAGGATTCTGGGTAACAGAACCTGGTCAGAGCCCCGCAAGTCACCCCATCTTGGATTCCCCTAGGTCTCTAGTTTTCAAAAATGCACAGGTTTGGTAGGTTTCCCTACGTGCCGGCTGAGCTAGAGGCCAAAATCTACAGGTAGGCACTTTGCAAAAAACACCTCTGTTTTCTTTCAAAATATTTGATGTGTCCACGTTGCGTTTCGGGGCATTTCCTGTTGCGGGCGCTAGCCCTACCCACACAAGTGAGGTATCATTTTTATCGGGAGACTTGGGGGGACACTGGGTGGAAGGAAATTTGTGGCTCCTCTCAGAATCCAGAAATTTCTGTCACCGAAATGTGAGGAAATATTGTTTTTGTAGCCACTTTTTGAGGTTTGCAAAGGATTCTGGGTAACAGAACCTGGTCAGAGCCCCGCAAGTCACCCCATCTTGGATTCCCCTAGGTCTCTAGTTTTCAAAAATGCACAGGTTTGGTAGGTTTCCCTAGGTGCCAGCTGAGCTAGAGGCCAAAATGTACAGGCAGGCACTTTGCAAAAAACAGCTGTGTTTTCTGTCAAAAAATGGGATGTGTCCACGTTGTGTTTTGGGGCATTTCCTGTCGCGGGCGCTAGGCCTACCCACACAAGTGAGGTATCATTTTTATCGGGAGACTTGGGGGGACGCTGGGTGGAAGGAAATTTGTGGCACCTCTCAGAATCCAGAACTTTCTGTCACCAAAATGTGAGGAAAACCTGTTTTTTTTGCCACTTTTTGAGGTTTGCAAAGGATTCTGGGTAACAGAACCTGGTCAGAGCCCCGCAAGTCACGCCATCTTGGATTCCCCTAGGTCTTTAGTTTTCAAGAATGCACAGGTTTTGTAGGTTTCCCTAGGTGCCGGCTGGGCTAGAGGCCAAAATCTACAGGTAGGCACTTTGCAAAAAACACCTCTGTTTTCTTTCCAAAAATTTGATGTGTCCACGTTGCGTTTTGGGGCATTTCGTGTCGCGGGCGCTAGGCCTACCCACACAAGTGAGGTATCATTTTTATCGGGAGACTTGGGGGGATGCTGGGTGGAAGGAAATTTGTGGCACCTCTCAGAATCCAGAACTTTCTGTCACCAAAATGTGAGGAAAACCTGTTTTTTTTGCCACTTTTTGAGGTTTGCAAAGGATTCTGGGTAACAGAACCTGGTCAGAGCCCCGCAAGTCACCCCATCTTGGATTCCCCTAGGTCTCTAGTTTTCAAAAATGCACAGGTTTGGTAGGTTTCCCTAGGTGCCGGCTGAGCTAGAGGCCAAAATCTACAGGAAGGCACTTTGCAAAAAACACCTCTGTTTTCTTTCAAAATATTTGATGTGTCCACGTTGCGTTTTGGGGCATTTCCTGTCGCGGGCGCTAGGCCTACCCACACAAGTGAGGTATCATTTTTATCGGGAGACTTGGGGGGACGCTAGGTGGTAGGAAATTTGTGGCTCCTCTCAGAATCCAGAACTTTCTGTCACCGAAATGTGAGGAAAACTTGTTTTTTTAGCCACTTTTTGAGGTTTGCAAAGGATTCTGGGTAACAGAACCTGGTCAGAGCCCCGCAAGTCACCCCATCTTGGATTCCCCTAGGTCTCTAGTTTTAAAAAATGCACAGGTTTGGTAGGTTTCCCTAGGTGCCGGCTGAGCTAGAGGCCAAAATCTACAGGTAGGCACTTTGCAAAAAACACCTGTGTTTTCTTTCCAAAAATTTGATGTGTCCACGTTGCGTTTTGGGGCATTTCCTGTCGCGGGCGCTAGGCCTACCCACACAAGTGAGGTATCATTTTTATCGGGAGACTTGGGGGGATGCTGGGTGGAAGGAAATTTGTGGCTCCTCTCAGATTCCAGAACTTTCTGTCACCGAAATGTGAGGAAAACCTGTTTTTTTGTCACTTTTTGAGGTTTGCAAAGGATTCTGGGTAACAGAACCTGGTCAGAGCCCCGCAAGTCACCCCATCTTGGATTCCCCTAGGTCTCTAGTTTTCAAAAATGCACAGGTTTGGTAGGTTTCCCTACGTGCCGGCTGAGCTAGAGGCCAAAATCTACAGGTAGGCACTTTGCAAAAAACACCTCTGTTTTCTTTCAAAATATTTGATGTGTCCACGTTGCGTTTTGGGGCATTTCCTGTTGCGGGCGCTAGCCCTACCCACACAAGTGAGGTATCATTTTTATCGGGAGACTTGGGGGGACGCTGGGTGGAAGGAAATTTGTGGCTCCTCTCAGAATCCAGAAATTTCTGTCACCGAAATGTGAGGAAATATTGTTTTTGTAGCCACTTTTTGAGGTTTGCAAAGGATTCTGGGTAACAGAACCTGGTCAGAGCCCCGCAAGTCACCCCATCTTGGATTCCCCTAGGTCTCTAGTTTTCAAAAATGCACAGGTTTGGTAGGTTTCCCTAGGTGCCAGCTGAGCTAGAGGCCAAAATGTACAGGCAGGCACTTTGCAAAAAACAGCTGTGTTTTCTGTCAAAAAATGGGATGTGTCCACGTTGTGTTTTGGGGCATTTCCTGTCGCGGGCGCTAGGCCTACCCACACAAGTGAGGTATCATTTTTATCGGGAGACTTGGGGGGACGCTGGGTGGAAGGAAATTTGTAGCTCCTCTCAGATTCCAGAACTTTCTGTCACCGAAATGTGAGGTAAACTTGTTTTTATAGCCACTTTTTGAGGTTTGCAAAGGATTCTGGGTAACAGAACCTGGTCAGAGCCCCGCAAGTCACCCCATCTTGGATTCCCCTAGGTCTCTAGTTTTCAAAAATGCACAGGTTTGGTAGGTTTCCCTAGGTGCCGGCTGAGCTAGAGGCCAAAATCTACAGGTAGGCACTTTGCAAAAAACACCTCTGTTTTCTTTCCAAAAATTTGATGTGTCCACGTTGCGTTTTGGGGCATTTCCTGTCGCGGGCGCTAGGCCTACCCACACAAGTGAGATATCATTTTTATCGGGAGACTTGGGGGGACGCTGGGTGGAAGGATATTTGTGGCTCCTCTCAGATTCCAGAACTTTCTGTCACCGAAATGTGAGTAAAACATTTTTTGTTTGACACTTTTTGAGGTTTGCAAAGGATTCTGGGTAACAGAACCTGGTCAGAGCCCCGCAAGTCACCCCATCTTGGATTCCCCTAGGTCTCTAGTTTTAAAAAATGCACAGGTTTGGTAGGTTTCCCTAGGTGCCGGCTGAGCTAGAGGCCAAAATCTACAGGTAGGCACTTTGCAAAAAACACCTCTGTTTTCTTTCCAAAAATTTGATGTGTCCACGTTGCGTTTTGGGGCATTTCCTGTCGCGGGCGCTAGGCCTACCCACACAAGTGAGGTATCATTTTTATCGGGAGACTTGGGGGGACGCTGGGTGGAAGGAAATTTGTGGCTCCTCTCAGATTCCAGAACTTTCTGTCACCGAAATGTGAGGAAAACTTGTTTTTATAGCCACTTTTTGAGGTTTGCAAAGGATTCTGGGTAACAGAACCTGGTCAGAGCCCCGCAAGTCACCCCATCTTGGATTCCCCTAGGTCTCTAGTTTTCAAAAATGCACAGGTTTGGTAGGTTTCCCTAGGTGCCGGTTGAGCTAGAGGCCAAAGTCTTCAGGTGGGCACTTTGCAAAAAACACCTCTGTTTTCTTTCAAAATATTTGTTGTGTCCACGTTGCGTTTTGGGGCATTTCCTGTCGCGGGCGCTAGGCCTACCCACACAAGTGAGGTATCATTTTGATCGGGAGACTTGGGGGGACGCTGGGTGGAAGGAAATTTGTGGCTCCTCTCAGAATCCAGAACTTTCTGTCACCGAAATGTGAGGAAAACTTGTTTTTGTAGCCACTTTTTGAGGTTTGCAAAGGATTCTGGGTAACAGAACCTGGTCAGAGCCCCGCAAGTCACCCCATCTTGGATTCCCCTAGGTCTCTAGTTTTCAAAAATGCACAGGTTTGGTAGGTTTCCCTAGGTGCCAGCTGAGCTAGAGGCCAAAATGTACAGGCAGGCACTTTGCAAAAAACAGCTGTGTTTTCTGTCAAAAAATGGGATGTGTCCACGTTGTGTTTTGGGGCATTTCCTGTCGCGGGCGCTAGGCCTACCCACACAAGTGAGGTATCATTTTTATCGGGAGACTTGGGGGGACGCTGGGTGGAAGGAAATTTGTGGCACCTCTCAGAATCCAGAACTTTCTGTCACCAAAATGTGAGGAAAACCTGTTTTTTTTGCCACTTTTTGAGGTTTGCAAAGGATTCTGGGTAACAGAACCTGGTCAGAGCCCCGCAAGTCACGCCATCTTGGATTCCCCTAGGTCTCTAGTTTTCAAGAATGCACAGGTTTTGTAGGTTTCCCTAGGTGCCGGCTGGGCTAGAGGCCAAAATCTACAGGTAGGCACTTTGCAAAAAACACCTCTGTTTTCTTTCCAAAAATTTGATGTGTCCACGTTGCGTTTTGGGGCACTTCGTGTCGCGGGCGCTAGGCCTACCCACACAAGTGAGGTATCATTTTTATCGGGAGACTTGGGGGGATGCTGGGTGGAAGGAAATTTGTGGCACCTCTCAGAATCCAGAACTTTCTGTCACCAAAATGTGAGGAAAACCTGGTTTTTTTGCCACTTTTTGAGGTTTGCAAAGGATTCTGGGTAACAGAACCTGGTCAGAGCCCCGCAAGTCACCCCATCTTGGATTCCCCTAGGTCTCTAGTTTTCAAAAATGCACAGGTTTGGTAGGTTTCCCTAGGTGCCGGCTGAGCTAGAGGCCAAAATCTACAGGAAGGCACTTTGCAAAAAACACCTCTGTTTTCTTTCAAAATATTTGATGTGTCCACGTTGCGTTTTGGGGCATTTCCTGTCGCGGGCGCTAGGCCTACCCACACAAGTGAGGTATCATTTTTATCGGGAGACTTGGGGGGACGCTAGGTGGTAGGAAATTTGTGGCTCCTCTCAGAATCCAGAACTTTCTGTCACCGAAATGTGAGGAAAACTTGTTTTTTTAGCCACTTTTTGAGGTTTGCAAAGGATTCTGGGTAACAGAACCTGGTCAGAGCCCCGCAAGTCACCCCATCTTGGATTCCCCTAGGTCTCTAGTTTTAAAAAATGCACAGGTTTGGTAGGTTTCCCTAGGTGCCGGCTGAGCTAGAGGCCAAAATCTACAGGTAGGCACTTTGCAAAAAACACCTGTGTTTTCTTTCCAAAAATTTGATGTGTCCACGTTGCGTTTTGGGGCATTTCCTGTCGCGGGCGCTAGGCCTACCCACACAAGTGAGGTATCATTTTTATCGGGAAACTTGGGGGGATGCTGGGTGGAAGGAAATTTGTGGCTCCTCTCAGATTCCAGAACTTTCTGTCACCGAAATGTGAGGAAAACCTGTTTTTTTGCCACTTTTTGAGGTTTGCAAAGGATTCTGGGTAACAGAACCTGGTCAGAGCCCCGCAAGTCACCCCATCTTGGATTCCCCTAGGTCTCTAGTTTTCAAAAATGCACAGGTTTGGTAGGTTTCCCTACGTGCCGGCTGAGCTAGAGGCCAAAATCTACAGGTAGGCACTTTGCAAAAAACACCTCTGTTTTCTTTCAAAATATTTGATGTGTCCACGTTGCGTTTTGGGGCATTTCCTGTCGCGGGCGCTAGGCCTACCCACACAAGTGAGGTATCATTTTTATCGGGAGACTTGGGGGGACGCTAGGTGGTAGGAAATTTGTGGCTCCTCTCAGAATCCAGAACTTTCTGTCACCGAAATGTGAGGAAAACTTGTTTTTTTAGCCACTTTTTGAGGTTTGCAAAGGATTCTGGGTAACAGAACCTGGTCAGAGCCCCGCAAGTCACCCCATCTTGGATTCCCCTAGGTCTCTAGTTTTAAAAAATGCACAGGTTTGGTAGGTTTCCCTAGGTGCCGGCTGAGCTAGAGGCCAAAATCTACAGGTAGGCACTTTGCAAAAAACACCTGTGTTTTCTTTCCAAAAATTTGATGTGTCCACGTTGCGTTTTGGGGCATTTCCTGTCGCGGGCGCTAGGCCTACCCACACAAGTGAGGTATCATTTTTATCGGGAGACTTGGGGGGATGCTGGGTGGAAGGAAATTTGTGGCTCCTCTCAGATTCCAGAACTTTCTGTCACCGAAATGTGAGGAAAACCTGTTTTTTTGCCACTTTTTGAGGTTTGCAAAGGATTCTGGGTAACAGAACCTGGTCAGAGCCCCGCAAGTCACCCCATCTTGGATTCCCCTAGGTCTCTAGTTTTCAAAAATGCACAGGTTTGGTAGGTTTCCCTACGTGCCGGCTGAGCTAGAGGCCAAAATCTACAGGTAGGCACTTTGCAAAAAACACCTCTGTTTTCTTTCAAAATATTTGATGTGTCCACGTTGCGTTTTGGGGCATTTCTTGTTGCGGGCGCTAGCCCTACCCACACAAGTGAGGTATCATTTTTATCGGGAGACTTGGGGGGACGCTGGGTGGAAGGAAATTTGTGGCTCCTCTCAGAATCCAGAAATTTCTGTCACCGAAATGTGAGGAAATATTGTTTTTGTAGCCACTTTTTGAGGTTTGCAAAGGATTCTGGGTAACAGAACTTGGTCAGAGCCCCGCAAGTCACCCCATCTTGGATTCCCCTAGGTCTCTAGTTTTCAAAAATGCACAGGTTTGGTAGGTTTCCCTAGGTGCCAGCTGAGCTAGAGGCCAAAATGTACAGGCAGGCACTTTGCAAAAAACAGCTGTGTTTTCTGTCAAAAAATGGGATGTGTCCACGTTGTGTTTTGGGGCATTTCCTGTCGCGGGCGCTAGGCCTACCCACACAAGTGAGGTATCATTTTTATCGGGAGACTTGGGGGGACGCTGGGTGGAAGGAAATTTGTAGCTCCTCTCAGATTCCAGAACTTTCTGTCACCGAAATGTGAGGAAAACTTGTTTTTATAGCCACTTTTTGAGGTTTGCAAAGGATTCTGGGTAACAGAACCTGGTCAGAGCCCCGCAAGTCACCCCATCTTGGATTCCCCTAGGTCTCTAGTTTTCAAAAATGCACAGGTTTGGTAGGTTTCCCTAGGTGCCGGCTGAGCTAGAGGCCAAAATCTACAGGTAGGCACTTTGCAAAAAACACCTCTGTTTTCTTTCCAAAAATTTGATGTGTCCACGTTGCGTTTTGGGGCATTTCCTGTCGCGGGCGCTAGGCCTACCCACACAAGTGAGATATCATTTTTATCGGGAGACTTGGGGGGACGCTGGGTGGAAGGATATTTGTGGCTCCTCTCAGATTCCAGAACTTTCTGTCACCGAAATGTGAGTAAAACATTTTTTGTTTGACACTTTTTGAGGTTTGCAAAGGATTCTGGGTAACAGAACCTGGTTAGAGCCCCGCAAGTCACCCCATCTTGGATTCCCCTAGGTCTCTAGTTTTCAAAAATGCACAGGTTTGGTAGGTTTCCCTAGGTGCCGGCTGAGCTAGATGCCAAAATGTACAGGCAGGCACTTTACAAAAAACAGCTGTGTTTTCTGTCAAAAAATGGGATGTGTCCACGTTGTGTTTTGGGGCATTTCCTGTCGCGGGCGCTAGGCCAACCCACACAAGTGAGGTATCATTTTTATCGGGAGACTTGGGGGGACGCTGGGTGGATGGAAATTTGTGGCTCCTTTCAGATTCCAGAACTTTCTGTCACCGAATTGTGAGGAAAACTTGTTTTTTTAGCCACTTTTTGAGGTTTGCAAAGGATTCTGGGTAAGAGAACCTGGTCAGAGCCCCGCATGTCACCCCATCTTGGATTCCCCTAGGTCTCTAGTTTTCAAAAATGCACAGGTTTGGTAGGTTTCCCTAGGTGCCGGCTGAGCTAGAGGCCAAAATCTACAGGTAGGCACTTTGCAAAAAACACCTCTGTTTTCTTTCCAAAAATTTGATGTGTCCACGTTGCGTTTTGGGGCATTTCCTGTCACGGGCGCTAGGCCTACCCACACAAGTGAGGTATCATTTTTATCGGGAGCCTTGGGGGGACGCTGGGTGGAAGGAAATTTGTGGCTCCTCTCAGATTCCAGAACTTTCTGTCACCGAAATGTGAGGAAAACCTGTTTTTTTGCCACTTTTTGAGGTTTGCAAAGGATTCTGGGTAACAGAACCTGGTCAGAGCCCCGCAAGTCACCCCATCTTGGATTCCCCTAGGTCTCTAGTTTTCAAAAATGCACAGGTTTGGTAGGTTTCCCTAGGTGCCGGCTGAGCTAGAGGCCAAAGTCTTCAGGTGGGCACTTTGCAAAAAACACCTCTGTTTTCTTTCAAAATATTTGATGTGTCCACGTTGCGTTTTGGGGCATTTCCTGTCGCGGGCGCTAGGCCTACCCACACAAGTGAGGTATCATTTTTATCGGGAGACTTGGGGGGACGCTGGGTGGAAGGAAATTTGTGGCTCCTCTCAGAATCCAGAACTTTCTGTCACCGAAATGTGAGGAAAACTTGTTTTTGTAGCCACTTTTTGAGGTTTGCAAAGGATTCTGGGTAACAGAACCTGGTCAGAGCCCCACAAGTCACCCCATCTTGGATTCCCCTAGGTCTCTAGTTTTCAAAAATGCACAGGTTTGGTAGGTTTCCCTAGGTGCCGGCTGAGCTAGAGGCCAAAATCTACAGGTAGGCACTTTGCAAAAAACACCTCTGTTTTCTTTCCAAAAATTTGATGTGTCCACGTTGCGTTTTGGGGCATTTCCTGTCGCGGGCGCTAGGCCTACCCACACAAGTGAGGTATCATTTTTATCGGGAGACTTGGGGGGACGCTGGGTGGAAGGAAATTTGTGGCTCCTCTCAGATCCAGAACTTTCTGTCACCGAAATGTGAGGAAAACTTGTTTTTATAGCCACTTTTTGAGGTTTGCAAAGGATTCTGGGTAACAGAACCTGGTCAGAGCCCCGCAAGTCACCCCATCTTGGATTCCCCTAGGTCTCTAGTTTTTAAAAATGCACAGGTTTGGTAGGTTTCCCTAGGTGCCGGCTGCGCTAGAGGCCAAAATCTACAGGTAGGCACCTTGCAAAAAACACCTCTGTTTTCTTTCCAAAAATTTGATGTGTCCACGTTGCGTTTTGGGGCATTTCCTGTCACGGGCGCTAGGCCTACCCACACAAGTGAGGTATCATTTTTATCGGGAGACTTGGGGGGACGCTGGGTGGAAGGAAATTTGTGGCTCCTCTCAGATTCCAGAACTTTCTGTCACCGAAATGTGAGGAAAACCTGTTTTTTTGCCACTTTTTGAGGTTTGCAAAGGATTCTGGGTAACAGAACCTGGTCAGAGCCCCACAAGTCACCCCATCTTGGATTCCCCTAGGTCTCTAGTTTTCAGAAATGCACAGGTTTGGTAGGTTTCCCTAGGTGCTGGCTGAGCTAGAGGCCAAAATCTACAGGTAGGCACTTTGCAAAAAACACCTCTGTTTTCTTTCAAAATATTTGATGTGTCCACGTTGCGTTTTGGGGCATTTCCTGTCGCGGGCGCTAGGCCTACCCACACAAGTGAGGTATCATTTTTATCGGGAGACTTGGGGGGACGCTGGGTGGAAGGAAACTTGTGGCTCCTCTCAGAATCCAGAACTTTCTGTCACCGAAATGTGAGGAAAACTTGTTTTTGTAGCCACTTTTTGAGGTTTGCAAAGGATTCTGGGTAACAGAACCTGGTCAGAGCCGCACAAGTCACCCCATCTTGGATTCCCCTAGGTCTCTAGTTTTAAAAAATGCACAGGTTTGGTAGGTTTCCCTAGGTGCCGGCTGAGCTAGAGGCCAAAATCTACAGGTAGGCACTTTGCAAAAAACACCTCTGTTTTCTTTCCAAAAATTTGATGTGTCCACGTTGCGTTTTGGGGCATTTCCTGTCGCGGGCGCTAGGCCTACCCACACAAGTGAGGTATCATTTTTATCGGGAGACTTGGGGGGACGCTGGGTGGAAGGAAATTTGTGGCTCCTCTCAGATTCCAGAACTTTCTGTCACCGAAATGTGAGGAAAACTTGTTTTTATAGCCACTTTTTGAGGTTTGCAAAGGATTCTGGGTAACAGAACCTGGTCAGAGCCCCGCAAGTCACCCCATCTTGGATTCCCCTAGGTCTCTAGTTTTCAAAAATGCACAGGTTTGGTAGGTTTCCCTAGGTGCCGGCTGAGCTAGAGGCCAAAGTCTTCAGGTGGGCACTTTGCAAAAAACACCTCTGTTTTCTTTCAAAATATTTGATGTGTCCACGTTGCGTTTTGGGGCATTTCCTGTCGCGGGCGCTAGGCCTACCCACACAAGTGAGGTATCATTTTTATCGGGAGACTTGGGGGGACGCTGGGTGGAAGGAAATTTGTGGCTCCTCTCAGAATCCAGAACTTTCTGTCACCGAAATGTGAGGAAAACTTGTTTTTGTAGCCACTTTTTGAGGTTTGCAAAGGATTCTGGGTAACAGAACCTGGTCAGAGCCCCACAAGTCACCCCATCTTGGATTCCCCTAGGTCTCTAGTTTTAAAAAATGCACAGGTTTGGTAGGTTTCCCTAGGTGCCGGCTGAGCTAGAGGCCAAAATCTACAGGTAGGCACTTTGCAAAAAACACCTCTGTTTTCTTTCCAAAAATTTGATGTGTCCACGTTGCGTTTTGGGGCATTTCCTGTCGCGGGCGCTAGGCCTACCCACACAAGTGAGGTATCATTTTTATCGGGAGACTTGGGGGGACGCTGGGTGGAAGGAAATTTGTGGCTCCTCTCAGATTCCAGAACTTTCTGTCACCGAAATGTGAGGAAAACTTGTTTTTATAGCCACTTTTTGAGGTTTGCAAAGGATTCTGGGTAACAGAACCTGGTCAGAGCCCCGCAAGTCACCCCATCTTGGATTCCCCTAGGTCTCTAGTTTTTAAAAATGCACAGGTTTGGTAGGTTTCCCTAGGTGCCGGCTGAGCTAGAGGCCAAAATCTACAGGTAGGCACTTTGCAAAAAACACCTCTGTTTTCTTTCCAAAAATTTGATGTGTCCACGTTGCGTTTTGGGGCATTTCCTGTCACGGGCGCTAGGCCTACCCACACAAGTGAGGTATCATTTATATCGGGAGACTTGGGGGGACGCTGGGTGGAAGGAAACTTGTGGCTCCTCTCAGAATCCAGAACTTTCTGTCACCGAAATGTGAGGAAAACTTGTTTTTGTAGCCACTTTTTGAGGTTTGCTAAGGATTCTGGGTAACAGAACCTGGTCAGAGCCGCACAAGTAACCCCATCTTGGATTCCCCTAGGTCTCTAGTTTTAAAAAATGCACAGGTTTGGTAGGTTTCTCTAGGTGCCGGCTGAGCTAGAGGCCAAAATCTACAGGTAGGCACTTTGCAAAAAACACCTCTGTTTTCTTTCCAAAAATTTGATGTGTCCACGTTGCGTTTTGGGGCATTTCCTGTCGCGGGCGCTAGGCCTACCCACACAAGTGAGGTATCATTTTTATCGGGAGACTTGGGGGGACGCTGGGTGGAAGGAAATTTGTGGCTCCTCTCAGATTCCAGAACTTTCTGTCACCGAAATGTGAGGAAAACTTGTTTTTATAGCCACTTTTTGAGGTTTGCAAAGGATTCTGGGTAACAGAACCTGGTCAGAGCCCCGCAAGTCACGCCATCTTGGATTCCCCTAGGTCTCTAGTTTTCAAAAATGCACAGGTTTGGTAGGTTTCCCTAGGTGCCGGCTGAGCTAGAGGCCAAAATCTACAGGTAGGCACTTTGCAAAAAACACCTCTGTTTTCTTTCAAAATATTTGATGTGTCCACGTTGCGTTTTGGGGCATTTCCTGTCACGGGCGCTAGGCCTACCCACACAAGTGAGGTATCATTTTTATCGGGAGACTTGGGGGGACGCTGGGTGGAAGGAAACTTGTGGCTCCTCTCAGAATCCAGAACTTTCTGTCACCGAAATGTGAGGAAAACTTGTTTTTGTTGCCACTTTTTGAGGTTTGCAAAGGATTCTGGGTAACAGAACCTGGTCAGAGCCGCACAAGTCACCCCATCTTGGATTCCCCTAGGTCTCTAGTTTTAAAAAATGCACAGGTTTGGTAGGTTTCCCTAGGTGCCGGCTGAGCTAGAGGCCAAAATCTACAGGTAGGCACTTTGCAAAAAACACCTCTGTTTTCTTTCCAAAAATTTGATGTGTCCACGTTGCGTTTTGGGGCATTTCCTGTCGCGGGCGCTAGGCCTACCCACACAAGTGAGGTATCATTTTTATCGGGAGACTTGGGGGGACGCTGGGTGGAAGGAAATTTGTGGCTCCTCTCAGATTCCAGAACTTTCTGTCACCGAAATGTGAGGAAAACTTGTTTTTATAGCCACTTTTTGAGGTTTGCAAAGGATTCTGGGTAACAGAACCTGGTCAGAGCCCCGCAAGTCACCCCATCTTGGATTCCCCTAGGTCTCTAGTTTTCAAAAATGCACAGGTTTGGTAGGTTTCCCTAGGTGCCGGCTGAGCTAGAGGCCAAAGTCTTCAGGTGGGCACTTTGCAAAAAACACCTCTGTTTTCTTTCAAAATATTTGATGTGTCCACGTTGCGTTTTGGGGCATTTCCTGTCGCGGGCGCTAGGCCTACCCACACAAGTGAGGTATCATTTTTATCGGGAGACTTGGGGGGACGCTGGGTGGAAGGAAATTTGTGGCTCCTCTCAGAATCCAGAACTTTCTGTCACCGAAATGTGAGGAAAACTTGTTTTTGAAGCCACTTTTTGAGGTTTGCAAAGGATTCTGGGTAACAGAACCTGGTCAGAGCCCCACAAGTCACCCCATCTTGGATTCCCCTAGGTCTCTAGTTTTCAAAAATGCACAGGTTTGGTAGGTTTCCCTAGGTGCCGGCTGAGCTAGAGGCCAAAATCTACAGGTAGGCACTTTGCAAAAAACACCTCTGTTTTCTTTCCAAAAATTTGATGTGTCCACGTTGCGTTTTGGGGCATATCCTGTCGCGGGCGCTAGGCCTACCCACACAAGTGAGGTATCATTTTTATCGGGAGACTTGGGGGGACGCTGGGTGGAAGGAAATTTGTGGCTCCTCTCAGATTCCAGAACTTTTTGTCACCGAAATGTGAGGAAAACCTGTTTTTTTGCCACTTTTTGAGGTTTGCAAAGGATTCTGGGTAACAGAACCTGGTCAGAGCCCCGCAAGTCACCCCATCTTGGATTCCCCTAGGTCTCTAGTTTTCAAAAATGCACAGGTTTGGTAGGTTTCCCTAGGTGCCGGCTGAGCTAGAGGCCAAAGTCTTCAGGTGGGCACTTTGCAAAAAACACCTCTGTTTTCTTTCAAAATATTTGATGTGTCCACGTTGCGTTTTGGGGCATTTCCTGTCGCGGGCGCTAGGCCTACCCACACAAGTGAGGTATCATTTTTATCGGGAGACTTGGGGGGACGCTGGGTGGAAGGAAATTTGTGGCTCCTCTCAGAATCCAGAACTTTCTGTCACCGAAATGTGAGGAAAACTTGTTTTTGTAGCCACTTTTTGAGGTTTGCAAAGGATTCTGGGTAACAGAACCTGGTCAGAGCCCCACAAGTCACCCCATCTTGGATTCCCCTAGGTCTCTAGTTTTCAAAAATGCACAGGTTTGGTAGGTTTCCCTAGGTGCCGGCTGAGCTAGAGGCCAAAATCTACAGGTAGGCACTTTGCAAAAAACACCTCTGTTTTCTTTCCAAAAATTTGATGTGTCCACGTTGCGTTTTGGGGCATTTCCTGTCGCGGGCGCTAGGCCTACCCACACAAGTGAGGTATCATTTTTATCGGGAGACTTGGGGGGACGCTGGGTGGAAGGAAATTTGTGGCTCCTCTCAGATTCCAGAACTTTCTGTCACCGAAATGTGAGGAAAACTTGTTTTTATAGCCACTTTTTGAGGTTTGCAAAGGATTCTGGGTAACAGAACCTGGTCAGAGCCCTGCAAGTCACCCCATCTTGGATTCCCCTAGGTCTCTAGTTTTTAAAAATGCACAGGTTTGGTAGGTTTCCCTAGGTGCCGGCTGAGCTAGAGGCCAAAATCTACAGGTAGGCACTTTGCAAAAAACACCTCTGTTTTCTTTCCAAAAATTTGATGTGTCCACGTTGCGTTTTGGGGCATTTCCTGTCACGGGCGCTAGGCCTACCCACACAAGTGAGGTATCATTTTTATCGGGAGACTTGGGGGGACGCTGGGTGGAAGGAAATTTGTGGCTCCTCTCAGATTCCAGAACTTTCTGTCACCGAAATGTGAGGAAAACCTGTTTTTTTGCCACTTTTTGAGGTTTGCAAAGGATTCTGGGTAACAGAACCTGGTCAGAGCCCCGCAAGTCACCCCATCTTGGATTCCCCTAGGTCTCTAGTTTTCAAAAATGCACAGGTTTGGTAGGTTTCCCTAGGTGCCGGCTGAGCTAGAGCCCAAAATCTAGAGGTAGGCACTTTGCAAAAAACACCTCTGTTTTCTTTCAAAATATTTGATGTGTCCACGTTGCGTTTTGGGGCATTTCCTGTCGCGGGCGCTAGGCCTACCCACACAAGTGAGGTATCATTTTTATCGGGAGACTTGGGGGGACTCTGGGTGGAAGGAAACTTGTGGCTCCTCTCAGAATCCAGAACTTTCTGTCACCGAAATGTGAGGAAAACTTGTTTTTGTAGCCACTTTTTGAGGTTTGCAAAGGATTCTGGGTAACAGAACCTGGTCAGAGCCGCACAAGTCACCCCATCTTGGATTCCCCTAGGTCTCTAGTTTTAAAAAATGCACAGGTTTGGTAGGTTTCCCTAGGTGCCGGCTGAGCTAGAGGCCAAAATCTACAGGTAGGCACTTTGCAAAAAACACCTCTGTTTTCTTTCCAAAAATTTGATGTGTCCACGTTGCGTTTTGGGGCATTTCCTGTCGCGGGCGCTAGGCCTACCCACACAAGTGAGGTATCATTTTTATCGGGAGACTTGGGGGGACGCTGGGTGGAAGGAAATTTGTGGCTCCTCTCAGATTCCAGAACTTTCTGTCACCGAAATGTGAGGAAAACTTGTTTTTATAGCCACTTTTTGAGGTTTGCAAAGGATTCTGGGTAACAGAACCTGGTCAGAGCCCCGCAAGTCACCCCATCTTGGATTCCCCTAGGTCTCTAGTTTTCAAAAATGCACAGGTTTGGTAGGTTTCCCTAGGTGCCGGCTGAGCTAGAGGCCAAAGTCTTCAGGTGGGCACTTTGCAAAAAACACCTCTGTTTTCTTTCAAAATATTTGATGTGTCCACGTTGCGTTTTGGGGCATTTCCTGTCGCGGGCGCTAGGCCTACCCACACAAGTGAGGTATCATTTTTATCGGGAGACTTGGGGGGACGCTGGGTGGAAGGAAATTTGTAGCTCCTCTCAGATTCCAGAACTTTCTGTCACCGAAATGTGAGGAAAACTTGTTTTTATAGCCTCTTTTTGAGGTTTGCAAAGGATTCTGGGTAACAGAACCTGGTCAGAGCCCCGCAAGTCACCCCATCTTGGATTCCCCTAGGTCTCTAGTTTTAAAAAATGCACAGGTTTGGTAGGTTTCCCTAGGTGCCGGCTGAGCTAGAGGCCAAAATCTACAGGTAGGCACTTTGCAAAAAACACCTCTGTTTTCTTTCCAAAAATTTGATGTGTCCACGTTGCGTTTTGGGGCATTTCCTGTCGCGGGCGCTAGGCCTACCCACACAAGTGAGATATCATTTTTATCGGGAGACTTGGGGGGACGCTGGGTGGAAGGATATTTGTGGCTCCTCTCAGATTCCAGAACTTTCTGTCACCGAAATGTGAGTAAAATGTTTTTTGTTTGACACTTTTTGAGGTTTGCAAGGGATTCTGGGTAACAGAACCTGGTCAGAGCCCCGCAAGTCACCCCATCTTGGATTCCCCTAGGTCTCTAGTTTTCAAAAATGCACAGGTTTGGTAGGTTTCCCTAGGTGCCGGCTGAGCTAGATGCCAAAATGTACAGGCAGGCACTTTGCAAAAAACAGCTGTGTTTTCTGTCAAAAAATGGGATGTGTCCACGTTGTGTTTTGGGGCATTTCCTGTCGCGGGCGCTAGGCCTACCCACACAAGTGAGGTATCATTTTTATCGGGAGACTTGGGGGGACGCTGGGTGGGTGGAAATGTGTGGCTCCTTTCAGATTCCAGAACTTTCTGTCACCGAATTGTGAGGAAAACTTGTTTTTTTAGCCACTTTTTGAGGTTTGCAAAGGATTCTGGGTAAGAGAACCTGGTCAGAGCCCCGCATGTCACCCCATCTTGGATTCCCCTAGGTCTCTAGTTTTCAAAAATGCACAGGTTTGGTAGGTTTCCCTAGGTGCCGGCTGAGCTAGAGGCCAAAATCTACAGGTAGGCACTTTGCAAAAAACACCTCTGTTTTCTTTCCAAAAATTTGATGTGTCCACGTTGCGTTTTGGGGCATATCCTGTCGCGGGCGCTAGGCCTACCCACACAAGTGAGGTATCATTTTTATCGGGAGACTTGGGGGGACGCTGGGTGGAAGGAAATTTGTGGCTCCTCTCAGATTCCAGAACTTTTTGTCACCGAAATGTGAGGAAAACCTGTTTTTTTGCCACTTTTTGAGGTTTGCAAAGGATTCTGGGTAACAGAACCTGGTCAGAGCCCCGCAAGTCACCCCATCTTGGATTCCCCTAGGTCTCTAGTTTTCAAAAATGCACAGGTTTGGTAGGTTTCCCTAGGTGCCGGCTGAGCTAGAGGCCAAAGTCTTCAGGTGGGCACTTTGCAAAAAACACCTCTGTTTTCTTTCAAAATATTTGATGTGTCCACGTTGCGTTTTGGGGCATTTCCTGTCGCGGGCGCTAGGCCTACCCACACAAGTGAGGTATCATTTTTATCGGGAGACTTGGGGGGACGCTGGGTGGAAGGAAATTTGTGGCTCCTCTCAGAATCCAGAACTTTCTGTCACCGAAATGTGAGGAAAACTTGTTTTTGTAGCCACTTTTTGAGGTTTGCAAAGGATTCTGGGTAACAGAACCTGGTCAGAGCCCCACAAGTCACCCCATCTTGGATTCCCCTAGGTCTCTAGTTTTCAAAAATGCACAGGTTTGGTAGGTTTCCCTAGGTGCCGGCTGAGCTAGAGGCCAAAATCTACAGGTAGGCACTTTGCAAAAAACACCTCTGTTTTCTTTCCAAAAATTTGATGTGTCCACGTTGCGTTTTGGGGCATTTCCTGTCGCGGGCGCTAGGCCTACCCACACAAGTGAGGTATCATTTTTATCGGGAGACTTGGGGGGACGCTGGGTGGAAGGAAATTTGTGGCTCCTCTCAGATTCCAGAACTTTCTGTCACCGAAATGTGAGGAAAACTTGTTTTTATAGCCACTTTTTGAGGTTTGCAAAGGATTCTGGGTAACAGAACCTGGTCAGAGCCCTGCAAGTCACCCCATCTTGGATTCCCCTAGGTCTCTAGTTTTTAAAAATGCACAGGTTTGGTAGGTTTCCCTAGGTGCCGGCTGAGCTAGAGGCCAAAATCTACAGGTAGGCACTTTGCAAAAAACACCTCTGTTTTCTTTCCAAAAATTTGATGTGTCCACGTTGCGTTTTGGGGCATTTCCTGTCACGGGCGCTAGGCCTACCCACACAAGTGAGGTATCATTTTTATCGGGAGACTTGGGGGGACGCTGGGTGGAAGGAAATTTGTGGCTCCTCTCAGATTCCAGAACTTTCTGTCACCGAAATGTGAGGAAAACCTGTTTTTTTGCCACTTTTTGAGGTTTGCAAAGGATTCTGTGTAACAGAACCTGGTCAGAGCCCCGCAAGTCACCCCATCTTGGATTCCCCTAGGTCTCTAGTTTTCAAAAATGCACAGGTTTGGTAGGTTTCCCTAGGTGCCGGCTGAGCTAGAGCCCAAAATCTAGAGGTAGGCACTTTGCAAAAAACACCTCTGTTTTCTTTCAAAATATTTGATGTGTCCACGTTGCGTTTTGGGGCATTTCCTGTCGCGGGCGCTAGGCCTACCCACACAAGTGAGGTATCATTTTTATCGGGAGACTTGGGGGGACTCTGGGTGGAAGGAAACTTGTGGCTCCTCTCAGAATCCAGAACTTTCTGTCACCGAAATGTGAGGAAAACTTGTTTTTGTAGCCACTTTTTGAGGTTTGCAAAGGATTCTGGGTAACAGAACCTGGTCAGAGCCGCACAAGTCACCCCATCTTGGATTCCCCTAGGTCTCTAGTTTTAAAAAATGCACAGGTTTGGTAGGTTTCCCTAGGTGCCGGCTGAGCTAGAGGCCAAAATCTACAGGTAGGCACTTTGCAAAAAACACCTCTGTTTTCTTTCCAAAAATTTGATGTGTCCACGTTGCGTTTTGGGGCATTTCCTGTCGCGGGCGCTAGGCCTACCCACACAAGTGAGGTATCATTTTTATCGGGAGACTTGGGGGGACGCTGGGTGGAAGGAAATTTGTGGCTCCTCTCAGATTCCAGAACTTTCTGTCACCGAAATGTGAGGAAAACTTGTTTTTATAGCCACTTTTTGAGGTTTGCAAAGGATTCTGGGTAACAGAACCTGGTCAGAGCCCCGCAAGTCACCCCATCTTGGATTCCCCTAGGTCTCTAGTTTTCAAAAATGCACAGGTTTGGTAGGTTTCCCTAGGTGCCAGCTGAGCTAGAGGCCAAAGTCTTCAGGTGGGCACTTTGCAAAAAACACCTCTGTTTTCTTTCAAAATATTTGATGTGTCCACGTTGCGTTTTGGGGCATTTCCTGTCGCGGGCGCTAGGCCTACCCACACAAGTGAGGTATCATTTTTATCGGGAGACTTGGGGGGACGCTGGGTGGAAGGAAATTTGTGGCTCCTCTCAGAATCCAGAACTTTCTGTCACCGAAATGTGAGGAAAACTTGTTTTTGTAGCCACTTTTTGAGGTTTGCAAAGGATTCTGGGTAACAGAACCTGGTCAGAGCCCCACAAGTCACCCCATCTTGGATTCCCCTAGGTCTCTAGTTTTAAAAAATGCACAGGTTTGGTAGGTTTCCCTAGGTGCCGGCTGAGCTAGAGGCCAAAATCTACAGGTAGGCACTTTGCAAAAAACACCTCTGTTTTCTTTCCAAAAATTTGATGTGTCCACGTTGCGTTTTGGGGCATTTCCTGTCGCGGGCGCTAGGCCTACCCACACAAGTGAGGTATCATTTTTATCGGGAGACTTGGGGGGACGCTGGGTGGAAGGAAATTTGTGGCTCCTCTCAGATTCCAGAACTTTCTGTCACCGAAATGTGAGGAAAACTTGTTTTTATAGCCACTTTTTGAGGTTTGCAAAGGATTCTGGGTAACAGAACCTGGTCAGAGCCCCGCAAGTCACCCCATCTTGGATTCCCCTAGGTCTCTAGTTTTTAAAAATGCACAGGTTTGGTAGGTTTCCCTAGGTGCCGGCTGAGCTAGAGGCCAAAATCTACAGGTAGGCACTTTGCAAAAAACACCTCTGTTTTCTTTCCAAAAATTTGATGTGTCCACGTTGCGTTTTGGGGCATTTCCTGTCACGGGCGCTAGGCCTACCCACACAAGTGAGGTATCATTTATATTGGGAGACTTGGGGGGACGCTGGGTGGAAGGAAACTTGTGGCTCCTCTCAGAATCCAGAACTTTCTGTCACCGAAATGTAAGGAAAACTTGTTTTTGTAGCCACTTTTTGAGGTTTGCTAAGGACTCTGGGTAACAGAACCTGGTCAGAGCCGCACAAGTCACCCCATCTTGGATTCCCCTAGGTCTCTAGTTTTAAAAAATGCACAGGTTTGGTAGGTTTCTCTAGGTGCCGGCTGAGCTAGAGGCCAAAATCTACAGGTAGGCACTTTGCAAAAAACACCTCTGTTTTCTTTCCAAAAATTTGATGTGTCCACGTTGCGTTTTGGGGCATTTCCTGTCGCGGGCGCTAGGCCTACCCACACAAGTGAGGTATCATTTTTATCGGGAGACTTGGGGGCACGCTGGGTGGAAGGAAATTTGTGGCTCCTCTCAGATTCCAGAACTTTCTGTCACCGAAATGTGAGGAAAACTTGTTTTTATAGCCACTTTTTGAGGTTTGCAAAGGATTCTGGGTAACAGAACCTGGTCAGAGCCCCGCAAGTCACGCCATCTTGGATTCCCCTAGGTCTCTAGTTTTCAAAAATGCACAGGTTTGGTAGGTTTCCCTAGGTGCCGGCTGAGCTAGAGGCCAAAATCTACAGGTAGGCACTTTGCAAAAAACACCTCTGTTTTCTTTCAAAATATTTGATGTGTCCACGTTGCGTTTTGGGGCATTTCCTGTCACGGGCGCTAGGCCTACCCACACAAGTGAGGTATCATTTTTATCGGGAGACTTGGGGGGACGCTGGGTGGAAGGAAACTTGTGGCTCCTCTCAGAATCCAGAACTTTCTGTCACCGAAATGTGAGGAAAACTTGTTTTTGTTGCCACTTTTTGAGGTTTGCAAAGGATTCTGGGTAACAGAACCTGGTCAGAGCCGCACAAGTCACCCCATCTTGGATTCCCCTAGGTCTCTAGTTTTAAAAAATGCACAGGTTTGGTAGGTTTCCCTAGGTGCCGGCTGAGCTAGAGGCCAAAATCTACAGGTAGGCACTTTGCAAAAAACACCTCTGTTTTCTTTCCAAAAATTTGATGTGTCCACGTTGCGTTTTGGGGCATTTCCTGTCGCGGGCGCTAGGCCTACCCACACAAGTGAGGTATCATTTTTATCGGGAGACTTGGGGGGACGCTGGGTGGAAGGAAATTTGTGGCTCCTCTCAGATTCCAGAACTTTCTGTCACCGAAATGTGAGGAAAACTTGTTTTTATAGCCACTTTTTGAGGTTTGCAAAGGATTCTGGGTAACAGAACCTGGTCAGAGCCCCGCAAGTCACCCCATCTTGGATTCCCCTAGGTCTCTAGTTTTCAAAAATGCACAGGTTTGGTAGGTTTCCCTAGGTGCCGGCTGAGCTAGAGGCCAAAGTCTTCAGGTGGGCACTTTGCAAAAAACACCTCTGTTTTCTTTCAAAATATTTGATGTGTCCACGTTGCGTTTTGGGGCATTTCCTGTCGCGGGCGCTAGGCCTACCCACACAAGTGAGGTATCATTTTTATCGGGAGACTTGGGGGGACGCTGGGTGGAAGGAAATTTGTGGCTCCTCTCAGAATCCAGAACTTTCTGTCACCGAAATGTGAGGAAAACTTGTTTTTGAAGCCACTTTTTGAGGTTTGCAAAGGATTCTGGGTAACAGAACCTGGTCAGAGCCCCACAAGTCACCCCATCTTGGATTCCCCTAGGTCTCTAGTTTTCAAAAATGCACAGGTTTGGTAGGTTTCCCTAGGTGCCGGCTGAGCTAGAGGCCAAAATCTACAGGTAGGCACTTTGCAAAAAACACCTCTGTTTTCTTTCCAAAAATTTGATGTGTCCACGTTGCGTTTTGGGGCATTTCCTGTCGCGGGCGCTAGGCCTACCCACACAAGTGAGGTATCATTTTTATCGGGAGACTTGGGGGGACGCTGGGTGGAAGGAAATTTGTGGCTCCTCTCAGATTCCAGAACTTTCTGTCACCGAAATGTGAGGAAAACTTGTTTTTATAGCCACTTTTTGAGGTTTGCAAAGGATTCTGGGTAACAGAACCTGGTCAGAGCCCCGCAAGTCACCCCATCTTGGATTCCCCTAGGTCTCTAGTTTTTAAAAATGCACAGGTTTGGTAGGTTTCCCTAGGTGCCGGCTGAGCTAGAGGCCAAAATCTACAGGTAGGCACTTTGCAAAAAACACCTCTGTTTTCTTTCCAAAAATTTGATGTGTCCACGTTGCGTTTTGGGGCATTTCCTGTCACGGGCGCTAGGCCTACCCACACAAGTGAGGTATCATTTTTATCGGGAGACTTGGGGGGACGGTGGGTGGAAGGAAATTTGTGGCTCCTCTCAGATTCCAGAACTTTCTGTCACCGAAATGTGAGGAAAACCAGTTTTTTTGCCACTTTTTGAGGTTTGCAAAGGATTCCGGGTAACAGAACCTGGTCAGAGCCCCGCAAGTCACCCCATCTTGGATTCCCCTAGGTCTCTAGTTTTCAAAAATGCACAGGTTTGGTAGGTTTCCCTAGGTGCCGGCTGAGCTAGAGGCCAAAATCTACAGGTAGGCACTTTGCAAAAAACACCTCTGTTTTCTTTCAAAATATTTGATGTGTCCACGTTGCGTTTTGGGGCATTTCCTGTCGCGGGCGCTAGGCCTACCCACACAAGTGAGATATCATTTTTATCGGGAGACTTGGGGAGACGCTGGGTGGAAGGAAACTTGTGGCTCCTCTCAGAATCCAGAACTTTCTGTCACCGAAATGTGAGGAAAACTTGTTTTTGTAGCCACTTTTTGAGGTTTGCAAAGGATTCTGGGTAACAGAACCTGGTCAGAGCCCCGCAAGTCACCCCATCTTGGATTCCCCTAGGTCTCTAGTTTTAAAAAATGCACAGATTTGGTAGGTTTCCCTAGGTGCCGGCTGAGCTAGAGGCCAAAATCTACAGGTAGGCACTTTGCAAAAAACACCTCTGTTTTCTTTCCAAAAATTTGATGTGTCCACGTTGCGTTTTGGGGCATTTCCTGTCGCGGGCGCTAGGCCTACCCACACAAGTGAGGTATCATTTTTATCGGGAGACTTGGGGGGATGCTGGGTGGAAGGAAATTTGTGGCTCCTCTCAGATTCCAGAACTTTCTGTCACCGAAATGTGAGGAAAACCTGTTTTTTTGCCACTTTTTGAGGTTTGCAAAGGATTCTGGGTAACAGAACCTGGTCAGAGCCCCGCAAGTCACCCCATCTTGGATTCCCCTAGGTCTCTAGTTTTAAAAAATGCACAGGTTTGGTAGGTTTCCCTACGTGCCGGCTGAGCTAGAGGCCAAAATCTACAGGTAGGCACTTTGCAAAAAACACCTCTGTTTTCTTTCAAAATATTTGATGTGTCCACGTTGCGTTTTGGGGCATTTCCTGTTGCGGGCGCTAGCCCTACCCACACAAGTGAGGTATCATTTTTATCGGGAGACTTGGGGGGACGCTGGGTGGAAGGAAATTTGTGGCTCTTCTCAGAATCCAGAAATTTCTGTCACCGAAATGTGAGGAAATATTGTTTTTGTAGCCACTTTTTGAGGTTTGCAAAGGATTCTGGGTAACAGAACCTGGTCAGAGCCCCGCAAGTCACCCCATCTTGGATTCCCCTAGGTCTCTAGTTTTCAAAAATGCACAGGTTTGGTAGGTTTCCCTAGGTGCCAGCTGAGCTAGAGGCCAAAATGTACAGGCAGGCACTTTGCAAAAAACAGCTGTGTTTTCTGTCAAAAAATGGGATGTGTCCACGTTGTGTTTTGGGGCATTTCCTGTCGCGGGCGCTAGGCCTACCCACACAAGTGAGGTATCATTTTTATCGGGAGACTTGGGGGGACGCTGGGTGGAAGGAAATTTGTGGCACCTCTCAGAATCCAGAACTTTCTGTCACCAAAATGTGAGTAAAACTTGTTTTTTTTGCCACTTTTTGAGGTTTGCATAGGATTCTGGGTAACAGAACCTGGTCAGAGCCCCGCAAGTCACGCCATCTTGGATTCCCCTAGGTCTCTAGTTTTCAAGAATGCACAGGTTTTGTAGGTTTCCCTAGGTGCCGGCTGGGCTAGAGGCCAAAATCTACAGGTAGGCACTTTGCAAAAAACACCTCTGTTTTCTTTCCAAAAATTTGATGTGTCCACGTTGCGTTTTGTGGCATTTCGTGTCGCGGGCGCTAGGCCTACCCACACAAGTGAGGTATCATTTTTATCGGGAGACTTTGGGGGATGCTGGGTGGAAGGAAATTTGTGGCACCTCTCAGAATCCAGAACTTTCTGTCACCAAAATGTGAGGAAAACCTGTTTTTTTTGCCACTTTTTGAGGTTTGCAAAGGATTCTGGGTAACAGAACCTGGTCAGAGCCCCGCAAGTCACCCCATCTTGGATTCCCCTAGGTCTCTAGTTTTCAAACATGCACAGGTTTGGTAGGTTTCCCTAGGTGCCGGCTGAGCTAGAGGCCAAAATCTACAGGAAGGCACTTTGCAAAAAACACCTCTGTTTTCTTTCAAAATATTTGATGTGTCCACGTTGCGTTTTGGGGCATTTCCTGTCGCGGGCGCTAGGCCTACCCACACAAGTGAGGTATCATTTTTATCGGGAGGCTTGGGGGGACGCTAGGTGGTAGGAAATTTGTGGCTCCTCTCAGAATCCAGAACTTTCTGTCACCGAAATGTGAGGAAAACTTGTTTTTTTAGCCACTTTTTGAGGTTTGCAAAGGATTCTGGGTAACAGAACCTGGTCAGAGCCCCGCAAGTCACCCCATCTTGGATTCCCCTAGGTCTCTAGTTTTAAAAAATGCACAGGTTTGGTAGGTTTCCCTAGGTGCCGGCTGAGCTAGAGGCCAAAATCTACAGGTAGGCACTTTGCAAAAAACACCTCTGTTTTCTTTCCAAAAATTTGATGTGTCCACGTTGCGTTTTGGGGCATTTCCTGTCGCGGGCGCTAGGCCTACCCACACAAGTGAGGTATCATTTTTATCGGGAGACTTGGGGGGATGCTGGGTGGAAGGAAATTTGTGGCTCCTCTCAGATTCCAGAACTTTCTGTCACCGAAATGTGAGGAAAACCTGTTTTTTTGCCACTTTTTGAGGTTTGCAAAGGATTCTGGGTAACAGAACCTGGTCAGAGCCCCGCAAGTCACCCCATCTTGGATTCCCCTAGGTCTCTAGTTTTCAAAAATGCACAGGTTTGGTAGGTTTCCCTACGTGCCGGCTGAGCTAGAGGCCAAAATCTACAGGTAGGCACTTTGCAAAAAACACCTCTGTTTTCTTTCAAAATATTTGATGTGTCCACGTTGCGTTTTGGGGCATTTCCTGTTGCGGGTGCTAGCCCTACCCACACAAGTGAGGTATCATTTTTATCGGGAGACTTGGGGGGACGCTGGGTGGAAGGAAATTTGTGGCTCCTCTCAGAATCCAGAAATTTCTGTCACCGAAATGTGAGGAAATATTGTTTTTGTAGCCACTTTTTGAGGTTTGCAAAGGATTCTGGGTAACAGAACCTGGTCAGAGCCCCGCAAGTCACCCCATCTTGGATTCCCCTAGGTCTCTAGTTTTCAAAAATGCACAGGTTTGGTGGGTTTCCCTAGGTGCCAGCTGAGCTAGAGGCCAAAATGTACAGGCAGGCACTTTGCAAAAAACAGCTGTGTTTTCTGTCAAAAAATGGGATGTGTCCACGTTGTGTTTTGGGGCATTTCCTGTCGCGGGCGCTAGGCCTACCCACACAAGTGAGGTATCATTTTTATCGGGAGACTTGGGGGGACGCTGGGTGGAAGGAAATTTGTAGCTCCTCTCAGATTCCAGAACTTTCTGTCACCAAAATGTGAGGAAAACTTGTTTTTATAGCCACTTTTTGAGGTTTGCAAAGGATTCTGGGTAACAGAACCTGGTCAGAGCCCCGCAAGTCACCCCATCTTGGATTCCCCTAGGTCTCTAGTTTTCAAAAATGCACAGGTTTGGTAGGTTTCCCTAGGTGCCGGCTGAGCTAGAGGCCAAAATCTACAGGTAGGCACTTTGCAAAAAACACCTCTGTTTTCTTTCCAAAAATTTGATGTGTCCACGTTGCGTTTTGGGGCATTTCCTGTCGCGGGCGCTAGGCCTACCCACACAAGTGAGATATCATTTTTATCGGGAGACTTGGGGGGACGCTGGGTGGAAGGATATTTGAGGCTCCTCTCAGATTCCAGAACTTTCTGTCACCGAAATGTGAGTAAAACATTTTTTGTTTGACACTTTTTGAGGTTTGCAAAGGATTCTGGGTAACAGAACCTGGTCAGAGCCCCGCAAGTCACCCCATCTTGGATTCCCCTAGGTCTCTAGTTTTCAAAAATGCACAGGTTTGGTAGGTTTCCCTAGGTGCCGGCTGAGCTAGATGCCAAAATGTACAGGCAGGCACTTTGCAAAAAACAGCTGTGTTTTCTGTCAAAAAATGGGATGTGTCCACGTTGTGTTTTGGGGCATTTCCTGTCGCGGGCGCTAGGCCTACCCACACAAGTGAGGTATCATTTTTATCGGGAGACTTGGGGGGACGCTGGGTGGATGGAAATTTGTGGCTCCTTTCAGATTCCAGAACTTTCTGTCACCGAATTGTGAGGAAAACTTGTTTTTTTAGCCACTTTTTGAGGTTTGCAAAGGATTCTGGGTAAGAGAACCTGGTCAGAGCCCCGCATGTCACCCCATCTTGGATTCCCCTAGGTCTCTAGTTTTCAAAAATGCACAGGTTTGGTAGGTTTCCCTAGGTGCCGGCTGAGCTAGAGGCCAAAATCTACAGGTAGGCACTTTGCAAAAAACACCTCTGTTTTCTTTCCAAAAATTTGATGTGTCCACGTTGCGTTTTGGGGCATTTCCTGTCGCGGGCGCTAGGCCTACCCACACAAATGAGGTATCATTTTTATCGGGAGACTTGGGGGGACGCTGGGTGGAAGGAAATTTGTGGCTCCTCTCAGATTCCAGAACTTTCTGTCACCGAAATGTGAGGAAAACCTGTTTTTTTGCCACTTTTTGAGGTTTGCAAAGGATTCTGGGTAACAGAACCTGGTCAGAGCCCCGCAAGTCACCCCATCTTGGATTCCCCTAGGTCTCTAGTTTTCAAAAATGCACAGGTTTGGTAGGTTTCCCTAGGTGCCGGCTGAGCTAGAGGCCAAAGTCTTCAGGTGGGCACTTTGCAAAAAACACCTCTGTTTTCTTTCAAAATATTTGATGTGTCCACGTTGCGTTTTGGGGCATTTCCTGTCGCGGGCGCTAGGCCTACCCACACAAGTGAGGTATCATTTTTATCGGGAGACTTGGGGGGACGCTGGGTGGAAGGAAATTTGTGGCTCCTCTCAGATTCCAGAACTTTCTGTCACCGAAATGTGAGGAAAACTTGTTTTTATAGCCACTTTTTGAGGTTTGCAAAGGATTCTGGGTAACAGAACCTGGTCAGAGCCCCGCAAGTCACCCCATCTTGGATTACCCTAGGTCTCTAGTTTTAAAAAATGCACAGGTTTGGTAGGTTTCCCTAGGTGCCGGCTGAGCTAGAGGCCAAAATCTACAGGTAGGCACTGTGGAAAAAACACCTCTGTTTTCTTTCCAAAAATTTGATGTGTCCACGTTGCGTTTTGGGGCATTTCCTGTCGCGGGCGCTAGGCCTACCCACACAAGTGAGGTATCATTTTTATCGGGAGACTTGGGGGGACGCTGGGTGGAAGGAAATTTGTGGCTCCTCTCAGATTCCAGAACTTTCTGTCACCGAAATGTGAGGAAAACCTGTTTTTTTGCCACTTTTTGAGGTTTGCAAAGGATTCTGGGTAACAGAACCTGGTCAGAGCCCCGCGAGTCACCCCATCTTGGATTCCCCTAGGTCTCTAGTTTTCAGAAATGCACAGGTTTGGTAGGTTTCCCTAGGTGCTGGCTGAGCTAGAATCCAAAATCTACAGGTAGGCACTTTGCAAAAAACACCTCTGTTTTCTTTCCAAAAATTTGATGTGTCCACGTTGCGTTTTGGGGCATTTCCTGTCGCGGGCGCTAGGCCTACCCACACAAGTGAGGTATCATTTTTATCGGGAGACTTGGGGGGACGCTGGGTGGAAGGAAATTTGTGGCTCCTCTCAGATTCCAGAACTTTCTGTCACCGAAATGTGAGGAAAACTTGTTTTTATAGCCACTTTTTGAGGTTTGCAAAGGATTCTGGGTAACAGAACCTGGTCAGAGCCCCGCAAGTCACCCCATCTTGGATTCCCCTAGGTCTCTAGTTTTCAAAAATGCACAGGTTTGGTAGGTTTCCCTAGGTGCCGGCTGAGCTAGAGGCCAAAGTCTTCAGGTGGGCACTTTGCAAAAAACACCTCTGTTTTCTTTCAAAATATTTGATGTGTCCACGTTGCGTTTTGGGGCATTTCCTGACGCGGGCGCTAGGCCTACCCACACAAGTGAGGTATCATTTTTATCGGGAGACTTGGGGGGACGCTGGGTGGAAGGAAATTTGTGGCTCCTCTCAGAATCCAGAACTTTCTGTCACCGAAATGTGAGGAAAACTTGTTTTTGTAGCCACTTTTTGAGGTTTGCAAAGGATTCTGGGTAACAGAACCTGGTCAGAGCCCCGCAAGTCACCCCATCTTGGATTCCCCTAGGTCTCTAGTTTTCAAAAATGCACAGGTTTGGTAGGTTTCCCTACGTGCCGGCTGAGCTAGAGGCCAAAATCTACAGGTAGGCACTTTGCAAAAAACACCTCTGTTTTCTTTCAAAATATTTGATGTGTCCACGTTGCGTTTTGGGGTATTTCCTGTTGCGGGCGCTAGCCCTACCCACACAAGTGAGGTATCATTTTTATCGGGAGACTTGGGGGGACGCTGGGTGGAAGGAAATTTGTAGCTCCTCTCAGATTCCAGAACTTTCTGTCACCGAAATGTGAGGAAAACTTGTTTTTATAGCCACTTTTTGAGGTTTGCAAAGGATTCTGGGTAACAGAACCTGGTCAGAGCCCCGCAAGTCACCCCATCTTGGATTCCCCTAGGTCTCTAGTTTTCAAAAATGCACAGGTTTGGTAGGTTTCCCTAGGTGCCGGCTGAGCTAGAGGCCAAAGTCTTCAGGTGGGCACTTTGCAAAAAACACCTCTGTTTTCTTTCAAAATATTTGATGTGTCCACGTTGCGTTTTGGGGCATTTCCTGTCGCGGGCGCTAGGCCTACCCACACAAGTGAGGTATCATTTTTATCGGGAGACTTGGGGGGACGCTGGGTGGAAGGAAATTTGTGGCTCCTCTCAGAATCCAGAACTTTCTGTCACCGAAATGTGAGGAAAACTTGTTTTTGTAGCCACTTTTTGAGGTTTGCAAAGGATTCTGGGTAACAGAACCTGGTCAGAGCCCCACAAGTCACCCCATCTTGGATTCCCCTAGGTCTCTAGTTTTCAAAAATGCACAGGTTTGGTGGGTTTCCCTAGGTGCCGGCTGAGCTAGAGGCCAAAATCTACAGGTAGGCACTTTGCAAAAAACACCTCTGTTTTCTTTCCAAAAATTTGATGTGTCCACGTTGCGTTTTGGGGCATTTCCTGTCGCGGGCGCTAGGCCTACCCACACAAGTGAGGTATCATTTTTATCGGGAGACTTGGGGGGACGCTGGGTGGAAGGAAATTTGTGGCTCCTCTCAGATTCCAGAACTTTCTGTCACCGAAATGTGAGGAAAACTTGTTTTTATAGCCACTTTTTGAGGTTTGCAAAGGATTCTGGGTAACAGAACCTGGTCAGAGCCCCGCAAGTCACCCCATCTTGGATTCCCCTAGGTCTCTAGTTTTTAAAAATGCACAGGTTTGGTAGGTTTCCCTAGGTGCCGGCTGAGCTAGAGGCCAAAATCTACAGGTAGGCACTTTGCAAAAAACACCTCTGTTTTCTTTCCAAAAATTTGATGTGTCCACGTTGCGTTTTGGGGCATTTCCTGTCACGGGCGCTAGGCCTACCCACACAAGTGAGGTATCATTTTTATCGGGAGACTTGGGGGGACGGTGGGTGGAAGGAAATTTGTGGCTCCTCTCAGATTCCAGAACTTTCTGTCACCGAAATGTGAGGAAAACCTGTTTTTTTGCCACTTTTTGAGGTTTGCAAAGGATTCCGGGTAACAGAACCTGGTCAGAGCCCCGCAAGTCACCCCATCTTGGATTCCCCTAGGTCTCTAGTTTTCAAAAATGCACAGGTTTGGTAGGTTTCCCTAGGTGCCGGCTGAGCTAGAGGCCAAAATCTACAGGTAGGCACTTTGCAAAAAACACCTCTGTTTTCTTTCAAAATATTTGATGTGTCCACGTTGCGTTTTGGGGCATTTCCTGTCGCGGGCGCTAGGCCTACCCACACAAGTGAGGTATCATTTTTATCGGGAGACTTGGGGAGACGCTGGGTGGAAGGAAACTTGTGGCTCCTCTCAGAATCCAGAACTTTCTGTCACCGAAATGTGAGGAAAACTTGTTTTTGTAGCCACTTTTTGAGGTTTGCAAAGGATTCTGGGTAACAGAACCTGCTCAGAGCCCCGCAAGTCACCCCATCTTGGATTCCCCTAGCTCTCTAGTTTTAAAAAATGCACAGGTTTGGTAGGTTTCCCTAGGTGCCGGCTGAGCTAGAGGCCAAAATCTACAGGTAGGCACTTTGCAAAAAACACCTCTGTTTTCTTTCCAAAAATTTGATGTGTCCACGTTGCGTTTTGGGGCATTTCCTGTCGCGGGCGCTAGGCCTACCCACACAAGTGAGGTATCATTTTTATCGGGAGACTTGGGGGGATGCTGGGTGGAAGGAAATTTGTGGCTCCTCTCAGATTCCAGAACATTCTGTCACCGAAATGTGAGGAAAACCTGTTTTTTTGCCACTTTTTGAGGTTTGCAAAGGATTCTGGGTAACAGAACCTGGTCAGAGCCCCGCAAGTCACCCCATCTTGGATTCCCCTAGGTCTCTAGTTTTAAAAAATGCACAGGTTTGGTAGGTTTCCCTACGTGCCGGCTGAGCTAGAGGCCAAAATCTACAGGTAGGCACTTTGCAAAAAACACCTCTGTTTTCTTTCAAAATATTTGATGTGTCCACGTTGCGTTTTGGGGCATTTCCTGTTGCGGGCGCTAGCCCTACCCACACAAGTGAGGTATCATTTTTATCGGGAGACTTGGGGGGACGCTGGGTGGAAGGAAATTTGTGGCTCTTCTCAGAATCCAGAAATTTCTGTCACCGAAATGTGAGGAAATATTGTTTTTGTAGCCACTTTTTGAGGTTTGCAAAGGATTCTGGGTAACAGAACCTGGTCAGAGCCCCGCAAGTCACCCCATCTTGGATTCCCCTAGGTCTCTAGTTTTAAAAAATGCACAGGTTTGGTAGGTTTCCCTAGGTGCCAGCTGAGCTAGAGGCCAAAATGTACAGGCAGGCACTTTGCAAAAAACAGCTGTGTTTTCTGTCAAAAAATGGGATGTGTCCACGTTGTGTTTTGGGGCATTTCCTGTCGCGGGCGCTAGGCCTACCCACACAAGTGAGGTATCATTTTTATCGGGAGACTTGGGGGGACGCTGGGGGGAAGGAAATTTGTGGCACCTCTCAGAATCCAGAACTTTCTGTCACCAAAATGTGAGGAAAACTTGTTTTTTTTGCCACTTTTTGAGGTTTGCAAAGGATTCTGGGTAACAGAACCTGGTCAGAGCCCCGCAAGTCACGCCATCTTGGATTCCCCTAGGTCTCTAGTTTTCAAGAATGCACAGGTTTTGTAGGTTTCCCTAGGTGCCGGCTGGGCTAGAGGCCAAAATCTACAGGTAGGCACTTTGCAAAAAACACCTCTGTTTTCTTTCCAAAAATTTGATGTGTCCACGTTGCGTTTTGGGGCATTTCGTGTCGCGGGCGCTAGGCCTACCCACACAAGTGAGGTATCATTTTTATCGGGAGACTTGGGGGGATGCTGGGTGGAAGGAAATTTGTGGCACCTCTCAGAATCCAGAACTTTCTGTCACCAAAATGTGAGGAAAACCTGTTTTTTTTTGCCACTTTTTGAGGTTTGCAAAGGATTCTGGGTAACAGAACCTGGTCAGAGCCCCGCAAGTCACCCCATCTTGGATTCCCCTAGGTCTCTAGTTTTCAAACATGCACAGGTTTGGTAGGTTTCCCTAGGTGCCGGCTGAGCTAGAGGCCAAAATCTACAGGAAGGCACTTTGCAAAAAACACCTCTGTTTTCTTTCAAAATATTTGATGTGTCCACGTTGCGTTTTGGGGCATTTCCTGTCGCGGGCGCTAGGCCTACCCACACAAGTGAGGTATCATTTTTATCGGGAGGCTTGGGGGGACGCTAGGTGGTAGGAAATTTGTGGCTCCTCTCAGAATCCAGAACTTTCTGTCACCGAAATGTGAGGAAAACTTGTTTTTTTAGCCACTTTTTGAGGTTTGCAAAGGATTCTGGGTAACAGAACCTGGTCAGAGCCCCGCAAGTCACCCCATCTTGGATTCCCCTAGGTCTCTAGTTTTAAAAAATGCACAGGTTTGGTAGGTTTCCCTAGGTGCCGGCTGAGCTAGAGGCCAAAATCTACAGGTAGGCACTTTGCAAAAAACACCTCTGTTTTCTTTCCAAAAATTTGATGTGTCCACGTTGCGTTTTGGGGCATTTCCTGTCGCGGGCGCTAGGCCTACCCACACAAGTGAGGTATCATTTTTATCGGGAGACTTGGGGGGATGCTGGGTGGAAGGAAATTTGTGGCTCCTCTCAGATTCCAGAACTTTCTGTCACCGAAATGTGAGGAAAACTTGTTTTTATAGCCACTTTTTGAGGTTTGCAAAGGATTCTGGGTAACAGAACCTGGTCAGAGCCCCGCAAGTCACCCCATCTTGGATTCCCCTAGGTCTCTAGTTTTAAAAAATGCACAGGTTTGGTAGGTTTCCCTAGGTGCCGGCTGAGCTAGAGGCCAAAATCTACAGGTAGGCACTTTGCAAAAAACACCTCTGTTTTCTTTCCAAAAATTTGATGTGTCCACGTTGCGTTTTGGGGCATTTCCTGTCGCGGGCGCTAGGCCTACCCACACAAGTGAGGTATCATTTTTATCGGGAGACTTGGGGGGATGCTGGGTGGAAGGAAATTTGTGGCTCCTCTCAGATTCCAGAACTTTCTGTCACCGAAATGTGAGGAAAACCTGTTTTTTTGCCACTTTTTGAGGTTTGCAAAGGATTCTGGGTAACAGAACCTGGTCAGAGCCCCGCAAGTCACCCCATCTTGGATTCCCCTAGGTCTCTAGTTTTCAAAAATGCACAGGTTTGGTAGGTTTCCCTACGTGCCGGCTGAGCTAGAGGCCAAAATCTACAGGTAGGCACTTTGCAAAAAACACCTCTGTTTTCTTTCAAAATATTTGATGTGTCCACGTTGCGTTTTGGGGCATTTCCTGTTGCGGGTGCTAGCCCTACCCACACAAGTGAGGTATCATTTTTATCGGGAGACTTGGGGGGACGCTGGGTGGAAGGAAATTTGTGGCTCCTCTCAGAATCCAGAAATTTCTGTCACCGAAATGTGAGGAAATATTGTTTTTGTAGCCACTTTTTGAGGTTTGCAAAGGATTCTGGGTAACAGAACCTGGTCAGAGCCCCGCAAGTCACCCCATCTTGGATTCCCCTAGGTCTCTAGTTTTCAAAAATGCACAGGTTTGGTGGGTTTCCCTAGGTGCCAGCTGAGCTAGAGGCCAAAATGTACAGGCAGGCACTTTGCAAAAAACAGCTGTGTTTTCTGTCAAAAAATGGGATGTGTCCACGTTGTGTTTTGGGGCATTTCCTGTCGCGGGCGCTAGGCCTACCCACACAAGTGAGGTATCATTTTTATCGGGAGACTTGGGGGGACGGTGGGTGGAAGGAAATTTGTAGCTCCTCTCAGATTCCAGAACTTTCTGTCACCAAAATGTGAGGAAAACTTGTTTTTATAGCCACTTTTTGAGGTTTGCAAAGGATTCTGGGTAACAGAACCTGGTCAGAGCCCCGCAAGTCACCCCATCTTGGATTCCCCTAGGTCTCTAGTTTTCAAAAATGCACAGGTTTGGTAGGTTTCCCTAGGTGCCGGCTGAGCTAGAGGCCAAAATCTACAGGTAGGCACTTTGCAAAAAACACCTCTGTTTTCTTTCCAAAAATTTGATGTGTCCACGTTGCGTTTTGGGGCATTTCCTGTCGCGGGCGCTAGGCCTACCCACACAAGTGAGATATCATTTTTATCGGGAGACTTGGGGGGACGCTGGGTGGAAGGATATTTGAGGCTCCTCTCAGATTCCAGAACTTTCTGTCACCGAAATGTGAGTAAAACATTTTTTGTTTGACACTTTTTGAGGTTTGCAAAGGATTCTGGGTAACAGAACCTGGTCAGAGCCCCGCAAGTCACCCCATCTTGGATTCCCCTAGGTCTCTAGTTTTCAAAAATGCACAGGTTTGGTAGGTTTCCCTAGGTGCCGGCTGAGCTAGATGCCAAAATGTACAGGCAGGCACTTTGCAAAAAACAGCTGTGTTTTCTGTCAAAAAATGGGATGTGTCCACGTTGTGTTTTGGGGCATTTCCTGTCGCGGGCGCTAGGCCTACCCACACAAGTGAGGTATCATTTTTATCGGGAGACTTGGGGGGACGCTGGGTGGATGGAAATTTGTGGCTCCTTTCAGATTCCAGAACTTTCTGTCACCGAATTGTGAGGAAAACTTGTTTTTTTAGCCACTTTTTGAGGTTTGCAAAGGATTCTGGGTAAGAGAACCTGGTCAGAGCCCCGCATGTCACCCCATCTTGGATTCCCCTAGGTCTCTAGTTTTCAAAAATGCACAGGTTTGGTAGGTTTCCCTAGGTGCCGGCTGAGCTAGAGGCCAAAATCTACAGGTAGGCACTTTGCAAAAAACACCTCTGTTTTCTTTCCAAAAATTTGATGTGTCCACGTTGCGTTTTGGGGCATTTCCTGTCGCGGGCGCTAGGCCTACCCACACAAATGAGGTATCATTTTTATCGGGAGACTTGGGGGGACGCTGGGTGGAAGGAAATTTGTGGCTCCTCTCAGATTCCAGAACTTTCTGTCACCGAAATGTGAGGAAAACCTGTTTTTTTGCCACTTTTTGAGGTTTGCAAAGGATTCTGGGTAACAGAACCTGGTCAGAGCCCCGCAAGTCACCCCATCTTGGATTCCCCTAGGTCTCTAGTTTTCAAAAATGCACAGGTTTGGTAGGTTTCCCTAGGTGCCGGCTGAGCTAGAGGCCAAAGTCTTCAGGTGGGCACTTTGCAAAAAACACCTCTGTTTTCTTTCAAAATATTTGATGTGTCCACGTTGCGTTTTGGGGCATTTCCTGTCGCGGGCGCTAGGCCTACCCACACAAGTGAGGTATCATTTTTATCGGGAGACTTGGGGGGACGCTGGGTGGAAGGAAATTTGTGGCTCCTCTCAGATTCCAGAACTTTCTGTCACCGAAATGTGAGGAAAACTTGTTTTTATAGCCACTTTTTGAGGTTTGCAAAGGATTCTGGGTAACAGAACCTGGTCAGAGCCCCGCAAGTCACCCCATCTTTAATTACCCTAGGTCTCTAGTTTTAAAAAATGCACAGGTTTGGTAGGTTTCCCTAGGTGCCGGCTGAGCTAGAGGCCAAAATCTACAGGTAGGCACTGTGGAAAAAACACCTCTGTTTTCTTTCCAAAAATTTGATGTGTCCACGTTGCGTTTTGGGGCATTTCCTGTCGCGGGCGCTAGGCCTACCCACACAAGTGAGGTATCATTTTTATCGGGAGACTTGGGGGGATGCTGGGTGGAAGGAAATTTGTGGCTCCTCTCAGATTCCAGAACTTTCTGTCACCGAAATGTGAGGAAAACCTGTTTTTTTGCCACTTTTTGAGGTTTGCAAAGGATTCTGGGTAACAGAACCTGGTCAGAGCCCCGCATGTCACCCCATCTTGGATTCCCCTAGGTCTCTAGTTTTCAAAAATGCACAGGTTTGGTAGGTTTCCCTAGGTGCCGGCTGAGCTAGAGGCCAAAATCTACAGGTAGGCACTTTGCAAAAAACACCTCTGTTTTCTTTCCAAAAATTTGATGTGTCCACGTTGCGTTTTGGGGCATATCCTGTTGCGGGCGCTAGGCCTACCCACACAAGTGAGGTATCATTTTTATCGGGAGACTTGGGGGGACGCTGGGTGGAAGGAAATTTGTGGCTCCTCTCAGATTCCAGAACTTTTTGTCACCGAAATGTGAGGAAAACCTGTTTTTTTGCCACTTTTTGAGGTTTGCAAAGGATTCTGGGTAACAGAACCTGGTCAGAGCCCCGCAAGTCACCCCATCTTGGATTCCCCTAGGTCTCTAGTTTTCAAAAATGCACAGGTTTGGTAGGTTTCCCTAGGTGCCGGCTGAGCTAGAGGCCAAAGTCTTCAGGTGGGCACTTTGCAAAAAACACCTCTGTTTTCTTTCAAAATATTTGATGTGTCCACGTTGCGTTTTGGGGCATTTCCTGTCGCGGGCGCTAGGCCTACCCACACAAGTGAGGTATCATTTTTATCGGGAGACTTGGGGGGACGCTGGGTGGAAGGAAATTTGTGGCTCCTCTCAGAATCCAGAACTTTCTGTCACCGAAATGTGAGGAAAACTTGTTTTTGTAGCCACTTTTTGAGGTTTGCAAAGGATTCTGGGTAACAGAACCTGGTCAGAGCCCCACAAGTCACCCCATCTTGGATTCCCCTAGGTCTCTAGTTTTCAAAAATGCACAGGTTTGGTAGGTTTCCCCCGGTGCCGGCTGAGCTAGAGGCCAAAATCTACAGGTAGGCACTTTGCAAAAAACACCTCTGTTTTCTTTCCAAAAATTTGATGTGTCCACGTTGCGTTTTGGGGCATTTCCTGTCGCGGGCGCTAGGCCTACCCACACAAGTGAGGTATCATTTTTATCGGGAGACTTGGGGGGACGCTGGGTGGAAGGAAATTTGTAGCTCCTCTCAGATTCCAGAACTTTCTGTCACCGAAATGTGAGGAAAACTTGTTTTTATAGCCACTTTTTGAGGTTTGCAAAGGATTCTGGGTAACAGAACCTGGTCAGAGCCCTGCAAGTCACCCCATCTTGGATTCCCCTAGGTCTCTAGTTTTTAAAAATGCACAGGTTTGGTAGGTTTCCCTAGGTGCCGGCTGAGCTAGAGGCCAAAATCTACAGGTAGGCACTTTGCAAAAAACACCTCTGTTTTCTTTCCAAAAATTTGATGTGTCCACGTTGCGTTTTGGGGCATTTCCTGTCACGGGCGCTAGGCCTACCCACACAAGTGAGGTATCATTTTTATCGGGAGACTTGGGGGGACGCTGGGTGGAAGGAAATTTGTGGCTCCTCTCAGATTCCAGAACTTTCTGTCACCGAAATGTGAGGAAAACCTGTTTTTTTGCCACTTTTTGAGGTTTGCAAAGGATTCTGGGTAACAGAACCTGGTCAGAGCCCCGCAAGTCACCCCATCTTGGATTCCCCTAGGTCTCTAGTTTTCAAAAATGCACAGGTTTGGTAGGTTTCCCTAGGTGCCGGCTGAGCTAGAGCCCAAAATCTAGAGGTAGGCACTTTGCAAAAAACACCTCTGTTTTCTTTCAAAATATTTGATGTGTCCACGTTGCGTTTTGGGGCATTTCCTGTCGCGGGCGCTAGGCCTACCCACACAAGTGAGGTATCATTTTTATCGGGAGACTTGGGGGGACTCTGGGTGGAAGGAAACTTGTGGCTCCTCTCAGAATCCAGAACTTTCTGTCACCGAAATGTGAGGAAAACTTGTTTTTGTAGCCACTTTTTGAGGTTTGCAAAGGATTCTGGGTAACAGAACCTGGTCAGAGCCGCACAAGTCACCCCATCTTGGATTCCCCTAGGTCTCTAGTTTTAAAAAATGCACAGGTTTGGTAGGTTTCCCTAGGTGCCGGCTGAGCTAGAGGCCAAAATCTACAGGTAGGCACTTTGCAAAAAACACCTCTGTTTTCTTTCCAAAAATTTGATGTGTCCACGTTGCGTTTTGGGGCATTTCCTGTCGCGGGCGCTAGGCCTACCCACACAAGTGAGGTATCATTTTTATCGGGAGACTTGGGGGGACGCTGGGTGGAAGGAAATTTGTGGCTCCTCTCAGATTCCAGAACTTTCTGTCACCGAAATGTGAGGAAAACTTGTTTTTGTAGCCACTTTTTGAGGTTTGCAAAGGATTCTGGGTAACAGAACCTGGTCAGAGCCCCACAAGTCACCCCATCTTGGATTCCCCTAGGTCTCTAGTTTTAAAAAATGCACAGGTTTGGTAGGTTTCCCTAGGTGCCGGCTGAGCTAGAGGCCAAAATCTACAGGTAGGCACTTTGCAAAAAACACCTCTGTTTTCTTTCCAAAAATTTGATGTGTCCACGTTGCGTTTTGGGGCATTTCCTGTCGCGGGCGCTAGGCCTACCCACACAAGTGAGGTATCATTTTTATCGGGAGACTTGGGGGGACGCTGGGTGGAAGGAAATTTGTGGCTCCTCTCAGATTCCAGAACTTTCTGTCACCGAAATGTGAGGAAAACTTGTTTTTATAGCCACTTTTTGAGGTTTGCAAAGGATTCTGGGTAACAGAACCTGGTCAGAGCCCCGCAAGTCACCCCATCTTGGATTCCCCTAGGTCTCTAGTTTTTAAAAATGCACAGGTTTGGTAGGTTTCCCTAGGTGCCGGCTGAGCTAGAGGCCAAAATCTACAGGTAGGCACTTTGCAAAAAACACCTCTGTTTTCTTTCCAAAAATTTGATGTGTCCACGTTGCGTTTTGGGGCATTTCCTGTCACGGGCGCTAGGCCTACCCACACAAGTGAGGTATCATTTATATTGGGAGACTTGGGGGGACGCTGGGTGGAAGGAAACTTGTGGCTCCTCTCAGAATCCAGAACTTTCTGTCACCGAAATGTGAGGAAAACTTGTTTTTGTAGCCACTTTTTGAGGTTTGCTAAGGATTCTGGGTAACAGAACCTGGTCAGAGCCGCACAAGTCACCCCATCTTGGATTCCCCTAGGTCTCTAGTTTTAAAAAATGCACAGGTTTGGTAGGTTTCTCTAGGTGCCGGCTGAGCTAGAGGCCAAAATCTACAGGTAGGCACTTTGCAAAAAACACCTCTGTTTTCTTTCCAAAAATTTGATGTGTCCACGTTGCGTTTTGGGGCATTTCCTGTCGCGGGCGCTAGGCCTACCCACACAAGTGAGGTATCATTTTTATCGGGAGACTTGGGGGGACGCTGGGTGGAAGGAAATTTGTGGCTCCTCTCAAAATCCAGAACTTTCTGTCACCGAAATGTGAGGAAAACTTGTTTTTGTAGCCACTTTTTGAGGTTTGCAAAGGATTCTGGGTAACAGAACCTGGTCAGAGCCCCACAAGTCACCCCATCTTGGATTCCCCTAGGTCTCTAGTTTTCAAAAATGCACAGGTTTGGTAGGTTTCCCCCGGTGCCGGCTGAGCTAGAGGCCAAAGTCTTCAGGTGGGCACTTTGCAAAAAACACCTCTGTTTTCTTTCAAAATATTTGATGTGTCCACGTTGCGTTTTGGGGCATTTCCTGTCGCGGGCGCTAGGCCTACCCACACAAGTGAGGTATCATTTTTATCGGGAGACTTGGGGGGACGCTGGGTGGAAGGAAATTTGTGGCTCCTCTCAGAATCCAGAACTTTCTGTCACCGAAATGTGAGGAAAACTTGTTTTTGTAGCCACTTTTTGAGGTTTGCAAAGGATTCTGGGTAACAGAACCTGGTCAGAGCCCCACAAGTCACCCCATCTTGGATTCCCCTAGGTCTCTAGTTTTCAAAAATGCACAGGTTTGGTAGGTTTCCCCCGGTGCCGGCTGAGCTAGAGGCCAAAATCTACAGGTAGGCACTTTGCAAAAAACACCTCTGTTTTCTTTCCAAAAATTTGATGTGTCCACGTTGCGTTTTGGGGCATTTCCTGTCGCGGGCGCTAGGCCTACCCACACAAGTGAGGTATCATTTTTATCGGGAGACTTGGGGGGACGCTGGGTGGAAGGAAATTTGTGGCTCCTCTCAGATTCCAGAACTTTCTGTCACCGAAATGTGAGGAAAACTTGTTTTTATAGCCACTTTTTGAGGTTTGCAAAGGATTCTGGGTAACAGAACCTGGTCAGAGCCCTGCAAGTCACCCCATCTTGGATTCCCCTAGGTCTCTAGTTTTTAAAAATGCACAGGTTTGGTAGGTTTCCCTAGGTGCCGGCTGAGCTAGAGGCCAAAATCTACAGGTAGGCACTTTGCAAAAAACACCTCTGTTTTCTTTCCAAAAATTTGATGTGTCCACATTGCGTTTTGGGGCATTTCCTGTCGCGGGCGCTAGGCCTACCCACACAAGTGAGGTATCATTTTTATCGGGAGACTTGGGGGGACGCTGGGTGGAAGGAAATTTGTGGCTCCTCTCAGAATCCAGAACTTTCTGTCACCGAAATGTGAGGAAAACTTGTTTTTGTAGCCACTTTTTGAGGTTTGCAAAGGATTCTGGGTAACAGAACCTGGTCAGAGCCCCACAAGTCACCCCATCTTGGATTCCCCTAGGTCTCTAGTTTTCAAAAATGCACAGGTTTGGTAGGTTTCCCCCGGTGCCGGCTGAGCTAGAGGCCAAAGTCTTCAGGTGGGCACTTTGCAAAAAACACCTCTGTTTTCTTTCAAAATATTTGATGTGTCCACGTTGCGTTTTGGGGCATTTCCTGTTGCGGGCGCTAGGCCTACCCACACAAGTGAGGTATCATTTTTATCGGGAGACTTGGGGGGACGCTGGGTGGAAGGAAATTTGTGGCTCCTCTCAGAATCCAGAACTTTCTGTCACCGAAATGTGAGGAAAACTTGTTTTTGTAGCCACTTTTTGAGGTTTGCAAAGGATTCTGGGTAACAGAACCTGGTCAGAGCCCCACAAGTCACCCCATCTTGGATTCCCCTAGGTCTCTAGTTTTCAAAAATGCACAGGTTTGGTAGGTTTCCCCCGGTGCCGGCTGAGCTAGAGGCCAAAATCTACAGGTAGGCACTTTGCAAAAAACACCTCTGTTTTCTTTCCAAAAATTTGATGTGTCCACGTTGCGTTTTGGGGCATTTCCTGTCGCGGGCGCTAGGCCTACCCACACAAGTGAGGTATCATTTTTATCGGGAGACTTGGGGGGACGCTGGGTGGAAGGAAATTTGTGGCTCCTCTCAGATTCCAGAACTTTCTGTCACCGAAATGTGAGGAAAACTTGTTTTTATAGCCACTTTTTGAGGTTTGCAAAGGATTCTGGGTAACAGAACCTGGTCAGAGCCCTGCAAGTCACCCCATCTTGGATTCCCCTAGGTCTCTAGTTTTTAAAAATGCACAGGTTTGGTAGGTTTCCCTAGGTGCCGGCTGAGCTAGAGGCCAAAATCTACAGGTAGGCACTTTGCAAAAAACACCTCTGTTTTCTTTCCAAAAATTTGATGTGTCCACGTTGCGTTTTGGGGCATTTCCTGTCACGGGCGCTAGGCCTACCCACACAAGTGAGGTATCATTTTTATCGGGAGACTTGGGGGGACGCTGGGTGGAAGGAAATTTGTGGCTCCTCTCAGATTCCAGAACTTTCTGTCACCGAAATGTGAGGAAAACCTGTTTTTTTGCCACTTTTTGAGGTTTGCAAAGGATTCTGGGTAACAGAACCTGGTCAGAGCCCCGCAAGTCACCCCATCTTGGATTCCCCTAGGTCTCTAGTTTTCAAAAATGCACAGGTTTGGTAGGTTTCCCTAGGTGCCGGCTGAGCTAGAGCCCAAAATCTAGAGGTAGGCACTTTGCAAAAAACACCTCTGTTTTCTTTCAAAATATTTGATGTGTCCACGATGCGTTTTGGGGCATTTCCTGTCGCGGGCGCTAGGCCTACCCACACAAGTGAGGTATCATTTTTATCGGGAGACTTGGGGGGACTCTGGGTGGAAGGAAACTTGTGGCTCCTCTCAGAATCCAGAACTTTCTGTCACCGAAATGTGAGGAAAACTTGTTTTTGTAGCCACTTTTTGAGGTTTGCAAAGGATTCTGGGTAACAGAACCTGGTCAGAGCCGCACAAGTCACCCCATCTTGGATTCCCCTAGGTCTCTAGTTTTAAAAAATGCACAGGTTTGGTAGGTTTCCCTAGGTGCCGGCTGAGCTAGAGGCCAAAATCTACAGGTAGGCACTTTGCAAAAAACACCTCTGTTTTCTTTCCAAAAATTTGATGTGTCCACGTTGCGTTTTGGGGCATTTCCTGTCGCGGGCGCTAGGCCTACCCACACAAGTGAGGTATCATTTTTATCGGGAGACTTGGGGGGACGCTGGGTGGAAGGAAATTTGTGGCTCCTCTCAGATTCCAGAACTTTCTGTCACCGAAATGTGAGGAAAACTTGTTTTTATAGCCACTTTTTGAGGTTTGCAAAGGATTCTGGGTAACAGAACCTGGTCAGAGCCCCGCAAGTCACCCCATCTTGGATTCCCCTAGGTCTCTAGTTTTCAAAAATGCACAGGTTTGGTAGGTTTCCCTAGGTGCCAGCTGAGCTAGAGGCCAAAGTCTTCAGGTGGGCACTTTGCAAAAAACACCTCTGTTTTCTTTCAAAATATTTGATGTGTCCACGTTGCGTTTTGGGGCATTTCCTGTCGCGGGCGCTAGGCCTACCCACACAAGTGAGGTATCATTTTTATCGGGAGACTTGGGGGGACGCTGGGTGGAAGGAAATTTGTGGCTCCTCTCAGAATCCAGAACTTTCTGTCACCGAAATGTGAGGAAAACTTGTTTTTGTAGCCACTTTTTGAGGTTTGCAAAGGATTCTGGGTAACAGAACCTGGTCAGAGCCCCACAAGTCACCCCATCTTGGATTCCCCTAGGTCTCTAGTTTTAAAAAATGCACAGGTTTGGTAGGTTTCCCTAGGTGCCGGCTGAGCTAGAGGCCAAAATCTACAGGTAGGCACTTTGCAAAAAACACCTCTGTTTTCTTTCCAAAAATTTGATGTGTCCACGTTGCGTTTTGGGGCATTTCCTGTCGCGGGCGCTAGGCCTACCCACACAAGTGAGGTATCATTTTTATCGGGAGACTTGGGGGGACGCTGGGTGGAAGGAAATTTGTGGCTCCTCTCAGATTCCAGAACTTTCTGTCACCGAAATGTGAGGAAAACTTGTTTTTATAGCCACTTTTTGAGGTTTGCAAAGGATTCTGGGTAACAGAACCTGGTCAGAGCCCCGCAAGTCACGCCATCTTGGATTCCCCTAGGTCTCTAGTTTTCAAAAATGCACAGGTTTGGTAGGTTTCCCTAGGTGCCGGCTGAGCTAGAGGCCAAAATCTACAGGTAGGCACTTTGCAAAAAACACCTCTGTTTTCTTTCAAAATATTTGATGTGTCCACGTTGCGTTTTGGGGCATTTCCTGTCACGGGCGCTAGGCCTACCCACACAAGTGAGGTATCATTTTTATCGGGAGACTTGGGGGGACGCTGGGTGGAAGGAAACTTGTGGCTCCTCTCAGAATCCAGAACTTTCTGTCACCGAAATGTGAGGAAAACTTGTTTTTGTTGCCACTTTTTGAGGTTTGCAAAGGATTCTGGGTAACAGAACCTGGTCAGAGCCGCACAAGTCACCCCATCTTGGATTCCCCTAGGTCTCTAGTTTTAAAAAATGCACAGGTTTGGTAGGTTTCCCTAGGTGCCGGCTGAGCTAGAGGCCAAAATCTACAGGTAGGCACTTTGCAAAAAACACCTCTGTTTTCTTTCCAAAAATTTGATGTGTCCACGTTGCGTTTTGGGGCATTTCCTGTCGCGGGCGCTAGGCCTACCCACACAAGTGAGGTATCATTTTTATCGGGAGACTTGGGGGGACGCTGGGTGGAAGGAAATTTGTGGCTCCTCTCAGATTCCAGAACTTTCTGTCACCGAAATGTGAGGAAAACCTGTTTTTTTGCCACTTTTTGAGGTTTGCAAAGGATTCTGGGTAACAGAACCTGGTCAGAGCCCCGCAAGTCACCCCATCTTGGATTCCCCTAGGTCTCTAGTTTTCAAAAATGCACAGGTTTGGTAGGTTTCCCTAGGTGCCGGCTGAGCTAGAGCCCAAAATCTAGAGGTAGGCACTTTGCAAAAAACACCTCTGTTTTCTTTCAAAATATTTGATGTGTCCACGATGCGTTTTGGGGCATTTCCTGTCGCGGGCGCTAGGCCTACCCACACAAGTGAGGTATCATTTTTATCGGGAGACTTGGGGGGACTCTGGGTGGAAGGAAACTTGTGGCTCCTCTCAGAATCCAGAACTTTCTGTCACCGAAATGTGAGGAAAACTTGTTTTTGTAGCCACTTTTTGAGGTTTGCAAAGGATTCTGGGTAACAGAACCTGGTCAGAGCCGCACAAGTCACCCCATCTTGGATTCCCCTAGGTCTCTAGTTTTAAAAAATGCACAGGTTTGGTAGGTTTCCCTAGGTGCCGGCTGAGCTAGAGGCCAAAATCTACAGGTAGGCACTTTGCAAAAAACACCTCTGTTTTCTTTCCAAAAATTTGATGTGTCCACGTTGCGTTTTGGGGCATTTCCTGTCGCGGGCGCTAGGCCTACCCACACAAGTGAGGTATCATTTTTATCGGGAGACTTGGGGGGACGCTGGGTGGAAGGAAATTTGTGGCTCCTCTCAGATTCCAGAACTTTCTGTCACCGAAATGTGAGGAAAACTTGTTTTTATAGCCACTTTTTGAGGTTTGCAAAGGATTCTGGGTAACAGAACCTGGTCAGAGCCCCGCAAGTCACCCCATCTTGGATTCCCCTAGGTCTCTAGTTTTCAAAAATGCACAGGTTTGGTAGGTTTCCCTAGGTGCCAGCTGAGCTAGAGGCCAAAGTCTTCAGGTGGGCACTTTGCAAAAAACACCTCTGTTTTCTTTCAAAATATTTGATGTGTCCACGTTGCGTTTTGGGGCATTTCCTGTCGCGGGCGCTAGGCCTACCCACACAAGTGAGGTATCATTTTTATCGGGAGACTTGGGGGGACGCTGGGTGGAAGGAAATTTGTGGCTCCTCTCAGAATCCAGAACTTTCTGTCACCGAAATGTGAGGAAAACTTGTTTTTGTAGCCACTTTTTGAGGTTTGCAAAGGATTCTGGGTAACAGAACCTGGTCAGAGCCCCACAAGTCACCCCATCTTGGATTCCCCTAGGTCTCTAGTTTTAAAAAATGCACAGGTTTGGTAGGTTTCCCTAGGTGCCGGCTGAGCTAGAGGCCAAAATCTACAGGTAGGCACTTTGCAAAAAACACCTCTGTTTTCTTTCCAAAAATTTGATGTGTCCACGTTGCGTTTTGGGGCATTTCCTGTCGCGGGCGCTAGGCCTACCCACACAAGTGAGGTATCATTTTTATCGGGAGACTTGGGGGGACGCTGGGTGGAAGGAAATTTGTGGCTCCTCTCAGATTCCAGAACTTTCTGTCACCGAAATGTGAGGAAAACTTGTTTTTATAGCCACTTTTTGAGGTTTGCAAAGGATTCTGGGTAACAGAACCTGGTCAGAGCCCCGCAAGTCACGCCATCTTGGATTCCCCTAGGTCTCTAGTTTTCAAAAATGCACAGGTTTGGTAGGTTTCCCTAGGTGCCGGCTGAGCTAGAGGCCAAAATCTACAGGTAGGCACTTTGCAAAAAACACCTCTGTTTTCTTTCAAAATATTTGATGTGTCCACGTTGCGTTTTGGGGCATTTCCTGTCACGGGCGCTAGGCCTACCCACACAAGTGAGGTATCATTTTTATCGGGAGACTTGGGGGGACGCTGGGTGGAAGGAAACTTGTGGCTCCTCTCAGAATCCAGAACTTTCTGTCACCGAAATGTGAGGAAAACTTGTTTTTGTTGCCACTTTTTGAGGTTTGCAAAGGATTCTGGGTAACAGAACCTGGTCAGAGCCGCACAAGTCACCCCATCTTGGATTCCCCTAGGTCTCTAGTTTTAAAAAATGCACAGGTTTGGTAGGTTTCCCTAGGTGCCGGCTGAGCTAGAGGCCAAAATCTACAGGTAGGCACTTTGCAAAAAACACCTCTGTTTTCTTTCCAAAAATTTGATGTGTCCACGTTGCGTTTTGGGGCATTTCCTGTCGCGGGCGCTAGGCCTACCCACACAAGTGAGGTATCATTTTTATCGGGAGACTTGGGGGGACGCTGGGTGGAAGGAAATTTGTGGCTCCTCTCAGATTCCAGAACTTTCTGTCACCGAAATGTGAGGAAAACTTGTTTTTATAGCCACTTTTTGAGGTTTGCAAAGGATTCTGGGTAACAGAACCTGGTCAGAGCCCCGCAAGTCACCCCATCTTGGATTCCCCTAGGTCTCTAGTTTTCAAAAATGCACAGGTTTGGTAGGTTTCCCTAGGTGCCGGCTGAGCTAGAGGCCAAAGTCTTCAGGTGGGCACTTTGCAAAAAACACCTCTGTTTTCTTTCAAAATATTTGATGTGTCCACGTTGCGTTTTGGGGCATTTCCTGTCGCGGGCGCTAGGCCTACCCACACAAGTGAGGTATCATTTTTATCGGGAGACTTGGGGGGACGCTGGGTGGAAGGAAATTTGTGGCTCCTCTCAGAATCCAGAACTTTCTGTCACCGAAATGTGAGGAAAACTTGTTTTTGAAGCCACTTTTTGAGGTTTGCAAAGGATTCTGGGTAACAGAACCTGGTCAGAGCCCCACAAGTCACCCCATCTTGGATTCCCCTAGGTCTCTAGTTTTCAAAAATGCACAGGTTTGGTAGGTTTCCCTAGGTGCCGGCTGAGCTAGAGGCCAAAATCTACAGGTAGGCACTTTGCAAAAAACACCTCTGTTTTCTTTCCAAAAATTTGATGTGTCCACGTTGCGTTTTGGGGCATTTCCTGTCGCGGGCGCTAGGCCTACCCACACAAGTGAGGTATCATTTTTATCGGGAGACTTGGGGGGACGCTGGGTGGAAGGAAATTTGTGGCTCCTCTCAGATTCCAGAACTTTCTGTCACCGAAATGTGAGGAAAACTTGTTTTTATAGCCACTTTTTGAGGTTTGCAAAGGATTCTGGGTAACAGAACCTGGTCAGAGCCCCGCAAGTCACCCCATCTTGGATTCCCCTAGGTCTCTAGTTTTTAAAAATGCACAGGTTTGGTAGGTTTCCCTAGGTGCCGGCTGAGCTAGAGGCCAAAATCTACAGGTAGGCACTTTGCAAAAAACACCTCTGTTTTCTTTCCAAAAATTTGATGTGTCCACGTTGCGTTTTGGGGCATTTCCTGTCACGGGCGCTAGGCCTACCCACACAAGTGAGGTATCATTTTTATCGGGAGACTTGGGGGGACGGTGGGTGGAAGGAAATTTGTGGCTCCTCTCAGATTCCAGAACTTTCTGTCACCGAAATGTGAGGAAAACCAGTTTTTTTGCCACTTTTTGAGGTTTGCAAAGGATTCCGGGTAACAGAACCTGGTCAGAGCCCCGCAAGTCACCCCATCTTGGATTCCCCTAGGTCTCTAGTTTTCAAAAATGCACAGGTTTGGTAGGTTTCCCTAGGTGCCGGCTGAGCTAGAGGCCAAAATCTACAGGTAGGCACTTTGCAAAAAACACCTCTGTTTTCTTTCAAAATATTTGATGTGTCCACGTTGCGTTTTGGGGCATTTCCTGTCGCGGGCGCTAGGCCTACCCACACAAGTGAGATATCATTTTTATCGGGAGACTTGGGGAGACGCTGGGTGGAAGGAAACTTGTGGCTCCTCTCAGAATCCAGAACTTTCTGTCACCGAAATGTGAGGAAAACTTGTTTTTGTAGCCACTTTTTGAGGTTTGCAAAGGATTCTGGGTAACAGAACCTGGTCAGAGCCCCGCAAGTCACCCCATCTTGGATTCCCCTAGGTCTCTAGTTTTAAAAAATGCACAGATTTGGTAGGTTTCCCTAGGTGCCGGCTGAGCTAGAGGCCAAAATCTACAGGTAGGCACTTTGCAAAAAACACCTCTGTTTTCTTTCCAAAAATTTGATGTGTCCACGTTGCGTTTTGGGGCATTTCCTGTCGCGGGCGCTAGGCCTACCCACACAAGTGAGGTATCATTTTTATCGGGAGACTTGGGGGGATGCTGGGTGGAAGGAAATTTGTGGCTCCTCTCAGATTCCAGAACTTTCTGTCACCGAAATGTGAGGAAAACCTGTTTTTTTGCCACTTTTTGAGGTTTGCAAAGGATTCTGGGTAACAGAACCTGGTCAGAGCCCCGCAAGTCACCCCATCTTGGATTCCCCTAGGTCTCTAGTTTTAAAAAATGCACAGGTTTGGTAGGTTTCCCTACGTGCCGGCTGAGCTAGAGGCCAAAATCTACAGGTAGGCACTTTGCAAAAAACACCTCTGTTTTCTTTCAAAATATTTGATGTGTCCACGTTGCGTTTTGGGGCATTTCCTGTTGCGGGCGCTAGCCCTACCCACACAAGTGAGGTATCATTTTTATCGGGAGACTTGGGGGGACGCTGGGTGGAAGGAAATTTGTGGCTCTTCTCAGAATCCAGAAATTTCTGTCACCGAAATGTGAGGAAATATTGTTTTTGTAGCCACTTTTTGAGGTTTGCAAAGGATTCTGGGTAACAGAACCTGGTCAGAGCCCCGCAAGTCACCCCATCTTGGATTCCCCTAGGTCTCTAGTTTTCAAAAATGCACAGGTTTGGTAGGTTTCCCTAGGTGCCAGCTGAGCTAGAGGCCAAAATGTACAGGCAGGCACTTTGCAAAAAACAGCTGTGTTTTCTGTCAAAAAATGGGATGTGTCCACGTTGTGTTTTGGGGCATTTCCTGTCGCGGGCGCTAGGCCTACCCACACAAGTGAGGTATCATTTTTATCGGGAGACTTGGGGGGACGCTGGGTGGAAGGAAATTTGTGGCACCTCTCAGAATCCAGAACTTTCTGTCACCAAAATGTGAGGAAAACTTGTTTTTTTTGCCACTTTTTGAGGTTTGCAAAGGATTCTGGGTAACAGAACCTGGTCAGAGCCCCGCAAGTCACGCCATCTTGGATTCCCCTAGGTCTCTAGTTTTCAAGAATGCACAGGTTTTGTAGGTTTCCCTAGGTGCCGGCTGGGCTAGAGGCCAAAATCTACAGGTAGGCACTTTGCAAAAAACACCTCTGTTTTCTTTCCAAAAATTTGATGTGTCCACGTTGCGTTTTGTGGCATTTCGTGTCGCGGGCGCTAGGCCTACCCACACAAGTGAGGTATCATTTTTATCGGGAGACTTTGGGGGATGCTGGGTGGAAGGAAATTTGTGGCACCTCTCAGAATCCAGAACTTTCTGTCACCAAAATGTGAGGAAAACCTGGTTTTTTTGCCACTTTTTGAGGTTTGCAAAGGATTCTGGGTAACAGAACCTGGTCAGAGCCCCGCAAGTCACCCCATCTTGGATTCCCCTAGGTCTCTAGTTTTTAAACATGCACAGGTTTGGTAGGTTTCCCTAGGTGCCGGCTGAGCTAGAGGCCAAAATCTACAGGAAGGCACTTTGCAAAAAACACCTCTGTTTTCTTTCAAAATATTTGATGTGTCCACGTTGCGTTTTGGGGCATTTCCTGTCGCGGGCGCTAGGCCTACCCACACAAGTGAGGTATCATTTTTATCGGGAGGCTTGGGGGGACGCTAGGTGGTAGGAAATTTGTGGCTCCTCTCAGAATCCAGAACTTTCTGTCACCGAAATGTGAGGAAAACTTGTTTTTTTAGCCACTTTTTGAGGTTTGCAAAGGATTCTGGGTAACAGAACCTGGTCAGAGCCCCGCAAGTCACCCCATCTTGGATTCCCCTAGGTCTCTAGTTTTAAAAAATGCACAGGTTTGGTAGGTTTCCCTAGGTGCCGGCTGAGCTAGAGGCCAAAATCTACAGGTAGGCACTTTGCAAAAAACACCTCTGTTTTCTTTCCAAAAATTTGATGTGTCCACGTTGCGTTTTGGGGCATTTCCTGTCGCGGGCGCTAGGCCTACCCACACAAGTGAGGTATCATTTTTATCGGGAGACTTGGGGGGATGCTGGGTGGAAGGAAATTTGTGGCTCCTCTCAGATTCCAGAACTTTCTGTCACCGAAATGTGAGGAAAACCTGTTTTTTTGCCACTTTTTGAGGTTTGCAAAGGATTCTGGGTAACAGAACCTGGTCAGAGCCCCGCAAGTCACCCCATCTTGGATTCCCCTAGGTCTCTAGTTTTCAAAAATGCACAGGTTTGGTAGGTTTCCCTACGTGCCGGCTGAGCTAGAGGCCAAAATCTACAGGTAGGCACTTTGCAAAAAACACCTCTGTTTTCTTTCAAAATATTTGATGTGTCCACGTTGCGTTTTGGGGCATTTCCTGTTGCGGGTGCTAGCCCTACCCACACAAGTGAGGTATCATTTTTATCGGGAGACTTGGGGGGACGCTGGGTGGAAGGAAATTTGTGGCTCCTCTCAGAATCCAGAAATTTCTGTCACCGAAATGTGAGGAAATATTGTTTTTGTAGCCACTTTTTGAGGTTTGCAAAGGATTCTGGGTAACAGAACCTGGTCAGAGCCCCGCAAGTCACCCCATCTTGGATTCCCCTAGGTCTCTAGTTTTCAAAAATGCACAGGTTTGGTGGGTTTCCCTAGGTGCCAGCTGAGCTAGAGGCCAAAATGTACAGGCAGGCACTTTGCAAAAAACAGCTGTGTTTTCTGTCAAAAAATGGGATGTGTCCACGTTGTGTTTTGGGGCATTTCCTGTCGCGGGCGCTAGGCCTACCCACACAAGTGAGGTATCATTTTTATCGGGAGACTTGGGGGGACGCTGGGTGGAAGGAAATTTGTAGCTCCTCTCAGATTCCAGAACTTTCTGTCACCAAAATGTGAGGAAAACTTGTTTTTATAGCCACTTTTTGAGGTTTGCAAAGGATTCTGGGTAACAGAACCTGGTCAGAGCCCCGCAAGTCACCCCATCTTGGATTCCCCTAGGTCTCTAGTTTTCAAAAATGCACAGGTTTGGTAGGTTTCCCTAGGTGCCGGCTGAGCTAGAGGCCAAAATCTACAGGTAGGCACTTTGCAAAAAACACCTCTGTTTTCTTTCCAAAAATTTGATGTGTCCACGTTGCGTTTTGGGGCATTTCCTGTCGCGGGCGCTAGGCCTACCCACACAAGTGAGATATCATTTTTATCGGGAGACTTGGGGGGACGCTGGGTGGAAGGATATTTGAGGCTCCTCTCAGATTCCAGAACTTTCTGTCACCGAAATGTGAGTAAAACATTTTTTGTTTGACACTTTTTGAGGTTTGCAAAGGATTCTGGGTAACAGAACCTGGTCAGAGCCCCGCAAGTCACCCCATCTTGGATTCCCCTAGGTCTCTAGTTTTCAAAAATGCACAGGTTTGGTAGGTTTCCCTAGGTGCCGGCTGAGCTAGATGCCAAAATGTACAGGCAGGCACTTTGCAAAAAACAGCTGTGTTTTCTGTCAAAAAATGGGATGTGTCCACGTTGTGTTTTGGGGCATTTCCTGTCGCGGGCGCTAGGCCTACCCACACAAGTGAGGTATCATTTTTATCGGGAGACTTGGGGGGACGCTGGGTGGATGGAAATTTGTGGCTCCTTTCAGATTCCAGAACTTTCTGTCACCGAATTGTGAGGAAAACTTGTTTTTTTAGCCACTTTTTGAGGTTTGCAAAGGATTCTGGGTAAGAGAACCTGGTCAGAGCCCCGCATGTCACCCCATCTTGGATTCCCCTAGGTCTCTAGTTTTCAAAAATGCACAGGTTTGGTAGGTTTCCCTAGGTGCCGGCTGAGCTAGAGGCCAAAATCTACAGGTAGGCACTTTGCAAAAAACACCTCTGTTTTCTTTCCAAAAATTTGATGTGTCCACGTTGCGTTTTGGGGCATTTCCTGTCGCGGGCGCTAGGCCTACCCACACAAATGAGGTATCATTTTTATCGGGAGACTTGGGGGGACGCTGGGTGGAAGGAAATTTGTGGCTCCTCTCAGATTCCAGAACTTTCTGTCACCGAAATGTGAGGAAAACCTGTTTTTTTGCCACTTTTTGAGGTTTGCAAAGGATTCTGGGTAACAGAACCTGGTCAGAGCCCCGCAAGTCACCCCATCTTGGATTCCCCTAGGTCTCTAGTTTTCAAAAATGCACAGGTTTGGTAGGTTTCCCTAGGTGCCGGCTGAGCTAGAGGCCAAAGTCTTCAGGTGGGCACTTTGCAAAAAACACCTCTGTTTTCTTTCAAAATATTTGATGTGTCCACGTTGCGTTTTGGGGCATTTCCTGTCGCGGGCGCTAGGCCTACCCACACAAGTGAGGTATCATTTTTATCGGGAGACTTGGGGGGACGCTGGGTGGAAGGAAATTTGTGGCTCCTCTCAGATTCCAGAACTTTCTGTCACCGAAATGTGAGGAAAACTTGTTTTTATAGCCACTTTTTGAGGTTTGCAAAGGATTCTGGGTAACAGAACCTGGTCAGAGCCCCGCAAGTCACCCCATCTTGGATTACCCTAGGTCTCTAGTTTTAAAAAATGCACAGGTTTGGTAGGTTTCCCTAGGTGCCGGCTGAGCTAGAGGCCAAAATCTACAGGTAGGCACTGTGGAAAAAACACCTCTGTTTTCTTTCCAAAAATTTGATGTGTCCACGTTGCGTTTTGGGGCATTTCCTGTCGCGGGCGCTAGGCCTACCCACACAAGTGAGGTATCATTTTTATCGGGAGACTTGGGGGGACGCTGGGTGGAAGGAAATTTGTGGCTCCTCTCAGATTCCAGAACTTTCTGTCACCGAAATGTGAGGAAAACCTGTTTTTTTGCCACTTTTTGAGGTTTGCAAAGGATTCTGGGTAACAGAACCTGGTCAGAGCCCCGCGAGTCACCCCATCTTGGATTCCCCTAGGTCTCTAGTTTTCAGAAATGCACAGGTTTGGTAGGTTTCCCTAGGTGCTGGCTGAGCTAGAATCCAAAATCTACAGGTAGGCACTTTGCAAAAAACACCTCTGTTTTCTTTCAAAATATTTGATGTGTCCACGTTGCGTTTTGGGGCATTTCCTGTCGCGGGCGCTAGGCCTACCCACACAAGTGAGGTATCATTTTTATCGGGAGACTTGGGGGGACGCTGGGTGGAAGGAAACTTGTGGCTCCTCTCAGAATCCAGAACTTTCTGTCACCGAAATGTGAGGAAAACTTGTTTTTGTAGCCACTTTTTGAGGTTTGCAAAGGATTCTGGGTAACAGAACCTGGTCAGAGCCGCACAAGTCACCCCATCTTGGATTCCCCTAGGTCTCTAGTTTTAAAAAATGCACAGGTTTGGTAGGTTTCCCTAGGTGCCGGCTGAGCTAGAGGCCAAAATCTACAGGTAGGCACTTTGCAAAAAACACCTCTGTTTTCTTTCCAAAAATTTGATGTGTCCACGTTGCGTTTTGGGGCATTTCCTGTCGCGGGCGCTAGGCCTACCCACACAAGTGAGGTATCATTTTTATCGGGAGACTTGGGAGGACGCTGGGTGGAAGGAAATTTGTGGCTCCTCTCAGATTCCAGAACTTTCTGTCACCGAAATGTGAGGAAAACTTGTTTTTATAGCCACTTTTTGAGGTTTGCAAAGGATTCTGGGTAACAGAACCTGGTCAGAGCCCCGCAAGTCACCCCATCTTGGATTCCCCTAGGTCTCTAGTTTTCAAAAATGCACAGGTTTGGTAGGTTTCCCTAGGTGCCGGCTGAGCTAGAGGCCAAAGTCTTCAGGTGGGCACTTTGCAAAAAACACCTCTGTTTTCTTTCAAAATATTTGATGTGTCCACGTTGCGTTTTGGGGCATTTCCTGACGCGGGCGCTAGGCCTACCCACACAAGTGAGGTATCATTTTTATCGGGAGACTTGGGGGGACGCTGGGTGGAAGGAAATTTGTGGCTCCTCTCAGAATCCAGAACTTTCTGTCACCGAAATGTGAGGAAAACTTGTTTTTGTAGCCACTTTTTGAGGTTTGCAAAGGATTCTGGGTAACAGAACCTGGTCAGAGCCCCGCAAGTCACCCCATCTTGGATTCCCCTAGGTCTCTAGTTTTCAAAAATGCACAGGTTTGGTAGGTTTCCCTACGTGCCGGCTGAGCTAGAGGCCAAAATCTACAGGTAGGCACTTTGCAAAAAACACCTCTGTTTTCTTTCAAAATATTTGATGTGTCCACGTTGCGTTTTGGGGTATTTCCTGTTGCGGGCGCTAGCCCTACCCACACAAGTGAGGTATCATTTTTATCGGGAGACTTGGGGGGACGCTGGGTGGAAGGAAATTTGTAGCTCCTCTCAGATTCCAGAACTTTCTGTCACCGAAATGTGAGGAAAACTTGTTTTTATAGCCACTTTTTGAGGTTTGCAAAGGATTCTGGGTAACAGAACCTGGTCAGAGCCCCGCAAGTCACCCCATCTTGGATTCCCCTAGGTCTCTAGTTTTCAAAAATGCACAGGTTTGGTAGGTTTCCCTAGGTGCCGGCTGAGCTAGAGGCCAAAGTCTTCAGGTGGGCACTTTGCAAAAAACACCTCTGTTTTCTTTCAAAATATTTGATGTGTCCACGTTGCGTTTTGGGGCATTTCCTGTCGCGGGCGCTAGGCCTACCCACACAAGTGAGGTATCATTTTTATCGGGAGACTTGGGGGGACGCTGGGTGGAAGGAAATTTGTGGCTCCTCTCAGAATCCAGAACTTTCTGTCACCGAAATGTGAGGAAAACTTGTTTTTGTAGCCACTTTTTGAGGTTTGCAAAGGATTCTGGGTAACAGAACCTGGTCAGAGCCCCACAAGTCACCCCATCTTGGATTCCCCTAGGTCTCTAGTTTTCAAAAATGCACAGGTTTGGTGGGTTTCCCTAGGTGCCGGCTGAGCTAGAGGCCAAAATCTACAGGTAGGCACTTTGCAAAAAACACCTCTGTTTTCTTTCCAAAAATTTGATGTGTCCACGTTGCGTTTTGGGGCATTTCCTGTCGCGGGCGCTAGGCCTACCCACACAAGTGAGGTATCATTTTTATCGGGAGACTTGGGGGGACGCTGGGTGGAAGGAAATTTGTGGCTCCTCTCAGATTCCAGAACTTTCTGTCACCGAAATGTGAGGAAAACTTGTTTTTATAGCCACTTTTTGAGGTTTGCAAAGGATTCTGGGTAACAGAACCTGGTCAGAGCCCCGCAAGTCACCCCATCTTGGATTCCCCTAGGTCTCTAGTTTTTAAAAATGCACAGGTTTGGTAGGTTTCCCTAGGTGCCGGCTGAGCTAGAGGCCAAAATCTACAGGTAGGCACTTTGCAAAAAACACCTCTGTTTTCTTTCCAAAAATTTGATGTGTCCACGTTGCGTTTTGGGGCATTTCCTGTCACGGGCGCTAGGCCTACCCACACAAGTGAGGTATCATTTTTATCGGGAGACTTGGGGGGACGGTGGGTGGAAGGAAATTTGTGGCTCCTCTCAGATTCCAGAACTTTCTGTCACCGAAATGTGAGGAAAACCTGTTTTTTTGCCACTTTTTGAGGTTTGCAAAGGATTCCGGGTAACAGAACCTGGTCAGAGCCCCGCAAGTCACCCCATCTTGGATTCCCCTAGGTCTCTAGTTTTCAAAAATGCACAGGTTTGGTAGGTTTCCCTAGGTGCCGGCTGAGCTAGAGGCCAAAATCTACAGGTAGGCACTTTGCAAAAAACACCTCTGTTTTCTTTCAAAATATTTGATGTGTCCACGTTGCGTTTTGGGGCATTTCCTGTCGCGGGCGCTAGGCCTACCCACACAAGTGAGGTATCATTTTTATCGGGAGACTTGGGGAGACGCTGGGTGGAAGGAAACTTGTGGCTCCTCTCAGAATCCAGAACTTTCTGTCACCGAAATGTGAGGAAAACTTGTTTTTGTAGCCACTTTTTGAGGTTTGCAAAGGATTCTGGGTAACAGAACCTGCTCAGAGCCCCGCAAGTCACCCCATCTTGGATTCCCCTAGCTCTCTAGTTTTAAAAAATGCACAGGTTTGGTAGGTTTCCCTAGGTGCCGGCTGAGCTAGAGGCCAAAATCTACAGGTAGGCACTTTGCAAAAAACACCTCTGTTTTCTTTCCAAAAATTTGATGTGTCCACGTTGCGTTTTGGGGCATTTCCTGTCGCGGGCGCTAGGCCTACCCACACAAGTGAGGTATCATTTTTATCGGGAGACTTGGGGGGATGCTGGGTGGAAGGAAATTTGTGGCTCCTCTCAGATTCCAGAACATTCTGTCACCGAAATGTGAGGAAAACCTGTTTTTTTGCCACTTTTTGAGGTTTGCAAAGGATTCTGGGTAACAGAACCTGGTCAGAGCCCCGCAAGTCACCCCATCTTGGATTCCCCTAGGTCTCTAGTTTTAAAAAATGCACAGGTTTGGTAGGTTTCCCTACGTGCCGGCTGAGCTAGAGGCCAAAATCTACAGGTAGGCACTTTGCAAAAAACACCTCTGTTTTCTTTCAAAATATTTGATGTGTCCACGTTGCGTTTTGGGGCATTTCCTGTTGCGGGCGCTAGCCCTACCCACACAAGTGAGGTATCATTTTTATCGGGAGACTTGGGGGGACGCTGGGTGGAAGGAAATTTGTGGCTCTTCTCAGAATCCAGAAATTTCTGTCACCGAAATGTGAGGAAATATTGTTTTTGTAGCCACTTTTTGAGGTTTGCAAAGGATTCTGGGTAACAGAACCTGGTCAGAGCCCCGCAAGTCACCCCATCTTGGATTCCCCTAGGTCTCTAGTTTTAAAAAATGCACAGGTTTGGTAGGTTTCCCTAGGTGCCAGCTGAGCTAGAGGCCAAAATGTACAGGCAGGCACTTTGCAAAAAACAGCTGTGTTTTCTGTCAAAAAATGGGATGTGTCCACGTTGTGTTTTGGGGCATTTCCTGTCGCGGGCGCTAGGCCTACCCACACAAGTGAGGTATCATTTTTATCGGGAGACTTGGGGGGACGCTGGGGGGAAGGAAATTTGTGGCACCTCTCAGAATCCAGAACTTTCTGTCACCAAAATGTGAGGAAAACTTGTTTTTTTTGCCACTTTTTGAGGTTTGCAAAGGATTCTGGGTAACAGAACCTGGTCAGAGCCCCGCAAGTCACGCCATCTTGGATTCCCCTAGGTCTCTAGTTTTCAAGAATGCACAGGTTTTGTAGGTTTCCCTAGGTGCCGGCTGGGCTAGAGGCCAAAATCTACAGGTAGGCACTTTGCAAAAAACACCTCTGTTTTCTTTCCAAAAATTTGATGTGTCCACGTTGCGTTTTGGGGCATTTCGTGTCGCGGGCGCTAGGCCTACCCACACAAGTGAGGTATCATTTTTATCGGGAGACTTGGGGGGATGCTGGGTGGAAGGAAATTTGTGGCACCTCTCAGAATCCAGAACTTTCTGTCACCAAAATGTGAGGAAAACCTGTTTTTTTTTGCCACTTTTTGAGGTTTGCAAAGGATTCTGGGTAACAGAACCTGGTCAGAGCCCCGCAAGTCACCCCATCTTGGATTCCCCTAGGTCTCTAGTTTTCAAACATGCACAGGTTTGGTAGGTTTCCCTAGGTGCCGGCTGAGCTAGAGGCCAAAATCTACAGGAAGGCACTTTGCAAAAAACACCTCTGTTTTCTTTCAAAATATTTGATGTGTCCACGTTGCGTTTTGGGGCATTTCCTGTCGCGGGCGCTAGGCCTACCCACACAAGTGAGGTATCATTTTTATCGGGAGGCTTGGGGGGACGCTAGGTGGTAGGAAATTTGTGGCTCCTCTCAGAATCCAGAACTTTCTGTCACCGAAATGTGAGGAAAACTTGTTTTTTTAGCCACTTTTTGAGGTTTGCAAAGGATTCTGGGTAACAGAACCTGGTCAGAGCCCCGCAAGTCACCCCATCTTGGATTCCCCTAGGTCTCTAGTTTTAAAAAATGCACAGGTTTGGTAGGTTTCCCTAGGTGCCGGCTGAGCTAGAGGCCAAAATCTACAGGTAGGCACTTTGCAAAAAACACCTCTGTTTTCTTTCCAAAAATTTGATGTGTCCACGTTGCGTTTTGGGGCATTTCCTGTCGCGGGCGCTAGGCCTACCCACACAAGTGAGGTATCATTTTTATCGGGAGACGTGGGGGGATGCTGGGTGGAAGGAAATTTGTGGCTCCTCTCAGATTCCAGAACTTTCTGTCACCGAAATGTGAGGAAAACTTGTTTTTATAGCCACTTTTTGAGGTTTGCAAAGGATTCTGGGTAACAGAACCTGGTCAGAGCCCCGCAAGTCACCCCATCTTGGATTCCCCTAGGTCTCTAGTTTTAAAAAATGCACAGGTTTGGTAGGTTTCCCTAGGTGCCGGCTGAGCTAGAGGCCAAAATCTACAGGTAGGCACTTTGCAAAAAACACCTCTGTTTTCTTTCCAAAAATTTGATGTGTCCACGTTGCGTTTTGGGGCATTTCCTGTCGCGGGCGCTAGGCCTACCCACACAAGTGAGGTATCATTTTTATCGGTAGACTTGGGGGGATGCTGGGTGGAAGGAAATTTGTGGCTCCTCTCAGATTCCAGAACTTTCTGTCACCGAAATGTGAGGAAAACCTGTTTTTTTGCCACTTTTTGAGGTTTGCAAAGGATTCTGGGTAACAGAACCTGGTCAGAGCCCCGCAAGTCACCCCATCTTGGATTCCCCTAGGTCTCTAGTTTTCAAAAATGCACAGGTTTGGTAGGTTTCCCTACGTGCCGGCTGAGCTAGAGGCCAAAATCTACAGGTAGGCACTTTGCAAAAAACACCTCTGTTTTCTTTCAAAATATTTGATGTGTCCACGTTGCGTTTTGGGGCATTTCCTGTTGCGGGTGCTAGCCCTACCCACACAAGTGAGGTATCATTTTTATCGGGAGACTTGGGGGGACGCTGGGTGGAAGGAAATTTGTGGCTCCTCTCAGAATCCAGAAATTTCTGTCACCGAAATGTGAGGAAATATTGTTTTTGTAGCCACTTTTTGAGGTTTGCAAAGGATTCTGGGTAACAGAACCTGGTCAGAGCCCCGCAAGTCACCCCATCTTGGATTCCCCTAGGTCTCTAGTTTTCAAAAATGCACAGGTTTGGTGGGTTTCCCTAGGTGCCAGCTGAGCTAGAGGCCAAAATGTACAGGCAGGCACTTTGCAAAAAACAGCTGTGTTTTCTGTCAAAAAATGGGATGTGTCCACGTTGTGTTTTGGGGCATTTCCTGTCGCGGGCGCTAGGCCTACCCACACAAGTGAGGTATCATTTTTATCGGGAGACTTGGGGGGACGCTGGGTGGAAGGAAATTTGTAGCTCCTCTCAGATTCCAGAACTTTCTGTCACCAAAATGTGAGGAAAACTTGTTTTTATAGCCACTTTTTGAGGTTTGCAAAGGATTCTGGGTAACAGAACCTGGTCAGAGCCCCGCAAGTCACCCCATCTTGGATTCCCCTAGGTCTCTAGTTTTCAAAAATGCACAGGTTTGGTAGGTTTCCCTAGGTGCCGGCTGAGCTAGAGGCCAAAATCTACAGGTAGGCACTTTGCAAAAAACACCTCTGTTTTCTTTCCAAAAATTTGATGTGTCCACGTTGCGTTTTGGGGCATTTCCTGTCGCGGGCGCTAGGCCTACCCACACAAGTGAGATATCATTTTTATCGGGAGACTTGGGGGGACGCTGGGTGGAAGGATATTTGAGGCTCCTCTCAGATTCCAGAACTTTCTGTCACCGAAATGTGAGTAAAACATTTTTTGTTTGACACTTTTTGAGGTTTGCAAAGGATTCTGGGTAACAGAACCTGGTCAGAGCCCCGCAAGTCACCCCATCTTGGATTCCCCTAGGTCTCTAGTTTTCAAAAATGCACAGGTTTGGTAGGTTTCCCTAGGTGCCGGCTGAGCTAGATGCCAAAATGTACAGGCAGGCACTTTGCAAAAAACAGCTGTGTTTTCTGTCAAAAAATGGGATGTGTCCACGTTGTGTTTTGGGGCATTTCCTGTCGCGGGCGCTAGGCCTACCCACACAAGTGAGGTATCATTTTTATCGGGAGACTTGGGGGGACGCTGGGTGGATGGAAATTTGTGGCTCCTTTCAGATTCCAGAACTTTCTGTCACCGAATTGTGAGGAAAACTTGTTTTTTTAGCCACTTTTTGAGGTTCGCAAAGGATTCTGGGTAAGAGAACCTGGTCAGAGCCCCGCATGTCACCCCATCTTGGATTCCCCTAGGTCTCTAGTTTTCAAAAATGCACAGGTTTGGTAGGTTTCCCTAGGTGCCGGCTGAGCTAGAGGCCAAAATCTACAGGTAGGCACTTTGCAAAAAACACCTGTTTTCTTTCCAAAAATTTGATGTGTCCACGTTGCGTTTTGGGGCATTTCCTGTCGCGGGCGCTAGGCCTACCCACACAAATGAGGTATCATTTTTATCGGGAGACTTGGGGGGACGCTGGGTGGAAGGAAATTTGTGGCTCCTCTCAGATTCCAGAACTTTCTGTCACCGAAATGTGAGGAAAACCTGTTTTTTTGCCACTTTTTGAGGTTTGCAAAGGATTCTGGGTAACAGAACCTGGTCAGAGCCCCGCAAGTCACCCCATCTTGGATTCCCCTAGGTCTCTAGTTTTCAAAAATGCACAGGTTTGGTAGGTTTCCCTAGGTGCCGGCTGAGCTAGAGGCCAAAGTCTTCAGGTGGGCACTTTGCAAAAAACACCTCTGTTTTCTTTCAAAATATTTGATGTGTCCACGTTGCGTTTTGGGGCATTTCCTGTCGCGGGCGCTAGGCCTACCCACACAAGTGAGGTATCATTTTTATCGGGAGACTTGGGGGGACGCTGGGTGGAAGGAAATTTGTGGCTCCTCTCAGATTCCAGAACTTTCTGTCACCGAAATGTGAGGAAAACTTGTTTTTATAGCCACTTTTTGAGGTTTGCAAAGGATTCTGGGTAACAGAACCTGGTCAGAGCCCCGCAAGTCACCCCATCTTGGATTACCCTAGGTCTCTAGTTTTAAAAAATGCACAGGTTTGGTAGGTTTCCCTAGGTGCCGGCTGAGCTAGAGGCCAAAATCTACAGGTAGGCACTGTGGAAAAAACACCTCTGTTTTCTTTCCAAAAATTTGATGTGTCCACGTTGCGTTTTGGGGCATTTCCTGTCGCGGGCGCTAGGCCTACCCACACAAGTGAGGTATCATTTTTATCGGGAGACTTGGGGGGACACTGGGTGGAAGGAAATTTGTGGCTCCTCTCAGATTCCAGAACTTTCTGTCACCGAAATGTGAGGAAAACCTGTTTTTTTGCCACTTTTTGAGGTTTGCAAAGGATTCTGGGTAACAGAACCTGGTCAGAGCCCCGCGAGTCACCCCATCTTGGATTCCCCTAGGTCTCTAGTTTTCAGAAATGCACAGGTTTGGTAGGTTTCCCTAGGTGCTGGCTGAGCTAGAATCCAAAATCTACAGGTAGGCACTTTGCAAAAAACACCTCTGTTTTCTTTCAAAATATTTGATGTGTCCACGTTGCGTTTTGGGGCATTTCCTGTCGCGGGCGCTAGGCCTACCCACACAAGTGAGGTATCATTTTTATCGGGAGACTTGGGGGGACGCTGGGTGGAAGGAAACTTGTGGCTCCTCTCAGAATCCAGAACTTTCTGTCACCGAAATGTGAGGAAAACTTGTTTTTGTAGCCACTTTTTGAGGTTTGCAAAGGATTCTGGGTAACAGAACCTGGTCAGAGCCGCACAAGTCACCCCATCTTGGATTCCCCTAGGTCTCTAGTTTTAAAAAATGCACAGGTTTGGTAGGTTTCCCTAGGTGCCGGCTGAGCTAGAGGCCAAAATCTACAGGTAGGCACTTTGCAAAAAACACCTCTGTTTTCTTTCCAAAAATTTGATGTGTCCACGTTGCGTTTTGGGGCATTTCCTGTCGCGGGCGCTAGGCCTACCCACACAAGTGAGGTATCATTTTTATCGGGAGACTTGGGGGGACGCTGGGTGGAAGGAAATTTGTGGCTCCTCTCAGATTCCAGAACTTTCTGTCACCGAAATGTGAGGAAAACTTGTTTTTATAGCCACTTTTTGAGGTTTGCAAAGGATTCTGGGTAACAGAACCTGGTCAGAGCCCCGCAAGTCACCCCATCTTGGATTCCCCTAGGTCTCTAGTTTTCAAAAATGCACAGGTTTGGTAGGTTTCCCTAGGTGCCGGCTGAGCTAGAGGCCAAAGTCTTCAGGTGGGCACTTTGCAAAAAACACCTCTGTTTTCTTTCAAAATATTTGATGTGTCCACGTTGCGTTTTGGGGCATTTCCTGTCGCGGGCGCTAGGCCTACCCACACAAGTGAGGTATCATTTTTATCGGGAGACTTGGGGGGACGCTGGGTGGAAGGAAATTTGTGGCTCCTCTCAGAATCCAGAACTTTCTGTCACCGAAATGTGAGGAAAACTTGTTTTTGTAGCCACTTTTTGAGGTTTGCAAAGGATTCTGGGTAACAGAACCTGGTCAGAGCCCCACAAGTCACCCCATCTTGGATTCCCCTAGGTCTCTAGTTTTCAAAAATGCACAGGTTTGGTGGGTTTCCCTAGGTGCCGGCTGAGCTAGAGGCCAAAATCTACAGGTAGGCACTTTGCAAAAAACACCTCTGTTTTCTTTCCAAAAATTTGATGTGTCCACGTTGCGTTTTGGGGCATTTCCTGTCGCGGGCGCTAGGCCTACCCACACAAGTGAGGTATCATTTTTATCGGGAGACTTGGGGGGACGCTGGGTGGAAGGAAATTTGTGGCTCCTCTCAGATTCCAGAACTTTCTGTCACCGAAATGTGAGGAAAACTTGTTTTTATAGCCACTTTTTGAGGTTTGCAAAGGATTCTGGGTAACAGAACCTGGTCAGAGCCCCGCAAGTCACCCCATCTTGGATTCCCCTAGGTCTCTAGTTTTTAAAAATGCACAGGTTTGGTAGGTTTCCCTAGGTGCCGGCTGAGCTAGAGGCCAAAATCTACAGGTAGGCACTTTGCAAAAAACACCTCTGTTTTCTTTCCAAAAATTTGATGTGTCCACGTTGCGTTTTGGGGCATTTCCTGTCACGGGCGCTAGGCCTACCCACACAAGTGAGGTATCATTTTTATCGGGAGACTTGGGGGGACGGTGGGTGGAAGGAAATTTGTGGCTCCTCTCAGATTCCAGAACTTTCTGTCACCGAAATGTGAGGAAAACCTGTTTTTTTGCCACTTTTTGAGGTTTGCAAAGGATTCCGGGTAACAGAACCTGGTCAGAGCCCCGCAAGTCACCCCATCTTGGATTCCCCTAGGTCTCTAGTTTTCAAAAATGCACAGGTTTGGTAGGTTTCCCTAGGTGCCGGCTGAGCTAGAGGCCAAAATCTACAGGTAGGCACTTTGCAAAAAACACCTCTGTTTTCTTTCAAAATATTTGATGTGTCCACGTTGCGTTTTGGGGCATTTCCTGTCGCGGGCGCTAGGCCTACCCACACAAGTGAGGTATCATTTTTATCGGGAGACTTGGGGAGACGCTGGGTGGAAGGAAACTTGTGGCTCCTCTCAGAATCCAGAACTTTCTGTCACCGAAATGTGAGGAAAACTTGTTTTTGTAGCCACTTTTTGAGGTTTGCAAAGGATTCTGGGTAACAGAACCTGCTCAGAGCCCCGCAAGTCACCCCATCTTGGATTCCCCTAGCTCTCTAATTTTAAAAAATGCACAGGTTTGGTAGGTTTCCCTAGGTGCCGGCTGAGCTAGAGGCCAAAATCTACAGGTAGGCACTTTGCAAAAAACACCTCTGTTTTCTTTCCAAAAATTTGATGTGTCCACGTTGCGTTTTGGGGCATTTCCTGTCGCGGGCGCTAGGCCTACCCACACAAGTGAGGTATCATTTTTATCGGGAGACTTGGGGGGATGATGGGTGGAAGGAAATTTATGGCTCCTCTCAGATTCCAGAACATTCTGTCACCGAAATGTGAGGAAAACCTGTTTTTTTTGCCACTTTTTGAGGTTTGCAAAGGATTCTGGGTAACAGAACCTGGTCAGAGCCCCGCAAGTCACCCCATCTTGGATTCCCCTAGGTCTCTAGTTTTAAAAAATGCACAGGTTTGGTAGGTTTCCCTACGTGCCGGCTGAGCTAGAGGCCAAAATCTACAGGTAGGCACTTTGCAAAAAACACCTCTGTTTTCTTTCAAAATATTTGATGTGTCCACGTTGCGTTTTGGGGCATTTCCTGTTGCGGGCGCTAGCCCTACCCACACAAGTGAGGTATCATTTTTATCGGGAGACTTGGGGGGACGCTGGGTGGAAGGAAATTTGTGGCTCTTCTCAGAATCCAGAAATTTCTGTCACCGAAATGTGAGGAAATATTGTTTTTGTAGCCACTTTTTGAGGTTTGCAAAGGATTCTGGGTAACAGAACCTGGTCAGAGCCCCGCAAGTCACCCCATCTTGGATTCCCCTAGGTCTCTAGTTTTAAAAAATGCACAGGTTTGGTAGGTTTCCCTAGGTGCCAGCTGAGCTAGAGGCCAAAATGTACAGGCAGGCACTTTGCAAAAAACAGCTGTGTTTTCTGTCAAAAAATGGGATGTGTCCACGTTGTGTTTTGGGGCATTTCCTGTCGCGGGCGCTAGGCCTACCCACACAAGTGAGGTATCATTTTTATCGGGAGACTTGGGGGGACGCTGGGGGGAAGGAAATTTGTGGCACCTCTCAGAATCCAGAACTTTCTGTCACCAAAATGTGAGGAAAACTTGTTTTTTTTGCCACTTTTTGAGGTTTGCAAAGGATTCTGGGTAACAGAACCTGGTCAGAGCCCCGCAAGTCACGCCATCTTGGATTCCCCTAGGTCTCTAGTTTTCAAGAATGCACAGGTTTTGTAGGTTTCCCTAGGTGCCGGCTGGGCTAGAGGCCAAAATCTACAGGTAGGCACTTTGCAAAAAACACCTCTGTTTTCTTTCCAAAAATTTGATGTGTCCACGTTGCGTTTTGGGGCATTTCGTGTCGCGGGCGCTAGGCCTACCCACACAAGTGAGGTATCATTTTTATCGGGAGACTTGGGGGGATGCTGGGTGGAAGGAAATTTGTGGCACCTCTCAGAATCCAGAACTTTCTGTCACCAAAATGTGAGGAAAACCTGTTTTTTTTGCCACTTTTTGAGGTTTGCAAAGGATTCTGGGTAACAGAACCTGGTCAGAGCCCCGCAAGTCACCCCATCTTGGATTCCCCTAGGTCTCTAGTTTTCAAACATGCACAGGTTTGGTAGGTTTCCCTAGGTGCCGGCTGAGCTAGAGGCCAAAATCTACAGGAAGGCACTTTGCAAAAAACACCTCTGTTTTCTTTCAAAATATTTGATGTGTCCACGTTGCGTTTTGGGGCATTTCCTGTCGCGGGCGCTAGGCCTACCCACACAAGTGAGGTATCATTTTTATCGGGAGGCTTGGGGGGACGCTAGGTGGTAGGAAATTTGTGGCTCCTCTCAGAATCCAGAACTTTCTGTCACCGAAATGTGAGGAAAACTTGTTTTTTTAGCCACTTTTTGAGGTTTGCAAAGGATTCTGGGTAACAGAACCTGGTCAGAGCCCCGCAAGTCACCCCATCTTGGATTCCCCTAGGTCTCTAGTTTTAAAAAATGCACAGGTTTGGTAGGTTTCCCTAGGTGCCGGCTGAGCTAGAGGCCAAAATCTACAGGTAGGCACTTTGCAAAAAACACCTCTGTTTTCTTTCCAAAAATTTGATGTGTCCACGTTGCGTTTTGGGGCATTTCCTGTCGCGGGCGCTAGGCCTACCCACACAAGTGAGGTATCATTTTTATCGGGAGACTTGGGGGGATGCTGGGTGGAAGGAAATTTGTGGCTCCTCTCAGATTCCAGAACTTTCTGTCACCGAAATGTGAGGAAAACCTGTTTTTTTGCCACTTTTTGAGGTTTGCAAAGGATTCTGGGTAACAGAACCTGGTCAGAGCCCCGCAAGTCACCCCATCTTGGATTCCCCTAGGTCTCTAGTTTTCAAAAATGCACAGGTTTGGTAGGTTTCCCTACGTGCCGGCTGAGCTAGAGGCCAAAATCTACAGGTAGGCACTTTGCAAAAAACACCTCTGTTTTCTTTCAAAATATTTGATGTGTCCACGTTGCGTTTTGGGGCATTTCCTGTTGCGGGCGCTAGCCCTACCCACACAAGTGAGGTATCATTTTTATCGGGAGACTTGGGGGGACGCTGGGTGGAAGGAAATTTGTGGCTCCTCTCAGAATCCAGAAATTTCTGTCACCGAAATGTGAGGAAATATTGTTTTTGTAGCCACTTTTTGAGGTTTGCAAAGGATTCTGGGTAACAGAACCTGGTCAGAGCCCCGCAAGTCACCCCATCTTGGATTCCCCTAGGTCTCTAGTTTTCAAAAATGCACAGGTTTGGTGGGTTTCCCTAGGTGCCAGCTGAGCTAGAGGCCAAAATGTACAGGCAGGCACTTTGCAAAAAACAGCTGTGTTTTCTGTCAAAAAATGGGATGTGTCCATGTTGTGTTTTGGGGCATTTCCTGTCGCGGGCGCTAGGCCTACCCACACAAGTGAGGTATCATTTTTATCGGGAGACTTGGGGGGACTCTGGGTGGAAGGAAATTTGTAGCTCCTCTCAGATTCCAGAACTTTCTGTCACCAAAATGTGAGGAAAACTTGTTTTTATAGCCACTTTTTGAGGTTTGCAAAGGATTCTGGGTAACAGAACCTGGTCAGAGCCCCGCAAGTCACCCCATCTTGGATTCCCCTAGGTCTCTAGTTTTCAAAAATGCACAGGTTTGGTAGGTTTCCCTAGGTGCCGGCTGAGCTAGAGGCCAAAATCTACAGGTAGGCACTTTGCAAAAAACACCTCTGTTTTCTTTCCAAAAATTTGATGTGTCCACGTTGCGTTTTGGGGCATTTCCTGTCGCGGGCGCTAGGCCTACCCACACAAGTGAGATATCATTTTTATCGGGAGACTTGGGGGGACGCTGGGTGGAAGGATATTTGTGGCTCCTCTCAGATTCCAGAACTTTCTGTCACCGAAATGTGAGTAAAACATTTTTTGTTTGACACTTTTTGAGGTTTGCAAAGGATTCTGGGTAACAGAACCTGGTCAGAGCCCCGCAAGTCACCCCATCTTGGATTCCCCTAGGTCTCTAGTTTTCAAAAATGCACAGGTTTGGTAGGTTTCCCTAGGTGCCGGCTGAGCTAGATGCCAAAATGTACAGGCAGGCACTTTGCAAAAAACAGCTGTGTTTTCTGTCAAAAAATGGGATGTGTCCACGTTGTGTTTTGGGGCATTTCCTGTCGCGGGCGCTAGGCCTACCCACACAAGTGAGGTATCATTTTTATCGGGAGACTTGGGGGGACGCTGGGTGGATGGAAATTTGTGGCTCCTTTCAGATTCCAGAACTTTCTGTCACCGAATTGTGAGGAAAACTTGTTTTTTTAGCCACTTTTTGAGGTTTGCAAAGGATTCTGGGTAAGAGAACCTGGTCAGAGCCCCGCATGTCACCCCATCTTGGATTCCCCTAGGTCTCTAGTTTTCAAAAATGCACAGGTTTGGTAGGTTTCCCTAGGTGCCGGCTGAGCTAGAGGCCAAAATCTACAGGTAGGCACTTTGCAAAAAACACCTCTGTTTTCTTTCCAAAAATTTGATGTGTCCACGTTGCGTTTTGGGGCATTTCCTGTCGCGGGCGCTAGGCCTACCCACACAAATGAGGTATCATTTTTATCGGGAGACTTGGGGGGACGCTGGGTGGAAGGAAATTTGTGGCTCCTCTCAGATTCCAGAACTTTCTGTCACCGAAATGTGAGGAAAACCTGTTTTTTTGCCACTTTTTGAGGTTTGCAAAGGATTCTGGGTAACTGAACCTGGTCAGAGCCCCGCAAGTCACCCCATCTTGGATTCCCCTAGGTCTCTAGTTTTCAAAAATGCACAGGTTTGGTAGGTTTCCCTAGGTGCCGGCTGAGCTAGAGGCCAAAGTCTTCAGGTGGGCACTTTGCAAAAAACACCTCTGTTTTCTTTCAAAATATTTGATGTGTCCACGTTGCGTTTTGGGGCATTTCCTGTCGCGGGCGCTAGGCCTACCCACACAAGTGAGGTATCATTTTTATCGGGAGACTTGGGGGGACGCTGGGTGGAAGGAAATTTGTGGCTCCTCTCAGATTCCAGAACTTTCTGTCACCGAAATGTGAGGAAAACTTGTTTTTATAGCCACTTTTTGAGGTTTGCAAAGGATTCTGGGTAACAGAACCTGGTCAGAGCCCCGCAAGTCACCCCATCTTGGATTCCCCTAGGTCTCTAGTTTTTAAAAATGCACAGGTTTGGTAGGTTTCCCTAGGTGCCGGCTGAGCTAGAGGCCAAAATCTACAGGTAGGCACCTTGCAAAAAACACCTCTGTTTTCTTTCCAAAAATTTGATGTGTCCACGTTGCGTTTTGGGGCATTTCCTGTCACGGGCGCTAGGCCTACCCACACAAGTGAGGTATCATTTTTATCGGGAGACTTGGGGGGACGCTGGGTGGAAGGAAATTTGTGGCTCCTCTCAGATTCCAGAACTTTCTGTCACCGAAATGTGAGGAAAACCTGTTTTTTTGCCACTTTTTGAGGTTTGCAAAGGATTCTGGGTAACAGAACCTGGTCAGAGCCCCGCAAGTCACCCCATCTTGGATTCCCCTAGGTCTCTAGTTTTCAGAAATGCACAGGTTTGGTAGGTTTCCCTAGGTGCTGGCTGAGCTAGAATCCAAAATCTACAGGTAGGCACTTTGCAAAAAACACCTCTGTTTTCTTTCAAAATATTTGATGTGTCCACGTTGCGTTTTGGGGCATTTCCTGTCGCGGGCGCTAGGCCTACCCACACAAGTGAGGTATCATTTTTATCGGGAGACTTGGGGGGACGCTGGGTGGAAGGAAACTTGTGGCTCCTCTCAGAATCCAGAACTTTCTGTCACCGAAATGTGAGGAAAACTTGTTTTTGTAGCCACCTTTTGAGGTTTGCAAAGGATTCTGGGTAACAGAACCTGGTCAGAGCCGCACAAGTCACCCCATCTTGGATTCCCCTAGGTCTCTAGTTTTAAAAAATGCACAGGTTTGGTAGGTTTCCCTAGGTGCCGGCTGAGCTAGAGGCCAAAATCTACAGGTAGGCACTTTGCAAAAAACAGCTCTGTTTTCTGTGATATGTCCACGTTGTGTTTTGGGGCATATCCTGTCGCAAGCGCTAGGCCTACCCACACAAGTGAGGTACCATTTTTATCGGGAGACTTGGGGGGACGCTGGGTGGAAGGAAATTTGTGGCTCCTCTCAGAATCCAGAACTTTCTGTCACCGAAATGTGAGGAAAACTTGTTTTTGTAGCCACTTTTTGAGGTTTGCAAAGGATTCTGGGTAACAGAACCTGGTCAGAGCCCCACAAGTCACCCCATCTTGGATTCCCCTAGGTCTCTAGTTTTCAAAAATGCACAGGTTTGGTAGGTTTCCCTAGGTGCCGGCTGAGCTAGAGGCCAAAATCTACAGGTAGGCACTTTGCAAAAAACACCTCTGTTTTCTTTCAAAATATTTGATGTGTCCACGTTGCGTTTTGGGGCATTTCCTGTCGCGGGCGCTAGGCCTACCCACACAAGTGAGGTATCATTTTTATCGGGAGACTTGGGGAGACGCTGGGTGGAAGGAAACTTGTGGCTCCTCTCAGAATCCAGAACTTTCTGTCACCGAAATGTGAGGAAAACTTGTTTTTGTAGCCACTTTTTGAGGTTTGCAAAGGATTCTGGGTAACAGAACCTGCTCAGAGCCCCGCAAGTCACCCCATCTTGGATTCCCCTAGGTCTCTAGTTTTAAAAAATGCACAGGTTTGGTAGGTTTCCCTAGGTGCCGGCTGAGCTAGAGGCCAAAATCTACAGGTAGGCACTTTGCAAAAAACACCTCTGTTTTCTTTCCAAAAATTTGATGTGTCCACGTTGCGTTTTGGGGCATTTCCTGTCGCGGGCGCTAGGCCTACCCACACAAGTGAGGTATCATTTTTATCGGGAGACTTGGGGGGATGCTGGGTGGAAGGAAATTTGTGGCTCCTCTCAGATTCCAGAACTTTCTGTCACCGAAATGTGAGGAAAACCTGTTTTTTTGCCACTTTTTGAGGTTTGCAAAGGATTCTGGGTAACAGAACCTGGTCAGAGCCCCGCAAGTCACCCCATCTTGGATTCCCCTAGGTCTCTAGTTTTAAAAAATGCACAGGTTTGGTAGGTTTCCCTACGTGCCGGCTGAGCTAGAGGCCAAAATCTACAGGTAGGCACTTTGCAAAAAACACCTCTGTTTTCTTTCAAAATATTTGATGTGTCCACGTTGCGTTTTGGGGCATTTCCTGTTGCGGGCGCTAGCCCTACCCACACAAGTGAGGTATCATTTTTATCGGGAGACTTGGGGGGACGCTGGGTGGAAGGAAATTTGTGGCTCTTCTCAGAATCCAGAAATTTCTGTCACCGAAATGTGAGGAAATATTGTTTTTGTAGCCACTTTTTGAGGTTTGCAAAGGATTCTGGGTAACAGAACCTGGTCAGAGCCCCGCAAGTCACCCCATCTTGGATTCCCCTAGGTCTCTAGTTTTCAAAAATGCACAGGTTTGGTAGGTTTCCCTAGGTGCCAGCTGAGCTAGAGGCCAAAATGTACAGGCAGGCACTTTGCAAAAAACAGCTGTGTTTTCTGTCAAAAAATGGGATGTGTCCACGTTGTGTTTTGGGGCATTTCCTGTCGCGGGCGCTAGGCCTACCCACACAAGTGAGGTATCATTTTTATCGGGAGACTTGGGGGGACGCTGGGTGGAAGGAAATTTGTGGCACCTCTCAGAATCCAGAACTTTCTGTCACCAAAATGTGAGGAAAACTTGTTTTTTTTGCCACTTTTTGAGGTTTGCAAAGGATTCTGGGTAACAGAACCTGGTCAGAGCCCCGCAAGTCACGCCATCCTGGATTCCCCTAGGTCTCTAGTTTTCAAGAATGCACAGGTTTTGTAGGTTTCCCTAGGTGCCGGCTGGGCTAGAGGCCAAAATCTACAGGTAGGCACTTTGCAAAAAACACCTCTGTTTTCTTTCCAAAAATTTGATGTGTCCACGTTGCGTTTTGGGGCATTTCGTGTCGCGGGCGCTAGGCCTACCCACACAAGTGAGGTATCATTTTTATCGGGAGACTTGGGGGGATGCTGGGTGGAAGGAAATTTGTGGCACCTCTCAGAATCCAGAACTTTCTGTCACCAAAATGTGAGGAAAACCTGTTTTTTTTGCCACTTTTTGAGGTTTGCAAAGGATTCTGGGTAACAGAACCTGGTCAGAGCCCCGCAAGTCACCCCATCTTGGATTCCCCTAGGTCTCTAGTTTTCAAACATGCACAGGTTTGGTAGGTTTCCCTAGGTGCCGGCTGAGCTAGAGGCCAAAATCTACAGGAAGGCACTTTGCAAAAAACACCTCTGTTTTCTTTCAAAATATTTGATGTGTCCACGTTGCGTTTTGGGGCATTTCCTGTCGCGGGCGCTAGGCCTACCCACACAAGTGAGGTATCATTTTTATCGGGAGGCTTGGGGGGACGCTAGGTGGTAGGAAATTTGTGGCTCCTCTCAGAATCCAGAACTTTCTGTCACCGAAATGTGAGGAAAACTTGTTTTTTTAGCCACTTTTTGAGGTTTGCAAAGGATTCTGGGTAACAGAACCTGGTCAGAGCCCCGCAAGTCACCCCATCTTGGATTCCCCTAGGTCTCTAGTTTTAAAAAATGCACAGGTTTGGTAGGTTTCCCTAGGTGCCGGCTGAGCTAGAGGCCAAAATCTACAGGTAGGCACTTTGCAAAAAACACCTCTGTTTTCTTTCCAAAAATTTGATGTGTCCACGTTGCGTTTTGGGGCATTTCCTGTCGCGGGCGCTAGGCCTACCCACACAAGTGAGGTATCATTTTTATCGGGAGACTTGGGGGGATGCTGGGTGGAAGGAAATTTGTGGCTCCTCTCAGATTCCAGAACTTTCTGTCACCGAAATGTGAGGAAAACCTGTTTTTTTGCCACTTTTTGAGGTTTGCAAAGGATTCTGGGTAACAGAACCTGGTCAGAGCCCCGCAAGTCACCCCATCTTGGATTCCCCTAGGTCTCTAGTTTTCAAAAATGCACAGGTTTGGTAGGTTTCCCTACGTGCCGGCTGAGCTAGAGGCCAAAATCTACAGGTAGGCACTTTGCAAAAAACACCTCTGTTTTCTTTCAAAATATTTGATGTGTCCACGTTGCGTTTTGGGGCATTTCCTGTTGCGGGCGCTAGCCCTACCCACACAAGTGAGGTATCATTTTTATCGGGAGACTTGGGGGGACGCTGGGTGGAAGGAAATTTGTGGCTCCTCTCAGAATCCAGAAATTTCTGTCACCGAAATGTGAGGAAATATTGTTTTTGTAGCCACTTTTTGAGGTTTGCAAAGGATTCTGGGTAACAGAACCTGGTCAGAGCCCCGCAAGTCACCCCATCTTGGATTCCCCTAGGTCTCTAGTTTTCAAAAATGCACAGGTTTGGTGAGTTTCCCTAGGTGCCAGCTGAGCTAGAGGCCAAAATGTACAGGCAGGCACTTTGCAAAAAACAGCTGTGTTTTCTGTCAAAAAATGGGATGTGTCCACGTTGTGTTTTGGGGCATTTCCTGTCGCGGGCGCTAGGCCTACCCACACAAGTGAGGTATCATTTTTATCGGGAGACTTGGGGGGACGCTGGGTGGAAGGAAATTTGTAGCTCCTCTCAGATTCCAGAACTTTCTGTCACCAAAATGTGAGGAAAACTTGTTTTTATAGCCACTTTTTGAGGTTTGCAAAGGATTCTGGGTAACAGAACCTGGTCAGAGCCCCGCAAGTCACCCCATCTTGGATTCCCCTAGGTCTCTAGTTTTCAAAAATGCACAGGTTTGGTAGGTTTCCCTAGGTGCCGGCTGAGCTAGAGGCCAAAATCTACAGGTAGGCACTTTGCAAAAAACACCTCTGTTTTCTTTCCAAAAATTTGATGTGTCCACGTTGCGTTTTGGGGCAATTCCTGTCGCGGGCGCTAGGCCTACCCACACAAGTGAGATATCATTTTTATCGGGAGACTTGGGGGGACGCTGGGTGGAAGGATATTTGTGGCTCCTCTCAGATTCCAGAACTTTCTGTCACCGAAATGTGAGTAAAACATTTTTTGTTTGACACTTTTTGAGGTTTGCAAAGGATTCTGGGTAACAGAACCTGGTCAGAGCCCCGCAAGTCACCCCATCTTGGATTCCCCTAGGTCTCTAGTTTTCAAAAATGCACAGGTTTGGTAGGTTTCCCTAGGTGCCGGCTGAGCTAGATGCCAAAATGTACAGGCAGGCACTTTGCAAAAAACAGCTGTGTTTTCTGTCAAAAAATGGGATGTGTCCACGTTGTGTTTTGGGGCATTTCCTGTCGCGGGCGCTAGGCCTACCCACACAAGTGAGGTATCATTTTTATCGGGAGACTTGGGGGGACGCTGGGTGGATGGAAATTTGTGGCTCCTTTCAGATTCCAGAACTTTCTGTCACCGAATTGTGAGGAAAACTTGTTTTTTTAGCCACTTTTTGAGGTTTGCAAAGGATTCTGGGTAAGAGAACCTGGTCAGAGCCCCGCATGTCACCCCATCTTGGATTCCCCTAGGTCTCTAGTTTTCAAAAATGCACAGGTTTGGTAGGTTTCCCTAGGTGCCGGCTGAGCTAGAGGCCAAAATCTACAGGTAGGCACTTTGCAAAAAACACCTCTGTTTTCTTTCCAAAAATTTGATGTGTCCACGTTGCGTTTTGGGGCATTTCCTGTCGCGGGCGCTAGGCCTACCCACACAAATGAGGTATCATTTTTATCGGGAGACTTGGGGGGACGCTGGGTGGAAGGAAATTTGTGGCTCCTCTCAGATTCCAGAACTTTCTGTCACCGAAATGTGAGGAAAACCTGTTTTTTTGCCACTTTTTGAGGTTTGCAAAGGATTCTGGGTAACAGAACCTGGTCAGAGCCCCGCAAGTCACCCCATCTTGGATTCCCCTAGGTCTCTAGTTTTCAAAAATGCACAGGTTTGGTAGGTTTCCCTAGGTGCCGGCTGAGCTAGAGGCCAAAGTCTTCAGGTGGGCACTTTGCAAAAAACACCTCTGTTTTCTTTCAAAATATTTGATGTGTCCACGTTGCGTTTTGGGGCATTTCCTGTCGCGGGCGCTAGGCCTACCCACACAAGTGAGGTATCATTTTTATCGGGAGACTTGGGGGGACGCTGGGTGGAAGGAAATTTGTGGCTCCTCTCAGATTCCAGAACTTTCTGTCACCGAAATGTGAGGAAAACTTGTTTTTATAGCCACTTTTTGAGGTTTGCAAAGGATTCTGGGTAACAGAACCTGGTCAGAGCCCCGCAAGTCACCCCATCTTGGATTCCCCTAGGTCTCTAGTTTTTAAAAATGCACAGGTTTGGTAGGTTTCCCTAGGTGCCGGCTGAGCTAGAGGCCAAAATCTACAGGTAGGCACCTTGCAAAAAACACCTCTGTTTTCTTTCCAAAAATTTGATGTGTCCACGTTGCGTTTTGGGGCATTTCCTGTCACGGGCGCTAGGCCTACCCACACAAGTGAGGTATCATTTTTATCGGGAGACTTGGGGGGACGCTGGGTGGAAGGAAATTTGTGGCTCCTCTCAGATTCCAGAACTTTCTGTCACCGAAATGTGAGGAAAACCTGTTTTTTTGCCACTTTTTGAGGTTTGCAAAGGATTCTGGGTAACAGAACCTGGTCAGAGCCCCGCAAGTCACCCCATCTTGGATTCCCCTAGGTCTCTAGTTTTCAGAAATGCACAGGTTTGGTAGGTTTCCCTAGGTGCTGGCTGAGCTAGAATCCAAAATCTACAGGTAGGCACTTTGCAAAAAACACCTCTGTTTTCTTTCAAAATATTTGATGTGTCCACGTTGCGTTTTGGGGCATTTCCTGTCGCGGGCGCTAGGCCTACCCACACAAGTGAGGTATCATTTTTATCGGGAGACTTGGGGGGACGCTGGGTGGAAGGAAACTTGTGGCTCCTCTCAGAATCCAGAACTTTCTGTCACCGAAATGTGAGGAAAACTTGTTTTTGTAGCCACTTTTTGAGGTTTGCAAAGGATTCTGGGTAACAGAACCTGGTCAGAGCCGCACAAGTCACCCCATCTTGGATTCCCCTAGGTCTCTAGTTTTAAAAAATGCACAGGTTTGGTAGGTTTCCCTAGGTGCCGGCTGAGCTAGAAGCCAAAATCTACAGGTAGGCACTTTGCAAAAAACAGCTCTGTTTTCTGTGATATGTCCACGTTGTGTTTTGGGGCATATCCTGTCGCAAGCGCTAGGCCTACCCACACAAGTGAGGTACCATTTTTATCGGGAGACTTGGGGGGACGCTGGGTGGAAGGAAATTTGTGGCTCCTCTCAGAATCCAGAACTTTCTGTCACCGAAATGTGAGGAAAACTTGTTTTTGTAGCCACTTTTTGAGGTTTGCAAAGGATTCTGGGTAACAGAACCTGGTCAGAGCCCCACAAGTCACCCCATCTTGGATTCCCCTAGGTCTCTAGTTTTCAAAAATGCACAGGTTTGGTAGGTTTCCCTAGGTGCCGGCTGAGCTAGAGGCCAAAATCTACAGGTAGGCACTTTGCAAAAAACACCTCTGTTTTCTTTCCAAAAATTTGATGTGTCCACGTTGCGTTTTGGGGCATTTCCTGTCGCGGGCGCTAGGCCTACCCACACAAGTGAGGTATCATTTTTATCGGGAGACTTGGGGGGACGCTGGGTGGAAGGAAATTTGTGGCTACTCTCAGATTCCAGAACTTTCTGTCACCGAAATGTGAGGAAAACTTGTTTTTATAGCCACTTTTTGAGGTTTGCAAAGGATTCTGGGTAACAGAACCTGGTCAGAGCCCCGCAAGTCACCCCATCTTGGATTCCCCTAGGTCTCTAGTTTTTAAAAATGCACAGGTTTGGTAGGTTTCCCTAGGTGCCGGCTGAGCTAGAGGCCAAAATCTACAGGTAGGCACTTTGCAAAAAACACCTCTGTTTTCTTTCCAAAAATTTGATGTGTCCACGTTGCGTTTTGGGGCATTTCCTGTCACGGGCGCTAGGCCTACCCACACAAGTGAGGTATCATTTTTATCGGGAGACTTGGGGGGACGGTGGGTGGAAGGAAATTTGTGGCTCCTCTCAGATTCCAGAACTTTCTGTCACCGAAATGTGAGGAAAACCTGTTTTTTTGCCACTTTTTGAGGTTTGCAAAGGATTCCGGGTAACAGAACCTGGTCAGAGCCCCGCAAGTCACCCCATCTTGGATTCCCCTAGGTCTCTAGTTTTCAAAAATGCACAGGTTTGGTAGGTTTCCCTAGGTGCCGGCTGAGCTAGAGGCCAAAATCTACAGGTAGGCACTTTGCAAAAAACACCTCTGTTTTCTTTCAAAATATTTGATGTGTCCACGTTGCGTTTTGGGGCATTTCCTGTCGCGGGCGCTAGGCCTACCCACACAAGTGAGGTATCATTTTTATCGGGAGACTTGGGGAGACGCTGGGTGGAAGGAAACTTGTGGCTCCTCTCAGAATCCAGAACTTTCTGTCACCGAAATGTGAGGAAAACTTGTTTTTGTAGCCACTTTTTGAGGTTTGCAAAGGATTCTGGGTAACAGAACCTGCTCAGAGCCCCGCAAGTCACCCCATCTTGGATTCCCCTAGGTCTCTAGTTTTAAAAAATGCACAGGTTTGGTAGGTTTCCCTAGGTGCCGGCTGAGCTAGAGGCCAAAATCTACAGGTAGGCACTTTGCAAAAAACACCTCTGTTTTCTTTCCAAAAATTTGATGTGTCCACGTTGCGTTTTGGGGCATTTCCTGTCGCGGGCGCTAGGCCTACCCACACAAGTGAGGTATCATTTTTATCGGGAGACTTGGGGGGATGCTGGGTGGAAGGAAATTTGTGGCTCCTCTCAGATTCCAGAACTTTCTGTCACCGAAATGTGAGGAAAACCTGTTTTTTTGCCACTTTTTGAGGTTTGCAAAGGATTCTGGGTAACAGAACCTGGTCAGAGCCCCGCAAGTCACCCCATCTTGGATTCCCCTAGGTCTCTAGTTTTAAAAAATGCACAGGTTTGGTAGGTTTCCCTACGTGCCGGCTGAGCTAGAGGCCAAAATCTACAGGTAGGCACTTTGCAAAAAACACCTCTGTTTTCTTTCAAAATATTTGATGTGTCCACGTTGCGTTTTGGGGCATTTCCTGTTGCGGGCGCTAGCCCTACCCACACAAGTGAGGTATCATTTTTATCGGGAGACTTGGGGGGACGCTGGGTGGAAGGAAATTTGTGGCTCTTCTCAGAATCCAGAAATTTCTGTCACCGAAATGTGAGGAAATATTGTTTTTGTAGCCACTTTTTGAGGTTTGCAAAGGATTCTGGGTAACAGAACCTGGTCAGAGCCCCGCAAGTCACCCCATCTTGGATTCCCCTAGGTCTCTAGTTTTCAAAAATGCACAGGTTTGGTAGGTTTCCCTAGGTGCCAGCTGAGCTAGAGGCCAAAATGTACAGGCAGGCACTTTGCAAAAAACAGCTGTGTTTTCTGTCAAAAAATGGGATGTGTCCACGTTGTGTTTTGGGGCATTTCCTGTCGCGGGCGCTAGGCCTACCCACACAAGTGAGGTATCATTTTTATCGGGAGACTTGGGGGGACGCTGGGGGGAAGGAAATTTGTGGCACCTCTCAGAATCCAGAACTTTCTGTCACCAAAATGTGAGGAAAACTTGTTTTTTTTGCCACTTTTTGAGGTTTGCAAAGGATTCTGGGTAACAGAACCTGGTCAGAGCCCCGCAAGTCACGCCATCTTGGATTCCCCTAGGTCTCTAGTTTTCAAGAATGCACAGGTTTTGTAGGTTTCCCTAGGTGCCGGCTGGGCTAGAGGCCAAAATCTACAGGTAGGCACTTTGCAAAAAACACCTCTGTTTTCTTTCCAAAAATTTGATGTGTCCACGTTGCGTTTTGGGGCATTTCGTGTCGCGGGCGCTAGGCCTACCCACACAAGTGAGGTATCATTTTTATCGGGAGACTTGGGGGGATGCTGGGTGGAAGGAAATTTGTGGCACCTCTCAGAATCCAGAACTTTCTGTCACCAAAATGTGAGGAAAACCTGTTTTTTTTGCCACTTTTTGAGGTTTGCAAAGGATTCTGGGTAACAGAACCTGGTCAGAGCCCCGCAAGTCACCCCATCTTGGATTCCCCTAGGTCTCTAGTTTTCAAACATGCACAGGTTTGGTAGGTTTCCCTAGGTGCCGGCTGAGCTAGAGGCCAAAATCTACAGGAAGGCACTTTGCAAAAAACACCTCTGTTTTCTTTCAAAATATTTGATGTGTCCACGTTGCGTTTTGGGGCATTTCCTGTCGCGGGCGCTAGGCCTACCCACACAAGTGAGGTATCATTTTTATCGGGAGGCTTGGGGGGACGCTAGGTGGTAGGAAATTTGTGGCTCCTCTCAGAATCCAGAACTTTCTGTCACCGAAATGTGAGGAAAACTTGTTTTTTTAGCCACTTTTTGAGGATTGCAAAGGATTCTGGGTAACAGAACCTGGTCAGAGCCCCGCAAGTCACCCCATCTTGGATTCCCCTAGGTCTCTACTTTTAAAAAATGCACAGGTTTGGTAGGTTTCCCTAGGTGCCGGCTGAGCTAGAGGCCAAAATCTACAGGTAGGCACTTTGCAAAAAACACCTCTGTTTTCTTTCCAAAAATTTGATGTGTCCACGTTGCGTTTTGGGGCATTTCCTGTCGCGGGCGCTAGGCCTACCCACACAAGTGAGGTATCATTTTTATCGGGAGACTTGGGGGGATGCTGGGTGGAAGGAAATTTGTGGCTCCTCTCAGATTCCAGAACTTTCTGTCACCGAAATGTGAGGAAAACCTGTTTTTTTGCCACTTTTTGAGGTTTGCAAAGGATTCTGGGTAACAGAACCTGGTCAGAGCCCCGCAAGTCACCCCATCTTGGATTCCCCTAGGTCTCTAGTTTTCAAAAATGCACAGGTTTGGTAGGTTTCCCTACGTGCCGGCTGAGCTAGAGGCCAAAATCTACAGGTAGGCACTTTGCAAAAAACACCTCTGTTTTCTTTCAAAATATTTGATGTGTCCACGTTGCGTTTTGGGGCATTTCCTGTTGCGGGCGCTAGCCCTACCCACACAAGTGAGGTATCATTTTTATCGGGAGACTTGGGGGGACGCTGGGTGGAAGGAAATTTGTGGCTCCTCTCAGAATCCAGAAATTTCTGTCACCGAAATGTGAGGAAATATTGTTTTTGTAGCCACTTTTTGAGGTTTGCAAAGGATTCTGGGTAACAGAACCTGGTCAGAGCCCCGCAAGTCACCCCATCTTGGATTCCCCTAGGTCTCTAGTTTTCAAAAATGCACAGGTTTGGTGGGTTTCCCTAGGTGCCAGCTGAGCTAGAGGCCAAAATGTACAGGCAGGCACTTTGCAAAAAACAGCTGTGTTTTCTGTCAAAAAATGGGATGTGTCCACGTTGTGTTTTGGGGCATTTCCTGTCGCGGGCGCTAGGCCTACCCACACAAGTGAGGTATCATTTTTATCGGGAGACTTGGGGGGACGCTGGGTGGAAGGAAATTTGTAGCTCCTCTCAGATTCCAGAACTTTCTGTCACCAAAATGTGAGGAAAACTTGTTTTTATAGCCACTTTTTGAGGTTTGCAAAGGATTCTGGGTAACAGAACCTGGTCAGAGCCCCGCAAGTCACCCCATCTTGGATTCCCCTAGGTCTCTAGTTTTCAAAAATGCACAGGTTTGGTAGGTTTCCCTAGGTGCCGGCTGAGCTAGAGGCCAAAATCTACAGGTAGGCACTTTGCAAAAAACACCTCTGTTTTCTTTCCAAAAATTTGATGTGTCCACGTTGCGTTTTGGGGCATTTCCTGTCGCGGGCGCTAGGCCTACCCACACAAGTGAGATATCATTTTTATCGGGAGACTTGGGGGGACGCTGGGTGGAAGGATATTTGTGGCTCCTCTCAGATTCCAGAACTTTCTGTCACCGAAATGTGAGTAAAACATTTTTTGTTTGACACTTTTTGAGGTTTGCAAAGGATTCTGGGTAACAGAACCTGGTCAGAGCCCCGCAAGTCACCCCATCTTGGATTCCCCTAGGTCTCTAGTTTTCAAAAATGCACAGGTTTGGTAGGTTTCCCTAGGTGCCGGCTGAGCTAGATGCCAAAATGTACAGGCAGGCACTTTGCAAAAAACAGATGTGTTTTCTGTCAAAAAATGGGATGTGTCCACGTTGTGTTTTGGGGCATTTCCTGTCGCGGGCGCTAGGCCTACCCACACAAGTGAGGTATCATTTTTATCGGGAGACTTGGGGGGACGCTGGGTGGATGGAAATTTGTGGCTCCTTTCAGATTCCAGAACTTTCTGTCACCGAATTGTGAGGAAAACTTGTTTTTTTAGCCACTTTTTGAGGTTTGCAAAGGATTCTGGGTAAGAGAACCTGGTCAGAGCCCCGCATGTCACCCCATCTTGGATTCCCCTAGGTCTCTAGTTTTCAAAAATGCACAGGTTTGGTAGGTTTCCCTAGGTGCCGGCTGAGCTAGAGGCCAAAATCTACAGGTAGGCACTTTGCAAAAAACACCTCTGTTTTCTTTCCAAAAATTTGATGTGTCCACGTTGCGTTTTGGGGCATTTCCTGTCGCGGGCGCTAGGCCTACCCACACAAATGAGGTATCATTTTTATCGGGAGACTTGGGGGGACGCTGGGTGGAAGGAAATTTGTGGCTCCTCTCAGATTCCAGAACTTTCTGTCACCGAAATGTGAGGAAAACCTGTTTTTTTGCCACTTTTTGAGGTTTGCAAAGGATTCTGGGTAACAGAACCTGGTCAGAGCCCCGCAAGTCACCCCATCTTGGATTCCCCTAGGTCTCTAGTTTTCAAAAATGCACAGGTTTGGTAGGTTTCCCTAGGTGCCGGCTGAGCTAGAGGCCAAAGTCTTCAGGTGGGCACTTTGCAAAAAACACCTCTGTTTTCTTTCAAAATATTTGATGTGTCCACGTTGCGTTTTGGGGCATTTCCTGTCGCGGGCGCTAGGCCTACCCACACAAGTGAGGTATCATTTTTATCGGGAGACTTGGGGGGACGCTGGGTGGAAGGAAATTTGTGGCTCCTCTCAGATTCCAGAACTTTCTGTCACCGAAATGTGAGGAAAACTTGTTTTTATAGCCACTTTTTGAGGTTTGCAAAGGATTCTGGGTAACAGAACCTGGTCAGAGCCCCGCAAGTCACCCCATCTTGGATTCCCCTAGGTCTCTAGTTTTTAAAAATGCACAGGTTTGGTAGGTTTCCCTAGGTGCCGGCTGAGCTAGAGGCCAAAATCTACAGGTAGGCACCTTGCAAAAAACACCTCTGTTTTCTTTCCAAAAATTTGATGTGTCCACGTTGCGTTTTGGGGCATTTCCTGTCACGGGCGCTAGGCCTACCCACACAAGTGAGGTATCATTTTTATCGGGAGACTTGGGGGGACGCTGGGTGGAAGGAAATTTGTGGCTCCTCTCAGATTCCAGAACTTTCTGTCACCGAAATGTGAGGAAAACCTGTTTTTTTGCCACTTTTTGAGGTTTGCAAAGGATTCTGGGTAACAGAACCTGGTCAGAGCCCCGCAAGTCACCCCATCTTGGATTCCCCTAGGTCTCTAGTTTTCAGAAATGCACAGGTTTGGTAGGTTTCCCTAGGTGCTGGCTGAGCTAGAATCCAAAATCTACAGGTAGGCACTTTGCAAAAAACACCTCTGTTTTCTTTCAAAATAATTGATGTGTCCACGTTGCGTTTTGGGGCATTTCCTGTCGCGGGCGCTAGGCCTACCCACACAAGTGAGGTATCATTTTTATCGGGAGACTTGGGGGGACGCTGGGTGGAAGGAAACTTGTGGCTCCTCTCAGAATCCAGAACTTTCTGTCACCGAAATGTGAGGAAAACTTGTTTTTGTAGCCACTTTTTGAGGTTTGCAAAGGATTCTGGGTAACAGAACCTGGTCAGAGCCGCACAAGTCACCCCATCTTGGATTCCCCTAGGTCTCTAGTTTTAAAAAATGCACAGGTTTGGTAGGTTTCCCTAGGTGCCGGCTGAGCTAGAGGCCAAAATCTACAGGTAGGCACTTTGCAAAAAACAGCTCTGTTTTCTGTGATATGTCCACGTTGTGTTTTGGGGCATATCCTGTCGCAAGCGCTAGGCCTACCCACACAAGTGAGGTACCATTTTTATCGGGAGACTTGGGGGGACGCTGGGTGGAAGGAAATTTGTGGCTCCTCTCAGAATCCAGAACTTTCTGTCACCGAAATGTGAGGAAAACTTGTTTTTGTAGCCACTTTTTGAGGTTTGCAAAGGATTCTGGGTAACAGAACCTGGTCAGAGCCCCACAAGTCACCCCATCTTGGATTCCCCTAGGTCTCTAGTTTTCAAAAATGCACAGGTTTGGTAGGTTTCCCTAGGTGCCGGCTGAGCTAGAGGCCAAAATCTACAGGTAGGCACTTTGCAAAAAACACCTCTGTTTTCTTTCCAAAAATTTGATGTGTCCACGTTGCGTTTTGGGGCATTTCCTGTCGCGGGCGCTAGGCCTACCCACACAAGTGAGGTATCATTTTTATCGGGAGACTTGGGGGGACGCTGGGTGGAAGGAAATTTGTGGCTCCTCTCAGATTCCAGAACTTTCTGTCACCGAAATGTGAGGAAAACTTGTTTTTATAGCCACTTTTTGAGGTTTGCAAAGGATTCTGGGTAACAGAACCTGGTCAGAGCCCCGCAAGTCACCCCATCTTGGATTCCCCTAGGTCTCTAGTTTTTAAAAATGCACAGGTTTGGTAGGTTTCCCTAGGTGCCGGCTGAGCTAGAGGCCAAAATCTACAGGTAGGCACTTTGCAAAAAACACCTCTGTTTTCTTTCCAAAAATTTGATGTGTCCACGTTGCGTTTTGGGGCATTTCCTGTCACGGGCGCTAGGCCTACCCACACAAGTGAGGTATCATTTTTATCGGGAGACTTGGGGGGACGGTGGGTGGAAGGAAATTTGTGGCTCCTCTCAGATTCCAGAACTTTCTGTCACCGAAATGTGAGGAAAACCTGTTTTGTTGCCACTTTTTGAGGTTTGCAAAGGATTCCGGGTAACAGAACCTGGTCAGAGCCCCGCAAGTCACCCCATCTTGGATTCCCCTAGGTCTCTAGTTTTCAAAAATGCACAGGTTTGGTAGGTTTCCCTAGGTGCCGGCTGAGCTAGAGGCCAAAATCTACAGGTAGGCACTTTGCAAAAAACACCTCTGTTTTCTTTCAAAATATTTGATGTGTCCACGTTGCGTTTTGGGGCATTTCCTGTCGCGGGCGCTAGGCCTACCCACACAAGTGAGGTATCATTTTTATCGGGAGACTTGGGGAGACGCTGGGTGGAAGGAAACTTGTGGCTCCTCTCAGAATCCAGAACTTTCTGTCACCGAAATGTGAGGAAAACTTGTTTTTGTAGCCACTTTTTGAGGTTTGCAAAGGATTCTGGGTAACAGAACCTGCTCAGAGCCCCGCAAGTCACCCCATCTTGGATTCCCCTAGGTCTCTAGTTTTAAAAAATGCACAGGTTTGGTAGGTTTCCCTAGGTGCCGGCTGAGCTAGAGGCCAAAATCTACAGGTAGGCACTTTGCAAAAAACACCTCTGTTTTCTTTCCAAAAATTTGATGTGTCCACGTTGCGTTTTGGGGCATTTCCTGTCGCGGGCGCTAGGCCTACCCACACAAGTGAGGTATCATTTTTATCGGGAGACTTGGGGGGATGCTGGGTGGAAGGAAATTTGTGGCTCCTCTCAGATTCCAGAACTTTCTGTCACCGAAATGTGAGGAAAACCTGTTTTTTTGCCACTTTTTGAGGTTTGCAAAGGATTCTGGGTAACAGAACCTGGTCAGAGCCCCGCAAGTCACCCCATCTTGGATTCCCCTAGGTCTCTAGTTTTAAAAAATGCACAGGTTTGGTAGGTTTCCCTACGTGCCGGCTGAGCTAGAGGCCAAAATCTACAGGTAGGCACTTTGCAAAAAACACCTCTGTTTTCTTTCAAAATATTTGATGTGTCCACGTTGCGTTTTGGGGCATTTCCTGTTGCGGGCGCTAGCCCTACCCACACAAGTGAGGTATCATTTTTATCGGGAGACTTGGGGGGACGCTGGGTGGAAGGAAATTTGTGGCTCTTCTCAGAATCCAGAAATTTCTGTCACCGAAATGTGAGGAAATATTGTTTTTGTAGCCACTTTTTGAGGTTTGCAAAGGATTCTGGGTAACAGAACCTGGTCAGAGCCCCGCAAGTCACCCCATCTTGGATTCCCCTAGGTCTCTAGTTTTCAAAAATGCACAGGTTTGGTAGGTTTCCCTAGGTGCCAGCTGAGCTAGAGGCCAAAATGTACAGGCAGGCACTTTGCAAAAAACAGCTGTGTTTTCTGTCAAAAAATGGGATGTGTCCACGTTGTGTTTTGGGGCATTTCCTGTCGCGGGCGCTAGGCCTACCCACACAAGTGAGGTATCATTTTTATCGGGAGACTTGGGGGGACGCTGGGTGGAAGGAAATTTGTGGCACCTCTCAGAATCCAGAACTTTCTGTCACCAAAATGTGAGGAAAACTTGTTTTTTTTGCCACTTTTTGAGGTTTGCAAAGGATTCTGGGTAACAGAACCTGGTCAGAGCCCCGCAAGTCACGCCATCTTGGATTCCCCTAGGTCTCTAGTTTTCAAGAATGCACAGGTTTTGTAGGTTTCCCTAGGTGCCGGCTGGGCTAGAGGCCAAAATCTACAGGTAGGCACTTTGCAAAAAACACCTCTGTTTTCTTTCCAAAAATTTGATGTGTCCACGTTGCGTTTTGGGGCATTTCGTGTCGCGGGCGCTAGGCCTACCCACACAAGTGAGGTATCATTTTTATCGGGAGACTTGGGGGGATGCTGGGTGGAAGGAAATTTGTGGCACCTCTCAGAATCCAGAATTTTCTGTCACCAAAATGTGAGGAAAACCTGTTTTTTTTGCCACTTTTTGAGGTTTGCAAAGGATTCTGGGTAACAGAACCTGGTCAGAGCCCTGCAAGTCACCCCATCTTGGATTCCCCTAGGTCTCTAGTTTTCAAACATGCACAGGTTTGGTAGGTTTCCCTAGGTGCCGGCTGAGCTAGAGGCCAAAATCTACAGGAAGGCACTTTGCAAAAAACACCTCTGTTTTCTTTCAAAATATTTGATGTGTCCACGTTGCGTTTTGGGGCATTTCCTGTCGCGGGCGCTAGGCCTACCCACACAAGTGAGGTATCATTTTTATCGGGAGGCTTGGGGGGACGCTAGGTGGTAGGAAATTTGTGGCTCCTCTCAGAATCCAGAACTTTCTGTCACCGAAATGTGAGGAAAACTTGTTTTTTTAGCCACTTTTTGAGGTTTGCAAAGGATTCTGGGTAACAGAACCTGGTCAGAGCCCCGCAAGTCACCCCATCTTGGATTCCCCTAGGTCTCTAGTTTTAAAAAATGCACAGGTTTGGTAGGTTTCCCTAGGTGCCGGCTGAGCTAGAGGCCAAAATCTACAGGTAGGCACTTTGCAAAAAACACCTCTGTTTTCTTTCCAAAAATTTGATGTGTCCACGTTGCGTTTTGGGGCATTTCCTGTCGCGGGCGCTAGGCCTACCCACACAAGTGAGGTATCATTTTTATCGGGAGACTTGGGGGGATGCTGGGTGGAAGGAAATTTGTGGCTCCTCTCAGATTCCAGAACTTTCTGTCACCGAAATGTGAGGAAAACCTGTTTTTTTGCCACTTTTTGAGGTTTGCAAAGGATTCTGGGTAACAGAACCTGGTCAGAGCCCCGCAAGTCACCCCATCTTGGATTCCCCTAGGTCTCTAGTTTTCAAAAATGCACAGGTTTGGTAGGTTTCCCTACGTGCCGGCTGAGCTAGAGGCCAAAATCTACAGGTAGGCACTTTGCAAAAAACACCTCTGTTTTCTTTCAAAATATTTGATGTGTCCACGTTGCGTTTTGGGGCATTTCCTGTTGCGGGCGCTAGCCCTACCCACACAAGTGAGGTATCATTTTTATCGGGAGACTTGGGGGGACGCTGGGTGGAAGGAAATTTGTGGCTCCTCTCAGAATCCAGAAATTTCTGTCACCGAAATGTGAGGAAATATTGTTTTTGTAGCCACTTTTTGAGGTTTGCAAAGGATTCTGGGTAACAGAACCTGGTCAGAGCCCCGCAAGTCACCCCATCTTGGATTCCCCTAGGTCTCTAGTTTTCAAAAATGCACAGGTTTGGTGGGTTTCCCTAGGTGCCAGCTGAGCTAGAGGCCAAAATGTACAGGCAGGCACTTTGCAAAAAACAGCTGTGTTTTCTGTCAAAAAATGGGATGTGTCCACGTTGTGTTTTGGGGCATTTCCTGTCGCGGGCGCTAGGCCTACCCACACAAGTGAGGTATCATTTTTATCGGGAGACTTGGGGGGACGCTGGGTGGAAGGAAATTTGTAGCTCCTCTCAGATTCCAGAACTTTCTGTCACCAAAATGTGAGGAAAACTTGTTTTTATAGCCACTTTTTGAGGTTTGCAAAGGATTCTGGGTAACAGAACCTGGTCAGAGCCCCGCAAGTCACCCCATCTTGGATTCCCCTAGGTCTCTAGTTTTTAAAAATGCACAGGTTTGGTAGGTTTCCCTAGGTGCCGGCTGAGCTAGAGGCCAAAATCTACAGGTAGGCACTTTGCAAAAAACACCTCTGTTTTCTTTCCAAAAATTTGATGTGTCCACGTTGCGTTTTGGGGCATTTCCTGTCGCGGGCGCTAGGCCTACCCACACAAGTGAGATATCATTTTTATCGGGAGACTTGGGGGGACGCTGGGTGGAAGGATATTTGTGGCTCCTCTCAGATTCCAGAACTTTCTGTCACCGAAATGTGAGTAAAACATTTTTTGTTTGACACTTTTTGAGGTTTGCAAAGGATTCTGGGTAACAGAACCTGGTCAGAGCCCCGCAAGTCACCCCATCTTGGATTCCCCTAGGTCTCTAGTTTTCAAAAATGCACAGGTTTGGTAGGTTTCCCTAGGTGCCGGCTGAGCTAGATGCCAAAATGTACAGGCAGGCACTTTGCAAAAAACAGCTGTGTTTTCTGTCAAAAAATGGGATGTGTCCACGTTGTGTTTTGGGGCATTTCCTGTCGCGGGCGCTAGGCCTACCCACACAAGTGAGGTATCATTTTTATCGGGAGACTTGGGGGGACGCTGGGTGGATGGAAATTTGTGGCTCCTTTCAGATTCCAGAACTTTCTGTCACCGAATTGTGAGGAAAACTTGTTTTTTTAGCCACTTTTTGAGGTTTGCAAAGGATTCTGGGTAAGAGAACCTGGTCAGAGCCCCGCATGTCACCCCATCTTGGATTCCCCTAGGTCTCTAGTTTTAAAAAATGCACAGGTTTGGTAGGTTTCCCTAGGTGCCGGCTGAGCTAGAGGCCAAAATCTACAGGTAGGCACTTTGCAAAAAACACCTCTGTTTTCTTTCCAAAAATTTGATGTGTCCACGTTGCGTTTTGGGGCATTTCCTGTCGCGGGCGCTAGGCCTACCCACACAAATGAGGTATCATTTTTATCGGGAGACTTGGGGGGACGCTGGGTGGAAGGAAATTTGTGGCTCCTCTCAGATTCCAGAACTTTCTGTCACCGAAATGTGAGGAAAACCTGTTTTTTTGCCACTTTTTGAGGTTTGCAAAGGATTCTGGGTAACAGAACCTGGTCAGAGCCCCGCAAGTCACCCCATCTTGGATTCCCCTGGGTCTCTAGTTTTCAAAAATGCACAGGTTTGGTAGGTTTCCCTAGGTGCCGGCTGAGCTAGAGGCCAAAGTCTTCAGGTGGGCACTTTGCAAAAAACACCTCTGTTTTCTTTCAAAATATTTGATGTGTCCACGTTGCGTTTTGGGGCATTTCCTGTCGCGGGCGCTAGGCCTACCCACACAAGTGAGGTATCATTTTTATCGGGAGACTTGGGGGGACGCTGGGTGGAAGGAAATTTGTGGCTCCTCTCAGATTCCAGAACTTTCTGTCACCGAAATGTGAGGAAAACTTGTTTTTATAGCCACTTTTTGAGGTTTGCAAAGGATTCTGGGTAACAGAACCTGGTCAGAGCCCAGCAAGTCACCCCATCTTGGATTCCCCTAGGTCTCTAGTTTTTAAAAATGCACAGGTTTGGTAGGTTTCCCTAGGTGCCGGCTGAGCTAGAGGCCAAAATCTACAGGTAGGCACCTTGCAAAAAACACCTCTGTTTTCTTTCCAAAAATTTGATGTGTCCACGTTGCGTTTTGGGGCATTTCCTGTCACGGGCGCTAGGCCTACCCACACAAGTGAGGTATCATTTTTATCGGGAGACTTGGGGGGACGCTGGGTGGAAGGAAATTTGTGGCTCCTCTCAGATTCCAGAACTTTCTGTCACCGAAATGTGAGGAAAACCTGTTTTTTTGCCACTTTTTGAGGTTTGCAAAGGATTCTGGGTAACAGAACCTGGTCAGAGCCCCGCAAGTCACCCCATCTTGGATTCCCCTAGGTCTCTAGTTTTCAGAAATGCACAGGTTTGGTAGGTTTCCCTAGGTGCTGGCTGAGCTAGAATCCAAAATCTACAGGTAGGCACTTTGCAAAAAACACCTCTGTTTTCTTTCAAAATATTTGATGTGTCCACGTTGCGTTTTGGGGCATTTCCTGTCGCGGGCGCTAGGCCTACCCACACAAGTGAGGTATCATTTTTATCGGGAGACTTGGGGGGACGCTGGGTGGAAGGAAACTTGTGGCTCCTCTCAGAATCCAGAACTTTCTGTCACCGAAATGTGAGGAAAACTTGTTTTTGTAGCCACTTTTTGAGGTTTGCAAAGGATTCTGGGTAACAGAACCTGGTCAGAGCCGCACAAGTCACCCCATCTTGGATTCCCCTAGGTCTCTAGTTTTAAAAAATGCACAGGTTTGGTAGGTTTCCCTAGGTGCCGGCTGAGCTAGAGGCCAAAATCTACAGGTAGGCACTTTGCAAAAAACACCTCTGTTTTCTTTCCAAAAATTTGATGTGTCCACGTTGCGTTTTGGGGCATTTCCTGTCGCGGGCGCTAGGCCTACCCACACAAGTGAGGTATCATTTTTATCGGGAGACTTGGGGGGACGCTGGGTGGAAGGAAATTTGTGGCTCCTCTCAGATTCCAGAACTTTCTGTCACCGAAATGTGAGGAAAACTTGTTTTTATAGCCACTTTTTGAGGTTTGCAAAGGATTCTGGGTAACAGAACCTGGTCAGAGCCCCGCAAGTCACCCCATCTTGGATTCCCCTAGGTCTCTAGTTTTCAAAAATGCACAGGTTTGGTAGGTTTCCCTAGGTGCCGGCTGAGCTAGAGGCCAAAGTCTTCAGGTGGGCACTTTGCAAAAAACACCTCTGTTTTCTTTCAAAATATTTGATGTGTCCACGTTGCGTTTTGGGGCATTTCCTGTCGCGGGCGCTAGGCCTACCCACACAAGTGAGGTATCATTTTTATCGGGAGACTTGGGGGGACGCTGGGTGGAAGGAAATTTGTGGCTCCTCTCAGAATCCAGAACTTTCTGTCACCGAAATGTGAGGAAAACTTGTTTTTATAGCCACTTTTTGAGGTTTGCAAAGGATTCTGGGTAACAGAACCTGGTCAGAGCCCCGCAAGTCACCCCATCTTGGATTCCCCTAGGTCTCTAGTTTTCAAAAATGCACAGGTTTGGTAGGTTTCCCTACGTGCCGGCTGAGCTAGAGGCCAAAATCTACAGGTAGGCACTTTGCAAAAAACACCTCTGTTTTCTTTCAAAATATTTGATGTGTCCACGTTGCGTTTTGGGGCATTTCCTGTTGCGGGCGCTAGCCCTACCCACACAAGTGAGGTATCATTTTTATCGGGAGACTTGGGGGGACGCTGGGTGGAAAGAAATTTGTAGCTCCTCTCAGATTCCAGAACTTTCTGTCACCGAAATGTGAGGAAAACTTGTTTTTATAGCCACTTTTTGAGGTTTGCAAAGGATTCTGGGTAACAGAACCTGGTCAGAGCCCCGCAAGTCACCCCATCTTGGATTCCCCTAGGTCTCTAGTTTTCAAAAATGCACAGGTTTGGTACGTTTCCCTAGGTGCCGGCTGAGCTAGAGGCCAAAATCTACAGGTAGGCACTTTGCAAAAAACACCTCTGTTTTCTTTCCAAAAATTTGATGTGTCCACGTTGCGTTTTGGGGCATTTCCTGTCGCGGGCGCTAGGCCTACCCACACAAGTGAGGTATCATTTTTATCGGGAGACTTGGGGGGACGCTGGGTGGATGGAAATTTGTGGCTCCTTTCAGATTCCAGAACTTTCTGTCACCGAATTGTGAGGAAAACTTGTTTTTTTAGCCACTTTTTGAGGTTTGCAAAGGATTCTGGGTAAGAGAACCTGGTCAGAGCCCCGCATGTCACCCCATCTTGGATTCCCCTAGGTCTCTAGTTTTCAAAAATGCACAGGTTTGGTAGGTTTCCCTAGGTGCCGGCTGAGCTAGAGGCCAAAATCTACAGGTAGGCACTTTGCAAAAAACACCTCTGTTTTCTTTCCAAAAATTTGATGTGTCCACGTTGCGTTTTGGGGCATTTCCTGTCGCGGGCGCTAGGCCTACCCACACAAGTGAGGTATCATTTTTATCGGGAGACTTGGGGGGACGCTGGGTGGAAGGAAATTTGTGGCTCCTCTCAGATTCCAGAACTTTCTGTCATCGAAATGTGAGGAAAACCTGTTTTTTTGCCACTTTTTAAGGTTTGCAAAGGATTCTGGGTAACAGAACCTGGTCAGAGCCCCGCAAGTCACCCCATCTTGGATTCCCCTAGGTCTCTAGTTTTCAAAAATGCACAGGTTTGGTAGGTTTCCCTAGGTGCCGGCTGAGCTAGAGGCCAAAGTCTTCAGGTGGGCACTTTGCAAAAAACACCTCTGTTTTCTTTCAAAATATTTGATGTGTCCACGTTGCGTTTTGGGGCATTTCCTGTCGCGGGCGCTAGGCCTACCCACACAAGTGAGGTATCATTTTTATCGGGAGACTTGGGGGGACGCTGGGTGGAAGGAAATTTGTGGCTCCTCTCAGAATCCAGAACTTTCTGTCACCGAAATGTGAGGAAAACTTGTTTTTGTAGCCACTTTTTGAGGTTTGCAAAGGATTCTGGGTAACAGAACCTGGTCAGAGCCCCACAAGTCACCCCATCTTGGATTCCCCTAGGTCTCTAGTTTTCAAAAATGCACAGGTTTGGTAGGTTTCCCTAGGTGCCGGCTGAGCTAGAGGCCAAAATCTACAGGTAGGCACTTTGCAAAAAACACCTCTGTTTTCTTTCCAAAAATTTGATGTGTCCACGTTGCGTTTTGGGGCATTTCCTGTCGCGGGCGCTAGGCCTACCTACACAAGTGAGGTATCATTTTTATCGGGAGACTTGGGGGGACGCTGGGTGGAAGGAAATTTGTGGCTCCTATCAGATTCCAGAACTTTCTGTCACCGAAATGTGATGAAAACTTGTTTTTATAGCCACTTTTTGAGGTTTGCAAAGGATTCTGGGTAACAGAACCTGGTCAGAGCCCCGCAAGTCACCCCATCTTGGATTCCCCTAGGTCTCTAGTTTTTAAAAATGCACAGGTTTGGTAGGTTTCCCTAGGTGCCGGCTGAGCTAGAGGCCAAAATCTACAGGTAGGCACTTTGCAAAAAACACCTCTGTTTTCTTTCCAAAAATTTGATGTGTCCACGTTGCGTTTTGGGGCATTTCCTGTCACGGGCGCTAGGCCTACCCACACAAGTGAGGTATCATTTTTATTGGGAGACTTGGGGGAACGCTGGGTGGAAGGATATTTGTGGCTCCTCTCAGATTCCAGAACTTTCTGTCACCGAAATGTGAGTAAAATTTTTTTTGTTTGACACTTTTTGAGGTTTGCAAAGGATTCTGGGTAACAGAACCTGGTCAGAGCCCCGCAAGTCACCCCATCTTGGATTCCCCTAGGTCTCTAGTTTTCAAAAATGCACAGGTTTGGTTGGTTTACCTAGGTGCCGGCTGAGCTAGATGCCAAAATGTACAGGCAGGCACTTTGCAAAAAACAGCTGTGTTTTCTGTCAAAAAATGGGATGTGTCCACGTTGTGTTTTGGGGCATTTCCTGTCGCGGGCGCTAGGCCTACCCACACAAGTGAGGTATCATTTTTATCGGGAGACTTGGGGGGACGCTGGGTGGATGGAAATTTGTGGCTCCTTTCAGATTCCAGAACTTTCTGTCACCGAATTGTGAGGAAAACTTGTTTTTTTAGCCACTTTTTGAGGTTTGCAAAGGATTCTGGGTAAGAGAACCTGGTCAGAGCCCCGCATGTCACCCCATCTTGGATTCCCCTAGGTCTCTAGTTTTCAAAAATGCACAGGTTTGGTAGGTTTCCCTAGGTGCCGGCTGAGCTAGAGGCCAAAATCTACAGGTAGGCACTTTGCAAAAAACACCTCTGTTTTCTTTCCAAAAATTTGATGTGTCCACGTTGCGTTTTGGGGCATTTCCTGTCGCGGGCGCTAGGCCTACCCACACAAGTGAGGTATCATTTTTATCGGGAGACTTGGGGGGACGCTGGGTGGAAGGAAATTTGTTTCTCCTCTCAGATTCCAGAACTTTCTGTCACCGAAATGTGAGGAAAACCTGTTTTTTTGCCACTTTTTGAGGTTTGCAAAGGATTCTGGGTAACAGAACCTGGTCAGAGCCCCGCAAGTCACCCCATCTTGGATTCCCCTAGGTCTCTAGTTTTCAAAAATGCACAGGTTTGGTAGGTTTCCCTAGGTGCCGGCTGAGCTAGACGCCAAAGTCTTCAGGTGGGCACTTTGCAAAAAACACCTCTGTTTTCTTTCAAAATATTTGATGTGTCCACGTTGCGTTTTGGGGCATTTCCTGTCGCGGGCGCTAGGCCTACCCACACAAGTGAGGTATCATTTTTATCGGGAGACTTGGGGGGACGCTGGGTGGAAGGAAATTTGTGGCTCCTCTCAGAATCCAGAACTTTCTGTCACCGAAATGTGAGGAAAACTTGTTTTTGTAGCCACTTTTTGAGGTTTGCAAAGGATTCTGGGTAACAGAACCTGGTCAGAGCCCCACAAGTCACCCCATCTTGGATTCCCCTAGGTCTCTAGTTTTCAAAAATGCACAGGTTTGGTAGGTTTCCCTAGGTGCCGGCTGAGCTAGAGGCCAAAATCTACAGGTAGGCACTTTGCAAAAAACACCTCTGTTTTCTTTCCAAAAATTTGATGTGTCCACGTTGCGTTTTGGGGCATTTCCTGTCGCGGGCGCTAGGCCTACCTACACAAGTGAGGTATCATTTTTATCGGGAGACTTGGGGGGACGCTGGGTGGAAGGAAATTTGTGGCTCCTCTCAGATTCCAGAACTTTCTGTCACCGAAATGTGATGAAAACTTGTTTTTATAGCCACTTTTTGAGGTTTGCAAAGGATTCTGGGTAACAGAACCTGGTCAGAGCCCCGCAAGTCACCCCATCTTGGATTCCCCTAGGTCTCTAGTTTTTAAAAATGCACAGGTTTGGTAGGTTTCCCTAGGTGCCGGCTGAGCTAGAGGCCAAAATCTACAGGTAGGCACTTTGCAAAAAACACCTCTGTTTTCTTTCCAAAAATTTGATGTGTCCACGTTGCGTTTTGGGGCATTTCCTGTCACGGGCGCTAGGCCTACCCACACAAGTGAGGGATCATTTTTATTGGGAGACTTGGGGGAACGCTGGGTGGAAGGATATTTGTGGCTCCTCTCAGATTCCAGAACTTTCTGTCACCGAAATGTGAGTAAAATTTTTTTTGTTTGACACTTTTTGAGGTTTGCAAAGGATTCTGGGTAACAGAACCTGGTCAGAGCCCCGCAAGTCACCCCATCTTGGATTCCCCTAGGTCTCTAGTTTTCAAAAATGCACAGGTTTGGTTGGTTTACCTAGGTGCCGGCTGAGCCAGATGCCAAAATGTACAGGCAGGCACTTTGCAAAAAACAGCTGTGTTTTCTGTCAAAAAATGGGATGTGTCCACGTTGTGTTTTGGGGCATTTCCTGTCGCGGGCGCTAGGCCTACCCACACAAGTGAGGTATCATTTTTATCGGGAGACTTGGGGGGACGCTGGGTGGATGGAAATTTGTGGCTCCTTTCAGATTCCAGAACTTTCTGTCACCGAATTGTGAGGAAAACTTGTTTTTTTAGCCACTTTTTGAGGTTTGCAAAGGATTCTGGGTAAGAGAACCTGGTCAGAGCCCCGCATGTCACCCCATCTTGGATTCCCCTAGGTCTCTAGTTTTCAAAAATGCACAGGTTTGGTAGGTTTCCCTAGGTGCCGGCTGAGCTAGAGGCCAAAATCTACAGGTAGGCACTTTGCAAAAAACACCTCTGTTTTCTTTCCAAAAATTTGATGTGTCCACGTTGCGTTTTGGGGCATTTCCTGTCGCGGGCGCTAGGCCTACCCACACAAGTGAGGTATCATTTTTATCGGGAGACTTGGGGGGACGCTGGGTGGAAGGAAATTTGTGGCTCCTCTCAGATTCCAGAACTTTCTGTCACCGAAATGTGAGGAAAACCTGTTTTTTTGCCACTTTTTGAGGTTTGCAAAGGATTCTGGGTAACAGAACCTGGTCAGAGCCCCGCAAGTCACCCCATCTTGGATTCCCCTAGGTCTCTAGTTTTCAAAAATGCACAGGTTTGGTAGGTTTCCCTAGGTGCCGGCTGAGCTAGACGCCAAAGTCTTCAGGTGGGCACTTTGCAAAAAACACCTCTGTTTTCTTTCAAAATATTTGATGTGTCCACGTTGCGTTTTGGGGCATTTCCTGTCGCGGGCGCTAGGCCTACCCACACAAGTGAGGTATCATTTTTATCGGGAGACTTGGGGGGACGCTGGGTGGAAGGAAATTTGTGGCTCCTCTCAGAATCCAGAACTTTCTGTCACCGAAATGTGAGGAAAACTTGTTTTTGTAGCCACTTTTTGAGGTTTGCAAAGGATTCTGGGTAACAGAACCTGGTCAGAGCCCCACAAGTCACCCCATCTTGGATTCCCCTAGGTCTCTAGTTTTCAAAAATGCACAGGTTTGGTAGGTTTCCCTAGGTGCCGGCTGAGCTAGAGGCCAAAATCTACAGGTAGGCACTTTGCAAAAAACACCTCTGTTTTCTTTCCAAAAATTTGATGTGTCCACGTTGCGTTTTGGGGCATTTCCTGTCGCGGGCGCTAGGCCTACCTACACAAGTGAGGTATCATTTTTATCGGGAGACTTGGGGGGACGCTGGGTGGAAGGAAATTTGTGGCTCCTCTCAGATTCCAGAACTTTCTGTCACCGAAATGTGAGGAAAACTTGTTTTTATAGCCACTTTTTGAGGTTTGCAAAGGATTCTGGGTAACAGAACCTGGTCAGAGCCCCGCAAGTCACCCCATCTTGGATTCCCCTAGGTCTCTAGTTTTCAAAAATGCACAGGTTTGGTAGGTTTCCCTAGGTGCCGGCTGAGCTAGAGGTCAAAGTGTTCAGGTGGGCACTTTGCAAAAAACACCTCTGTTTTCTTTCAAAATATTTGATGTGTCCACGTTGCGTTTTGGGGCATTTCCTGTCGCGGGCGCTAGGCCTACCCACACAAGTGAGGTATCATTTTTATCGGGAGACTTGGGGGGACGCTGGGTGGAAGGAAATTTGTGGCTCCTCTCAGAATCCAGAACTTTCTGTCACCGAAATGTGAGGAAAACTTGTTTTTGTAGCCACTTTTTGAGGTTTGCAAAGGATTCTGGGTAACAGAACCTGGTCAGAGCCCCACAAGTCACCCCATCTTGGATTCCCCTAGGTCTCTAGTTTTCAAAAATGCACAGGTTTGGTAGGTTTCCCTAGGTGCCGGCTGAGCTAGAGGCCAAAATCTACAGGTAGGCACTTTGCAAAAAACACCTCTGTTTTCTTTCCAAAAATTTGATGTGTCCACGTTGCGTTTTGGGGCATTTCCTGTCGCGGGCGCTAGGCCTACCCACACAAGTGAGGTATCATTTTTATCGGGAGACTTGGGGGGACGCTGGGTGGAAGGAAATTTGTGGCTCCTCTCAGATTCCAGAACTTTCTGTCACCGAAATGTGAGGAAAGCTTGTTTTTATAGCCACTTTTTGAGGTTTGCAAAGGATTCTGGGTAACAGAACCTGGTCAGAGCCCCGCAAGTCACCCCATCTTGGATTCCCCTAGGTCTCTAGTTTTTAAAAATGCACAGGTTTGGTAGGTTTCCCTAGGTGCCGGCTGAGCTAGAGGCCAAAATCTACAGGTAGGCACTTTGCAAAAAACACCTCTGTTTTCTTTCCAAAAATTTGATGTGTCCACGTTGCGTTTTGGGGCATTTCCTGTCACGGGCGCCAGGCCTACCCACACAAGTGAGGTATCATTTTTATCGGGAGACTTGGGGGGACGCTGGGTGGAAGGAAATTTGTGGCTCCTCTCAGATTCCAGAACTTTCTGTCACCGAAATGTGAGGAAAACCTGTTTTTTTGCCACTTTTTGAGGTTTGCAAAGGATTCCGGGTAACAGAACCTGGTCAGAGCCCCGCAAGTCACCCCATCTTGGATTCCCCTAGGTCTCTAGTTTTCAAAAATGCACAGGTTTGGTAGGTTTCCCTAGGTGCCGGCTGAGCTAGAGGCCAAAATCTACAGGTAGGCACTTTGCAAAAAACACCTCTGTTTTCTTTCAAAATATTTGATGTGTCCACGTTGCGTTTTGGGGCATTTCCTGTCGCGGGCGCTAGGCCTACCCACACAAGTGAGGTATCATTTTTATCGGGAGACTTGGGGGGACGCTGGGTGGAAGGAAACTTGTGGCTCCTCTCAGAATCCAGAACTTTCTGTCACCGAAATGTGAGGAAAACTTGTTTTTGTAGCCACTTTTTGAGGTTTGCAAAGGATTCTGGGTAACAGAACCTGGTCAGAGCCGCACAAGTCACACCATCTTGGATTCCCCTAGGTCTCTAGTTTTAAAAAATGCACAGGTTTGGTAGGTTTCTCTAGGTGCCGGCTGAGCTAGAGGCCAAAATCTACAGGTAGGCACTTTGCAAAAAACACCTCTGTTTTCTTTCCAAAAATTTGATGTGTCCACGTTGCGTTTTGGGGCATTTCCTGTCGCGGGCGCTAGGCCTACCCACACAAGTGAGGTATCATTTTTATCGGGAGACTTGGGGGGACGCTGGGTGGAAGGAAATTTGTGGCTCCTCTCAGATTCCAGAACTTTCTGTCACCGAAATGTGAGGAAAACTTGTTTTTATAGCCACTTTTTGAGGTTTGCAAAGGATTCTGGGTAACAGAACCTGGTCAGAGCCCCGCAAGTCACGCCATCTTGGATTCCCCTAGGTCTCTAGTTTTCAAGAATGCACAGGTTTTGTAGGTTTCCCTAGGTGCCGGCTGGGCTAGAGGCCAAAATCTACAGGTAGGCACTTTGCAAAAAACACCTCTGTTTTCTTTCCAAAAATTTGATGTGTCCACGTTGCGTTTTGGGGCATTTCGTGTCGCGGGCGCTAGGCCTACCCACACAAGTGAGGTATCATTTTTATCGGGAGACTTGGGGGGATGCTGGGTGGAAGGAAATTTGTGGCACCTCTCAGAATCCAGAACTTTCTGTCACCAAAATGTGAGGAAAACCTGTTTTTTTGCCACTTTTTGAGGTTTGCAAAGGATTCTGGGTAACAGAACCTGGTCAGAGCCCCGCAAGTCACCCACACTTGGATTCCCCTAGGTCTCTAGTTTTCAAAAATGCACAGGTTTGGTAGGTTCCCCAGGTGCCGGCTGAGCTAGAAGCCAAAATCTACAGGTAGGCCCTTTGCAAAAAACACCTCTGTTTTCTTTCAAAATATTTGATGTGTCCACGTTGTGTTTTGGGGCATTTCCTGTCACGGGCGCTAGGCCTACCCACACAAGTGAGATATAATTTTTATCGGGAGACTTGGGGGGATGTTGGGTGGAAGGAAATTTGTGGCTCCTCTCAGATTCCAGAAGTTTCTGTCACCGAAATGTGAGGAAAACTTGTTTTTTTAGCCACTTTTTGATGTTTGCAAAGGATTCTGGGTAACAGAACCTGGTCAGAGCCCCGCAAGTCACCCCATCTTGGATTACCCTAGGTCTCTTGTTTTCAAAAATGCACAGGTTTGGTATGTTTCCCTAGGTGCCGGCTGAGCTAGAGGCCAAAATCTACAGGTAGGCACTTTGCAAAAAACACCTCTGTTTTCTTTCAAAATATTTGATGTGTCCACGTTGCGTTTTGGGGCATTTCCTGTCGCGGGCGCTAGGCCTACCCACACAAGTGAGGTATTATTTTTATCGAGAGACTTGGGGGGACGCTGGGTGGAAGGAAATTTGTGGCTCCTCTCAGAATCCAGAACTTTCTGTCACCGAAATGTGAGGAAAACTTGTTTTTTTAGCCACTTTTTGAGGTTTGCAAAGGATTCTGGGTAACAGAACCTGGTCAGAGCCCCGCAAGTCACCCCATCTTGGATTACCCTAGGTGTCTAGTTTTCAAAAATGCACAGGTTTGGTAGGTTTCCCTAGGTGCCGGCTGAGCTAGAGGCCAAAATGTACAGGCAGGCACTTTGCAAAAAACACCTCTGTTTTCTGTCAAAAAATGGGATGTGTCCACATTGTGTTTTGGGGCATTTCCTGTCGCGGGCGCTAGGCCTACCCACACAAGTGAGGTATCATTTTTATCGGGAGACTTGGGGGGACGCTGGGTGGAAGGAAATTTGTGGCTCCTTTCAGATTCCAGAACTTTCTGTCACCGAAATGTGAGGAAAACTTGTTTTTATAGCCACTTTTTGAGGTTTGCAAAGGATTCTGGGTAACAGAACCTGGTCAGAGCCCCGCAAGTCACCCCATCTTGGATTCCCCTAGGTCTCTAGTTTTCAAAAATGCACAGGTTTGGTAGGTTTCCCCAGGTGCCGGCTGAGCTAGAGGCCAAAATCTACAGGTAGGCACTTTGCAAAAAACACCTCTGTTTTCTTTCAAAATATTTGATGTGTCCACGTTGCGTTTTGGGGCATTTCCTGTCGCGGGCGCTAGGCCTACCCACACAAGTGAGGTATCATTTTTATCGGGAGACTTGGGGGGACGCTGGGTGGAAGGAAATTTGTGGCTCCTCTCAGATTCCAGAACTTTCTGTCACTGAAATGTGAGGAAAACCTGTTTTTTTGCCACTTTTTGAGGTTTGCAAAGGATTCTGGGTAACAGAACCTGGTCAGAGCCCCGCAAGTCACCCCATCTTGGATTCCCCTAGGTCTCTAGTTTAAAAAAATGCACAGGTTTGGTAGGTTTCCCTAGGTGCCGGCTGAGCTAGAGGCCAAAATCTACAGGTAGGCACTTTGCAAAAAACACCTCTGTTTTCTTTCAAAATATTTGATGTGTCCACGTTGCGTTTTGGGGCATTTCCTGTCGCGGGCGCTAGGCCTACCCACACAAGTGAGGTATCATTTTTATCGGGAGACTTGGGGGGACGCTGGGTGGAAGGAAATTTGTGGCTCCTTTCAGATTCCAGAACTTTCTGTCACCGAAATGTGAGGAAAACTTGTTTTTTTAGCCACTTTTTGATGTTGGCAAAGGATTCTGAATACAGAACCTGGTCAGAGCCCCACAAGTCACCCCATCTTGGATTCCCCTAGGTCTCTAGTTTTCAAAAATGCACAGGTTTGGTAGGTTTCCCTAGGTGCCGGCTGAGCTAGAGGCCAAAATCTACAGGTAGGCACTTTGCAAAAAACACCTCTGTTTTCTTTCCAAAAATTTGATGTGTCCACGTTGCGTTTTGGGGCATTTCCTGTCGCGGGCGCTAGGCCTACCCACACAAGTGAGGTATCATTTTTATCGGGAGACTTGGGGGGACGCTGGGTGGAAGGAAATTTGTGGCTCCTTTCAGATTCCAGAACTTTCTGTCACCGAAATGTGAGGAAAACTTGTTTTTGTAGCCACTTTTTGAGGTTTGCAAAGGATTCTGAATACAGAACCTGGTCAGAGCCCCACAAGTCACCCCATCTTGGATTCCCCTAGGTCTCTAGTTTTCAAAAATGCACAGGTTTGGTAGGTTTCCCTAGGTGCCGGCTGAGCTAGAGGCCAAAATCTACAGGTAGGCACTTTGCAAAAAACACCTCTGTTTTCTTTCCAAAAATTTCATGTGTCCACGTTGCGTTTTGGGGCATTTCCTGTCGCGGGCGCTAGGCCTACCCACACAAGTGAGGTATCATTTTTATCGGGAGACTTGGGGGGACGCTGGGTGGAAGGAAATTTGTGGCTCCTTTCAGATTCCAGAACTTTCTGTCACCGAAATGTGAGGAAAACTTGTTTTTTTAGCCACTTTTTGATGTTGGCAAAGGATTCTGGGTAACAGAACCTGGTCAGAGCCCCGCAAGTCACCCCATCTTGGATTACCCTAGGTCTCTTGTTTTCAAAAATGCACAGGTTTGGTAGGTTTCCCTAGGTGCCGGCTGAGCTAGAGGCCAAAATCTACAAGGTAGGCACTTTGCAAAAAACACCTCTGTTTTCTTTCAAAATATTTGATGTGTCCACGTTGCGTTTTGGGGCATTTCCTGTCGCGGGCGCTAGACCTTCCCACACAAGTGAGGTATCATTTTTATCGGGAGACTTGGGGGGACGCTGGGTGGAAGGAAATTTGTGGCTCCTCTCAGAATCCAGAACTTTCTGTCACCGAAATGTGCGGAAAACTTGTTTTTTTTAGCCACTTTTTGAGGTTTGCAAAGGATTCTGGGTAACAGAACCTGGTCAGAGCCCCGCAAGTCACCCCATCTTGGATTACCCTAGGTCTCTAGTTTTCAAAAATGCACAGGTTTGGTAGGTTTCCCTAGGTGCCGGCTGACCTAGAGGCCAAAATCTACAGGGAGGCACTTTGCAAAAAACACCTCTGTTTTCTTTCCAAAAATGTGATGTGTCCACGTTGCGTTTTGGGGCATTTCCTGTCGCGGGCGCTAGGCCTACCTACACAAGTGAGGTATCATTTTTATCGGGAGACTTGGGGGGACGCTGGGTGGAAGGAAATTTGTGGCTCCTCTCAGATTCCAGAACTTTCTGTCACCGAAATGTGAGGAAAACTTGTTTTTATAGCCACTTTTTGAGGTTTGCAAAGGATTCTGGGTAACAGAACCTGGTCAGAGCCCCGCAAGTCACCCCATCTTGGATTCCCCTAGGTCTCTAGTTTTCAAAAATGCACAGGTTTGGTAGGTTTCCCTAGGTGCCGGCTGAGCTAGAGGTCAAAGTGTTCAGGTGGGCACTTTGCAAAAAACACCTCTGTTTTCTTTCAAAATATTTGATGTGTCCACGTTGCGTTTTGGGGCATTTCCTGTCGCGGGCGCTAGGCCTACCCACACAAGTGAGGTATCATTTTTATCGGGAGACTTGGGGGGACGCTGGGTGGAAGGAAATTTGTGGCTCCTCTCAGAATCCAGAACTTTCTGTCACCGAAATGTGAGGAAAACTTGTTTTTGTAGCCACTTTTTGAGGTTTGCAAAGGATTCTGGGTAACAGAACCTGGTCAGAGCCCCACAAGTCACCCCATCTTGGATTCCCCTAGGTCTCTAGTTTTCAAAAATGCACAGGTTTGGTAGGTTTCCCTAGGTGCCGGCTGAGCTAGAGGCCAAAATCTACAGGTAGGCACTTTGCAAAAAACACCTCTGTTTTCTTTCCAAAAATTTGATGTGTCCACGTTGCGTTTTGGGGCATTTCCTGTCGCGGGCGCTAGGCCTACCCACACAAGTGAGGTATCATTTTTATCGGGAGACTTGGGGGGACGCTGGGTGGAAGGAAATTTGTGGCTCCTCTCAGATTCCAGAACTTTCTGTCACCGAAATGTGAGGAAAACTTGTTTTTATAGCCACTTTTTGAGGTTTGAAAAGGATTCTGGGTAACAGAACCTGGTCAGAGCCCCGCAAGTCACCCCATCTTGGATTCCCCTAGGTCTCTAGTTTTTAAAAATGCACAGGTTTGGTAGGTTTCCCTAGGTGCCGGCTGAGCTAGAGGCCAAAATCTACAGGTAGGCACTTTGCAAAAAACACCTCTGTTTTCTTTCCAAAAATTTGATGTGTCCACGTTGCGTTTTGGGGCATTTCCTGTCACGGGCGCCAGGCCTACCCACACAAGTGAGGTATCATTTTTATCGGGAGACTTGGGGGGACGCTGGGTGGAAGGAAATTTGTGGCTCCTCTCAGATTCCAGAACTTTCTGTCCCCGAAATGTGAGGAAAACTTGTTTTTATAGCCACTTTTTGAGGTTTGCAAAGGATTCCGGGTAACAGAACCTGGTCAGAGCCCCGCAAGTCACGCCATCTTGGATTCCCCTAGGTCTCTAGTTTTCAAGAATGCACAGGTTTTGTAGGTTTCCCTAGGTGCCGGCTGGGCTAGAGGCCAAAATCTACAGGTAGGCACTTTGCAAAAAACACCTCTGTTTTCTTTCCAAAAATTTGATGTGTCCACGTTGCGTTTTGGGGCATTTCGTGTCGCGGGCGCTAGGCCTACACACACAAGTGAGGTATCATTTTTATCGGGAGACTTGGGGGGATGCTGGGTGGAAGGAAATTTGTGGCACCTCTCAGAATCCAGAACTTTCTGTCACCAAAATGTGAGGAAAACTTGTTTTTTTAGCCACTTTTTGATGTTTGCAAAGGATTCTGGGTAACAGAACCTGGTCAGAGCCCCGCAAGTCACCCCATCTTGGATTACCCTAGGTCTCTTGTTTTCAAAAATGCACAGGTTTGGTATGTTTCCCTAGGTGCCGGCTGAGCTAGAGGCCAAAATCTACAGGTAGGCACTTTGCAAAAAACACCTCTGTTTTCTTTCAAAATATTTGATGTGTCCACATTGCGTTTTGGGGCATTTCCTGTCGCGGGCGCTAGGCCTACCCACACAAGTGAGGTATTATTTTTATCGAGAGACTTGTGGGGACGCTGGGTGGAAGGAAATTTTTGGCTGCTCTCAGAATCCAGAACTTTCTGTCACCGAAATGTGAGGAAAACTTGTTTTTTTAGCCACTTTTTGAGGTTTGCAAAGGATTCTGGGTAACAGAACCTGGTCAGAGCCCCGCAAGTCACCCCATCTTGGATTACCCTAGGTGTCTAGTTTTCAAAAATGCACAGGTTTGGTAGGTTTCCCTAGGTGCCGGCTGAGCTAGAGGCCAAAATGTACAGGCAGGCACTTTGCAAAAAACACCTCTGTTTTCTGTCAAAAAATGGGATGTGTCCACATTGTGTTTTGGGGCATTTCCTGTCGCGGGTGCTAGGCCTACCCACACAAGTGAGGTATCATTTTTATCGGGAGACTTGGGGGGGCGCTGGGTGGAAGGAAATTTGTGGCTCCTTTCAGATTCCAGAACTTTCTGTCACCTAAATGTGAGGAAAACTTGTTTTTATAGCCACTTTTTGAGGTTTGCAAAGGATTCTGGGTAACAGAACCTGGTCAGAGCCCCGCAAGTCACCCCATCTTGGATTCCCCTAGGTCTCTAGTTTTCAAAAATGCACAGGTTTGGTAGGTTTCCCCAGGTGCCGGCTGAGCTAGAGGCCAAAATCTACAGGTAGGCACTTTGCAAAAAACACCTCTGTTTTCTTTCAAAATATTTGATGTGTCCACGTTGCGTTTTGGGGCATTTCCTGTCGCGGGCGCTAGGCCTACCCACACAAGTGAGGTATCATTTTTATCGGGAGACTTGGGGGGACGCTGGGTGGAAGGAAATTTGTGGCTCCTCTCAGATTCCAGAACTTTCTGTCACTGAAATGTGAGGAAAACCTGTTTTTTTGCCACTTTTTGAGGTTTGCAAAGGATTCTGGGTAACAGAACCTGGTCAGAGCCCCGCAAGTCACCCCATCTTGGATTCCCCTAGGTCTCTAGTTTTAAAAAATGCACAGGTTTGGTAGGTTTCCCTAGGTGCCGGCTGAGCTAGAGGCCAAAATCTACAGGTAGGCACTTTGCAAAAAACACCTCTGTTTTCTTTCAAAATATTTGATGTGTCCACGTTGCGTTTTGGGGCATTTCCTGTCGCGGGCGCTAGGCCTACCCACACAAGTGAGGTATCATTTTTATCGGGAGACTTGGGGGGACGCTGGGTGGAAGGAAATTTGTGGCTCCTTTCAGATTCCAGAACTTTCTGTCACCGAAATGTGAGGAAAACTTGTTTTTTTAGCCACTTTTTGATGTTGGCAAAGGATTCTGAATACAGAACCTGGTCAGAGCCCCACAAGTCACCCCATCTTGGATTCCCCTAGGTCTCTAGTTTTCAAAAATGCACAGGTTTGGTAGGTTTCCCTAGGTGCCGGCTGAGCTAGAGGCCAAAATCTACAGGTAGGCACTTTGCAAAAAACACCTCTGTTTTCTTTCCAAAAATTTGATGTGTCCACGTTGCGTTTTGGGGCATTTCCTGTCGCGGGCGCTAGGCCTACCCACACAAGTGAGGTATCATTTTTATCGGGAGACTTGGGGGGACGCTGGGTGGAAGGAAATTTGTGGCTCCTTTCAGATTCCAGAACTTTCTGTCACCGAAATGTGAGGAAAACTTGTTTTTGTAGCCACTTTTTGAGGTTTGCAAAGGATTCTGAATACAGAACCTGGTCAGAGCCCCACAAGTCACCCCATCTTGGATTCCCCTAGGTCTCTAGTTTTCAAAAATGCACAGGTTTGGTAGGTTTCCCTAGGTGCCGGCTGAGCTAGAGGCCAAAATCTACAGGTAGGCACTTTGCAAAAAACACCTCTGTTTTCTTTCCAAAAATTTGATGTGTCCACGTTGCGTTTTGGGGCATTTCCTGTCGCGGGCGCTAGGCCTACCCACACAAGTGAGGTATCATTTTTATCGGGAGACTTGGGGGGACGCTGGGTGGAAGGAAATTTGTGGCTCCTTTCAGATTCCAGAACTTTCTGTCACCGAAATGTGAGGAAAACTTGTTTTTTTAGCCACTTTTTGATGTTGGCAAAGGATTCTGGGTAACAGAACCTGGTCAGAGCCCCGCAAGTCACCCCATCTTGGATTACCCTAGGTCTCTTGTTTTAAAAAATGCACAGGTTTGGTAGGTTTCCCTAGGTGCCGGCTGAGCTAGAGGCCAAAATCTACAAGGTAGGCACTTTGCAAAAAACACCTCTGTTTTCTTTCAAAATATTTGATGTGTCCACGTTGCGTTTTGGGGCATTTCCTGTCGCGGGCGCTAGACCTACCCACACAAGTGAGGTATCATTTTTATCGGGAGACTTGGGGGGATGCTGGGTGGAAGGAAATTTGTGGCTCCTCTCAGAATCCAGAACTTTCTGTCACCGAAATGTGCGGAAAACTTGTTTTTTTTAGCCACTTTTTGAGGTTTGCAAAGGATTCTGGGTAACAGAACCTGGTCAGAGCCCCGCAAGTCACCCCATCTTGGATTACCCTAGGTCTCTAGTTTTCAAAAATGCACAGGTTTGGTAGGTTTCCCTAGGTGCCGGCTGACCTAGAGGCCAAAATCTACAGGGAGGCACTTTGCAAAAAACACCTCTGTTTTCTTTCCAAAAATGTGATGTGTCCACGTTGCGTTTTGGGGCATTTCCTGTCGCGGGCGCTAGGCCTACCCACACAAGTGAGGTATCATTTTTATCGGGAGACTTGGGGGGATGCTGGGTGGAAGGAAATTTGTGGCTCCTCTCAGATTCCAGAACTTTCTGTCACCGAAATGTGAGGAAAACCTGTTTTTTTAGCCACTTTTTGAGGTTTGCAAAGGATTCTGGGTAACAGAACCTGGTCAGAGCCCCGCAAGTCACCCCATCTTGGATTACCCTAGGTCTCTTGTTTTCAAAAATGCACAGGTTTGGTAGGTTTCCCTAGGTGCCGGCTGAGCTAGAGGCCAAAATCTACAGGTAGGCACTTTGCAAAAAACACCTCTGTTTTCTTTCAAAATATTTGATGTGTCCACGTTGCGTTTTGGGGCATTTCCTGTCGCGGGCGCTAGGCCTACCCACACAAGTGAGGTATCATTTTTATCGGGAGACTTGGGGGGACGCTGGGTGGAAGGAAATTTGTGGCTCCTCTCAGATTCCAGAACTTTCTGTCACCGAAATGTGAGGAAAACTTGTTTTTGTAGCCACTTTTTGAGGTTTGCAAAGGATTCTGAATACAGAACCTGGTCAGAGCCCCACAAGTCACCCCATCTTGGATTCCCCTAGGTCTCTAGTTTTCAAAAATGCACAGGTTTGGTAGGTTTCCCTAGGTGCCGGCTGAGCTAGAGGCCAAAATCTACAGGTAGGCACTTTGCAAAAAACACCTCTGTTTTCTTTCTAAAAATTTGATGTGTCCACGTTGCATTTTGGGGCATTTCCTGTCGCGGGCGCTAGGCCTACCCACACAAGTGAGGTATCATTTTTATCGGAAGACTTGGGGGGACGCTGGGTGGAAGGAAATTTGTGGCTCCTCTCAGATTCCAGAACTTTCTGTCACCGAAATGTGAGGAAAACTTGTTTTTGTAGCCACTTTTTGATGTTGGCAAAGGATTCTGGGTAACAGAACCTGGTCAGAGCCCCGCAAGTCACCCCATCTTGGATTACCCTAGGTCTCTTGTTTTAAAAAATGCACAGGTTTGGTAGGTTTCCCTAGGTGCCGGCTGAGCTAGAGGCCAAAATCTACAAGGTAGGCACTTTGCAAAAAACACCTCTGTTTTCTTTCAAAATATTTGATGTGTCCACGTTGCGTTTTGGGGCATTTCCTGTCGCGGGCGCTAGACCTACCCACACAAGTGAGGTATCATTTTTATCGGGAGACTTGGGGGGACGCTGGGTGGAAGGAAATTTGTGGCTCCTCTCAGAATCCAGAACTTTCTGTCACCGAAATGTGCGGAAAACTTGTTTTTTTTAGCCACTTTTTGAGGTTTGCAAAGGATTCTGGGTAACAGAACCTGGTCAGAGCCCCGCAAGTCACCCCATCTTGGATTACCCTAGGTCTCTAGTTTTCAAAAATGCACAGGTTTGGTAGGTTTCCCTAGGTGCCGGCTGACCTAGAGGCCAAAATCTACAGGGAGGCACTTTGCAAAAAACACCTCTGTTTTCTTTCCAAAAATGTGATGTGTCCACGTTGCGTTTTGGGGCATTTCCTGTCGCGGGCGCTAGGCCTACCCACACAAGTGAGGTATCATTTTTATCGGGAGACTTGGGGGGATGCTGGGTGGAAGGAAATTTGAGGCTCCTCTCAGATTCCAGAACTTTCTGTCACCGAAATGTGAGGAAAACCTGTTTTTTTAGCCACTTTTTGAGGTTTGCAAAGGATTCTGGGTAACAGAACCTGGTCAGAGCCCCGCAAGTCACCCCATCTTGGATTACCCTAGGTCTCTTGTTTTCAAAAATGCACAGGTTTGGTAGGTTTCCCTAGGTGCCGGCTGAGCTAGAGGCCAAAATCTACAGGTAGGCACTTTGCAAAAAACACCTCTGTTTTCTTTCAAAATATTTGATGTGTCCACGTTGCGTTTTGGGGCATTTCCTGTCGCGGGCGCTAGGCCTACCCACACAAGTGAGGTATCATTTTTATCGGGAGACTTGGGGGGACGCTGGGTGGAAGGAAATTTGTGGCTCCTCTCAGATTCCAGAACTTTCTGTCACCGAAATGTGAGGAAAACTTGTTTTTGTAGCCACTTTTTGAGGTTTGCAAAGGATTCTGAATACAGGACCTGGTCAGAGCCCCACAAGTCACCCCATCTTGGATTCCCCTAGGTCTCTAGTTTTCAAAAATGCACAGGTTTGGTAGGTTTCCCTAGGTGCCGGCTGAGCTAGAGGCCAAAATCTACAGGTAGGCACTTTGCAAAAAACACCTCTGTTTTCTTTCCAAAAATTTGATGTGTCCACGTTGCATTTTGGGGCATTTCCTGTCGCGGGCGCTAGGCCTACCCACACAAGTGAGGTATCATTTTTATCGGAAGACTTGGGGGGACGCTGGGTGGAAGGAAATTTGTGGCTCCTCTCAGATTCCAGAACTTTCTGTCACCGAAATGTGAGGAAAACTTGTTTTTTTAGCCACTTTTTGATGTTGGCAAAGGATTCTGGGTAACAGAACCTGGTCAGAGCCCCGCAAGTCACCCCATCTTGGATTTCCCTAGGTCTCTTGTTTTAAAAAATGCACAGGTTTGGTAGGTTTCCCTTGGTGCCGGCTGAGCTAGAGGCCAAAATCTACAAGGTAGGCACTTTGCAAAAAACACCTCTGTTTTCTTTCAAAATATTTGATGTGTCCACGTTGCGTTTTGGGGCATTTCCTGTCGCGGGCGCTAGACCTACCCACACAAGTGAGGTATCATTTTTATCGGGAGACTTGGGGGGACGCTGGGTGGAAGGAAATTTGTGGCTCCTCTCAGAATCCAGAACTTTCTGTCACCGAAATGTGCGGAAAACTTGTTTTTTTTAGCCACTTTTTGAGGTTTGCAAAGGATTCTGGGTAACAGAACCTGGTCAGAGCCCCGCAAGTCACCCCATCTTGGATTACCCTAGGTCTCTAGTTTTCAAAAATGCACAGGTTTGGTAGGTTTCCCTAGGTGCCGGCTGACCTAGAGGCCAAAATCTACAGGGAGGCACTTTGCAAAAAACACCTCTGTTTTCTTTCCAAAAATTTGATGTGTCCACGTTGCGTTTTGGGGCATTTCCTGTCGCGGGCGCTAGGCCTACCCACACAAGTGAGGTATCATTTTTATCGGGAGACTTGGGGGGATGCTGGGTGGAAGGAAATTTGTGGCTCCTCTCAGATTCCAGAACTTTCTGTCACCGAAATGTGAGGAAAACCTGTTTTTTTTGCCACTTTTTGAGGTTTGCAAAGGATTCTGGGTAACAGAACCTGGTCAGAGCCCCGCAAGTCACCCCATCTTGGATTCCCCTTGGTCTCTAGTTTTAAAAAATGCACAGGTTTGGTAGGTTTCCCTAGGTGCCGGCTGAGCTAGAGGCCAAAATGTACAGGTAGGCACTTTGCAAAAAACAGCTGTGTTTTCTGTCAAAAAATGGGATGTGTCCACGTTGTGTTTTGGGGCATTTCCTGTCGCGGGCGCTAGGCCTACCCACACAAGTGAGGTATCATTTTTATCGGGAGACTTGGGGGGACGCTGGGTGGAAGGAAATTTGTGGCTCCTTTCAGATTCCAGAACTTTCTGTCACCGAAATGTGAGGAAAACTTGTTTTTATAGCCACTTTTTGAGGTTTGCAAAGGATTCTGGGTAACAGAACCTGGTCAGAGCCCCGCAAGTCACCCCATCTTGGATTCCCCTAGGTCTCTAGTTTTCAAAAATGCACAGGTTTGGTAGGTTTTCCCAGGTGCCGGCTGAGCTAGAGGCAAAAATCTACAGGTAGGCACATGGCAAAAAACACCTCTGTTTTCTTTCAAAATATTTGATGTGTCCACGTTGCGTTTTGGGGCATTTCCTGTCACGGGCGCTAGGCCTACCCACACAAGTGAGGTATCATTTTTATCGTGAGACTTAGGGGGACGCTGGGTGGAAGGAAATTTGTGGCTCCTCTCAGATTCCAGAACTTTCTGTCACCGAAATGTGAGGAAAACTTGTTTTTATAGCCACTTTTTGAGGATTGCAAAGGATTCTGGGTAACAGAACCTGGTCAGAGCCCCGCAAGTCACCCCATCTTGGATTACCCTAGGTCTCTAGTTTTCAAAAATGCACAGGTTTGGTAGGTTTCCGCAGGTGCCGGCTGAGCTACAGGCCAAAATCTACAGGTAGGCACTTCGCAAAAAACACCTCTGTTTTCTTTCAAAATATTTGATGTGTCCACGTTGCGTTTTGGGGCATTTCCTGTCGCGGGCACTAGACCTACCCACACAAGTGAGGTATCATTTTTATCGGGAGACTTGGGGGGACGCTGGGTGGAAGGAAATTTGTGGCTTCTCTCAGAATCCAGAACTTTCTGTCACCGAAATGTGAGGAAAACCTGGTTTTTTAGCCACTTTTTGAGGTTTGCAAAGGATTCTGGGTAACAGAACCTGGTCAGAGCCCCGCAAGTCACCCCATCTTGGATTACCCTAGGTCTCTAGTTTTCAAAAATGGACAGGTTTGGTAGGTTTCCCTAGGTGCCGGCTGAGCTAGAGGCCAAAATCTACAGGTAGGCACTTTGCTAAAAACACCTCTGTTTTCTTTCCAAAAATTTGATGTGTCCACGTTGCGTTTTGGGGCATTTCCTGTCGCGGGCGCTAGGCCTACCCACACAAGTGAGGTATCATTTTTATCGGGAGACTTGGGGGGACGCTGGGTGGAAGGAAATTTGTGGCTCCTCTCAGATTCCAGAACTTTCTGTCACCGAAATGTGAGGAAAACTTGTTTTTTTAGCCACTTTTTGAGGTTTGCAAAGGATTCTGGGTAACAGAACCTGGTCAGAGCCCCGCAAGTCACCCCATCTTGGATTCCCCTAGGTCTCTAGTTTTCAAAAATACACAGGTTTGGTAGGTTTCCCTAGGTGCCGGCTGAGCTAGAGGCCAAAATCTACAGGTAGGCACTTTGCAAAAAACACCTCTGTTTTCTTTCCAAAAATGTGATGTGTCCACGTTGCGTTTTGGGGCATTTCCTGTCGCGGGCGCTAGGCCTACCCACACAAGTGAGGTATCATTTTTATCGGGAGACTTGGGGGGACGCTGGGTGGAAGGAAATTTGTGGCTCCTCTCAGATTCCAGAACTTTCTGTCACTGAAATGTGAGGAAAACCTGTTTTTTTTGCCACTTTTTGAGGTTTGCAAAGGATTCTGGGTAACAGAACCTGGTCAGAGCCCCGCAAGTCACCCCATCTTGGATTACCCTAGGTCTCTAGTTTTCAAAAATGCACAGGTTTGGTAGGTTTCCCTAGGTGCCGGCTGACCGAGAGGCCAAAATCTACAGGGAGGCACTTTGCAAAAAACACCTCTGTTTTCTTTCCAAAAATTTGATGTGTCCACGTTGCGTTTTGGGGCATTTCCTGTCGCGGGCGCTAGGCCTACCCACACAAGTGAGGTATCATTTTTATCGGGAGACTTGGGGGGATGCTGGGTGGAAGGAAATTTGTGGCTCCTCTCAGATTCCAGAACTTTCTGTCACCGAAATGTGAGGAAAACCTGTTTTTTTTGCCACTTTTTGAGGTTTGCAAAGGATTCTGGGTAACAGAACCTGGTCAGAGCCCCGCAAGTCACCCCATCTTGGATTCCCCTTGGTCTCTAGTTTTAAAAAATGCACAGGTTTGGTAGGTTTCCCTAGGTGCCGGCTGAGCTAGAGGCCAAAATGTACAGGTAGGCACTTTGCAAAAAACAGCTGTGTTTTCTGTCAAAAAATGGGATGTGTCCACGTTGTGTTTTGGGGCATTTCCTGTCGCGGGCGCTAGGCCTACCCACACAAGTGAGGTATCATTTTTATCGGGAGACTTGGGGGGACGCTGGGTGGAAGGAAATTTGTGGCTCCTTTCAGATTCCAGAACTTTCTGTCACCGAAATGTGAGGAAAACTTGTTTTTATAGCCACTTTTTGAGGTTTGCAAAGGATTCTGGGTAACAGAACCTGGTCAGAGCCCCGCAAGTCACCCCATCTTGGATTCCCCTAGGTCTCTAGTTTTCAAAAATGCACAGGTTTGGTAGGTTTTCCCAGGTGCCGGCTGAGCTAGAGGCAAAAATCTACAGGTAGGCACATGGCAAAAAACACCTCTGTTTTCTTTCAAAATATTTGATGTGTCCACGTTGCGTTTTGGGGCATTTCCTGTCACGGGCGCTAGGCCTACCCACACAAGTGAGGTATCATTTTTATCGGGAGACTTAGGGGGACGCTGGGTGGAAGGAAATTTGTGGCTCCTCTCAGATTCCAGAACTTTCTGTCACCGAAATGTGAGGAAAACTTGTTTTTATAGCCACTTTTTGAGGATTGCAAAGGATTCTGGGTAACAGAACCTGGTCAGAGCCCCGCAAGTCACCCCATCTTGGATTACCCTAGGTCTCTAGTTTTAAAAAATGCACAGGTTTGGTAGGTTTCCGCAGGTGCCGGCTGAGCTACAGGCCAAAATCTACAGGTAGGCACTTCGCAAAAAACACCTCTGTTTTCTTTCAAAATATTTGATGTGTCCACGTTGCGTTTTGGGGCATTTCCTGTCGCGGGCACTAGACCTACCCACACAAGTGAGGTATCATTTTTATCGGGAGACTTGGGGGGACGCTGGGTGGAAGGAAATTTGTGGCTTCTCTCAGAATCCAGAACTTTCTGTCACCGAAATGTGAGGAAAACCTGGTTTTTTAGCCACTTTTTGAGGTTTGCAAAGGATTCTGGGTAACAGAACCTGGTCAGAGCCCCGCAAGTCACCCCATCTTGGATTACCCTAGGTCTCTAGTTTTCAAAAATGGACAGGTTTGGTAGGTTTCCCTAGGTGCCGGCTGAGCTAGAGGCCAAAATCTACAGGTAGGCACTTTGCAAAAAACACCTCTGTTTTCTTTCCAAAAATTTGATGTGTCCACGTTGCGTTTTGGGGCATTTCCTGTCGCGGGCGCTAGGCCTACCCACACAAGTGAGGTATCATTTTTATCGGGAGACTTGGGGGGACGCTGGGTGGAAGGAAATTTGTGGCTCCTCTCAGATTCCAGAACTTTCTGTCACCGAAATGTGAGGAAAACTTGTTTTTTTAGCCACTTTTTGAGGTTTGCAAAGGATTCTGGGTAACAGAACCTGGTCAGAGCCCCGCAAGTCACCCCATCTTGGATTCCCCTAGGTCTCTAGTTTTCAAAAATACACAGGTTTGGTAGGTTTCCCTAGGTGCCGGCTGAGCTAGAGGCCAAAATCTACAGGTAGGCACTTTGCAAAAAACACCTCTGTTTTCTTTCCAAAAATGTGATGTGTCCACGTTGCGTTTTGGGGCATTTCCTGTCGCGGGCGCTAGGCCTACCCACACAAGTGAGGTATCATTTTTATCGGGAGACTTGGGGGGACGCTGGGTGGAAGGAAATTTGTGGCTCCTCTCAGATTCCAGAACTTTCTGTCACTGAAATGTGAGGAAAACCTGTTTTTTTTGCCACTTTTTGAGGTTTGCAAAGGATTCTGGGTAACAGAACCTGGTCAGAGCCCCGCAAGTCACCCCATCTTGGATTCCCCTGGGTCTCTAGTTTTCAAAAATGCACAGGTTTGGTAGGTTTCCCTACGTGCCGGCTGAGCTAGAGGCCAAAATCTACAGGTAGGCACTTTGCAAAAAACACCTCTGTTTTCTTTCAAAATATTTGATGTGTCCACGTTGCGTTTTGGGGCATTTCCTGTCGCGGGCGCTAGGCCTACCCGCACAAGTGAGGTATCATTTTTATCGGGAGACTTGGGGGGACGCTGGGTGGAAGGAAATTTGTGGCTCCTCTCAGAATCCAGAACTTTCTGTCACCGAAATGTGAGGAAAACTTGTTTTTGTGGCCACTTTTTGAGGTTTGCAAAGGATTCTGAATACAGAACCTGGTCAGAGCCCCACAAGTCACCCCATCTTGGATTCCCCTAGGTCTCTAGTTTTCAAAAATGCACAGGTTTGGTAGGTTTCCCTAGGTGCCGGATGAGCTAGAGGCCAAAATCTACAGGTAGGCACTTTGCAAAAAACACCTCTGTTTTCTTTCCAAAAATTTGATGTGTCCACGTTGCGTTTTGGGGCATTTCCTGTCGGGGGCGCTAGGCCTACCCACACAAGTGAGGTATCATTTTTATCGGGAGACTTGGGGGGACGCTGGGTGGAAGGAAATTTGTGGCTCCTCTCAGATTCCAGAACTTTCTGTCACCGAAATGTGAGGACAACTTGTTTTTTTAGCCACTTTTTGATGTTTGCAAAGGATTCTGGGTAACAGAACCTGGTCAGAGCCCCGCAAGTCACCCCATCTTGGATTACCCTAGGTCTCTTGTTTTCAAAAATGCACAGGTTTGGTAGGTTTCCCTAGGTGCCGGCTGAGCTAGAGGCCAAAATCTACAAGGTAGGCACTTTGCAAAAAACACCTCTGTTTTCTTTCAAAATATTTGATGTGTCCACGTTGCGTTTTGGGGCATTTCCTGTCGCGGGCGCTAGACCTACCCACACAAGTGAGGTATCATTTTTATCGGGAGACTTGGGGGGACGCTGGGTGGATGGAAATTTGTGGCTCCTCTCAGAATCCAGAACTTTCTGTCACCGAAATGTGCGGAAAACTTGTTTTTTTAGCCACTTTTTGAGGTTTGCAAAGGATTCTGGGTAACAGAACCTGGTCAGAGCCCCGCAAGTCACCCCATCTTGGATTACCCTAGGTCTCTAGTTTTCAAAAATGCACAGGTTTGGTAGGTTTCCCTAGGTGCCGGCTGAGCTAGAGGCCAAAATGTACAGGCAGGCACTTTGCAAAAAACAGCTGTGTTTTCTGTCAAAAAATGGGATGTGTCCACGTTGTGTTTTGGGGCATTTCCTGTCGCGGGCGCTAGGCCTACCCACACAAGTGAGGTATCATTTTTATCGGGAGACTTGGGGGGACGCTGGGTGGAAGGAAATTTGTGGCTCCTTTCAGATTCCAGAACTTTCTGTCACCGAAATGTGAGAATAACTTGTTTTTATAGCCACTTTTTGAGGTTTGCAAAGGATTCTGGGTAACAGAACCTGGTCAGAGCCCCGCAAGTCACCCCATCTTGGATTCCCCTAGGTCTCTAGTTTTCAAAAATGCACAGGTTTGGTAGGTTTTCCCAGGTGCCGGCTGAGCTAGAGGCAAAAATCTACAGGTAGGCACATGGCAAAAAACACCTCTGTTTTCTTTCAGAATATTTGATGTGTCCACGTTGCGTTTTGGGGCATTTCCTGTCACGGGCGCTAGGCCTACCCACACAAGTGAGATATCATTTTTATCGGGAGACTTGGGGGGACGCTGGGTGGAAGGAAATTTGTGGCTCCTCTCAGATTCCAGAACTTTCTGTCACCGAAATGTGAGGAAAACTTGTTTTTATAGCCACTTTTTGAGTTTTGCAAAGGATTCTGGGTAACAGAACCTGGTCAGAGCCCCGCAAGTCACCCCATCTTGGATTCCCCTAGGTCTCTAGTTTTCAAAAATGCACAGGTTTGTTAGGTTTTCCCAGGTGCCGGCTGAGCTAGAGGCAAAAATCTACAGGTAGGCACATGGCAAAAAACACCTCTGTTTTCTTTCAAAATATTTGATGTGTCCACGTTGCGTTTTGGGGCATTTCCTGTCGCGGGCGCTAGGCCTACCCACACAAGTGAGGTATCATTTTTATCGGGAGACTTGGGGGGACGCTGGGTGGAAGGAAATTTGTGGCTCCTCTCAGATTCCAGAACTTTCTGTCACCGAAATGTGAGGAAAACTTGTTTTTATAGCCACTTTTTGAGGTTTGCAAAGGATTCTGGGTAACAGAACCTGGTCAGAGCCCCGCAAGTCACGCCATCTTGGATTCCCCTAGGTCTCTAGTTTTCAAGAATGCACAGGTTTTGTAGGTTTCCCTAGGTGCCGGCTGGGCTAGAGGCCAAAATCTACAGGTAGGCACTTTGCAAAAAACACCTCTGTTTTCTTTCCAAAAATTTGATGTGTCCACGTTGCGTTTTGGGGCATTTCGTGTCGCGGGCGCTAGGCCTACCCACACAAGTGAGGTATCATTTTTATCGGGAGACTTGGGGGGATGCTGGGTGGAAGGAAATTTGTGGCACCTCTCAGAATCCAGAACTTTCTGTCACCAAAATGTGAGGAAAACTTGTTTTTTTAGCCACTTTTTGATGTTTGCAAAGGATTCTGGGTAACAGAACCTGGTCAGAGCCCCGCAAGTCACCCCATCTTGGATTACCCTAGGTCTCTTGGTTTCAAAAATGCACAGGTTTGGTATGTTTCCCTAGGTGCCGGCTGAGCTAGAGGCCAAAATCTACAGGTAGGCACTTTGCAAAAAACACCTCTGTTTTCTTTCAAAATATTTGATGTGTCCACGTTGCGTTTTGGGGCATTTCCTGTCGCGGGCGCTAGGCCTACCCACACAAGTGAGGTATTATTTTTATCGAGAGACTTGGGGGGACGCTGGGTGGAAGGAAATTTGTGGCTCCTCTCAGAATCCAGAACTTTCTTTTACCGAAATGTGAGAAAAACTTGTTTTTTTGCCACTTTTTGAGGTTTGCAAAGGATTCTGGGTAACAGAACCTGGTCAGAGCCCCGCAAGTCACCCCATCTTGGATTACCCTAGGTGTCTAGTTTTCAAAAATGCACAGGTTTGGTAGGTTTCCCTAGGTGCCGGCTGAGCTAGAGGCCAAAATGTACAGGCAGGCACTTTGCAAAAAACACCTCTGTTTTCTGTCAAAAAATGGGATGTGTCCACATTGTGTTTTGGGGCATTTCCTGTCGCGGGCGCTAGGCCTACCCACACAAGTGAGGTATCATTTTTATCGGGAGACTTGGGGGGACGCTGGGTGGAAGGAAATTTGTGGCTCCTTTCAGATTCCAGAACTTTCTGTCACCGAAATGTGAGGAAAACTTGTTTTTATAGCCACTTTTTGAGGTTTGCAAAGGATTCTGGGTAACAGAACCTGGTCAGAGCCCCGCAAGTCACCCCATCTTGGATTCCCCTAGGTCTCTAGTTTTCAAAAATGCACAGGTTTGGTAGGTTTCCCCAGGTGCCGGCTGAGCTAGAGGCCAAAATCTACAGGTAGGCACTTTGCAAAAAACACCTCTGTTTTCTTTCAAAATATTTGATGTGTCCACGTTGCGTTTTGGGGCATTTCCTGTCGCGGGCGCTAGGCCTACCCACACAAGTGAGGTATCATTTTTATCGGGAGACTTGGGGGGACGCTGGGTGGAAGGAAATTTGTGGCTCCTCTCAGATTCCAGAACTTTCTGTCACTGAAATGTGAGGAAAACCTGTTTTTTTGCCACTTTTTGAGGTTTGCAAAGGATTCTGGGTAACAGAACCTAGTCAGAGCCCCGCAAGTCACCCCATCTTGGATTCCCCTAGGTCTCTAGTTTTAAAAAATGCACAGGTTTGGTAGGTTTCCCTAGGTGCCGGCTGAGCTAGAGGCCAAAATCTACAGGTAGGCACTTTGCAAAAAACACCTCTGTTTTCTTTCAAAATATTTGATGTGTCCACGTTGCGTTTTGGGGCATTTCCTGTCGCGGGCGCTAGGCCTACCCACACAAGTGAGGTATCATTTTTATCGGGAGACTTGGGGGGACGCTGGGTGGAAGGAAATTTGTGGCTCCTTTCAGATTCCAGAACTTTCTGTCACCGAAATGTGAGGAAAACTTGTTTTTTTAGCCACTTTTTGATGTTGGCAAAGGATTCTGAATACAGAACCTGGTCAGAGCCCCACAAGTCACCCCATCTTGGATTCCCCTAGGTCTCTAGTTTTCAAAAATGCACAGGTTTGGTAGGTTTCCCTAGGTGCCGGCTGAGCTAGAGGCCAAAATCTACAGGTAGGCACTTTGCAAAAAACACCTCTGTTTTCTTTCCAAAAATTTGATGTGTCCATGTTGCGTTTTGGGGCATTTCCTGTCGCGGGCGCTAGGCCTACCCACACAAGTGAGGTATCATTTTTATCGGGAGACTTGGGGGGACGCTGGGTGGAAGGAAATTTGTGGCTCCTTTCAGATTCCAGAACTTTCTGTCACCGAAATGTGAGGAAAACTTGTTTTTGTAGCCACTTTTTGAGGTTTGCAAAGGATTCTGAATACAGAACCTGGTCAGAGCCCCACAAGTCACCCCATCTTGGATTCCCCTAGGTCTCTAGTTTTCAAAAATGCACAGGTTTGGTAGGTTTCCCTAGGTGCCGGCTGAGCTAGAGGCCAAAATCTACAGGTAGGCACTTTGCAAAAAACACCTCTGTTTTCTTTCCAAAAATTTGATGTGTCCACGTTGCGTTTTGGGGCATTTCCTGTCGCGGGCGCTAGGCCTACCCACACAAGTGAGGTATCATTTTTATCGGGAGACTTGGGGGGACGCTGGGTGGAAGGAAATTTGTGGCTCCTTTCAGATTCCAGAACTTTCTGTCACCGAAATGTGAGGAAAACTTGTTTTTTTAGCCACTTTTTGATGTTGGCAAAGGATTCTGGGTAACAGAACCTGGTCAGAGCCCCGCAAGTCACCCCATCTTGGATTACCCTAGGTCTCTTGTTTTCAAAAATGCACAGGTTTGGTAGGTTTCCCTAGGTGCCGGCTGAGCTAGAGGCCAAAATCTACAAGGTAGGCACTTTGCAAAAAACACCTCTGTTTTCTTTCAAAATATTTGATGTGTCCACGTTGCGTTTTGGGGTATTTCCTGTCGCGGGCGCTAGACCTACCCACACAAGTGAGGTATCATTTTTATCGGGAGACTTGGGGGGACGCTGGGTGGAAGGAAATTTGTGGCTCCTCTCAGAATCCAGAACTTTCTGTCACCGAAATGTGCGGAAAACTTGTTTTTTTTAGCCACTTTTTGAGGTTTGCAAAGGATTCTGGGTAACAGAACCTGGTCAGAGCCCCGCAAGTCACCCCATCTTGGATTACCCTAGGTCTCTAGTTTTCAAAAATGCACAGGTTTGGTAGGTTTCCCTAGGTGCCGGCTGACCTAGAGGCCAAAATCTACAGGGAGGCACTTTGCAAAAAACACCTCTGTTTTCTTTCCAAAAATGTGATGTGTCCACGTTGCGTTTTGGGGCATTTCCTGTCGCGGGCGCTAGGCCTACCCACACAAGTGAGGTATCATTTTTATCGGGAGACTTGGGGGGATGCTGGGTGGAAGGAAATTTGTGGCTCCTCTCAGATTCCAGAACTTTCTGTCACCGAAATGTGAGGAAAACCTGTTTTTTTTGCCACTTTTTGAGGTTTGCAAAGGATTCTGGGTAACAGAACCTGGTCAGAGCCCCGCAAGTCACCCCATCTTGGATTACCCTAGGTCTCTTGTTTTCAAAAATGCACAGGTTTGGTAGGTTTCCCTAGGTGCCGGCTGAGCTAGAGGCCAAAATCTACAGGTAGGCACTTTGCAAAAAACACCTCTGTTTTCTTTCAAAATATTTGATGTGTCCACGTTGCGTTTTGGGGCATTTCCTGTCGCGGGCGCTAGGCCTACCCACACAAGTGAGGTATCATTTTTATCGGGAGACTTGGGGGGACGCTGGGTGGAAGGAAATTTGTGGCTCCTCTCAGATTCCAGAACTTTCTGTCACCGAAATGTGAGGAAAACTTGTTTTTGTAGCCACTTTTTGAGGTTTGCAAAGGATTCTGAATACAGAACCTGGTCAGAGCCCCACAAGTCACCCCATCTTGGATTCCCCTAGGTCTCTAGTTTTCAAAAATGCACAGGTTTGGTAGGTTTCCCTAGGTGCCGGCTGAGCTAGAGGCCAAAATCTACAGGTAGGCACTTTGCAAAAAACACCTCTGTTTTCTTTCCAAAAATTTGATGTGTCCACGTTGCGTTTTGGGGCATTTCCTGTCGCGGGCGCTAGGCCTACCCACACAAGTGAGGTATCATTTTTATCGGAAGACTTGGGGGGACGCTGGGTGGAAGGAAATTTGTGGCTCCTCTCAGATTCCAGAACTTTCTGTCACCGAAATGTGAGGAAAACTTGTTTTTTTAGCCACTTTTTGATGTTGGCAAAGGATTCTGGGTAACAGAACCTGTTCAGAGCCCCGCAAGTCACCCCATCTTGGATTACCCTAGGTCTCTTGTTTTAAAAAATGCACAGGTTTGGTAGGTTTCCCTAGGTGCCGGCTGAGCTAGAGGCCAAAATCTACAAGGTAGGCACTTTGCAAAAAACACCTCTGTTTTCTTTCAAAATATTTGATGTGTCCACGTTGCGTTTTGGGGCATTTCCTGTCGCGGGCGCTAGACCTACCCACACAAGTGAGGTATCATTTTTATCGGGAGACTTGGGGGGACGCTGGGTGGAAGGAAATTTGTGGCTCCTTTCAGATTCCAGAACTTTCTGTCACCGAAATGTGAGGAAAACTTGTTTTTATAGCCACTTTTTGAGGTTTGCAAAGGATTCTGGGTAACAGAACCTGGTCAGAGCCCCGCAAGTCACCCCATCTTGGATTCCCCTAGGTCTCTAGTTTTCAAAAATGCACAGGTTTGGTAGGTTTTCCCAGGTGCCGGCTGAGCTAGAGGCAAAAATCTACAGGTAGGCACATGGCAAAAAACACCTCTGTTTTCTTTCAAAATATTTGATGTGTCCACGTTGCGTTTTGGGGCATTTCCTGTCACGGGCGCTAGGCCTACCCACACAAGTGAGGTATCATTTTTATCGGGAGACTTAGGGGGACGCTGGGTGGAAGGAAATTTGTGGCTCCTCTCAGATTCCAGAACTTTCTGTCACCGAAATGTGAGGAAAACTTGTTTTTATAGCCACTTTTTGAGGATTGCAAAGGATTCTGGGTAACAGAACCTGGTCAGAGCCCCGCAAGTCACCCCATCTTGGATTACCCTAGGTCTCTAGTTTTCAAAAATGCACAGGTTTGGTAGGTTTCCGCAGGTGCCGGCTGAGCTACAGGCCAAAATCTACAGGTAGGCACTTCGCAAAAAACACCTCTGTTTTCTTTCAAAATATTTGATGTGTCCACGTTGCGTTTTGGGGCATTTCCTGTCGCGGGCACTAGACCTACCCACACAAGTGAGGTATCATTTTTATCGGGAGACTTGGGGGGACGCTGGGTGGAAGGAAATTTGTGGCTTCTCTCAGAATCCAGAACTTTCTGTCACCGAAATGTGAGGAAAACCTGGTTTTTTAGCCACTTTTTGAGGTTTGCAAAGGATTCTGGGTAACAGAACCTGGTCAGAGCCCCGCAAGTCACCCCATCTTGGATTACCCTAGGTCTCTAGTTTTCAAAAATGGACAGGTTTAGTAGGTTTCCCTAGGTGCCGGCTGAGCTAGAGGCCAAAATCTACAGGTAGGCACTTTGCAAAAAACACCTCTGTTTTCTTTCCAAAAATTTGATGTGTCCACGTTGCGTTTTGGGGCATTTCCTGTCGCGGGCGCTAGGCCTACCCACACAAGTGAGGTATCATTTTTATCGGGAGACTTGGGGGGACGCTGGGTGGAAGGAAATTTGTGGCTCCTCTCAGATTCCAGAACTTTCTGTCACCGAAATGTGAGGAAAACTTGTTTTTTTAGCCACTTTTTGAGGTTTGCAAAGGATTCTGGGTAACAGAACCTGGTCAGAGCCCCGCAAGTCACCCCATCTTGGATTCCCCTAGGTCTCTAGTTTTCAAAAATACACAGGTTTGGTAGGTTTCCCTAGGTGCCGGCTGAGCTAGAGGCCAAAATCTACAGGTAGGCACTTTGCAAAAAACACCTCTGTTTTCTTTCCAAAAATGTGATGTGTCCACGTTGCGTTTTGGGGCATTTCCTGTCGCGGGCGCTAGGCCTACCCACACAAGTGAGGTATCATTTTTATCGGGAGACTTGGGGGGACGCTGGGTGGAAGGAAATTTGTGGCTCCTCTCAGATTCCAGAACTTTCTGTCACTGAAATGTGAGGAAAACCTGTTTTTTTTGCCACTTTTTGAGGTTTGCAAAGGATTCTGGGTAACAGAACCTGGTCAGAGCCTCGCAAGTCACCCCATCTTGGATTACCCTAGGTCTCTAGTTTTCAAAAATGCACAGGTTTGGTAGGTTTCCCTAGGTGCCGGCTGACCTAGAGGCCAAAATCTACAGGGAGGCACTTTGCAAAAAACACCTCTGTTTTCTTTCCAAAAATTTGATGTGTCCACGTTGCGTTTTGGGGCATTTCCTGTCGCGGGCGCTAGGCCTACCCACACAAGTGAGGTATCATTTTTATCGGGAGACTTGGGGGGATGCTGGGTGGAAGGAAATTTGTGGCTCCTCTCAGATTCCAGAACTTTCTGTCACCGAAATGTGAGGAAAACCTGTTTTTTTTGCCACTTTTTGAGGTTTGCAAAGGATTCTGGGTAACAGAACCTGGTCAGAGCCCCGCAAGTCACCCCATCTTGGATTCCCCTTGGTCTCTAGTTTTAAAAAATGCACAGGTTTGGTAGGTTTCCCTAGGTGCCGGCTGAGCTAGAGGCCAAAATGTACAGGTAGGCACTTTGCAAAAAACAGCTGTGTTTTCTGTCAAAAAATGGGATGTGTCCACGTTGTGTTTTGGGGCATTTCCTGTCGCGGGCGCTAGGCCTACCCACACAAGTGAGGTATCATTTTTATCGGGAGACTTGGGGGGACGCTGGGTGGAAGGAAATTTGTGGCTCCTTTCAGATTCCAGAACTTTCTGTCACCGAAATGTGAGGAAAACTTGTTTTTATAGCCACTTTTTGAGGTTTGCAAAGGATTCTGGGTAACAGAACCTGGTCAGAGCCCCGCAAGTCACCCCATCTTGGATTCCCCTAGGTCTCTAGTTTTCAAAAATGCACAGGTTTGGTAGGTTTTCCCAGGTGCCGGCTGAGCTAGAGGCAAAAATCTACAGGTAGGCACATGGCATAAAACACCTCTGTTTTCTTTCAAAATATTTGATGTGTCCACGTTGCGTTTTGGGGCATTTCCTGTCACGGGCGCTAGGCCTACCCACACAAGTGAGGTATCATTTTTATCGGGAGACTTAGGGGGACGCTGGGTGGAAGGAAATTTGTGGCTCCTCTCAGATTCCAGAACTTTCTGTCACCGAAATGTGAGGAAAACTTGTTTTTATAGCCACTTTTTGAGGATTGCAAAGGATTCTGGGTAACAGAACCTGGTCAGAGCCCCGCAAGTCACCCCATCTTGGATTACCCTAGGTCTCTAGTTTTCAAAAATGCACAGGTTTGGTAGGTTTCCGCAGGTGCCGGCTGAGCTACAGGCCAAAATCTACAGGTAGGCACTTCGCAAAAAACACCTCTGTTTTCTTTCCAAAAATTTGATGTGTCCACGTTGCGTTTTGGGGCATTTCCTGTCGCGGGCGCTAGGCCTACCCACACAAGTGAGGTATCATTTTTATCGGGAGACTTGGGGGGACGCTGGGTGGAAGGAAATTTGTGGCTCCTTTCAGATTCCAGAACTTTCTGTCACCGAAATGTGAGGAAAACTTGTTTTTTTAGCCACTTTTTGATGTTGGCAAAGGATTCTGGGTAACAGAACCTGGTCAGAGCCCCGCAAGTCACCCCATCTTGGATTACCCTAGGTCTCTTGTTTTCAAAAATGCACAGGTTTGGTAGGTTTCCCTAGGTGCCGGCTGAGCTAGAGGCCAAAATCTACAAGGTAGGCACTTTGCAAAAAACACCTCTGTTTTCTTTCAAAATATTTGATGTGTCCACGTTGCGTTTTGGGGTATTTCCTGTCGCGGGCGCTAGACCTACCCACACAAGTGAGGTATCATTTTTATCGGGAGACTTGGGGGGACGCTGGGTGGAAGGAAATTTGTGGCTCCTCTCAGAATCCAGAACTTTCTGTCACCGAAATGTGCGGAAAACTTGTTTTTTTTAGCCACTTTTTGAGGTTTGCAAAGGATTCTGGGTAACAGAACCTGGTCAGAGCCCCGCAAGTCACCCCATCTTGGATTACCCTAGGTCTCTAGTTTTCAAAAATGCACAGGTTTGGTAGGTTTCCCTAGGTGCCGGCTGACCTAGAGGCCAAAATCTACAGGGAGGCACTTTGCAAAAAACACCTCTGTTTTCTTTCCAAAAATGTGATGTGTCCACGTTGCGTTTTGGGGCATTTCCTGTCGCGGGCGCTAGGCCTACCCACACAAGTGAGGTATCATTTTTATCGGGAGACTTGGGGGGATGCTGGGTGGAAGGAAATTTGTGGCTCCTCTCAGATTCCAGAACTTTCTGTCACCGAAATGTGAGGAAAACCTGTTTTTTTTGCCACTTTTTGAGGTTTGCAAAGGATTCTGGGTAACAGAACCTGGTCAGAGCCCCGCAAGTCACCCCATCTTGGATTACCCTAGGTCTCTTGTTTTCAAAAATGCACAGGTTTGGTAGGTTTCCCTAGGTGCCGGCTGAGCTAGAGGCCAAAATCTACAGGTAGGCACTTTGCAAAAAACACCTCTGTTTTCTTTCAAAATATTTGATGTGTCCACGTTGCGTTTTGGGGCATTTCCTGTCGCGGGCGCTAGGCCTACCCACACAAGTGAGGTATCATTTTTATCGGGAGACTTGGGGGGACGCTGGGTGGAAGGAAATTTGTGGCTCCTCTCAGATTCCAGAACTTTCTGTCACCGAAATGTGAGGAAAACTTGTTTTTGTAGCCACTTTTTGAGGTTTGCAAAGGATTCTGAATACAGAACCTGGTCAGAGCCCCACAAGTCACCCCATCTTGGATTCCCCTAGGTCTCTAGTTTTCAAAAATGCACAGGTTTGGTAGGTTTCCCTAGGTGCCGGCTGAGCTAGAGGCCAAAATCTACAGGTAGGCACTTTGCAAAAAACACCTCTGTTTTCTTTCCAAAAATTTGATGTGTCCACGTTGCGTTTTGGGGCATTTCCTGTCGCGGGCGCTAGGCCTACCCACACAAGTGAGGTATCATTTTTATCGGAAGACTTGGGGGGACGCTGGGTGGAAGGAAATTTGTGGCTCCTCTCAGATTCCAGAACTTTCTGTCACCGAAATGTGAGGAAAACTTGTTTTTTTAGCCACTTTTTGATGTTGGCAAAGGATTCTGGGTAACAGAACCTGTTCAGAGCCCCGCAAGTCACCCCATCTTGGATTACCCTAGGTCTCTTGTTTTAAAAAATGCACAGGTTTGGTAGGTTTCCCTAGGTGCCGGCTGAGCTAGAGGCCAAAATCTACAAGGTAGGCACTTTGCAAAAAACACCTCTGTTTTCTTTCAAAATATTTGATGTGTCCACGTTGCGTTTTGGGGCATTTCCTGTCGCGGGCGCTAGACCTACCCACACAAGTGAGGTATCATTTTTATCGGGAGACTTGGGGGGACGCTGGGTGGAAGGAAATTTGTGGCTCCTTTCAGATTCCAGAACTTTCTGTCACCGAAATGTGAGGAAAACTTGTTTTTATAGCCACTTTTTGATATTTGCAAAGGATTCTGGGTAACAGAACCTGGTCAGAGCCCCGCAAGTCACCCCATCTTGGATTCCCCTAGGTCTCTAGTTTTCAAAAATGCACAGGTTTGGTAGGTTTTCCCAGGTGCCGGCTGAGCTAGAGGCAAAAATCTACAGGTAGGCACATGGCAAAAAACACCTCTGTTTTCTTTCAAAATATTTGATGTGTCCACGTTGCGTTTTGGGGCATTTCCTGTCACGGGCGCTAGGCCTACCCACACAAGTGAGGTATCATTTTTATCGGGAGACTTAGGGGGACGCTGGGTGGAAGGAAATTTGTGGCTCCTCTCAGATTCCAGAACTTTCTGTCACCGAAATGTGAGGAAAACTTGTTTTTATAGCCACTTTTTGAGGATTGCAAAGGATTCTGGGTAACAGAACCTGGTCAGAGCCCCGCAAGTCACCCCATCTTGGATTACCCTAGGTCTCTAGTTTTCAAAAATGCACAGGTTTGGTAGGTTTCCGCAGGTGCCGGCTGAGCTACAGGCCAAAATCTACAGGTAGGCACTTCGCAAAAAACACCTCTGTTTTCTTTCAAAATATTTGATGTGTCTAAGTTGCGTTTTGGGGCATTTCCTGTCGCGGGCACTAGACCTACCCACACAAGTGAGGTATCATTTTTATCGGGAGACTTGGGGGGACGCTGGGTGGAAGGAAATTTGTGGCTTCTCTCAGAATCCAGAACTTTCTGTCACCGAAATGTGAGGAAAACCTGGTTTTTTAGCCACTTTTTGAGGTTTGCAAAGGATTCTGGGTAACAGAACCTGGTCAGAGCCCCGCAAGTCACCCCATCTTGGATTACCCTAGGTCTCTAGTTTTCAAAAATGGACAGGTTTAGTAGGTTTCCCTAGGTGCCGGCTGAGCTAGAGGCCAAAATCTACAGGTAGGCACTTTGCAAAAAACACCTCTGTTTTCTTTCCAAAAATTTGATGTGTCCACGTTGCGTTTTGGGGCATTTCCTGTCGCGGGCGCTAGGCCTACCCACACAAGTGAGGTATCATTTTTATCGGGAGACTTGGGGGGACGCTGGGTGGAAGGAAATTTGTGGCTCCTCTCAGATTCCAGAACTTTCTGTCACCGAAATGTGAGGAAAACTTGTTTTTTTAGCCACTTTTTGAGGTTTGCAAAGGATTCTGGGTAACAGAACCTGGTCAGAGCCCCGCAAGTCACCCCATCTTGGATTCCCCTAGGTCTCTAGTTTTCAAAAATACACAGGTTTGGTAGGTTTCCCTAGGTGCCGGCTGAGCTAGAGGCCAAAATCTACAGGTAGGCACTTTGCAAAAAACACCTCTGTTTTCTTTCCAAAAATGTGATGTGTCCACGTTGCGTTTTGGGGCATTTCCTGTCGCGGGCGCTAGGCCTACCCACACAAGTGAGGTATCATTTTTATCGGGAGACTTGGGGGGACGCTGGGTGGAAGGAAATTTGTGGCTCCTCTCAGATTCCAGAACTTTCTGTCACTGAAATGTGAGGAAAACCTGTTTTTTTTGCCACTTTTTGAGGTTTGCAAAGGATTCTGGGTAACAGAACCTGGTCAGAGCCTCGCAAGTCACCCCATCTTGGATTACCCTAGGTCTCTAGTTTTCAAAAATGCACAGGTTTGGTAGGTTTCCCTAGGTGCCGGCTGACCTAGAGGCCAAAATCTACAGGGAGGCACTTTGCAAAAAACACCTCTGTTTTCTTTCCAAAAATTTGATGTGTCCACGTTGCGTTTTGGGGCATTTCCTGTCGCGGGCGCTAGGCCTACCCACACAAGTGAGGTATCATTTTTATCGGGAGACTTGGGGGGATGCTGGGTGGAAGGAAATTTGTGGCTCCTCTCAGATTCCAGAACTTTCTGTCACCGAAATGTGAGGAAAACCTGTTTTTTTTGCCACTTTTTGAGGTTTGCAAAGGATTCTGGGTAACAGAACCTGGTCAGAGCCCCGCAAGTCACCCCATCTTGGATTCCCCTTGGTCTCTAGTTTTAAAAAATGCACAGGTTTGGTAGGTTTCCCTAGGTGCCGGCTGAGCTAGAGGCCAAAATGTACAGGTAGGCACTTTGCAAAAAACAGCTGTGTTTTCTGTCAAAAAATGGGATGTGTCCACGTTGTGTTTTGGGGCATTTCCTGTCGCGGGCGCTAGGCCTACCCACACAAGTGAGGTATCATTTTTATCGGGAGACTTGGGGGGACGCTGGGTGGAAGGAAATTTGTGGCTCCTTTCAGATTCCAGAACTTTCTGTCACCGAAATGTGAGGAAAACTTGTTTTTATAGCCACTTTTTGAGGTTTGCAAAGGATTCTGGGTAACAGAACCTGGTCAGAGCCCCGCAAGTCACCCCATCTTGGATTCCCCTAGGTCTCTAGTTTTCAAAAATGCACAGGTTTGGTAGGTTTTCCCAGGTGCCGGCTGAGCTAGAGGCAAAAATCTACAGGTAGGCACATGGCATAAAACACCTCTGTTTTCTTTCAAAATATTTGATGTGTCCACGTTGCGTTTTGGGGCATTTCCTGTCACGGGCGCTAGGCCTACCCACACAAGTGAGGTATCATTTTTATCGGGAGACTTAGGGGGACGCTGGGTGGAAGGAAATTTGTGGCTCCTCTCAGATTCCAGAACTTTCTGTCACCGAAATGTGAGGAAAACTTGTTTTTATAGCCACTTTTTGAGGATTGCAAAGGATTCTGGGTAACAGAACCTGGTCAGAGCCCCGCAAGTCACCCCATCTTGGATTACCCTAGGTCTCTAGTTTTCAAAAATGCACAGGTTTGGTAGGTTTCCGCAGGTGCCGGCTGAGCTACAGGCCAAAATCTACAGGTAGGCACTTCGCAAAAAACACCTCTGTTTTCTTTCAAAATATTTGATGTGTCTAAGTTGCGTTTTGGGGCATTTCCTGTCGCGGGCACTAGACCTACCCACACAAGTGAGGTATCATTTTTATCGGGAGACTTGGGGGGACGCTGGGTGGAAGGAAATTTGTGGCTTCTCTCAGAATCCAGAACTTTCTGTCACCGAAATGTGAGGAAAACCTGGTTTTTTAGCCACTTTTTGAGGTTTGCAAAGGATTCTGGGTAACAGAACCTGGTCAGAGCCCCGCAAGTCACCCCATCTTGGATTACCCTAGGTCTCTAGTTTTCAAAAATGGACAGGTTTGGTAGGTTTCCCTAGGTGCCGGCTGAGCTAGAGGCCAAAATCTACAGGTAGGCACTTTGCAAAAAACACCTCTGTTTTCTTTCCAAAAATTTGATGTGTCCACGTTGCGTTTTGGGGCATTTCCTGTCGCGGGCGCTAGGCCTACCCACACAAGTGAGGTATCATTTTTATCGGGAGACTTGGGGGGACGCTGGGTGGAAGGAAATTTGTGGCTCCTCTCAGATTCCAGAACTTTCTGTCACCGAAATGTGAGGAAAACTTGTTTTTTTAGCCACTTTTTGAGGTTTGCAAAGGATTCTGGGTAACAGAACCTGGTCAGAGCCCCGCAAGTCACCCCATCTTGGATTCCCCTAGGTCTCTAGTTTTCAAAAATACACAGGTTTGGTAGGTTTCCCTAGGTGCCGGCTGAGCTAGAGGCCAAAATCTACAGGTAGGCACTTTGCAAAAAACACCTCTGTTTTCTTTCCAAAAATGTGATGTGTCCACGTTGCGTTTTGGGGCATTTCCTGTCGCGGGCGCTAGGCCTACCCACACAAGTGAGGTATCATTTTTATCGGGAGACTTGGGGGGACGCTGGATGGAAGGAAATTTGTGGCTCCTCTCAGATTCCAGAACTTTCTGTCACTGAAATGTGAGGAAAACCTGTTTTTTTTGCCACTTTTTGAGGTTTGCAAAGGATTCTGGGTAACAGAACCTGGTCAGAGCCCCGCAAGTCACCCCATCTTGGATTCCCCTAGGTCTCTAGTTTTCAAAAATGCACAGGTTTGGTAGGTTTCCCTACGTGCCGGCTGAGCTAGAGGCCAAAATCTACAGGTAGGCACTTTGCAAAAAACACCTCTGTTTTCTTTCAAAATATTTGATGTGTCCACGTTGCGTTTTGGGGCATTTCCTGTCGCGGGCGCTAGGCCTACCCACACAAGTGAGGTATCATTTTTATCGGGAGACTTGGGGGGACGCTGGGTGGAAGGAAATTTGTGGCTCCTCTCAGAATCCAGAACTTTCTGTCACCGAAATGTGAGGAAAACTTGTTTTTGTGGCCACTTTTTGAGGTTTGCAAAGGATTCTGAATACAGAACCTGGTCAGAGCCCCACAAGTCACCCCATCTTGGATTCCCCTAGGTCTCTAGTTTTCAAAAATGCACAGGTTTGGTAGGTTTCCCTAGGTGCCGGATGAGCTAGAGGCCAAAATCTACAGGTAGGCACTTTGCAAAAAACACCTCTGTTTTCTTTCCAAAAATTTGATGTGTCCACGTTGCGTTTTGGGGCATTTCCTGTCGGGGGCGCTAGGCCTACCCACACAAGTGAGGTATCATTTTTATCGGGAGACTTGGGGGGACGCTGGGTGGAAGGAAATTTGTGGCTCCTCTCAGATTCCAGAACTTTCTGTCACCGAAATGTGAGGACAACTTGTTTTTTTAGCCACTTTTTGATGTTTGCAAAGGATTCTGGGTAACAGAACCTGGTCAGAGCCCCGCAAGTCACCCCATCTTGGATTACCCTAGGTCTCTTGTTTTAAAAAATGCACAGGTTTGGTAGGTTTCCCTAGGTGCCGGCTGAGCTAGAGGCCAAAATCTACAAGGTAGGCACTTTGCAAAAAACACCTCTGTTTTCTTTCAAAATATTTGATGTGTCCACGTTGCGTTTTGGGGCATTTCCTGTCGCGGGCGCTAGACCTACCCACACAAGTGAGGTATCATTTTTATCGGGAGACTTGGGGGGACGCTGGGTGGATGGAAATTTGTGGCTCCTCTCAGAATCCAGAACTTTCTGTCACCGAAATGTGCGGAAAACTTGTTTTTTTTAGCCACTTTTTGAGGTTTGCAAAGGATTCTGGGTAACAGAACCTGGTCAGAGCCCCGCAAGTCACCCCATCTTGGATTACCCTAGGTCTCTAGTTTTCAAAAATGCACAGGTTTGGTAGGTTTCCCTAGGTGCCGGCTGAGCTAGAGGCCAAAATGTACAGGCAGGCACTTTGCAAAAAACAGCTGTGTTTTCTGTCAAAAAATGGGATGTGTCCACGTTGTGTTTTGGGGCATTTCCTGTCGCGGGCGCTAGGCCTACCCACACAAGTGAGGTATCATTTTTATCGGGAGACTTGGGGGGACGCTGGGTGGAAGGAAATTTGTGGCTCCTTTCAGATTCCAGAACTTTCTGTCACCGAAATGTGAGGAAAACTTGTTTTTATAGCCACTTTTTGAGGTTTGCAAAGGATTCTGGGTAACAGAACCTGGTCAGAGCCCCGCAAGTCACCCCATCTTGGATTCCCCTAGGTCTCTAGTTTTCAAAAATGCACAGGTTTGGTAGGTTTTCCCAGGTGCCGGCTGAGCTAGAGGCAAAAATCTACAGGTAGGCACATGGCAAAAAACACCTCTGTTTTCTTTCAAAATATTTGATGTGTCCACGTTGCGTTTTGGGGCATTTCCTGTCACGGGCGCTAGGCCTACCCACACAAGTGAGATATCATTTTTATCTGGAGACTTGGGGGGACGCTGGGTGGAAGGAAATTTGTGGCTCCTCTCAGATTCCAGAACTTTCTGTCACCGAAATGTGAGGAAAACTTGTTTTTATAGCCACTTTTTGAGTTTTGCAAAGGATTCTGGGTAACAGAACCTGGTCAGAGCCCCGCAAGTCACCCCATCTTGGATTCCCCTAGGTCTCTAGTTTTCCAAAATGCACAGGTTTGGTAGGTTTCCCTAGGTGCCGGCTGAGCTAGAGGCCAAAATTTACAGGTAGGCACTTTGCAAAAAACACCTCTGTTTTCTTTCAAAATATTTGATGTGTCCACGTTGCGTTTTGGGGCATTTCCTGTCGCGGGCGCTAGGCCTACCCACACAAGTGAGGTATCATTTTTATCGGGAGACTTGGGGGGACGCTGGGTGGAAGGAAATTTGTGGCTCCTTTCAGATTCCAGAACTTTCTGTCACCGAAATGTGAGGAAAACTTGTTTTTATAGCCACTTTTTGAGGTTTGCAAAGATTTCTGGGTAACAGAACCTGGTCAGAGCCCCGCAAGTCACCCCATCTTGGATTCCCCTAGGTCTCTAGTTTTCAAAAATGCACAGGTTTGTTAGGTTTTCCCAGGTGCCGGCTGAGCTAGAGGCAAAAATCTACAGGTAGGCACATGGCAAAAAACACCTCTGTTTTCTTTCAAAATATTTGATGTGTCCACGTTGCGTTTTGGGGCATTTCCTGTCACGGGCGCTAGGCCTACCCACACAAGTGAGATATCATTTTTATCTGGAGACTTGGGGGGACGCTGGGTGGAAGGAAATTTGTGGCTCCTCTCAGATTCCAGAACTTTCTGTCACCGAAATGTGAGGAAAACTTGTTTTTATAGCCACTTTTTGAGTTTTGCAAAGGATTCTGGGTAACAGAACCTGGTCAGAGCCCCGCAAGTCACCCCATCTTGGATTCCCCTAGGTCTCTAGTTTTCAAAAATGCACAGGTTTGGTAGGTTTCCCTAGGTGCCGGCTGAGCTAGAGGCCAAAATCTACAGGTAGGCACTTTGCAAAAAACACCTCTGTTTTCTTTCCAAAAATTTGATGTGTCCACGTTGCGTTTTGGGGCATTTCCTGTCGCGGGCGCTAGGCCTGCCCACACAAGTGAGGTATCATTTTTATCGGAAGACTTGGGGGGACGCTGGGTGGAAGGAAATTTGTGGCTCCTCTCAGATTCCAGAACTTTCTGTCACCGAAATGTGAGGAAAACTTGTTTTTTTAGCCACTTTTTGATGTTGGCAAAGGATTCTGGGTAACAGAACCTGTTCAGAGCCCCGCAAGTCACCCCATCTTGGATTACCCTAGGTCTCTTGTTTTAAAAAATGCACAGGTTTGGTAGGTTTCCCTAGGTGCCGGCTGAGCTAGAGGCCAAAATCTACAAGGTAGGCACTTTGCAAAAAACACCTCTGTTTTCTTTCAAAATATTTGATGTGTCCACGTTGCGTTTTGGGGCATTTCCTGTCGCGGGCGCTAGACCTACCCACACAAGTGAGGTATCATTTTTATCGGGAGACTTGGGGGGACGCTGGGTGGAAGGAAATTTGTGGCTCCTCTCAGAATCCAGAACTTTCTGTCACCGAAATGTGCGGAAAACTTGTTTTTTTTAGCCACTTTTTGAGGTTTGCAAAGGATTCTGGGTAACAGAACCTGGTCAGAGCCCCGCAAGTCACCCCATCTTGGATTACCCTAGGTCTCTAGTTTTCAAAAATGCACAGGTTTGGTAGGTTTCCCTAGGTGCCGGCTGACCTAGAGGCCAAAATCTACAGGGAGGCACTTTGCAAAAAACACCTCTGTTTTCTTTCCAAAAATTTGATGTGTCCACGTTGCGTTTTGGGGCATTTCCTGTCGCGGGCGCTAGGCCTACCCACACAAGTGAGGTATCATTTTTATCGGGAGACTTGGGGGGATGCTGGGTGGAAGGAAATTTGTGGCTCCTCTCAGATTCCAGAACTTTCTGTCACCGAAATGTGAGGAAAACCTGTTTTTTTTGCCACTTTTTGAGGTTTGCAAAGGATTCTGGGTAACAGAACCTGGTCAGAGCCCCGCAAGTCACCCCATCTTGGATTCCCCTTGGTCTCTAGTTTTAAAAAATGCACAGGTTTGGTAGGTTTCCCTAGGTGCCGGCTGAGCTAGAGGCCAAAATGTACAGGTAGGCACTTTGCAAAAAACAGCTGTGTTTTCTGTCAAAAAATGGGATGTGTCCACGTTGTGTTTTGGGGCATTTCCTGTCGCGGGCGCTAGGCCTACCCACACAAGTGAGGTATCATTTTTATCGGGAGACTTGGGGGGACGCTGGGTGGAAGGAAATTTGTGGCTCCTTTCAGATTCCAGAACTTTCTGTCACCGAAATGTGAGGAAAACTTGTTTTTATAGCCACTTTTTGAGGTTTGCAAAGGATTCTGGGTAACAGAACCTGGTCAGAGCCCCGCAAGTCACCCCATCTTGGATTCCCCTAGGTCTCTAGTTTTCAAAAATGCACAGGTTTGGTAGGTTTTCCCAGGTGCCGGCTGAGCTAGAGGCAAAAATCTACAGGTAGGCACATGGCAAAAAACACCTCTGTTTTCTTTCAAAATATTTGATGTGTCCACGTTGCGTTTTGGGGCATTTCCTGTCACGGGCGCTAGGCCTACCCACACAAGTGAGGTATCATTTTTATCGGGAGACTTAGGGGGACGCTGGGTGGAAGGAAATTTGTGGCTCCTCTCAGATTCCAGAACTTTCTGTCACCGAAATGTGAGGAAAACTTGTTTTTATAGCCACTTTTTGAGGATTGCAAAGGATTCTGGGTAACAGAACCTGGTCAGAGCCCCGCAAGTCACCCCATCTTGGATTACCCTAGGTCTCTAGTTTTCAAAAATGCACAGGTTTGGTAGGTTTCCGCAGGTGCCGGCTGAGCTACAGGCCAAAATCTACAGGTAGGCACTTCGCAAAAAACACCTCTGTTTTCTTTCAAAATATTTGATGTGTCCACGTTGCGTTTTGGGGCATTTCCTGTCGCGGGCACTAGACCTACCCACACAAGTGAGGTATAATTTTTATCGGGAGACTTGGGGGGACGCTGGGTGGAAGGAAATTTGTGGCTTCTCTCAGAATCCAGAACTTTCTGTCACCGAAATGTGAGGAAAACCTGGTTTTTTAGCCACTTTTTGAGGTTTGCAAAGGATTCTGGGTAACAGAACCTGGTCAGAGCCCCGCAAGTCACCCCATCTTGGATTACCCTAGGTCTCTAGTTTTCAAAAATGGACAGGTTTGGTAGGTTTCCCTAGGTGCCGGCTGAGCTAGAGGCCAAAATCTACAGGTAGGCACTTTGCTAAAAACACCTCTGTTTTCTTTCCAAAAATTTGATGTGTCCACGTTGCGTTTTGGGGCATTTCCTGTCGCGGGCGCTAGGCCTACCCACACAAGTGAGGTATCATTTTTATCGGGAGACTTGGGGGGACGCTGGGTGGAAGGAAATTTGTGGCTCCTCTCAGATTCCAGAACTTTCTGTCACCGAAATGTGAGGAAAACTTGTTTTTTTAGCCACTTTTTGAGGTTTGCAAAGGATTCTGGGTAACAGAACCTGGTCAGAGCCCCGCAAGTCACCCCATCTTGGATTCCCCTAGGTCTCTAGTTTTCAAAAATACACAGGTTTGGTAGGTTTCCCTAGGTGCCGGCTGAGCTAGAGGCCAAAATCTACAGGTAGGCACTTTGCAAAAAACACCTCTGTTTTCTTTCCAAAAATGTGATGTGTCCACGTTGCGTTTTGGGGCATTTCCTGTCGCGGGCGCTAGGCCTACCCACACAAGTGAGGTATCATTTTTATCGGGAGACTTGGGGGGACGCTGGGTGGAAGGAAATTTGTGGCTCCTCTCAGATTCCAGAACTTTCTGTCACTGAAATGTGAGGAAAACCTGTTTTTTTTGCCACTTTTTGAGGTTTGCAAAGGATTCTGGGTAACAGAACCTGGTCAGAGCCCCGCAAGTCACCCCATCTTGGATTACCCTAGGTCTCTAGTTTTCAAAAATGCACAGGTTTGGTAGGTTTCCCTAGGTGCCGGCTGACCGAGAGGCCAAAATCTACAGGGAGGCACTTTGCAAAAAACACCTCTGTTTTCTTTCCAAAAATTTGATGTGTCCACGTTGCGTTTTGGGGCATTTCCTGTCGCGGGCGCTAGGCCTACCCACACAAGTGAGGTATCATTTTTATCGGGAGACTTGGGGGGATGCTGGGTGGAAGGAAATTTGTGGCTCCTCTCAGATTCCAGAACTTTCTGTCACCGAAATGTGAGGAAAACCTGTTTTTTTTGCCACTTTTTGAGGTTTGCAAAGGATTCTGGGTAACAGAACCTGGTCAGAGCCCCGCAAGTCACCCCATCTTGGATTCCCCTTGGTCTCTAGTTTTAAAAAATGCACAGGTTTGGTAGGTTTCCCTAGGTGCCGGCTGAGCTAGAGGCCAAAATGTACAGGTAGGCACTTTGCAAAAAACAGCTGTGTTTTCTGTCAAAAAATGGGATGTGTCCACGTTGTGTTTTGGGGCATTTCCTGTCGCGGGCGCTAGGCCTACCCACACAAGTGAGGTATCATTTTTATCGGGAGACTTGGGGGGACGCTGGGTGGAAGGAAATTTGTGGCTCCTTTCAGATTCCAGAACTTTCTGTCACCGAAATGTGAGGAAAACTTGTTTTTATAGCCACTTTTTGAGGTTTGCAAAGGATTCTGGGTAACAGAACCTGGTCAGAGCCCCGCAAGTCACCCCATCTTGGATTCCCCTAGGTCTCTAGTTTTCAAAAATGCACAGGTTTGGTAGGTTTTCCCAGGTGCCGGCTGAGCTAGAGGCAAAAATCTACAGGTAGGCACATGGCAAAAAACACCTCTGTTTTCTTTCAAAATATTTGATGTGTCCACGTTGCGTTTTGGGGCATTTCCTGTCACGGGCGCTAGGCCTACCCACACAAGTGAGGTATCATTTTTATCGGGAGACTTAGGGGGACGCTGGGTGGAAGGAAATTTGTGGCTCCTCTCAGATTCCAGAACTTTCTGTCACCGAAATGTGAGGAAAACTTGTTTTTATAGCCACTTTTTGAGGATTGCAAAGGATTCTGGGTAACAGAACCTGGTCAGAGCCCCGCAAGTCACCCCATCTTGGATTACCCTAGGTCTCTAGTTTTCAAAAATGCACAGGTTTGGTAGGTTTCCGCAGGTGCCGGCTGAGCTACAGGCCAAAATCTACAGGTAGGCACTTCGCAAAAAACACCTCTGTTTTCTTTCAAAATATTTGATGTGTCCACGTTGCGTTTTGGGGCATTTCCTGTCGCGGGCACTAGACCTACCCACACAAGTGAGGTATCATTTTTATCGGGAGACTTGGGGGGACGCTGGGTGGAAGGAAATTTGTGGCTTCTCTCAGAATCCAGAACTTTCTGTCACCGAAATGTGAGGAAAACCTGGTTTTTTAGCCACTTTTTGAGGTTTGCAAAGGATTCTGGGTAACAGAACCTGGTCAGAGCCCCGCAAGTCACCCCATCTTGGATTACCCTAGGTCTCTAGTTTTAAAAAATGGACAGGTTTGGTAGGTTTCCCTAGGTGCCGGCTGAGCTAGAGGCCAAAATCTACAGGTAGGCACTTTGCAAAAAACACCTCTGTTTTCTTTCCAAAAATTTGATGTGTCCACGTTGCGTTTTGGGGCATTTCCTGTCGCGGGCGCTAGGCCTACCCACACAAGTGAGGTATCATTTTTATCGGGAGACTTGGGGGGACGCTGGGTGGAAGGAAATTTGTGGCTCCTCTCAGATTCCAGAACTTTCTGTCACCGAAATGTGAGGAAAACTTGTTTTTTTAGCCACTTTTTGAGGTTTGCAAAGGATTCTGGGTAACAGAACCTGGTCAGAGCCCCGCAAGTCACCCCATCTTGGATTCCCCTAGGTCTCTAGTTTTAAAAAATACACAGGTTTGGTAGGTTTCCCTAGGTGCCGGCTGAGCTAGAGGCCAAAATCTACAGGTAGGCACTTTGCAAAAAACACCTCTGTTTTCTTTCCAAAAATGTGATGTGTCCACGTTGCGTTTTGGGGCATTTCCTGTCGCGGGCGCTAGGCCTACCCACACAAGTGAGGTATCATTTTTATCGGGAGACTTGGGGGGACGCTGGGTGGAAGGAAATTTGTGGCTCCTCTCAGATTCCAGAACTTTCTGTCACTGAAATGTGAGGAAAACCTGTTTTTTTTGCCACTTTTTGAGGTTTGCAAAGGATTCTGGGTAACAGAACCTGGTCAGAGCCCCGCAAGTCACCCCATCTTGGATTCCCCTGGGTCTCTAGTTTTCAAAAATGCACAGGTTTGGTAGGTTTCCCTACGTGCCGGCTGAGCTAGAGGCCAAAATCTACAGGTAGGCACTTTGCAAAAAACACCTCTGTTTTCTTTCAAAATATTTGATGTGTCCACGTTGCGTTTTGGGGCATTTCCTGTCGCGGGCGCTAGGCCTACCCACACAAGTGAGGTATCATTTTTATCGGGAGACTTGGGGGGACGCTGGGTGGAAGGAAATTTGTGGCTCCTCTCAGAATCCAGAACTTTCTGTCACCGAAATGTGAGGAAAACTTGTTTTTGTGGCCACTTTTTGAGGTTTGCAAAGGATTCTGAATACAGAACCTGGTCAGAGCCCCACAAGTCACCCCATCTTGGATTCCCCTAGGTCTCTAGTTTTCAAAAATGCACAGGTTTGGTAGGTTTCCCTAGGTGCCGGATGAGCTAGAGGCCAAAATCTACAGGTAGGCACTTTGCAAAAAACACCTCTGTTTTCTTTCCAAAAATTTGATGTGTCCACGTTGCGTTTTGGGGCATTTCCTGTCGGGGGCGCTAGGCCTACCCACACAAGTGAGGTATCATTTTTATCGGGAGACTTGGGGGGACGCTGGGTGGAAGGAAATTTGTGGCTCCTCTCAGATTCCAGAACTTTCTGTCACCGAAATGTGAGGACAACTTGTTTTTTTAGCCACTTTTTGATGTTTGCAAAGGATTCTGGGTAACAGAACCTGGTCAGAGCCCCGCAAGTCACCCCATCTTGGATTACCCTAGGTCTCTTGTTTTCAAAAATGCACAGGTTTGGTAGGTTTCCCTAGGTGCCGGCTGAGCTAGAGGCCAAAATCTACAAGGTAGGCACTTTGCAAAAAACACCTCTGTTTTCTTTCAAAATATTTGATGTGTCCACGTTGCGTTTTGGGGCATTTCCTGTCGCGGGCGCTAGACCTACCCACACAAGTGAGGTATCATTTTTATCGGGAGACTTGGGGGGACGCTGGGTGGATGGAAATTTGTGGCTCCTCTCAGAATCCAGAACTTTCTGTCACCGAAATGTGCGGAAAACTTGTTTTTTTTAGCCACTTTTTGAGGTTTGCAAAGGATTCTGGGTAACAGAACCTGGTCAGAGCCCCGCAAGTCACCCCATCTTGGATTACCCTAGGTCTCTAGTTTTCAAAAATGCACAGGTTTGGTAGGTTTCCCTAGGTGCCGGCTGAGCTAGAGGCCAAAATGTACAGGCAGGCACTTTGCAAAAAACAGCTGTGTTTTCTGTCAAAAAATGGGATGTGTCCACGTTGTGTTTTGGGGCATTTCCTGTCGCGGGCGCTAGGCCTACCCACACAAGTGAGGTATCATTTTTATCGGGAGACTTGGGGGGACGCTGGGTGGAAGGAAATTTGTGGCTCCTTTCAGATTCCAGAACTTTCTGTCACCGAAATGTGAGGAAAACTTGTTTTTATAGCCACTTTTTGAGGTTTGCAAAGGATTCTGGGTAACAGAACCTGGTCAGAGCCCCGCAAGTCACCCCATCTTGGATTCCCCTAGGTCTCTAGTTTTCAAAAATGCACAGGTTTGGTAGGTTTTCCCAGGTGCCGGCTGAGCTAGAGGCAAAAATCTACAGGTAGGCACATGGCAAAAAACACCTCTGTTTTCTTTCAAAATATTTGATGTGTCCACGTTGCGTTTTGGGGCATTTCCTGTCACGGGCGCTAGGCCTACCCACACAAGTGAGGTATCATTTTTATCGGGAGACTTAGGGGGACGCTGGGTGGAAGGAAATTTGTGGCTCCTCTCAGATTCCAGAACTTTCTGTCACCGAAATGTGAGGAAAACTTGTTTTTATAGCCACTTTTTGAGGTTTGCAAAGGATTCTGGGTAACAGAACCTGGTCAGAGCCCCGCAAGTCACCCCATCTTGGATTCCCCTAGGTCTCTAGTTTTAAAAAATACACAGGTTTGGTAGGTTTCCCTAGGTGCCGGCTGAGCTAGAGGCCAAAATCTACAGGTAGGCACTTTGCAAAAAACACCTCTGTTTTCTTTCCAAAAATGTGATGTGTCCACGTTGCGTTTTGGGGCATTTCCTGTCGCGGGCGCTAGGCCTACCCACACAAGTGAGGTATCATTTTTATCGGGAGACTTGGGGGGACGCTGGGTGGAAGGAAATTTGTGGCTCCTCTCAGATTCCAGAACTTTCTGTCACTGAAATGTGAGGAAAACCTGTTTTTTTTGCCACTTTTTGAGGTTTGCAAAGGATTCTGGGTAACAGAACCTGGTCAGAGCCCCGCAAGTCACCCCATCTTGGATTCCCCTGGGTCTCTAGTTTTCAAAAATGCACAGGTTTGGTAGGTTTCCCTACGTGCCGGCTGAGCTAGAGGCCAAAATCTACAGGTAGGCACTTTGCAAAAAACACCTCTGTTTTCTTTCAAAATATTTGATGTGTCCACGTTGCGTTTTGGGGCATTTCCTGTCGCGGGCGCTAGGCCTACCCACACAAGTGAGGTATCATTTTTATCGGGAGACTTGGGGGGACGCTGGGTGGAAGGAAATTTGTGGCTCCTCTCAGAATCCAGAACTTTCTGTCACCGAAATGTGAGGAAAACTTGTTTTTGTGGCCACTTTTTGAGGTTTGCAAAGGATTCTGAATACAGAACCTGGTCAGAGCCCCACAAGTCACCCCATCTTGGATTCCCCTAGGTCTCTAGTTTTCAAAAATGCACAGGTTTGGTAGGTTTCCCTAGGTGCCGGATGAGCTAGAGGCCAAAATCTACAGGTAGGCACTTTGCAAAAAACACCTCTGTTTTCTTTCCAAAAATTTGATGTGTCCACGTTGCGTTTTGGGGCATTTCCTGTCGGGGGCGCTAGGCCTACCCACACAAGTGAGGTATCATTTTTATCGGGAGACTTGGGGGGACGCTGGGTGGAAGGAAATTTGTGGCTCCTCTCAGATTCCAGAACTTTCTGTCACCGAAATGTGAGGACAACTTGTTTTTTTAGCCACTTTTTGATGTTTGCAAAGGATTCTGGGTAACAGAACCTGGTCAGAGCCCCGCAAGTCACCCCATCTTGGATTACCCTAGGTCTCTTGTTTTCAAAAATGCACAGGTTTGGTAGGTTTCCCTAGGTGCCGGCTGAGCTAGAGGCCAAAATCTACAAGGTAGGCACTTTGCAAAAAACACCTCTGTTTTCTTTCAAAATATTTGATGTGTCCACGTTGCGTTTTGGGGCATTTCCTGTCGCGGGCGCTAGACCTACCCACACAAGTGAGGTATCATTTTTATCGGGAGACTTGGGGGGACGCTGGGTGGATGGAAATTTGTGGCTCCTCTCAGAATCCAGAACTTTCTGTCACCGAAATGTGCGGAAAACTTGTTTTTTTTAGCCACTTTTTGAGGTTTGCAAAGGATTCTGGGTAACAGAACCTGGTCAGAGCCCCGCAAGTCACCCCATCTTGGATTACCCTAGGTCTCTAGTTTTCAAAAATGCACAGGTTTGGTAGGTTTCCCTAGGTGCCGGCTGAGCTAGAGGCCAAAATGTACAGGCAGGCACTTTGCAAAAAACAGCTGTGTTTTCTGTCAAAAAATGGGATGTGTCCACGTTGTGTTTTGGGGCATTTCCTGTCGCGGGCGCTAGGCCTACCCACACAAGTGAGGTATCATTTTTATCGGGAGACTTGGGGGGACGCTGGGTGGAAGGAAATTTGTGGCTCCTTTCAGATTCCAGAACTTTCTGTCACCGAAATGTGAGGAAAACTTGTTTTTATAGCCACTTTTTGAGGTTTGCAAAGGATTCTGGGTAACAGAACCTGGTCAGAGCCCCGCAAGTCACCCCATCTTGGATTCCCCTAGGTCTCTAGTTTTCAAAAATGCACAGGTTTGGTAGGTTTTCCCAGGTGCCGGCTGAGCTAGAGGCAAAAATCTACAGGTAGGCACATGGCAAAAAACACCTCTGTTTTCTTTCAAAATATTTGATGTGTCCACGTTGCGTTTTGGGGCATTTCCTGTCACGGGCGCTAGGCCTACCCACACAAGTGAGATATCATTTTTATCGGGAGACTTGGGGGGACGCTGGGTGGAAGGAAATTTGTGGCTCCTCTCAGATTCCAGAACTTTCTGTCACCGAAATGTGAGGAAAACTTGTTTTTATAGCCACTTTTTGAGTTTTGCAAAGGATTCTGGGTAACAGAACCTGGTCAGAGCCCCGCAAGTCACCCCATCTTGGATTCCCCTAGGTCTCTAGTTTTCAAAAATGCACAGGTTTGTTAGGTTTTCCCAGGTGCCGGCTGAGCTAGAGGCAAAAATCTACAGGTAGGCACATGGCAAAAAACACCTCTGTTTTCTTTCAAAATATTTGATGTGTCCACGTTGCGTTTTGGGGCATTTCCTGTCGCGGGCGCTAGGCCTACCCACACAAGTGAGGTATCATTTTTATCGGGAGACTTGGGGGGACGCTGGGTGGAAGGAAATTTGTGGCTCCTCTCAGATTCCAGAACTTTCTGTCACCGAAATGTGAGGAAAACTTGTTTTTATAGCCACTTTTTGAGGTTTGCAAAGGATTCTGGGTAACAGAACCTGGTCAGAGCCCCGCAAGTCACGCCATCTTGGATTCCCCTAGGTCTCTAGTTTTCAAGAATGCACAGGTTTTGTAGGTTTCCCTAGGTGCCGGCTGGGCTAGAGGCCAAAATCTACAGGTAGGCACTTTGCAAAAAACACCTCTGTTTTCTTTCCAAAAATTTGATGTGTCCACGTTGCGTTTTGGGGCATTTCGTGTCGCGGGCGCTAGGCCTACCCACACAAGTGAGGTATCATTTTTATCGGGAGACTTGGGGGGATGCTGGGTGGAAGGAAATTTGTGGCACCTCTCAGAATCCAGAACTTTCTGTCACCAAAATGTGAGGAAAACTTGTTTTTTTAGCCACTTTTTGATGTTTGCAAAGGATTCTGGGTAACAGAACCTGGTCAGAGCCCCGCAAGTCACCCCATCTTGGATTACCCTAGGTCTCTTGTTTTCAAAAATGCACAGGTTTGGTATGTTTCCCTAGGTGCCGGCTGAGCTAGAGGCCAAAATCTACAGGTAGGCACTTTGCAAAAAACACCTCTGTTTTCTTTCAAAATATTTGATGTGTCCACGTTGCGTTTTGGGGCATTTCCTGTCGCGGGCGCTAGGCCTACCCACACAAGTGAGGTATTATTTTTATCGAGAGGCTTGGGGGGACGCTGGGTGGAAGGAAATTTGTGGCTCCTCTCAGAATCCAGAACTTTCTTTTACCGAAATGTGAGGAAAACTTGTTTTTTTGCCACTTTTTGAGGTTTGCAAAGGATTCTGGGTAACAGAACCTGGTCAGAGCCCCGCAAGTCACCCCATCTTGGATTACCCTAGGTGTCTAGTTTTCAAAAATGCACAGGTTTGGTAGGTTTCCCTAGGTGCCGGCTGAGCTAGAGGCCAAAATGTACAGGCAGGCACTTTGCAAAAAACACCTCTGTTTTCTGTCAAAAAATGGGATGTGTCCACATTGTGTTTTGGGGCATTTCCTGTCGCGGGCGCTAGGCCTACCCACACAAGTGAGGTATCATTTTTATCGGGAGACTTGGGGGGACGCTGGGTGGAAGGAAATTTGTGGCTCCTTTCAGATTCCAGAACTTTCTGTCACCGAAATGTGAGGAAAACTTGTTTTTATAGCCACTTTTTGAGGTTTGCAAAGGATTCTGGGTAACAGAACCTGGTCAGAGCCCCGCAAGTCACCCCATCTTGGATTCCCCTAGGTCTCTAGTTTTCAAAAATGCACAGGTTTGGTAGGTTTCCCCAGGTGCCGGCTGAGCTAGAGGCCAAAATCTACAGGTAGGCACTTTGCAAAAAACACCTCTGTTTTCTTTCAAAATATTTGATGTGTCCACGTTGCGTTTTGGGGCATTTCCTGTCGCGGGCGCTAGGCCTACCCACACAAGTGAGGTATCATTTTTATCGGGAGACTTGGGGGGACGCTGGGTGGAAGGAAATTTGTGGCTCCTCTCAGATTCCAGAACTTTCTGTCACTGAAATGTGAGGAAAACCTGTTTTTTTGCCACTTTTTGAGGTTTGCAAAGGATTCTGGGTAACAGAACCTAGTCAGAGCCCCGCAAGTCACCCCATCTTGGATTCCCCTAGGTCTCTAGTTTTAAAAAATGCACAGGTTTGGTAGGTTTCCCTAGGTGCCGGCTGAGCTAGAGGCCAAAATCTACAGGTAGGCACTTTGCAAAAAACACCTCTGTTTTCTTTCAAAATATTTGATGTGTCCACGTTGCGTTTTGGGGCATTTCCTGTCGCGGGCGCTAGGCCTACCCACACAAGTGAGGTATCATTTTTATCGGGAGACTTGGGGGGACGCTGGGTGGAAGGAAATTTGTGGCTCCTTTCAGATTCCAGAACTTTCTGTCACCGAAATGTGAGGAAAACTTGTTTTTTTAGCCACTTTTTGATGTTGGCAAAGGATTCTGAATACAGAACCTGGTCAGAGCCCCACAAGTCACCCCATCTTGGATTCCCCTAGGTCTCTAGTTTTCAAAAATGCACAGGTTTGGTAGGTTTCCCTAGGTGCCGGCTGAGCTAGAGGCCAAAATCTACAGGTAGGCACTTTGCAAAAAACACCTCTGTTTTCTTTCCAAAAATTTGATGTGTCCACGTTGCGTTTTGGGGCATTTCCTGTCGCGGGCGCTAGGCCTACCCACACAAGTGAGGTATCATTTTTATCGGGAGACTTGGGGGGACGCTGGGTGGAAGGAAATTTGTGGCACCTTTCAGATTCCAGAACTTTCTGTCACCGAAATGTGAGGAAAACTTGTTTTTGTAGCCACTTTTTGAGGTTTGCAAAGGATTCTGAATACAGAACCTGGTCAGAGCCCCACAAGTCACCCCATCTTGGATTCCCCTAGGTCTCTAGTTTTCAAAAATGCACAGGTTTGGTAGGTTTCCCTAGGTGCCGGCTGAGCTAGAGGCCAAAATCTACAGGTAGGCACTTTGCAAAAAACACCTCTGTTTTCTTTCCAAAAATTTGATGTGTCCACGTTGCGTTTTGGGGCATTTCCTGTCGCGGGCGCTAGGCCTACCCACACAAGTGAGGTATCATTTTTATCGGGAGACTTGGGGGGACGCTGGGTGGAAGGAAATTTGTGGCTCCTTTCAGATTCCAGAACTTTCTGTCACCGAAATGTGAGGAAAACTTGTTTTTTTAGCCACTTTTTGATGTTGGCAAAGGATTCTGGGTAACAGAACCTGGTCAGAGCCCCGCAAGTCACCCCATCTTGGATTACCCTAGGTCTCTTGTTTTCAAAAATGCACAGGTTTGGTAGGTTTCACTAGGTGCCGGCTGAGCTAGAGGCCAAAATCTACAAGGTAGGCACTTTGCAAAAAACACCTCTGTTTTCTTTCAAAATATTTGATGTGTCCACGTTGCGTTTTGGGGTATTTCCTGTCGCGGGCGCTAGACCTACCCACACAAGTGAGGTATCATTTTTATCGGGAGACTTGGGGGGACGCTGGGTGGAAGGAAATTTGTGGCTCCTCTCAGAATCCAGAACTTTCTGTCACCGAAATGTGCGGAAAACTTGTTTTTTTTAGCCACTTTTTGAGGTTTGCAAAGGATTCTGGGTAACAGAACCTGGTCAGAGCCCCGCAAGTCACCCCATCTTGGATTACCCTAGGTCTCTAGTTTTCAAAAATGCACAGGTTTGGTAGGTTTCCCTAGGTGCCGGCTGACCTAGAGGCCAAAATCTACAGGGAGGCACTTTGCAAAAAACACCTCTGTTTTCTTTCCAAAAATGTGATGTGTCCACGTTGCGTTTTGGGGCATTTCCTGTCGCGGGCGCTAGGCCTACCCACACAAGTGAGGTATCATTTTTATCGGGAGACTTGGGGGGATGCTGGGTGGAAGGAAATTTGTGGCTCCTCTCAGATTCCAGAACTTTCTGTCACCGAAATGTGAGGAAAACCTGTTTTTTTTGCCACTTTTTGAGGTTTGCAAAGGATTCTGGGTAACAGAACCTGGTCAGAGCCCCGCAAGTCACCCCATCTTGGATTACCCTAGGTCTCTTGTTTTCAAAAATGCACAGGTTTGGTAGGTTTCCCTAGGTGCCGGCTGAGCTAGAGGCCAAAATCTACAGGTAGGCACTTTGCAAAAAACACCTCTGTTTTCTTTCAAAATATTTGATGTGTCCACGTTGCGTTTTGGGGCATTTCCTGTCGCGGGCGCTAGGCCTACCCACACAAGTGAGGTATCATTTTTATCGGGAGACTTGGGGGGACGCTGGGTGGAAGGAAATTTGTGGCTCCTCTCAGATTCCAGAACTTTCTGTCACCGAAATGTGAGGAAAACTTGTTTTTGTAGCCACTTTTTGAGGTTTGCAAAGGATTCTGAATACAGAACCTGGTCAGAGCCCCACAAGTCACCCCATCTTGGATTCCCCTAGGTCTCTAGTTTTCAAAAATGCACAGGTTTGGTAGGTTTCCCTAGGTGCCGGCTGAGCTAGAGGCCAAAATCTACAGGTAGGCACTTTGCAAAAAACACCTCTGTTTTCTTTCCAAAAATTTGATGTGTCCACGTTGCGTTTTGGGGCATTTCCTGTCGCGGGCGCTAGGCCTACCCACACAAGTGAGGTATCATTTTTATCGGAAGACTTGGGGGGACGCTGGGTGGAAGGAAATTTGTGGCTCCTCTCAGATTCCAGAACTTTCTGTCACCGAAATGTGAGGAAAACTTGTTTTTTTAGCCACTTTTTGATGTTGGCAAAGGATTCTGGGTAACAGAACCTGTTCAGAGCCCCGCAAGTCACCCCATCTTGGATTACCCTAGGTCTCTTGTTTTAAAAAATGCACAGGTTTGGTAGGTTTCCCTAGGTGCCGGCTGAGCTAGAGGCCAAAATCTACAAGGTAGGCACTTTGCAAAAAACACCTCTGTTTTCTTTCAAAATATTTGATGTGTCCACGTTGCGTTTTGGGGCATTTCCTGTCGCGGGCGCTAGACCTACCCACACAAGTGAGGTATCATTTTTATCGGGAGACTTGGGGGGACGCTGGGTGGAAGGAAATTTGTGGCTCCTCTCAGAATCCAGAACTTTCTGTCACCGAAATGTGCGGAAAACTTGTTTTTTTTAGCCACTTTTTGAGGTTTGCAAAGGATTCTGGGTAACAGAACCTGGTCAGAGCCCCGCAAGTCACCCCATCTTGGATTACCCTAGGTCTCTAGTTTTCAAAAATGCACAGGTTTGGTAGGTTTCCCTAGGTGCCGGCTGACCTAGAGGCCAAAATCTACAGGGAGGCACTTTGCAAAAAACACCTCTGTTTTCTTTCCAAAAATTTGATGTGTCCACGTTGCGTTTTGGGGCATTTCCTGTCGCGGGCGCTAGGCCTACCCACACAAGTGAGGTATCATTTTTATCGGGAGACTTGGGGGGATGCTGGGTGGAAGGAAATTTGTGGCTCCTCTCAGATTCCAGAACTTTCTGTCACCGAAATGTGAGGAAAACCTGTTTTTTTTGCCACTTTTTGAGGTTTGCAAAGGATTCTGGGTAACAGAACCTGGTCAGAGCCCCGCAAGTCACCCCATCTTGGATTCCCCTTGGTCTCTATTTTTAAAAAATGCACAGGTTTGGTAGGTTTCCCTAGGTGCCGGCTGAGCTAGAGGCCAAAATGTACAGGTAGGCACTTTGCAAAAAACAGCTGTGTTTTCTGTCAAAAAATGGGATGTGTCCACGTTGTGTTTTGGGGCATTTCCTGTCGCGGGCGCTAGGCCTACCCACACAAGTGAGGTATAATTTTTATCGGGAGACTTGGGGGGACGCTGGGTGGAAGGAAATTTGTGGCTCCTTTCAGATTCCAGAACTTTCTGTCACCGAAATGTGAGGAAAACTTGTTTTTATAGCCACTTTTTGAGGTTTGCAAAGGATTCTGGGTAACAGAACCTGGTCAGAGCCCCGCAAGTCACCCCATCTTGGATTCCCCTAGGTCTCTAGTTTTCAAAAATGCACAGGTTTGGTAGGTTTTCCCAGGTGCCGGCTGAGCTAGAGGCAAAAATCTACAGGTAGGCACATGGCAAAAAACACCTCTGTTTTCTTTCAAAATATTTGATGTGTCCACGTTGCGTTTTGGGGCATTTCCTGTCACGGGCGCTAGGCCTACCCACACAAGTGAGGTATCATTTTTATCGGGAGACTTAGGGGGACGCTGGGTGGAAGGAAATTTGTGGCTCCTCTCAGATTCCAGAACTTTCTGTCACCGAAATGTGAGGAAAACTTGTTTTTATAGCCACTTTTTGAGGATTGCAAAGGATTCTGGGTAACAGAACCTGGTCAGAGCCCCGCAAGTCACCCCATCTTGGATTACCCTAGGTCTCTAGTTTTCAAAAATGCACAGGTTTGGTAGGTTTCCGCAGGTGCCGGCTGAGCTACAGGCCAAAATCTACAGGTAGGCACTTCGCAAAAAACACCTCTGTTTTCTTTCAAAATATTTGATGTGTCCACGTTGCGTTTTGGGGCATTTCCTGTCGCGGGCACTAGACCTACCCACACAAGTGAGGTATCATTTTTATCGGGAGACTTGGGGGGACGCTGGGTGGAAGGAAATTTGTGGCTTCTCTCAGAATCCAGAACTTTCTGTCACCGAAATGTGAGGAAAACCTGGTTTTTTAGCCACTTTTTGAGGTTTGCAAAGGATTCTGGGTAACAGAACCTGGTCAGAGCCCCGCAAGTCACCCCATCTTGGATTACCCTAGGTCTCTAGTTTTAAAAAATGGACAGGTTTAGTAGGTTTCCCTAGGTGCCGGCTGAGCTAGAGGCCAAAATCTACAGGTAGGCACTTTGCAAAAAACACCTCTGTTTTCTTTCCAAAAATTTGATGTGTCCACGTTGCGTTTTGGGGCATTTCCTGTCGCGGGCGCTAGGCCTACCCACACAAGTGAGGTATCATTTTTATCGGGAGACTTGGGGGGACGCTGGGTGGAAGGAAATTTGTGGCTCCTCTCAGATTCCAGAACTTTCTGTCACCGAAATGTGAGGAAAGCTTGTTTTTTTAGCCACTTTTTGAGGTTTGCAAAGGATTCTGGGTAACAGAACCTGGTCAGAGCCCCGCAAGTCACCCCATCTTGGATTCCCCTAGGTCTCTAGTTTTCAAAAATACACAGGTTTGGTAGGTTTCCCTAGGTGCCGGCTGAGCTAGAGGCCAAAATCTACAGGTAGGCACTTTGCAAAAAACACCTCTGTTTTCTTTCCAAAAATGTGATGTGTCCACGTTGCGTTTTGGGGCATTTCCTGTCGCGGGCGCTAGGCCTACCCACACAAGTGAGGTATCATTTTTATCGGGAGACTTGGGGGGACGCTGGGTGGAAGGAAATTTGTGGCTCCTCTCAGATTCCAGAACTTTCTGTCACTGAAATGTGAGGAAAACCTGTTTTTTTTGCCACTTTTTGAGGTTTGCAAAGGATTCTGGGTAACAGAACCTGGTCAGAGCCTCGCAAGTCACCCCATCTTGGATTACCCTAGGTCTCTAGTTTTCAAAAATGCACAGGTTTGGTAGGTTTCCCTAGGTGCCGGCTGACCTAGAGGCCAAAATCTACAGGGAGGCACTTTGCAAAAAACACCTCTGTTTTCTTTCCAAAAATTTGATGTGTCCACGTTGCGTTTTGGGGCATTTCCTGTCGCGGGCGCTAGGCCTACCCACACAAGTGAGGTATCATTTTTATCGGGAGACTTGGGGGGATGCTGGGTGGAAGGAAATTTGTGGCTCCTCTCAGATTCCAGAACTTTCTGTCACCGAAATGTGAGGAAAACCTGTTTTTTTTGCCACTTTTTGAGGTTTGCAAAGGATTCTGGGTAACAGAACCTGGTCAGAGCCCCGCAAGTCACCCCATCTTGGATTCCCCTTGGTCTCTAGTTTTAAAAAATGCACAGGTTTGGTAGGTTTCCCTAGGTGCCGGCTGAGCTAGAGGCCAAAATGTACAGGTAGGCACTTTGCAAAAAACAGCTGTGTTTTCTGTCAAAAAATGGGATGTGTCCACGTTGTGTTTTGGGGCATTTCCTGTCGCGGGCGCTAGGCCTACCCACACAAGTGAGGTATCATTTTTATCGGGAGACTTGGGGGGACGCTGGGTGGAAGGAAATTTGTGGCTCCTTTCAGATTCCAGAACTTTCTGTCACCGAAATGTGAGGAAAACTTGTTTTTATAGCCACTTTTTGAGGTTTGCAAAGGATTCTGGGTAACAGAACCTGGTCAGAGCCCCGCAAGTCACCCCATCTTGGATTCCCCTAGGTCTCTAGTTTTCAAAAATGCACAGGTTTGGTAGGTTTTCCCAGGTGCCGGCTGAGCTAGAGGCAAAAATCTACAGGTAGGCACATGGCATAAAACACCTCTGTTTTCTTTCAAAATATTTGATGTGTCCACGTTGCGTTTTGGGGCATTTCCTGTCACGGGCGCTAGGCCTACCCACACAAGTGAGGTATCATTTTTATCGGGAGACTTAGGGGGACGCTGGGTGGAAGGAAATTTGTGGCTCCTCTCAGATTCCAGAACTTTCTGTCACCGAAATGTGAGGAAAACTTGTTTTTATAGCCACTTTTTGAGGATTGCAAAGGATTCTGGGTAACAGAACCTGGTCAGAGCCCCGCAAGTCACCCCATCTTGGATTACCCTAGGTCTCTAGTTTTCAAAAATGCACAGGTTTGGTAGGTTTCCGCAGGTGCCGGCTGAGCTACAGGCCAAAATCTACAGGTAGGCACTTCGCAAAAAACACCTCTGTTTTCTTTCAAAATATTTGATGTGTCTAAGTTGCGTTTTGGGGCATTTCCTGTCGCGGGCACTAGACCTACCCACACAAGTGAGGTATCATTTTTATCGGGAGACTTGGGGGGACGCTGGGTGGAAGGAAATTTGTGGCTTCTCTCAGAATCCAGAACTTTCTGTCACCGAAATGTGAGGAAAACCTGGTTTTTTAGCCACTTTTTGAGGTTTGCAAAGGATTCTGGGTAACAGAACCTGGTCAGAGCCCCGCAAGTCACCCCATCTTGGATTACCCTAGGTCTCTAGTTTTCAAAAATGGACAGGTTTGGTAGGTTTCCCTAGGTGCCGGCTGAGCTAGAGGCCAAAATCTACAGGTAGGCACTTTGCAAAAAACACCTCTGTTTTCTTTCCAAAAATTTGATGTGTCCACGTTGCGTTTTGGGGCATTTCCTGTCGCGGGCGCTAGGCCTACCCACACAAGTGAGGTATCATTTTTATCGGGAGACTTGGGGGGACGCTGGGTGGAAGGAAATTTGTGGCTCCTCTCAGATTCCAGAACTTTCTGTCACCGAAATGTGAGGAAAACTTGTTTTTTTAGCCACTTTTTGAGGTTTGCAAAGGATTCTGGGTAACAGAACCTGGTCAGAGCCCCGCAAGTCACCCCATCTTGGATTCCCCTAGGTCTCTAGTTTTCAAAAATACACAGGTTTGGTAGGTTTCCCTAGGTGCCGGCTGAGCTAGAGGCCAAAATCTACAGGTAGGCACTTTGCAAAAAACACCTCTGTTTTCTTTCCAGAAATGTGATGTGTCCACGTTGCGTTTTGGGGCATTTCCTGTCGCGGGCGCTAGGCCTACCCACACAAGTGAGGTATCATTTTTATCGGGAGACTTGGGGGGACGCTGGATGGAAGGAAATTTGTGGCTCCTCTCAGATTCCAGAACTTTCTGTCACTGAAATGTGAGGAAAACCTGTTTTTTTTGCCACTTTTTGAGGTTTGCAAAGGATTCTGGGTAACAGAACCTGGTCAGAGCCCCGCAAGTCACCCCATCTTGGATTCCCCTAGGTCTCTAGTTTTAAAAAATGCACAGGTTTGGTAGGTTTCCCTACGTTCCGGCTGAGCTAGAGGCCAAAATCTACAGGTAGGCACTTTGCAAAAAACACCTCTGTTTTCTTTCAAAATATTTGATGTGTCCACGTTGCGTTTTGGGGCATTTCCTGTCGCGGGCGCTAGGCCTACCCACACAAGTGAGGTATCATTTTTATCGGGAGACTTGGGGGGACGCTGGGTGGAAGGAAATTTGTGGCTCCTCTCAGAATCCAGAACTTTCTGTCACCGAAATGTGAGGAAAACTTGTTTTTGTGGCCACTTTTTGAGGTTTGCAAAGGATTCTGAATACAGAACCTGGTCAGAGCCCCACAAGTCACCCCATCTTGGATTCCCCTAGGTCTCTAGTTTTCAAAAATGCACAGGTTTGGTAGGTTTCCCTAGGTGCCGGATGAGCTAGAGGCCAAAATCTACAGGTAGGCACTTTGCAAAAAACACCTCTGTTTTCTTTCCAAAAATTTGATGTGTCCACGTTGCGTTTTGGGGCATTTCCTGTCGGGGGCGCTAGGCCTACCCACACAAGTGAGGTATCATTTTTATCGGGAGACTTGGGGGGACGCTGGGTGGAAGGAAATTTGTGGCTCCTCTCAGATTCCAGAACTTTCTGTCACCGAAATGTGAGGACAACTTGTTTTTTTAGCCACTTTTTGATGTTTGCAAAGGATTCTGGGTAACAGAACCTGGTCAGAGCCCCGCAAGTCACCCCATCTTGGATTACCCTAGGTCTCTTGTTTTAAAAAATGCACAGGTTTGGTAGGTTTCCCTAGGTGCCGGCTGAGCTAGAGGCCAAAATCTACAAGGTAGGCACTTTGCAAAAAACACCTCTGTTTTCTTTCAAAATATTTGATGTGTCCACGTTGCGTTTTGGGGCATTTCCTGTCGCGGGCGCTAGACCTACCCACACAAGTGAGGTATCATTTTTATCGGGAGACTTGGGGGGACGCTGGGTGGATGGAAATTTGTGGCTCCTCTCAGAATCCAGAACTTTCTGTCACCGAAATGTGCGGAAAACTTGTTTTTTTTAGCCACTTTTTGAGGTTTGCAAAGGATTCTGGGTAACAGAACCTGGTCAGAGCCCCGCAAGTCACCCCATCTTGGATTACCCTAGGTCTCTAGTTTTCAAAAATGCACAGGTTTGGTAGGTTTCCCTAGGTGCCGGCTGAGCTAGAGGCCAAAATGTACAGGCAGGCACTTTGCAAAAAACAGCTGTGTTTTCTGTCAAAAAATGGGATGTGTCCACGTTGTGTTTTGGGGCATTTCCTGTCGCGGGCGCTAGGCCTACCCACACAAGTGAGGTATCATTTTTATCGGGAGACTTGGGGGGACGCTGGGTGGAAGGAAATTTGTGGCTCCTTTCAGATTCCAGAACTTTCTGTCACCGAAATGTGAGGAAAACTTGTTTTTATAGCCACTTTTTGAGGTTTGCAAAGGATTCTGGGTAACAGAACCTGGTCAGAGCCCCGCAAGTCACCCCATCTTGGATTCCCCTAGGTCTCTAGTTTTCAAAAATGCACAGGTTTGGTAGGTTTTCCCAGGTGCCGGCTGAGCTAGAGGCAAAAATCTACAGGTAGGCACATGGCAAAAAACACCTCTGTTTTCTTTCAAAATATTTGATGTGTCCACGTTGCGTTTTGGGGCATTTCCTGTCACGGGCGCTAGGCCTACCCACACAAGTGAGATATCATTTTTATCTGGAGACTTGGGGGGACGCTGGGTGGAAGGAAATTTGTGGCTCCTCTCAGATTCCAGAACTTTCTGTCACCGAAATGTGAGGAAAACTTGTTTTTATAGCCACTTTTTGAGTTTTGCAAAGGATTCTGGGTAACAGAACCTGGTCAGAGCCCCGCAAGTCACCCCATCTTGGATTCCCCTAGGTCTCTAGTTTTCCAAAATGCACAGGTTTGGTAGGTTTCCCTAGGTGCCGGCTGAGCTAGAGGCCAAAATTTACAGGTAGGCACTTTGCAAAAAACACCTCTGTTTTCTTTCAAAATATTTGATGTGTCCACGTTGCGTTTTGGGGCATTTCCTGTCGCGGGCGCTAGGCCTACCCACACAAGTGAGGTATCATTTTTATCGGGAGACTTGGGGGGACGCTGGGTGGAAGGAAATTTGTGGCTCCTTTCAGATTCCAGAACTTTCTGTCACCGAAATGTGAGGAAAACTTGTTTTTATAGCCACTTTTTGAGGTTTGCAAAGATTTCTGGGTAACAGAACCTGGTCAGAGCCCCGCAAGTCACCCCATCTTGGATTCCCCTAGGTCTCTAGTTTTCAAAAATGCACAGGTTTGTTAGGTTTTCCCAGGTGCCGGCTGAGCTAGAGGCAAAAATCTACAGGTAGGCACATGGCAAAAAACACCTCTGTTTTCTTTCAAAATATTTGATGTGTCCACGTTGCGTTTTGGGGCATTTCCTGTCACGGGCGCTAGGCCTACCCACACAAGTGAGATATCATTTTTATCGGGAGACTTGGGGGGACGCTGGGTGGAAGGAAATTTGTGGCTCCTCTCAGATTCCAGAACTTTCTGTCACCGAAATGTGAGGAAAACTTGTTTTTATAGCCACTTTTTGAGTTTTGCAAAGGATTCTGGGTAACAGAACCTGGTCAGAGCCCCGCAAGTCACCCCATCTTGGATTCCCCTAGGTCTCTAGTTTTCAAAAATGCACAGGTTTGGTAGGTTTTCCCAGGTGCCGGCTGAGCTAGAGGCAAAAATCTACAGGTAGGCACATGGCAAAAAACACCTCTGTTTTCTTTCAAAATATTTGATGTGTCCACGTTGCGTTTTGGGGCATTTCCTGTCGCGGGCGCTAGGCCTACCCACACAAGTGAGGTATCATTTTTATCGGGAGACTTGGGGGGACGCTAGGTGGAAGGAAATTTGTGGCTCCTCTCAGAATCCAGAACTTTCTGTCACCGAAATGTGAGGAAAACTTGTTTTTTTAGCCACTTTTTGAGGTTTGCAAAGGATTCTGGGTAACAGAACCTGGTCAGAGACCCGCAAGTCATCCCATCTTGGATTCCCCTAGGTCTCTAGTTTTCAAAAATGCACAGGTTTGGTAGGTTTCCCTAGGTGCCGGCTGAGCTAGAGGCCAAAATCTACAGGTAGGCACTTTGCAAAAAACATCTGTGTTTTCTGTCAATAAATGGGAAGTGTCCACGTTGTGTTTTGGGGCATTTCCTGTTGCGGGCGCTAGGCCTACCCACACAAGTGAGGTATCATTTTTATCGGGAGACTTAGGGGGACGCTGGGTGGATGGAAATTTGTGGCTCCTTTCAGATTCCAGAACTTTCTGTCACCGAAATGTGAGGAAAACTTGTTTTTATAGCCACTTTTTGAGGTTTGCAAAGGATTCTGGGTAACAGAACCTGGTCAGAGCCCCGCAAGTCACCCCATCTTGGATTCCCCTAGGTCTCTAGTTTTAAAAAATGCACAGGTTTGGTAGGTTTCCCCAGGTGCCGGCTGAGCTAGAGGCCAAAATCTACAGGTAGGCACTTTGCAAAAAACACCTCTGTTTTCTTTCAAAATATTTGATGTGTCCACGTTGCGTTTTGGGGCATTTCCTGTCGCGGGCGCTAGGCCTACCCACACAAGTGAGGTATCATTTTTATCGGGAGACTTGGGGGGACGCTGGGTGGAAGGAAATTTGTGGCTCCTCTCAGATTCCAGAACTTTCTGTCACTGAAATGTGAGGAAAACCTGTTTTTTTGCCACTTTTTGAGGTTTGCAAAGGATTCTGGGTAACAGAACCTGGTCAGAGCCCCGCAAGTCTCCCCATCTTGGATTCCCCTAGGTCTCTAGTTTTAAAAAATGCACAGGTTTGGTAGGTTTCCCTAGGTGCCGGCTGAGCTAGAGGCCAAAATCTACAGGTAGGCACTTTGCAAAAAACACCTCTGTTTTCTTTCAAAATATTTGATGTGTCCACGTTGCGTTTTGGGGCATTTCCTGTTGCGGGCGCTAGGCCTACCCACACAAGTGAGGTATCATTTTTATCGGGAGACTTGGGGGGACGCTGGGTGGAAGGAAATTTGTGGCTCCTCTCAGAATCCAGAACTTTCTGTCACCGAAATGTGAGGAAAACTTGTTTTTGTAGCCACTTTTTGAGGTTTGCAAAGGATTCTGAATACAGAACCTGGTCAGAGCCCCACAAGTCACCCCATCTTGGGTTCCCCTAGGTCTCTAGTTTTCAAAAATGCACAGGTTTGGTAGGTTTCCCTAGGTGCCGGCTGAGCTAGAGGCCAAAATCTACAGGTAGGCACTTTGCAAAAAACACCTCTGTTTTCTTTCCAAAAATTTGATGTGTCCACGTTGCGTTTTGGGGCATTTCCTGTCGCGGGCGCTAGGCCTACCCACACAAGTGAGGTATCATTTTTATCAGGAGACTTGGGGGGACGCTGGGTGGAAGGAAATTTGTGGCTCCTCTCAGATTCCAGAACTTTCTGTCACCGAAATGTGAGGAAAACTTGTTTTTTTAGCCACTTTTTGATGTTTGCAAAGGATTCTGGGTAACAGAACCTGGTCAGAGCCCCGCAAGTCACCCCATCTTGGATTACCATAGGTCTCTTGTTTTCAAAAATGCACAGGTTTGGTAGGTTTCCCTAGGTGCCGGCTGAGCTAGAGGCCAAAATCTACAAGGTAGGCACTTTGCAAAAAACACCTCTGTTTTCTTTCAAAATATTTGATGTGTCCACGTTGCGTTTTGGGGCATTTCCTGTCGCGGGCGCTAGACCTACCCACACAAGTGAGGTATCATTTTTATCGGGAGACTTGGGGGGACGCTGGGTGGAAGGAAATTTGTGGCTCCTCTCAGAATCTAGAACTTTCTGTCACCGAAATGTGCGGAAAACTTGTTTTTTTTAGCCACTTTTTGAGGTTTGCAAAGGATTCTGGGTAACAGAACCTGGTCAGAGCCCCGCAAGTCACCCCATCTTGGATTACCCTAGGTCTCTAGTTTTCAAAAATGCACAGGTTTGGTAGGTTTCCGCAGGTGCCGGCTGAGCTACAGGCCAAAATCTTCAGGTAGGCACTTTGCAAAAAACACCTCTGTTTTCTTTCAAAATATTTGATGTGTCCACGTTGCGTTTTGGGGCATTTCCTGTCGCGGGCGCTAGACCTACCCACACAAGTGAGGTATCATTTTTATCGGGAGACTTGGGGGGACGCTGGGTGGAAGGAAATTTGTGGCTCCTCTCAGAATCCAGAACTTTCTGTCACCGAAATGTGAGGAAAACTTGTTTTTTTAGCCACTTTTTGAGGTTTGCAAAGGATTCTGGGTAACAGAACGTGGTCAGAGACCCGCAAGTCACCCCATCTTGGATTCCCCTAGGTCTCTAGTTTTCAAAAATGCACAGGTTTGGTAGGTTTCCCTAGGTGCCGGCTGAGCTAGAGGCCAAAATCTACAGGTAGGCACTTTGCAAAAAACAGCTGTGTTTTCTGTCAATAAATGGGAAGTGTCCACGTTGTGTTTTGGGGCATTTCCTGTTGCGGGCGCTAGGCCTACCCACACAAGTGAGGTATCATTTTTATCGGGAGACTTAGGGGGACGCTGGGTGGATGGAAATTTGTGGCTCCTTTCAGATTCCAGAACTTTCTGTCACCGAAATGTGAGGAAAACTTGTTTTTATAGCCACTTTTTGAGGTTTGCAAAGGATTCTGGGTAACAGAGCCGGGTCAGAGCCCCGCAAGTCACCCCATCTTGGATTCCCCTAGGTCTCTAGTTTTCAAAAATGCACAGGTTTGGTAGGTTTCCCTACGTGCCGGCTGAGCTAGAGGCCAAAATCTACAGGTAGGCACTTTGCAAAAAACACCTCTGTTTTCTTTCAAAATATTTGATGTGTCCACGTTGCGTTTTGGGGCATTTCCTGTCGCGGGCGCTAGGCCTACCCACAC